>NC_092874.1:365050379-365682323 GCF_028372415.1 Notamacropus eugenii
CCAAACTTATGTTCATTGCTTCCATGACACTCTTTCATCCCCTTTCCCTTTTGTCTTCAATCGTTCCCAATATCAGTCTTCTTTTCCAGTGAGTCCTGTCAAAGTATTTAAGCTTCAGCTTCAGCATTTGTCTTTGCAAAGAATAGTTGAGTTAATTTCTTAAAGTATCAACTGATTTGATTTCCTTGATGTCCAAGAGATTCTCAAAGTCTTTTCCAGCACCATGGTTAGAAAGTATTGATTATGCAATACTCAGTTTTTCTTATACTCCAACTCTCACAGCCATACATTACTACTGGAATAACTGTAGCATTGACTATATAGAACTTTGCTGGCAAGAGGATGTTTCTGCTTTTTAGTATGCTGTCCAGATTTGCCATACCCTTTTTTCCCAGGAGCAAGCACTTTTTAATCTATTGGTTGAAGTCAGTATCTGCAGTGAACTTTAAAACAAAAATATAAATTCAACACTGTTTCCATTTCTCCTACTTCTATTTACCAGGAAGTCATTGGACCATTTGTCATGATATTTTACTTTATTGTTATGCTTAAAGCCAGCTTTAATTATCTCCTCTTTTACTCTCCTCAGGAGGCTTCTTAATTCTTCTTCACTTTCTGGCCATTAGAGTGTTATCATTTGCATATCTGGGATTATTGATATTTGCCCCAGAAACCTTAATTCCAGCTTTAGCATTTCCCATAATGTACTTGCATATATAAATAAAGAGACAATATAGAGCATTGTCATATTCTTTTTCCAATCTTAAACCAATTAATTGTTCCATGTTTGGTTCTAACTGTTCCTTCTTGACCTGCCTGCAGGTTCCTGAGGAGACAAGTAAGATGATCTTGTATTTCTCCCTATTTAGAGACTTCACATTTTGTTGTGATCTACATAGTCAAAAACTTTAGTGTAGTCAATAAAACATAAATAGATGTTTTGTTTTTGGATTTTTTTTTTCTGGAACTCCCTTGCTTTCTTTAAAATCCAAAGAATGTTGGCAATTTGGTCTCTAATTCCTCTGACTCTTTGAAAACCAGCTTATTTTTCTGGTAATTCTCAGTTCAAACATGTCTGAAGCCTAGCTCCCAGCATCTTTACCATAACCTTGTTGGCATGTGAAATGAGCTCAGTTATTTGGCAATTTGAACTCTATTTGGCATTGCTTTCTTTCTTTCTTTTTTTTTATTGGGATATAAACAGATTTTTTTCTATTCCAGTGACTATTGTTGATTTTTTTTCCCATATTTGCTTGCATATTGAATACATTACTTTAACAGTAACAACTTTTAGGATTTTAAATAGCTCACCTGGAATTCTATCACCTCCACTAGCTTTATTGTGGGGATGTGCCCCAAGGCTCACTTTTTCGAATTTGTGGCTGTATAGAAGTAACCATACCATCATGGTTATTGGTGATGGTAATATCTTTCTCATGCAGTTCTTTTGTATATTCTTGCCCCCTCTTTTCTAACTCTTCTGTGAATAATTCCCTACAATGTTTTTGCATGAAACCTTCCCTTTATATCTCTAGCATTCTTGAACAGATCTCTTTTTTTCTAATTCTGCTGTTTCCTTCTATTTAATTTCATTGCCCATTTAAGAAAAATTTCTTATGTCTCCTTGCCATTCTTTGAATATTAGTTGAGAATATCTTTCACTTTCTCCTTTTCCTTTACTTTTTTCCTGAGCTATTTGTAAAGTCTCATTAGACAACCATTTTGCATTCTTGTTCTTTTCATTGTTGTTCCTGTTGCTGCCTGTGCAAGACCTGTCCTTAATTTTTCAAGCACTTTACTTGCCAGATTGAATCCCTTAAATATGTTCATCACCTCTACTGCATATTCATAAAGGACATTATTTAGGTCATACCATATACAGTGTAATGATTTTCCCTACTTTTTTCCAATGTCAATTTTGCAATAAGAAACTCATGATCTGAGCCACAGTTAGGTCCAGACTTTGTTTTAACTGAATATATAGAACTTCTCCACCTTTGGTTGCAAAATACGTAATCAATATAATTTTAATATTGTCTATCTAGTGATGTCCAAATGTGGAATCATCTTCTGTGTTGTTGAAAAATAGTGTTTGTTATGACCAGCAAGTTTTCTTGACAAAACTCTATTAGTCTTTGCCCTGCTTCATTTTTACTTCAAGTCCAAACTTGTCTGTTTTTCCAATTATCTTTTGATTTCCTCTTTCAGCACTCAAATCTTTCATGATGAAAGTGACATCTTTTTTTGGAGAGTATTATTTCTAGAAGATATAGGTCTTCATAGAATTGAGCAACTTTGGCCTCTTCACATCATTAGTTATAGTATAGACCTTGTATTACTGTGATGTTGGATAGTTTGTCTTAAATTCAACTGGATGCCATTCTGTCATTTTGGGGACTATACCCTAGTACTGCTTTTCTCATCCTTTTATGTACGATGAAAAGTACATCACTTCTTCTTAGGAATTCCAGCCCACAGGAGTGTATGCAGTGATAACCTGAATTCAATTCACCCATTCCCATTCCTTTAAGTTCACTGGAATGCAAGATGTTGATGTTTAAATTTTCCATCCCCTGTTTGACCACATGTAGCTTACCTTGGTTCATAGAGTTTATATTCCACATTCCCATGTAATATTGATCTTTATGGCATCAGATTTTCCTTTTATCATTAGACACATCCACAGTTGAACTTCCTTTTGTCTTTGTCCCAGCTGCTCCATTTTTTCTGGAGCTACTTGTAGTTATCCTCTCTTCCTCAGTGATGTGTTGAACAACCTCTGATCTTAAAGGCTCACCTTCTTATGTTATATTTTTTATCATTTTAATACTGTCCTTTTATTTTGAGAAAGGATACTGTAGTGGTTTACCATTTATTTTCTTCTTTAGTAGATCATCTTTGGTCAGAATTCTCTACTCTGGCCTGTCTGTCTTGGGTAACCCTGCATGACATGCTTGAGTTGTTGAAGCTTCTCTGCCATGACAAGACAGTGATCCAAGAGAGGTCAAGTCTATATATTTCTTTTTATTCATATTTTAATTCAATTTATCCAAATCAGAGGGAGGAAAATTAAAATCTCCTGTTAATATGTTACTATTGTGTTTCCTTGAAACTTTTTTCGTTTAGAGTTATGTATCTGAAACACATAAATTTAATATTGATAATTGTCTGTTATCTACAATTCTTTTCCACATAAAATAATTTTTCTTCTATGTTTGAAATATTTTTGTTTTGGTTCAGAGTACTTTTTGTTTCAGTCACTCATTTTCATTTTGAATGTGTCTTTGAATTATAGATATGTTTCCCAGTATGAGATTGTGAGGCTGTATTTTCTTCTTCAATCTGCAACTTTCAATTTATTGGAATTTAAAATCCACATTTAAAGTTATGAGAATAGGCTTGCATTTTCCTTTAAATCTCTTGTACTGCTCTATTTCCAGTATTGGGATTTTGCCTTTGCTTCACTTCTTCTTAAATAAAATTTGTCTTTCCAGTTATCTTTGATTAATCTGCATTAAAGTAATTCTAATCCTACAGACTCTACCCCCATCCTTTTAAACTCATCTCCCTTCAGTTATCTCTTTAGCTAGTTTGAAAATTTAATTCATTTTATCAGTTTTTTTCTTCTTTTTATTTAAATGGAAATTATTTAACTAGCCTTAATATAGTGCTTAATTTGTGTCAGGCAATTTTATAAGCATTTTACAAATATTACCTCACTTGATCCTCACTTGGAAGACAGCTCCACTTTACAGTTGAAGAAAATACGGCAAACTGAGAGTAAGTGACTTGTCCAAGATCCAAGAGCTAGTAAGTGTGTGGTGTGGAATTTGAATTCAAGTCTTTATGTTTCCAGGCACAGTATTCTGTACACCATGCCAGCCTAGCTTCTCTAATCCTTTCTCTCTTTCCCTGTTCTTTCCCCCCTCAAAGAAGTAGTTGATTAACTTTCCCACTCCTCTACTTCTCTTCAATTTCTATTTAAAAATTTTTTCTTTCATTTTCTTTGCCTTTCTCTGAAATGAATTTCTTTATCTTGTTCTCTTCATAACTTCTCTATTCTAAACTTTAATTCTTTGATGAGCAGTCTTTTTATTTCTTCTTTGATCTTTGTTTTTCTCATGGAATTAAAGTTCTAAAACATCAATTTTGAGTTCCCACTTCTAAACAATTTTTACATTATTGCCTTGTAGATCTTACCCCATTTTATCTTTTGCCCCTGTTGTGCCTCATTGTTAGATATATCAAATTCAGTGGTAGTTATACAGATAGACATGTTGCTTTGTAGTTAGCATTCCCTTCTGTTCTTGATTGTACAGTCCAGTTTTATCCCGTCTTCCTGAGGATCATTTTCTTTCTCATATGCCACGGAATTTCCTCCTTGGCCACATTCTCTTTCACTTTTTTATTTGATGGCTGCTCCCAGAACCTTTGATCTTCTGAGAATATGCTCCTCATGGAGGCATGGCACTCTCTCAAAGAAAGTAGATTCTATAAAACTTTCATATTATCCTGATTGTAAGATACCAATGAATCCTAACCCCATGCAACTGTTCTTAGTAGGGTTCTCACCAGTGAATTGAGATGTTTTCCTTCCTTCCCCCATTTGAGTCCCTCTCTGATACTTCACTCTTTTATAACTACTCTTCTTTCTGTGACATTATGCATGTTATTTTCCTTTTATTGCTTACATTAACTTGAATAGGGTTCATCACACATTTCCCTTTATCTTCTACCTCCCTTCTCTTCTTTTTGACATTTTTGAATTCTAGAGTTTAGCTACACTGCTTCACTGATAAGGAGTGAGTTATGAAGTTTAGTTTGTGATATTTCAGTGCTCTTGTACAATTGCATCTCCACTTTTACCTTTATACTCTCATTATTTTAACAAAGAAAACTCAATGATATTTTTCTTTCATTATTCTACAATTAAATTTCTACTTTCCCATTTTTAATAATAATAATAATAATAGTAATAATGATAACATTAACATTAATATAACATTTTAAGATTTATAAAACATATTGCAAAGATTATTTCATGTTATCCTCACAACAATTCTGTCAAATAGGTGCTATTATTATCCCTTAGGGGGCAGCTAGGTGGTTCAATGGATACAGCATCAGTGCAGGAGTCAGGAGGACTTGAGTTCAAATCTCACCTCAGACACTTGCCAGTCACTAGCTGTGTGACCTTGGGCAAATCACTTAATCCCAATTGCCTCATCCTGGGTCATCTCCAATCATCCTGATGTATATCTGATCACTGGATTCAGAGGACTGGAGGAGAAGTGAGACTAGTGACCAGCACAACCCTCCCTCACTCAAAACAAAGTCAAGTACAAGTCATGTCATTATTTCTCTGATGGCAGGGTCTTCTTCGGCAATGAAGGATGAACACACACATTATTATCCCTATCTTATATGTGAGAATACTGAGGCAGATGGGTTATGTGACTTGCCCCAAATCCCCAGTCACACTACTGATGTCTGAGGCAGATCTGAACTAAGATCTTCCAGACTCCTATAGAACTGTAATTCTATAGAATTACATCTGCTGTGATAACTAGGTGCTTCATGATCTTTCAAAATTGGATTTTATAAAAATGCCTGCTTTTCTTAGTTACTTTTTTCTACTTGTTTATGTTTCTGTCACTTGAGGTATTTGCAAATTTGAATAACTTGTTCACCTTTATTTTTTCCAGTAATTCATCAAATGTGTCCCTTTAGGAGGTGGAGCTAAAATTGTAGCATAGAAGCAGGGACCTACTAGAGCTCTTCCCCCAAACTCCTGAAAAACCTGTAAAAATGACTGTCAACAAGTTCTAAGCAGCAGAAGCCTCAAAATGAAAGACTGAAGCAAATTTCCAGCCCAAGACAATCTGGAAGATCAGCAGGAAGGTTCTGTTATAACAGGCTGGGAGTGGAGCACAGTCCAATTTGGGACACACTGGCACAGACAGAGCTGAAACAGGCCTTAGGGGCCTGAATAGCTGATGGCTGCTATAGGTATGAAAAAATAGCAGATAATGTGAAGTATCTCACTGGAAAAATAACTGACCTGGAAAATGGATTTAGGAGAGATAATTTAAAAACTATTGGACTACCTGAAAGTCACAATTAAAAAAAGATCCTAGACATCATCTTTCAAGTAATTACCAAGGAGAACTGCCCTGATATTCTAGAACCAGAGGGCGAAATAGAAATGGAAAGAATACACCAATCACCTTCTGAAAGAAACCCTAAAAGGAAAACTCCTAGTAATATTGTAGCCAAATTGCTGAGTTCCCAGGTCTAGAAGTAAATATTGCAAGAAGCCAGAAAGAAACAATTCAAGTACTGTAGAAACACAATCAGGATAACTCAATATTAGCAGCTTCTACACTAAGGGATCAGAGCACTTGGAATATGATATTCCAAGGGTCAAAGGAGATAGGATTAAAACCAAGAATCACTTTCCCAGCAAAACTGTATATGATTTGTATATGTACATGCATATGTATGTATGTATGGAGACAGAGACAGAGCGAGAGGAACAGAGACAGAGAGACAGAGACAGAAACAGAGGGCACAGGGTGAGTTGAATATGAAGGGATGTTATCTAAAAAATAAATTTTGAGAGGGATATACTAGGAGAAAGAGAAAGGGAAAAGTAGAATATAGTAAATCATCTCACATAAATGAGGCAAAAAAGAGCTTTTACAATGGACGGGAAGAAGGGGAAGATGAGAAGGAATAAGTAATCCTTCCTATCCTCAGATTTGACTTCAGGAGGGAACAGACACACTCAATTTGGTAAGAAAATTAATCTTACCCTACAGAAAAGCAGGGGAAATGGGATAAGAGAGGGGTGGTAATATAAGGGAGGATAGATTGGGGGAAGGGGTAATTGGAAGTAAACATTTTTGTAGAGGGACAGGTCAAAGGAGAGAATAGAATAAATTCAGGATGGGACAGGATAGAGGGACATACAGTTAGTGTTTCCCAACATGACTCTTAAGGAAGTCTTTTGTACATAGGAGATATGTGTATATATATGTATATATATATATGTATATATATATATATATATATATATATATATACATATATATATATATACATATATATACATATATGTATATATATATGTATATATATATATATATATACAGACACACACATTATATATATATATAAATTGACTGCATTCTGTCTTTGGGATCAATGTGCTTTACTTATACAGAGACAATTTGTGATTTTAATATTATTGCTTTTTGCTCCTCTCCTTCCAGATTGCCCTTTATTTTAGTCTATTTATGTCCTAAATCAGTTGTTCTTTCACTTATTTCGACACACTTGTCATCCTGGATTCATATTTTTCTGTTATGTTAATTATTTCTTCTGTGTAAGACATAAATTCTATCATTTGTTCACTTTCTATTCTGCTTTGCAAGTCATAAATTCCATTACTTGTTCCTTATTCACTTCTTTCAAGATACCAATTTATCTCCCTTTTGGAAACATTTCTACTGTGCTTCTTTGCTCTCTTGGCAATTCACAGCATCCTCTGTCTCATCAGTTGTTGGTTCAATTTTCTTTGTCTTGAAATATTTAGAGATGTTTTCACTTGTTCAAATGTCTTAATAACCACTGTCCCTTTAGTTTTAAAATTTTTCTATGGTGATATATTGTTTTTGTGTTTTAGCTTTTTAACTAAGTTTTCTTTCTCCTGACATTTTTGGTGGTGTTAGGTTTCTTTTTCTTCCTTGTATTCCTTTTTTACTCTCTTTATTATTCTTTCCATTTAATGAAAGACAGCACACTGCCTCCCATACATTACCAAAGCTGCCTTGCCTTGTCCTGTATGGAGGAATTCATTTTTCACTGACTTTGGTTTCAGGTCAAAGTGATTTTTAGGGGAACAGGATTAGATCCCCTAGATGCTAGCTTCTGTCCTTCAGACCTGATGCAGCCCCACACTTAGAATGTCACCCTGAGCCAATTCCCTTTATTCTCTATTTCTCTGGTTGAGTTTTACCATCTGGACAAAGCAAATATTCACATCTCCTTATACCACTCCTTCCATTGCAAATTGTTGGGCAAAGTTGAGATCTGCTGTTTATTTAGACAGAAAGGAGTTTAAGGTGAGGATCATGGTGTGTGGACAAAGAATCCAATGGTAACAATAAAATTTCTGAGGGATTACCACAGCCCAAGTTGGTGGGTCAAGTTGTGCCAGATCATGAAGAATAGCACAGGGATTAGGTTCAATAAATGTGTTAAGAATTAGCATTTTTTCCATTTAATTTTTTGTACTTCTTTTTCCATTCGACCAATTTTCCCATTTAGGTTTTGGGTTTCCTTTTCCATCTGATCAATTTTCTCAATTAGGTTTTGGGTTTCCTTTTCCGTTTGATTAACTCTTCCTTTTAGGGAATTATTCTCTCCAGTTAATTTTTGAACTTCCTTTTCCATTTGTTCAATTTTCCTTTTCAGAGTGATGTTCTCATCAGTGAATTCTTTTTTTATAATTTTAAGATCATTGGCCAGTTTTTCTTTTATATCCTTCTTCAGATGTTCCAGGTAATCTAGTTGTGCTTGCAAGAAATTCATAGTCCCATCTGAGGTTTCAGATGGAAGTACAGTCTCAGCTCTGACCTCTTTGGTGTTTGTGTTTTGGTCCTTATCCCCATAGAAAGATTCTATGGTTTTTTCACTTTTCGTCTGCTTTTTCCGATTCATGATGTTGACTGAGTGTTGTAGCTTCTGGTTCTTTCAGTGAGAAGGTAGAGATCTTTAAGTTGAGCTGATGTGTCTAGGCTAAAAGCAGGTGTTTTTTTTTTTTGTTTCCCAGATCAACCCTGGAGTTAGCTTGTTAGGTGTGTGGGAGGGGTGGTCTGGTCTCAGGAGATCTCCTCAGCTGACCTGAGGCAAAGGCAAGGTCAGGGGATGGTGATCCCAGCTTCCCTATTGTCTTCCCTTTTCCCCTGAAGGGCTGGGGCAAGCCTAGAAGCTAATGCGTGTTCCCGCCCCTCCTGGGGCTCGTCTCCTGGCGCTGAGGCTTGCCTGGGTCTCAGTGCAAATTTTCTCTGCCCTGGGTTGTCTGTCCTTCCAGATCGCCTCCGCCACAATATGAAGAATCCCCCTTTGCTATTTTTCTAACCTCTGGTGTTATGAGACTATTTGCCCCCTTCTGCTGTTCCCGCTGATCCAGGATTTATCTGGGGAAGAATTTTATGGTTCTTTCACGGTCATCAGGGGGGAGGAGAGAGCATTTACTGATCACTCTGCCATCCTAGCTCCCGGAAGTTCCAATAGGTGACTTACCGAAGTTTAGTCTTCAGGCTGAAGGTTTCAAGGGCTGCTGCGTTGATATCGGGCACTCAGCGGCTCTCATCGGCTCGGTTTGGCTTGTCTCCTGCTCCGCTGGTTTCGCCCACCACTCTCGGGTTTCTCAGGTCCCTTCCGCCCTGCTGCGCTGACCACGCTGCGCTGTGCGCTGGGGGCTTACCCCCGCGGAACAGATCCTTCCTGTGGACCTTCCAGTCCAACCTGGGCTCCGAATCTGTTAATGTCTGTCACCCACTGGATTCTACACCTCCAAAGTCTGGTCAGATTCTCCTTTCAGAGATATCCAGAGGAGTTTGTCCAGGAGCTTAGGTGAGTCGTTGCTTTCACTCCGCCATCTTGGCTCCGCCCCTCACAAAGAATTAGCATTTTTTGCTTATAATTCTAAAACTGCTTCTTAATGTATGTAAGTAGATGTACTCATGAAAGTAGATGTAATTGTTCTACTTCTAACCCATAATTCCTCTTTTACTGAATTTTTGAGACATAATGAGGCTGGATAAAAATGTCTAGTTCTCAGTCTTGTTGGTCACCTGACCCAGATGTTCTCTCAATGTTCAAATTAATGGGGGAGGATGATTTTGGTGATTATGCAGAAAAAAAAACCCTTCCTCATTTAAATATCTTATATTCTTTTATTTCAGAACTGTATAAAAAATAATAATAATTATTATATTAATATTATAATTAATATAATAAGTATAATTACTAAAGATAATTAATTTACTTTTTTAAACCATCTTGGGATTTCATTCTTATAGGAAATAATAATAGTGCATGCTTTGAATATTACAGTCGAAAGTATCAAAAAGGCCTCACATATATGTATATATTTACACATATAATACAATACATACATATATGTATGTATATATCTGTGTAGATATGTATATATATATTCATTACTGAATTTTTCTTCTTTCATACTAGAATTAACTTTGAAGTTTTATAATAAATGACAAATTAATTTTGCCTAACATTTGCTGTGTCAAGAAATTCCACAGTTCTTTACTAGACCTTAGCAGCGTTCCGCAAAGTTTTTCTGTAAAGAGAATGGCAGCAAATACTTTAGTTTTCCAGCTCTATAACATTTATATGTGCTCCTTTCCTTTCCTTTCCTTTCCCTTCCTTTCCTTTCCTTCCCTTCCCTTTCCTTCCCTTCCCTTCCCTTCCCTTCCCTTCCCTTCCTTTCCTTTCCTTCCCTTCCCTTACCTTTCCTTTCCTTTTTCCTATCCTTCCTTCCTTCCTTCCTTTCTTCCTTCCTTCCTTCCTTCCTTCCTTCCTTCCTTCCTTCCTTCCTTCCTTCCTTCCTTCCTTCCTTCCTTCCCTCCTTCCTTCCTTCCTTCCTTCCTTCCTTCCTTCCTTCCTTCCTTCCTTCCTTCCTTCCTTCCTTCCATCCATCCTTTCCCTTCCTTTTTCTCACTACAGGTTCTTCTAACAGATTGCAGAGGATATACACAAAGCTTGCATATATGCTTATAAGCAACAATATTTATGTCATTCTTTTTCGGAGCAGCAGAGATGGAATCTCTGACCTACTTGCCATGTGAAATATGATACTACTACACCTTTGACATGCTGAAGAATCTCTTCATTGATCACTAAATTGGAAGCGCCAGTAGCTTAATGAACCTTGAAAAGGGAGAGGTAGCTTTTGATTCAGTCTCTTTTCTTTGACTCTACTTTGTGGCAAGTAGCACATCTTATCTCTAAACTTCCAAATGTTGGATGGCAGGAATTGATTTTGCTCTTTTCCTTCCAACCTATTACTACTCCCATGGGAAGAATGTACTCAGATGAGTTTCCACCTGAGTTTCTGGTTGCCTCTTCTGCTTAGAGTTTACTTTCCAGAATAGGGGATCAGAATTGTTCTAGAGATGGATATAGCCCAACTTGGAAGAAACATGGCAAGTTTAAGAGTTGTAAAGGTCATTGAAGACTGGAGTTCACTTACAGCGTCAGATAATTACTATCTATGTGACCTTGCACAAGTCACTTCTGTTTTCTTGTTTTCTTTAATCCACTGGAGAAGAAAATAGCAAAAGTGTCTTTGCCAACAAAACCCCATGGATGAAGAGCTGGACAAAACTAAATGACTGAACAAGAAGAAAGATCTTAGGCCCTTTCAGATGGGAGTTTTCTGGTGGCCTGGTGAAGAATTCCCAGCAATGACTCCAATATTCTTAAAGGAAAAAAGAAGAAATCACTGACAAGTGAGTTGTCCTGTATTACCAGTAGATTTGTCCCTGTAGCAGTTTGGATAATGCAGAGCCAAGGTGAAATGTAAAATGATTAATCAGCAGTTCTGTTGAATATTTTGATTTGATAATATTTGTGTATCAACTTCCTTAGAAGTGATATCAATTGTTAAAATAAGTTGCTTAATTCTCTTTTAAGTGTCAAATTTATACTTTTATATTATATGCATATATATGTTTATGCATATATACATATATGTGTGATTTGTCTATTAGTTGTTTTCAATTCTTTGTGGGCCCCGTATGGGACAAAATGCTGTAATTGTTTGTCATTTATTTCTCCAACTCATTTTATAGATAATAAAACTGAATGAAACAGGGTTAAGTGACTTGCCCAATGTCACACAGATTTTAACTCAAACCAGCACTGGCACTCTACCCACTGTGCCACCTACCTTTTCCATATTTATATGCATATATTTATAAATTCTAGATTTTATTATTTACTTTACTTATACATACTTTATATAACATATATATTTGCATCATTAAATTTTTGTATTTCCTTTGTGTTTAAAACAATACCCACAATATAACTTATTCATATCGTGCACTGAATTTTTACTTGCCCTTTTGAGGAATTTCTAGACATAAATCCAGGGAAAGCTAAATGGCTCCATGAGTTTAAATTTGGCTTCACAAACTCACTAGTTCTGGGACCCTCCCATTCATAGGCCAGCAAAACAATCAGGCTTGTCTCCTATCCCTCAATAGTGGAATCCACTTGTTTCTTCTTGAAGGGATTCTCCATAAGTAAATCTGTTTTCAAGAAGGTTCCAAGAGAGATTCATATCAAAAGTTTCTAACGTCTATCATGGGGAGATAGCTAAATGAAACTCATTAACCTAAGATCTTATCAAGATCATAGAAATACTCTGATCAATCCCTTATATTGAAAATAAAGTTTGATTTATTTTCCCCTGACTTTTTCACATTGGTGGAAGAAATTTAGTGGATAGTTAAAGTTTTATAAAGTGGAATAAAGGAGAAAAGCACAGTGTAATTAGTTGGACGATATTTTATTTATGTTTTTAATTAAAACGTGCTACTTATTACTATTTGCTTAAAGGTATATATGTATATATATGTGTATGTATATATACATACATACATACATACATACATACATACATACATATATATATATATATATATATATATATATATATATATATATATATATATATATATATATATATATATATATATATATATATACATCGAAGAGTTTTGGGAAAAAAATCTAATCACAAATCTCAAACAAGAGTTTTGGTTATAGTTGAAACTTTCTCTTTTTAAAGTAGTTTCTATTCATAAATACACTATTTCCTTTCCCCTGAATATGAAATATCTCTGTCAGCACAAATTTTTTCTGGGACATGCCATCAACACATTTGCCATTTCAGTTTTACACCTTTCGGTGCTAGAATTTGTCTCAAATATCATTTCTCTGGGCATGTTATGTTTACTGAATGACACTAGCCTGAAAATCTAAACTTGAGGACTATAATTTTAAGTATATGTTTATAACATAAGCAAAAGTATCAACCAATTAATAGTATTTATTTTTCTGGGTCCCCAAACAAATATTTGTATTTCAATATAATTGATTTCCTGATCAATAATGTGGAACTCATACTTTCATTGAATTCTGCATTGTCTCTCCAGGCTTATTGAGACCAGTATCTGAAGAGCTTCACTACGTTATCCTTTACACATATTAGACACTATAAATGTATATTAAATTGCACACATATAGAAGAGCCCCATCTGTTGTGTAAATTCTTATCCAGGCTTAAGTTCATAGTTCCATTTTCAACCGGTGCCACTTTCACACCAGAGCAGAATTATTTGTTTACTTCTGGAGGACAAGAAAGGAAATGGATGGATTTTGAGCAAAATCATGCTAAACAAGGGATTTCTGACTTTTCTATGAAGAGATACTTAAAACTTTTTTTTTCTTAAAGACAAGATCTTTGGCAGTGTATGAGATTAAGATGTATACAACATCAATGTAACAAAAGTTAAAAGTATTTCATATTCTCCTCAGATTTAGAACTAAGGACTTCAAAACTGCTGCGTAACAGGAGCTGAAAGACTAGAAGGTTTTAACTCTGGCATTTAACTCTAGCATTTTGCTAGCTTTAGTTCACTAATGCTTGACTGCATGCGATGACTATGCATGCCTTAAATGTGCTGCCAATTTCTCTACAAACCAGTAGACAGCTCTGAAAAAGCTGGATGGTTGATGTCCAGAAGAAAGCTACAGAGAACACCTTGATGACATTGCTTGAGTTCACTGGCCGCTCTGTGATGTGGGAGGTGTGATTTGCCCTGGCTTCATGTCTCATTGTGTGTATCCTCTATAAGAATACTCTATTCCTTCATGTGTTCCTGATATGTGTGTATGTTCCCTTTTCAGCCCCCATTAGAATGCAGACTCCTAGAGGGCAGACACTATATTTGCATTCCTAGTTTTTAGAAAGCATTTGACAAAATGGCTGTTGACTGAATGAATGACAGTGTCACTTATATAAGTTATTCTCCTGGCTCTTTTTATTTCATTCTCTATCATTCATCAGTTTATTTAAGTTCACATGTGAAATAGTTCGCTTTCTTCTGGTTCTGCATTTTGTTCTATATCAGGTCATTTTGAAACTATTTCTTCATTTCTTATGAAACAATAGTGTTTTATTAAATTAAGGTGTTGCAATTTGTTTAGTCATCTTCTTTAGTTTCCAGGTTTCTTTCATCACTAAAAAATGATATAAATATTTTCATATGCATAGGACCTTTACCCTTTCTTTCATCTATTTTGGGTGTAGGCTAGTAGTGGTATAGCTGGGTCAAATCACATGTGAAGTTTAGCAGTTTTTTTGTGTATACGGTTCCAAAGGTTTTCCAGAATGGTTGCACGCATTTCACAATTTCATCATGTGCACTAATATGCTTGTTTTCTTGTAGCCCCTGCAACATTTTCTTTTTCTTTATTTCTTTTTTTAATCACCATTGTTTGCCAGTCTGATGGGTGTGAAGCAGAATTTCAGAATTGCTTAAATTTGTATTTCTCTAATTATTAATGATTTAGAGCAGTTTGCTTTTTTGACTGCAGGTAGCTGAGATTTTCTTCTTTGAAAATTGTCTGTTCATATTCTTGGACCATTTGTTAGTTAGAAAATGGTTCTTATTTTTATAATTGTGAAACTTTTCCTCTGATTACTTTGATATGACTACTTTATAAGAGAAATGTGCTGCAAAATTTTTCTGAAATGACTTTTGTTCCTTTTAATGCTTGATTTATTGCAATTATTTGTGCAAAACCCTTTCAATTTTGTCATTCAAATTATCCATTTTATCTTCTCTGATCCTCTTAATTGATCACAAACTTTTTTTCTACTTATAGATTTGATAGGTAATTTCTTCCTTGTTTCTCTAATTTGTCTATGATGTAACCTTTTACATGTACATCAGATACCCGTTTGGAATAAGCTCTAAATGTAGATCTTCACTTCATATATAGCAACAAAATGTCTTTCATTTTAAACTAACATTCACTAATTTCCAAAAGAAAGTAAAAAACATGCACAATGATGCATGAGCTATGGTTTTGAGCAGGTGCAAATTTTCTTTTAATCTTGAAATCTTCTATCTGTTAACTAGTACAAACAGTATTGTTGTGAAAAATTTAATGACTAGTAAAGTTTTTTTCAGTGCATGAAATAGACATATTTATTCCTTAATAACTCCCCAAATATATCAGGTTCTTTAATAATATGAAACATTAAAACTACATAGATATTCAAACTTCAAACCAAAATTAAATTGATCCATATACTATAGGATATTTGATCTTGGGCTGTAGAGTAGTTTCATCCAATTAATTGGAAATCTAAGATATTTTTCAACCAGAAATCAAGATAAAGTGCCCACATAGTCTTTGTCACTTAACCTCATATATGGAAACACTGAAAATGTGCCCATGAAGGTATCATCATTTGTTATAGCACTGACTAACTGATCTCATAGGATCATAAATCTAGAGTCAAAAGTGTTATTAGAAGTTATCTAATACAAACCAACTATTTTACATATAATCCATCTGATACTTAAGGGATAAGTGACTTCCCTAAAGTCACGCCACATAGATAATAAACAGAAAAGCAAGGATTCAAACTCATCTCATAACTTTTAAGTTCAAAAGGAATTTGAGCACCTCTTTCTATTATAACACTCTACCTCCAAGAAGATCCCCAACCCAAGCCTAAATTGCATGAGGTTATGTAACTCCATATTATGTTAACTCTAAGTGGAACTTGTATGATCTTCTGAGTCAACAGAAGGATGATCATCTTTCCTCCTTGCTCAGCATAGCAATATAGACATAAATAAAACCACTTATTTGTACAAAATATTAGGAGAACTATGCAGTAGGTACCTTCTCCCAAAATTCAAATTTTTAGTATTCTTAGTCTCCATTCCTCATAGCAACATAGAAGTCTGGGGTATGAAGGGGAGGAACTTCTGGTCATATATGATTCATTGCTGGATTGAGCCCTCATGATTGTCTGCTGAGCCAGCATTCCATGGATATACTAAGGAGGTGATGTTCTATTTGCTTGATCTTTCTTTGGCTTTGAAGAGCAAGATTGATTCTCTAATCTGCCTATAGGGTAGTGTGTGTGTGTGTGTGTGTGTGTGTGTGTGTGTGTGTGTGTAAGTCGAACCTTACCTCTATGCAGTCATAAACCATGAACATATATCTTGCCTGGGCAAGCTGGGGCCTGGAATGAAGCCATTGCCCTTTTCCACCTTCTTCCTTCTTTTTCAGGGCCATGTGAGAACTTCAAAGACCTAGAGTCTTATGGTAACCTTGGCAATATCCTCCACTAGTCAATCTTGATTCTACAAAATTAAAAGAAATGCTATTGCATAATGAAATCAATTCAATGAAAATCAGGAGAAACATAGATTAGAAAAATATTTGCATAATTGTTGATAAAAATCTGTAGTCAAAATAAGCAATTAATTGTCAAAGGTATTAAGAGTATTTTCCCCAATTGATAGATAATTTAAAAAGAAAGAAAAATCATCATTAATCACCTGAAAAAATATTCATAATAACCAAAACACACTAAAGCACGTTTAAATTAACCTGAAGCGTCATTTTACGTAGAGCAATGTATCAAAATGGATAAAGATGGGACCTGAGGGGCAAGACAAGCATGCTGATTTGCCACTGGAAATTTATTGGTTCAACTGTACCATAAAGCAGTTCTGAATTATGAAAGAAAACATACTAAAGTATTTATGTTCTTTAATACAAGGTCTTTGGACCATGTTTCAATTTATTGAAGGAATAAAAGAATCATATATACAAAATATTCATAGCAAATAATGTGTGATAAAAAAAGACTTGTAAGATTAAATTTTATTTTGATATTTTATGGATGCAAAATGATCTTATGTGATTTAAATGTTTTTCACTTGATATATAAAAGTTCATCTCTCAGCTATTTGCAAGGCTTGTTTAAGTCTGAAGCTCTAGACATTGACTACAATGCCTTTGTGTTAGTGACATGAATTTTATTTACCTTTTACTGTGACATTTGTTTCAAACATCATGGAACAATTGTATTTAATTTTCTAAAGTATGTTCTTTATTTTATTTGATTGCACTTCTCCCCCTAAAAGGTCAATAATTCAAAATTGCCTCACAGTTATGTCTTCAGAAAGAGTAGATTTTATTTGAAGATATTTGAGAAATTCCTTAATCTTATACTATTAGATATTTCGACATTCTTTTGTTTCATAATTTAGTCTTATGTCCTTTTTTGATTCTTCTATTTTTATCATTTGAACTATTCTGGCAGTTCAGGCAATTATTTTTATTATTTTCAACAGCTTAACTGTGACATTTGTGGCCCTTCTCTTCTAAGATTTTCACATCCAATGCTTTCTTCTACATTATAGTATTTGTTCATTTTATTAGAATTCTCTTATGTTAATCCATTCTTGCTTTTAGGCCCATGAGCTTTTTTTTTTTATTCCACGAAGTTTTTCTCCCTTTTTAAAAGTTTTCTGTCCTCTTCCTCCTTTATTTGTATATTTTTTAATGCTACTTGGTATATGTCTTGTTATCTTAATGTGATGAAGGATTGAGTTTAGCAATGACATCTTGTCATTATATATAGACATCTTGTTGCATTTCACCTACAGTCTCATTTTATCTTTGTGGAAAGATGTAGATTAGTAGCATTAGTTAAATTCAGAGATGGCTGGATGGTGGACTCAATGAGTTATTAATGAGTCTATGTCAAGGAAAGAGGTTTCTAGAGGAGTGTCCCAGGGATCAGTGTTTGGGGATATTGAAGAAGTTATTAATAAGCATGAAAATGAAGTTAACATTAAATATAAAATAATTAATATTTAGCCTTAAGAAGAATGAGACAGATGTTTCCAATTAATTAAAGAGATGTCACATGCAATAAGGATTGGAATTGTTCCTTTTGATCTCAGAGGGCTGAAGTAGCAGAAAAGTGTGATAGTTGAAAATAGAAAAAATTAGGTTTGGAAAAACTTCCTATTAGATTTATCTAAGTTCAGAATGATTTTTGTTAAGAGGGAGGCTCATGAGAGGTCTTCTAGCAAAGGCTGAATGACTATTTTTTGTGTATAATGTAGGGGCTATGTTAGTTGGTTTTTCAAGTTCTTTCAAACTCAGATTCTTGATTCTGTAATTTACATCCCATTATTTTAATTTTAAAACTGCGTCTTGAAGAATTGCTATCCTTCTGCCATCTCCAAAAAAGAAAGTACACTTTTTATGTTAAGCAGAAAATAAAGATCACCACTAGTATAAGGAATTCTCTTTTGTAGGACCCATTTTAGACAGGATTTATTTTAAAAAAACAATAATACAACAACAACTTTATGTCCATGGAGCAAATGTCTTACTTCTTTAAAGGCTAAATCTATTATATCTTAAAAACAGATTTATATTCTAAAGGGAGAATATGTGGTTGGGATGATACATGAATTACCTTTTCTCATCTTCATACGGTGGAATATATGTGAGAACTGGTTTGCCCTGTGGCAATTTGCTATCTGTTCTTAGGAAAACATGTATAGGTATAATGGAAATATAAATGAATTAATTTCATTTTTCATATAGTCTATTAGTCTTAATGTCAACCTTGAAATTAAAGTCAACATTTTTAGTGTCTGGTAGGTACAGAGCAGTATCCTCGGGATTAAGAATGATTACCTTTTCCAAAAATCTTTTCAACCACAAAGAAGCATTTACAAACTTTATACAAGTGATGAGAATTAAGTAGGAGTTTCATTTCTTCACTCTATTAGAGAAATAACATGATATATTATCAATAAGCAGACCAAATTTGCAGAGTGCTTGATGTATATCATCTCTTCTTATTTTCATAAGTACCATTTAAAGGAGATACTGCAAGTACTATAAACCCCAGTTTTATAGATGAGGAAACAGCTCTGGCCAGGATCAAGTAGCTAGCAAATTATTCAAAGTAGAATTTGAACTTTGAACTTCCAGTTTCTTAGCTTGACATTCTAACAACAAAGCCACACTGCTTCTTGATGTAAATCTCTGCTAATAAGAAGAAACTACTGGTTAAGGACCACATCCTCTTTTGGGCAGCAACTGAAGATGCACGATATCTGCCTGTTACCTCTTGAATAATGTCATCTGTGGCAGAACAAATGGAAATTATGCAACCATTATCTGTCTTAATAGTTTCTCTTTTAGAAAACAAAACAAAACAAAACAAAAACAAACTACCATCTGGATGTCGAAATACACTCAATTATATATTTACATGCTGTTTAGCATTTATACAGTGCTTTTACAATCATTAGTCAGTCTGCTTCTAAGCTAAGAAATAAGTGCATAATCATTTTCCATTTTGCAAAAGAGGGTTTCAATTCCATGAAGTTTATAACAAACACTTATTATGTGCCTACTATGTGTGAAGTAGATATTGGGCATAGAAAAACAAATAAATAAAAATTTCAAACAGCAGTCCCTATAATCTAGGGGTGGGATTAAAGGAGAAGTTAAGACCATGAACACATAATGTGCCTTAACAATCCTAGAATTTTCTCATGCATATGTGCGTATGTGTGTGTGTACTATATATATGTATATATATGTGCATGTGTGTATACATACGTATACATATGCATATATATACACACATACGTGTGTATGTACATATACATGCCCAAAGACATGTTTTAATAAAGGTTAAATTTCATGTGTTATTCTACAAATACTATTTTTAAAAATAGAAGATTATAGTTCTAGAAACTGTCTTTCAGAAGTTCAAAATAAAAAATGAACTCAAAAGAATAATGGATAATTCCAATAGTGAAAATTCTCCTGCTGACTTGCTATCCAGAGGAAATACACTTTGAGTTGCCTTGGTTCTTCTGACTCACATAATTGAAGATAATACTGCTTTCAGTGCTGAAGCAAAGTGAGATCAGGGTCAGGGAATTAATTCAATTATCTGAATAATTTAGGTGAAGAGAACCTTTATTTGGCAACCTGAAGTTATTTATTGTTCATGAAATTCACTAGATAATTGAGGTTTCCCCTCTTACTCCAACTTCCCTCTGAGAATTTGTTCTGAGTATTTCTTTTTTGTACATTGTTTTTGTTTTTCAAATTGTCTCCCTCAATATATTGCCCGTGAACTCTTTGAGAGCAATGACTTATTTGTGTGATGGAGAAAGGAAGAGGCTTTCTTTTTATCTTCAAAGCCACAGCAGAATGTTTGTACATAATAGGTACCTAATAAAAGTTGTTGACTGACAAAACTCCCTAATAGGGGAGAAAAGGACAGAGAGGGAGATAGAAAGAAAGACAAAGAGACACAGAGAGACAGAGAAAGATTAGAGAGATGGAAGGATATAATGATACAGAGATACATAGTATTTTTAATTTGTAAATTAATTTAATAAATATTAAAACTTCATTTTTCTTTTACCAAAGTTGAAGTAACCATCTTGAGTGTAAAAAAGACTGAGTAAAGAAAACAGGCATTTTCTAGTAATATAAATGAGCTGTAATTTTCTTCCTGTATAACTAAGGCTATGTATTTACAAGACAACTGGTTAGATTTCAATCTTTAGTCTATTGCCACAGACAAGTATTACTTTGCATTTAAGCCTTTTTACAAAGAAACAGACTAGCCCTATGATTTCATTGGCAAAGGGAATTCTAAGCAAGGAAACTCCTTTACTCATGCAAATCAGCACCTTCTCTGAAGTTTATAGTCTTAGTTGCTTCCATAGTGGAGAGGTTAAGAGCCTTGTCTATCTGTGGTGACAGATTGTTAGAGTGGGAGTCAAACATAGGACTTACTTCCTTGCCTGATGTCTATTACATCATACTGTCTCTACCTAGTCATATATTCTTTAATGAACTAGACTTCTGTATCTACTATTCCAGTGAAAGAAAAGATCACTGATGTCCTTCTAATTACTAAATAAAATAATCTTTTATTACCTCTCAACTTCCTTTACTTCCCTTTAGCAAGTAAAACAATTGAACCCTGGGTCTCTCTTGAAATTCCCTGCTTCTCAATCTTCTGTGACACTATACCTTACAAGACTCCACAAGAATAACATAGTTGTGTAAAATCTAGGCAAGCTATACATAAAAAAAATTATTGACTTTAATTATCTTCAGTTCTTCTCTCATTGCTCAAGCCTTTGTCTTCAGTCAACTGAAACTCTCAATCAAGATACCAATGATCACTTAATTGTAAAATCGACTAGTTTTTTCTTAAGGTTCATCTTTCTTGACTTCTGCAACATAAGCCACTATTATTTACCTCCTCTTCCTTGGTACTCTTTTCTCTCTGGATTATTTTTACCCTATTTTCATTTAATTTGTATCCAACATATCTCTCCTTATTAACCTTTGCTAGGTATCAGTCATTGTTTGTACTTTCCCCTGGACTATGAGTGGCGTTGTCCTAAATCCTCTTTTCCATTTATAGTATCTTTCCTAGTGATTCAATTAGCTCTAATGGTTTCATCTCTACGAAGATACTTTCCCAAATCTATACATAAAGATCTAATCTTTCTTCTGAGTGGATGAGTATCTCAACCTTACCATAGTTATAGAACTCATTATATTTTCCCCACTTTCGTCAAGTATACTACACTTCTTGCTCCCACTTCCCCTCCCCCCTCTCCCCTCCCCTTCCCTTTCTTTCCCTTCTGTAAGTTTAAAAGTTACAATGGACTGACATTTGCAGGAAAGAGAAGAGCACTTGTTTCTCAATTAAAGACAAAAGAAGAATTTAATATGATGGGATGGTGAAACTAGCATAAGAAAAAAAGGAAAACTGTCCATTTTTCCACCCATAATTTTTTTTTCTGTTTCTCTGTTAGTGACTTTTAGACAGGATAAGAAGAATAAATATGGCTAGTAGAAAATGGATAGCCAAAATAAATATGAATATTTTAAGAGATTACTTAGCTGATCTTACTGTCAAAGACATCCAGGTAGCACAGTGGATAGAGTGCCTGGCCTAAAGTCAGGAAGAACTGGGACCCTGGATAAGTCACGTAAGCTGTTTACTTGAGTTTCCTCATCTGCAAATGAAGATAATAACACTTTACATTCCACAGTTTTTACGAGGATTAAATGAGATAATTGTTAAGTGCATAACACAATTCTTGGCACATAAAAAGTGCTATGTAACTGTCATCACCATCATTAGTGAATTGATGTTATTCAATTTAGATAAACTGCATCTTCAGGTATTGAAAGGACTGATAGATGTAATTGCTTACTTATATAATGTGGAATTATCAAGGATAATACATTATTCCAAACTAGCCTTTTCTTCTTCTTTCTTTTTTTCTTTATGAGTTTACTAAAGTATCGGATTAACAGAATATTATAGTTCAAATGATTAATCAATAATTATTTATTAAACAGTTTATGCAGGGGTGAGGAATCTGTGATCTCAAGACCCACTAGGTGTACAAGTGCAGCTTTTTGACTAAATCCAAACTTCATGCAACAAACCCCTTAATAAAAGCGTTTGTTCTGTAAAACTTGAACTCAGTCAAAGGGCTATACCCAAGGACCTTGAAGGCCACATGTGACCTTAAGGCCACAGGTTCCTCTTTGTCACATTTTTTAAAAATTTGTTTGATGGCTTTATTTCAGGAAAAAAAAGGATTCCTGAAACAGAGAACTATTCAGAATTGATCAAGAAGTAAAATCTCAGATGTACATTTTCTTGGATAAATTTTAAAGGTGCACATGCAAAGTTCATAATGTAATAAACCAACTATAAAGGGAAACATTTAAAAAGCTTGTAAAAGTAATTAATTTTTCTTTAAATCAGATCTTCATTTTGACTGTGAATGAACCAAAAAAAAACATGTGTGACTATAAACAAAAAACAGATTGAATTCTAATTTTTGAAATTTAATTTGAGAAAGAGGGAAAAAGGGACAGAAGGAAGGAAGGAAAGAAAAAAGGGATGAAAAGAAAAAAGGAAGAAGAAAGAAAAAATAAAAAAGAAAGGAATGAAGAATGAAGGAAAACATATTTTCAATATTTTTTCAGTGAATAAAAATGAAATTTCCCCTCTGTGTAACCATTTATGTAACTATTTGCCCCTTTCTGTCTAATTTTCAACATTATGAAGGTAAGAAAAAATACTGTTCCTTTTTAAATGAGTTGTTCCTTTCCATTAATTATCTTGTCTATTGTGGTAGTGTTACTGTTGATATGACTAAAGCAATAGTTTAAAAAAAAGTCACAGGTGATATCTTCAGACCTCACTCTGGTCTTATTTCCAAGAGCATTGTGTATATATTAAAGATACAATAAATGTTTATGTAATTGAATGGAATCACAAAATAATGGAATTGAACTAAGTGATCTCCAACTTCCATTTTCAAATTTAAAATTTAGGTTCAAGATAATGCTATGTAATATTATATATTCTGTAACCACTTTGTATCCAAGTGGTTAATGCTTCAACCATTAAACCTGGTTGTCCCTAGAAAGACTATGAAATACTGAATGCCATACATCTCACATCTAGCCACAAGCTGTCAGTTCAACTTCTGCAATGCCTCTTTTGTCATACATTTTTCAGTCATGTCATCGACACTTTGCTAAGGTTATAGTTTCCATTTCCTCCCCATCTAAGAATGTGAATCTTTCCTAATCCCTGATTTCACTGATTCAAATAACTCTCAGTGAAGAAATTATCACCATGAGTGTATCTGCAAATACTTTTCCATTTATAGATAATTGACTGAGGTATTAGCAGGTTAAATGACTTGACTAGGATTACACATCCAGTATGTGTCAAAATATGTTTCAAACCTATATCTTTCCCACTTAATGCCAACTCTATCCACTATAGCACATTTTCTTTCAATTAAATATATATGTACATATGTATGTACATATGTACATATATATTTGTGTGTATGTATGTGTGTATATAAATTATAAAGACAGAGACTATATTGTGATTTCATTTTTCCAGGAAATTCCCAATTAAGACAATTATGTATAGCAATTCAGGTTGGCACCTACTCTGGAATTTACCATCTCAGACAGTTGCCTAGAGAATTGAGAAGTTAAGTAAATTGCCTTTTGATGATGCAGACTCTGTATGCAAGGTTTGAACCCACGTTTCTCTGCCTCAGCTTTTCACTCAGTTTAATACAACATGCTGGCTCTACAATAAAGTTTAGTCAAAGTATATTCATAAAACAGATATATTCAAAGTATATTCATGAAGGAGGTGGCACATGAGATGAACCTTGAAGGCAGCTGGGTATTTATTTCAAGAGTAGGAAGTGAGATGGGAATATATTTCAGGCCCAGGGCAGCATATGCAAAATGCACTGAAGTAAGAGATTGAATGCCATGTATTAAGAACTCAATAGTAGGCCAGTTTGACAGAAATATGGAGTGTGTGAAGGAGAGTACTTTGCAATAATCTTAAAAACATAGTCTGGTGCCATTCTGTGAAACTCTCTAAATGCCAAACAGAAGAATTTACATTTCATCCTAAAGACATTTGGGAGCCTGTTGAATTCCTACCCATCCTGTAAAACTCAATTCAAATGCCACCTCTTGCATGAAGCCTCCATGAATTCTGGAGTCCACAATGACCTTGCCCCTCAGACTCTACATAGCACTTTGATTCATACATTTTTAATGCATTTATCATGCAATATTGTATATAAGGTGTCAAAAAAGCTCTAGCAATTTAACTCTGCACAAAGCCTTTGGGGGCTTTCTGCATTATAGACAACTGTGTTCAATTTAATGCAACAAACATTTACTTTGCTGAATGTGTGCATGATACTAGGCACTGACAACACAGAGGTTTTTTTTTTTTTAAATCATATTCTGTTTTCCAAAGGAAATTAAGGTCTACTGTATATGTTACGTATAAAAATAAGTATATTTCAAGATAGTATGTGATGGGAGCAATGAAGATATCAAACAAAACATGGTAGAAACATGTAAACAAACAGAGATTGATCCCTTTGATCTGCTTTGACCTTGAAAAGAAGAAAAAATTTTAAGGATGACAAGGATGACTGAAGCGGTGCATTCTAGGTATGGAAAGGGGACAGGTAGCCTGTTCACAAATGTTAGGAAAGTAAATAAACTGCTAGTTATCTCTCTGGGTTAGAATGTAAAGAACATGAGAGGGAGTAATGTGAAATACCAAAGGAAATTTATGTTGAAGTCAAATTATGGAGTCCTTAAATTATACAATAAAGAGATTTTCTTTTATTTTAAAGTTACTGAGAAGCTGGGAGGCTTTTGAACAGACTAGTGATTCTAGTTCAGTGATTCTGAACTAGTGTTCAGACCTGCGGATTGAGGAGATGATTTTTATAATTGTGTCAAGGGTGCATTTGAAGGATAAAAGACTGGAGGCTTGGGAGGGATTGAATAGAATGGGAGAAAAAGAGGATGAATGGAAACAAGGAGACAGATATATGCACATAATGTTGTAGAGGTAGGCAGGACTTAGAAATTGTGATGAGAAAGATGGGAAGATGGCAGGTTTTTAAGGCTATGTTTTTCCTTTCTTTGTATCCCCAGCACTTAGCACAGCACCTGATTCTTAGTACTTGCTTAACAATTGTTTGGTGACCGACTGACTGAAAGGCAAAGCTATGTTAAGTTTTGAAAATTTAATAGTTTTTTCTTTCTCTATAATTCTGTCAACTGAAATAAATTAGTTGGAAACAGGAAAGATTTTAATGCTGTGTGTGTGTGTGTGTGTGTGTGTGTGTGTGTGTGTGTGTGTGTTGTGTGGGCAGGGAGGGTGGCAAGGAGTGCAGGTGAGTTCAGTTTTGAAAGTGTTGAATTTGAGATGCTAGGAAGAAATCAGGGGAAGATAAACAATAGGTAATTGAAAATACAGGACTAGAGCTTCAAGCAGAGCATATGTCTCAACCTAGGTTTGGGAGTCACGGTGATGACTGAACCCAGAGGAGCAGAAGTAAATGTCAAGAGAGTGACTAGAATGAGAGATGATCTGATCTAGCTCAGAGCCTCTTGTTTTATACAGGTTGAGATTAGGAAATCCACATTTAGGTGGAATAAGAAGGTGGTGATAACAGTGAAGGATGGGAAGAAAAAATGCTTTTCTCTTATACTGTAAGCTACTTTAGGGTGGGGTCTGTGGGGTCTAAACTTTGTGTATCTGCCAGTTCTTAGCATTAAACTCGAACATTTTTGTGCTTACTTCTGCAGCACATATACTAAAATTGGAATGATACAGAAAAAAATTAGTATGGCCCCTGAGCAAGGATGACATTCAGATTCATGAAGAATTCCATATTTTTCAACTGGAAATTAAGATATACAGGCAATGGAGTATAGAAATCTATTTTTCCCTGCAGAAAAATAGAGGGAAAGTGGGATGGAAAAAGGGTGGGTAATAGAAGGTAGGAGAGATTGGAGGAAGGGGAGGATGGGGTGTATGCTGTCCTGGGGTAGGGGTGAGGAGAGATGGAGAGAAAATTTTGAATTCGAAATCTTGTGGAAGTGAATGTTAAGAACTGAAACTGAGAGATTATAATGATAGTTTAAATGAGAAGATCTTTCCCATTCGTTAATAGGTCCATGTGACCTAGCTTCATCACATGAGTCTGTGGTTGGAGGAGTTTGCTGAATGGGTGAAATAGGATGAGATGAAGCAGGAAGAGCTAGAACCAGAGCAGAGCTGAGAGGAAATTGGTCACAGCAGCCAGAATTGAGGAAGAGAGAGAAAAGCAGGCATCTGGCTAGCGTGAGTAAGAGAACTGTTCAACTGTTTATGATCTGTTTAAGTGAACGAGTTTGTGCAAAATCTAATAGAGGGAAGGCCTGGGGCTGGTGTTGCCCTCTGCATTATTATTGTGTATAGACTTCTTTGTTGCTATGATGGATTTGGTTTTCTGGTGCTGGGATTTGGTTTTCTGGTGTCTGAATAAATGCTTTGGTTCTGTCCTCCATGTGGAGAGTTTTTTGTATTTCATGATTCAGAATTGTGTTGGGATATTCATGGCTGCCATAGGTGCTGTGAATATCATGTTGGTATTACAGAGTTAAATGGAAACATCCCATGGTTCTTAGGGTGAGGCAACAAAGCTGGTAGATTCATATATCTACCTTGAGATTGCCCAAAGGTTGTCAGTTGGAAATGGATAGTCATTTTCTCCATGGGAATCACTTCCACAGATGAGAGCTGAGTGGGATGGGCTGGAGGCATGAGCCACGGTTTGTCAGACTGGTACCACTCCCAGGGCTCTTAGGACTATGTGACTGTTAAAAACAGCCAGAAGTTTTTTGTGGTATTGAGGATGGCAGGCCCCTTCTCTATAGTGATTTTTTCCTTCATTGATGACAGGAGGCCTGAAGTAGAAACAGATCTAGTGATTTGGGGGCTTCTGCTCTTGCCAAGGCTCTTGGTTTCAGGGTCCTGGCTGTTTCCATCAAGGTTCAAAAGTAGAAAGAATGAGGTGGTCAAGGGATGGCAGTGGTTAGACATGTCTTGTATATAAGCTGCCTCCCATCCCCAGTCCTCCCCATTTTAATCTAGGCTGGCTTACCAGTCCCATGGGGCATTTGGTCCATTTGGCCAGCCCCTTTTTCATAAGAGCTGAATTCACTGATAATGGTTGTATGGACTGGATTAGTAATAGGAGTAGTATGTGTGTAGGTGAGGGGAACAGTTACCATTCTCAGAATTCTCATGTCTATTTTGAATGAATCAAAGGCCTTCCATACTCCAAGGTTTGCCCTCTATACATGATCATGCTACATCTTCCCTATATATTAGATACTTAAAATGACGAAACTGAACTAGATGATCATATGAAATATAAATACGGAATTGTTATGAAAAACATTAGCTCTAGTAAGATGAAAAATGATGGTCATTGCAATCAAGGGTTTTAAAACCTAGTTGTGGAAATAAGATATGTACATAAGTAACTATGACACAAATTTAAAATATTATTGAATATATAAAGATACAATGGAGTTGTCAGAAATATACCTTCCTAGGGAAAAAGCTTAATAGAGTCTTGGAATAGAAGAAGCATGGATATGGGTAGCATGTTCTAAAATCTATTTTAGCCATAATATGGGCAAGAGGAGAGGGGAGTTCTATCTTGGGTCTATTTATTTAAATGTGTTGGAACAACATTATAGTTTTACAAAAAAAAAAAGAGGATTTCCTGTGTATGCCCAGATCACCTAATATGGATGGGGGTACTCTGCTTCCCTGACTTCCCCTACCACTGGTGTGAATAGTCTCTTTTGATTGATGGCTTAGTCAGAACAGGCTCTATCTTTAAAATTGGCCAAACTAAGAAAGTCATACATGTCTGCAGTTCTTTCTTACAGAATTCAGAGTGTAAAGAATAAACATAGCTAACCTTTAGCATAAGATGCAATGGATTGAACCTTGAGGGGAGAGATTTATTCTCTCTTTATCTCTTTTATTCAAGTTCAGAGAAATGAGCCTCAGAGTGATTGTTTTAGTTCTGTCTCTCTTGTCTAGGTGCCAGTAGTGATACCCACCTGCCTGGTACTTCAAGTCATGGAGACCTTGAAGCTGGAATTGCAGGTAGGATGTTTCAGTCAGCCAGACAATCTAGAAAAGGGAGAGAGGGGAGAATTTGTATATTATTAAATCTTTAAATTTTTTCTATGTATTTCATATTTTCTCAATTATATATTAAAACAAATTTTAACATTTTTTTTTAAAATTTTGAGTTCAAAATTCTATCTTTCCTCTCTCTCACCTCTTACCTCCCTGAGATGATAAGCATCTATGACATGCTCTTGCCAAGGCTCTTGGGTTCAGGGTCCTGGCTGTCTCCATCAAGGTTCAAGGGTAGAATGAATGAGGTGGTCAAGGGATGGCAGTGGTTAGACATTTCTGGTCTATAAGCTGCCTCCCATTCTCAATCTTCATCCTCTGCTTTAGGTTATACATATACAATTTAGGTTTATTTAGTTTACACATGTACAATCATGTAAAACATTTTCATATCAGTACAAGAATACTTGAATAAGAGAAAAAGAATGAAAGAAAGTGAAAAATAGCATGCGTCAGTCTGTATTTGAACAATATCAGTTCTTTCTCCAGAGGTGGATAGTATGCTTCATCATTCGTCCTTTGGGATTGTCTTGGATTGTATTGCTGAGAATAGGTAAGTCATTCACAGTTCTTCATAACATGCTTCCATTTGAACCCGGCAGGACATGGTTCCAAATTGTTTTCCAGAATGGTTAGATCAGTTCTCATCTCTGCCAACAGTGCATTGGTGACTCAGTTTTCCCACATCCCCTCCAATACGTATTTTTCTTTTCTTTGTTTTTTGGACATATTAGCCAATCTGATAGGTATGAGGTGGTAACTCAGAGCAGCTTTAGTTTTCATTTCTCTAATAAATAGTGATTTGGAGCATTTTATTTTCATATATCTATAGATAGTTTTGATTTCTTTGAAAATTTTTCATATCCTTTGATCATTTATCAATTGGGTAATGACTTGTACTTTTATAAATTTGTCTCAGTTCTCTATATTTTTGAGAAGTGAGACCTTTATCAGAGATACTTGTTGTAACTCCCTGCTCCCATTTCTGCTTTCTTTTTAATTTTGGTTTCATTGGGTTGTGTGTGTGTGTGTGTGTGTGTATGTGTGTGTGCAAAAGTTTTCTAAATTTTATGAAATCAAAATTATCCATTTTACATTTTCTAATGTCCTCTGGTTTTCTGGCCCTACTTTTCCCCTTATCTACAACTCTGACAAAGTATTCCATGATCTCTTAATTTGATTATGGTATCATTCTTTATATGTAAATCATATACCCATTTTGACCTTATCCTGCTTTATGGTATGAAATGCTCATCTATGCCTAGTTTCTGTTGTACTGTTTTCTAGTTTCCCCAGCAGTTTTTGTCAAATAATGAGATTTTGTTCCAAAATCCTGGATCTTTGGATTTATCATATACTAGATAACTATGGTCATCCTCAATAATATAATGTGTGCTTAAAATATTCCACTTAATATATTCTACTAATCTACCATTCTTTTTCTTATCCAGTACCAGATTGTTTTGATAATTACTGCTTTATAATATATTTTTAGATTTGGTATGGATAGACCACCTTTCTTCATATTTTTTGTTCATTGATTCCCTTGACATTCTTGACTTTTTGTTTTTTCCGGATGAATTTTATTATTATTTTTATTAACTCTTTGAAGAAAATATTCTTTTGTACAATCAACCTCAGTGTGATTGTGATAGATGTTATGTTCAGGTGAAAAAGTAGAGAGTAGTCATGGAGCAAGTGGGGCCGCTAAGGGCATTGTAACACTTACTTTGAATTTTCTTTTCTACCTGGTCATCATGCTATATATATGGGGATGGACTTGGGGAGGGGTAGGTATGGGTGTGAGTGTGGGTATGAGTTGGAGAAGTTTTGTTAAGAGAGATACTCTGTTATTTGTCTAATCAGGATTTGTGCCCTAGGTTGCTATTGTTCTCCATACCTGCTATACCAGTATTACATGAGAAAATTTTGAAAGCTGTAGAATGTAAGATAAACTGAAAATATTGAGGAGTTTAAATTCTACTCACTAGACAATGGAGAACCATTCAAGGTTTAGGAAGACTGGAATGATCAGATCAGTAAATTAGGTTTATCTGGTGGCAGTATAAAGAATGAATTGATGGTCAAAATAAATGGAGAAAGAGAAAATTGTACATAGATTGTTGTACTAGTTGAATCAAGATGTAACAATGACTTATACTAGGCTTATGCCAGGTAAGACATTAAAGGAGAAAACAGCGTGTGATAATACTGATGTAGAATCCATAGAATTTTTTTTGACAAGAAATTAAATATGGAGACGGAAGAAGCGGGGGTCAAAGATAACATTGAATTTTTGAGTTTGTGTGACTAGAATAACTATGCCACTATTAAGAATAAATAGCCTAATCTGAGGGATAGATAAGGTTGGGGGAAATCTAAAGGACGCTGTTTTGGGACATGCTGAAGTTGAAGTTTCAGCAAGATAGCCGAGACACGGCCAATAGGAAGCTGTAAATATGGGTTTGGAACTTGGAGAGCTATCAGGGCTGGAAATAATCGTTCAAAAGAAGTGAAAATAATAAAAGATGAGACATTTATATAGTGATTTCAGTTTATCAAGGGTTTTATACACGACCACATGAAATTATTGGAGAAGAAATTACGAAGAAAGACACCGGAGACAGAGCTTTGAATAATGTTTATGTACTGAATGTTCCAAGTCTAAAGAAGTTTTGCTGGTGAATTCACATATGAAAATCAGTAATATGACAAAGGAGTTAAGAAACATAACTTTAACTTCTGGGTTTAATTTTGCTAGATTCGCTTTATTTGCGTGACATTCATTTTCAAAGAACATTGGGTATACAAAGATAATTCAAAGGATACCCATACAACTCTGTGGCAGAGTTTTCTTAAAACGAAGTTGAGTGCACAGAATTCACAATGTGGAATTAACCAGGGAGTCACATAGGCTGTCCAGTCAAGCTAGAATTGCAGTCTGTCTTGGAGAGGCAACCTTCACTGAAAAGGAAAAAGAGAAATATTAAAGAACAGATTTAAGTCTTAAAACCCTAATTAATTGAGAGTGCTTCTGTTCCAAAGAAATTGGTGTTGAGTTCCATCTGGAGATTAAAGTCCTTTCTAGCCAAGATTCTGAAAGAGACAGACTGCCCAGATGGAAACAAACATACAAAAAGGCAGAGTCTTTACCTTACTCTCCCAACCAATGTGTCCCTCAATCCCAATTCAACGACTTTGTTTTTCCTTCTTGTGAAGGAAGTATGGAAAGGAAAGTCTCAGGGCTTTAAAAGGAAAATAGTCATATTATATCCATTTCATCTGTTATGAGAAGTAGGACTTCAGTTTTGGACTCCAGCTGAAAGTAGAAGCAGAGAGAAGCTCTGCAAAGAAAAGTTTGGCAGATCCATGACTGACAGCATCCAGCAACAATCAGGGAACCAGAAGAACAATGACAATCAATAGTCTCAGAAGACTAGCAGGAAACAATTGACAGCAGAGACTTCATATCTAATGGAAGAAAGATGTCCAGTGGATGATCCAGTCTTCATGAGACCAGAGGGCAACAAGTCTGGCAGGAACCACATGATGATATCACCAGATGACATCAGAAGTTCTGTAACAGAAGAGGCATGAATTTCATCCGCTATGTATGCATCCTAGTCATGTCTGTTTTCTATGTGCATACCTCTCTTCACATATGCTTTGGCTGTGTGCTTCCCTCCACATGTGTCTCTTCACATGTTACAAAAAAGTTTCCATCTTCCTACTTTGTAGCTGTTGAAGAGAGTATCCCAATACTATAAAATAAATTTATATATACATATATAATGTGTGTGTATGTACATTTGTGTATAAATATGTGTATGTATACACTATATATATATATATATACACACACTTTTGTGTGTGTATTTATCTACATCTATATGTTATCTGTTGTCATGGAAAAGGTCTGGAGGAGAGGGTGTTTACAGGTTCTCAGATCTGCATTCATAAAAGGAAAGGCAATTTTTGAGGGGTTTGCAATCACTTTAATCAAGCACAGGTACCTGGAAAAATCAAAGTCAAAATTTCAGAGAAATCAAAAAGTCAACAGACACGCTTCCAAAATGTTTGACCATTACATACATACACAGTTACCAGAGAAGGAACTTCTAGCTTTTAGCAGGGGAAGGAGTCTCTCAGGCCAAACAAACAATTTCAATTAGCAAGCCCCAAAGTAAAACCTGACCCTCGAAGCATTTATACACTTTTTAGAGCCAGAGGGTATAACTCTTTGACTCACTGCCTCAATAGAAAAAACAAAAAACAAAAAAACACAAGGTACTTGGGACCCTTCTACAAAACAACTCCCCTAATCAAGCTTCCCGAAATGGGCAGGCCTATCAATGAATGGGAAAGATCCTCCTTAATCACATTGTTCAATCAGAGGCACTTTTAGTAAAACAAAAACTGTAAGAGATCCTATTTTACTTGTTATTACATCTAGTTAATTAAATGCTTTTGCTTTGCACTTACGTGTTCTGACTGGGTAGAAAGAATTTACTCTCGGCAGTTAAAGGACATGGATTCCAACTCAATCACTGATGCCCAGAGACTCTGATTTTGCATCTGTAAAATGAGGAATTGAGCTACATGGGTTAGCTCTTCCTATTATCTATCTCCAAAATGACCTTCTCTCTCCTTTTTGCTTGGGTCGGCCATCTTTCATTCCTGAAATGCAATCCTTTCATATTTCTGTCTCATCTTTCTTTAAACTGTACCTTAAGTTCTAGCTTCTAATAGAAGCTTTCCCCAATTGCCACAGCTTTTAATGTTCTTCTTGCTTGCATTTATTAAATACTTTGCATTTTTAATATCTATTAGTATATTATTATTTTCTACACCTATAATCACGGTATATTTATTGTATACATTTATACAAATACCTATATGTACATGTTATCTCTGCCAATAGAAGGTAAGCTTCTTTAGAGCAAGGATTATTTTATTAAAAAAAAACTTTGTTTCCCCAAATCCTAGAACAATATATGGTACAGAGTAAGTCCTTCATAAGTACTTGTTGACAGATGATTGATTAGTTGATAGAAGGCCTCTGGAAGCTATGATTTTACTAAATGTATAAAAGATTAGCAGGCACTTCTATAGATGTGGACCCCAACAAATTTAACTGAAGTATTGGGAAATTCTGTTTTCTTATACAATTCAAGGATATTTATGAACCATGTAGAACATTTGTGAGATCAGATCCACCCACGAATTCTGTCAAGATTATTATTTTTTTAAAACCACAATGACTACATTGTTTTACGACTACATGAAAACAGCTATGTAGCTTAGTAGAATGAGTGGTGAACTTGGACTCAAGAAGACCTAAGTTTATATTCTGTATCAAATGTTTACTAGCTCTGTGACCCTGTGCAAATCACTTTAATCTCTGCCTCATTCTCTTCACCTGGGGCTAATACTTGCAAATACCTCCGAAGACTGTTGTATGAATAAAATGTTTGTAAAACACTTTGCAAACCTTGAGGTGCTATATTAATGCTAGCTATTACTGTTATTACTAAATGTTTAAAAAAGCTAGGCTATTTCATCTCTGATTTCCAAATTCTTATAAATCAGTTTTCAAATATTAACCTAAAAGTATGAATTGTGGGATGAGGTAGGGGAAGAATGAGCTACATGTACATACATAGCTTTTAGAATTAGAAGAGAAGCCAGAAAAGGAAGCAAAGAAAATGAAAATAGAGACATAGGCAAAGGAGAAAAAATAGTTTGATGTCACAGAATTTAAAAAAAGTACAAGTGTATCTGCTAAAATAAAAAAGGTTACATTTGCATAAGGATTATTATTTATTATTCTTTATTGCACTACGCTATATTGATTCAAATATAGGGTTTATTTAAATGTAGGTCATACTCCTAAAATGAAATTCTTTGAAAGAAAAATTAGATATAGATGGCAAAGATATAGATTGCACACACACACACACACATACACACACAGACAATTTCAAATATGGAAATTCTGATCATCATTCCATATTTAAGAGAACAGAACCGTGTGTATTGTATGTGCATCTTGCAATTTATTTTGTTAGCAAAATTTTCTTTCATACATCGAATACTACTTTTATCATGAGTGATACTGAAAGAGGAAGAAGGTGTGTTATTTTACAGCATTCTTATCACACTGATTACAACGTACATTTTCAAAATCTAAAGAGAATGGTACCCTCCATCCCTCTTGCCCTGTGGAGTAGAAAATTGTCTTTTCATTTTTTTCATGCTAATATCAATAATGTTAGGGTTGGCACTTTCTCAACATGCAGTTCATGTGAATAGAGATATGAATCACAATCCTGTGTAAACTGGTGAAATAAGCATATGCAAAATCTGCATCAGGTTTTGTTAGACTGGAGTTTTTCTTAGTATTACTAGCAGGAGGAGATAATGGGGTTGTTATTGTTGTGTTTGTCCTTCGTTCTCCATAATGACCGTGACATCACGATGATGACATGACTTGCAGTTGACTTTGATTTGAGTAAGGGAGGGCTGTGCAAAGTCACCAACCTCACTTTTTTCTCCTGAGCCACTTGGATCACATGGCCTGGATCAGGATGGATCCACTGGATCAGTGGATCAGGATGGTTGGAGATGGTCCAGGATGCAGTATGAGACCCTGGCCCTTTCAGGCTACGGTCTTATAGCATTCTCATTTTGAGTGAGATACACACATTCAATGAATAAACTTCTTTAGGTAGTTGCTAAAGGGATGGTCCGCTTTAATTAAAAAAATCAAACTGGGAGCAGAAGACCCTCTGGGTTCCTGGATAAAAGAGAAACAATTACTATCGGTGAAAAATAAATATTGGACTATCAAAACCCCACCAAAAAACCAAATCATCAAGTTGTCTGATACCAATTATTTATTCTTGTAATTGTTAGATCAAATTTTTAGCATGAATACAAAACTAAGAACACTTGAAAAATGTCTTATATGATGTTTTAAGCAAGGCACAAAGTAGATGTCAGGAAAAAGTGTACTATATCTACATATAGTCTTTCTTTGAGTGTGGGCGACACTCTTTAATCAGAGCTCTTTGAAAGGTAAAATATACTTTGGTATACATTGAAAAAAATTGTATAATATTGTCATATATCAATATATTTGCTATGAAAGGATTTCCTAAATTTAGTTCACATAAAGACTTTTTTTTTTCATTTTCATAAGGTGTGTTCTCCTGGCCACAAAGAGAACTAGTGCTAATAAAAATGCACAAAACTAAGATCACAATTTTATGTACTTTATATTAGGGGTGGGGATATAGCTGACATTAAGACTGATTCTTATTTCAATGGCAGATGCTTTCATTGGACTAAGGACTGTCTTCGTTGATGTAGACTTGGTAGATTGCCATGAAGAGTTCCTGTGGTTTCAAAACTTAACACTCCAAGGGAAATCAGGTGATGAACCTTCCCAGGTTTACGTGGAGGTCTTGTGACATACATACATGTTCATACTGGAAGTTCTTTTAGCATGCCGTAAGATCTGCCAGAGCTTGTAACCCTCTGGCATATCCTAGAAAACAGTGTCACTTTGTAATCCTCCTCCTTCTCATTTTCCTCCTCCTTCTCTCTAGTTTATACCTTTGTATAAGTGTGGTACAAAAAATTCTAATTTAAATTCTAAAATATTTGCTTTCACATTGAATAAGGGACATAAAACACTTACTGAAAAACAAAAAGGATGAGGAACCATATTTGGTGAACCACTGGAGCAGAGGCTAGAACATGAAAAGAAAATGACAGCAGAACACATGAATTCTTTGTCCCTGATTACAAGTGGGTCCCTGCAATGGCTCACTTATTCACTCTAAGGGAAAGAAAGACCTATTGTCTCAAACAAGGTCTCTTTTAATTCATAAGATATCTGAGAAAACCTTTGCTGAAGAATTTAGACCAAGAAGCTATTCAAATACTATTCAACTTATTCAAACTTTTCATCATTAAGTATATGTTCATAGACTATATCTATTTATAGTGTATGTTTTATGAAGTGCAACTAATATTTGGATAAAAGTTTTGAAATTTTTATGTATTTACTTGTAGAAAGAACATTTAAGTCCTGGGTACACACACAGAGGCTCTGCTAAGTCTGTTTGAGTGTCTATTAAGAAATTTAATAGAATCATAGGATTACGATCTAGGTGCTGGAAAGGGTCTTAGATGCCTTCTCAAACCTATTCATCATAGAGGTAGAAAGTACCAGAGCTGGTATTTAAACTATGACTCTAACTGCAGTTTGTGTATGTGTGTGTTTGTGTGTGTGTGAATATGTATGTATATGTGTGTTTTCTCCTGTTTCACTGAGTATCCTCAGTTATAAACAAAGGAAGTAAATTAAATGACAGGCAAATATCTCTTCAATTTACAAGACAAATAAACATAAGTTGAAATTAATTTGAATTCATAATATAGAAAGATAAATATTTCAAAATTAAAAGCAATCAATAAACACTGAGTACAATAAAATACATAACAGCGTATAATTCCATTATATTCAACAAATAAATATAACAAGTATCTTACCTGGAAGAAACTGAAGAATATAGACTCATATTTTTAAAAAAGAAGACATGAAAGAGATAACAATTGTAAAGCTAGTTGGGGGAAGAATTAAGAAAGAGACTTAGATCTCAGTGCAGCACAGGATATGGGCATTAACTAGAAAATTTTTGAGTTAGTTGCACCAAGTCCAGAAAAATTCAAAGAAATACTTGTTCAAAATTAAGAGAATAAAAAAAATTCTCAGAAAGAGGTTGAACAGCATGAAACAAATGTCAATAATTGCAGTGAGTGCTGTATGAAAGGAATACCTGGTTAGAAGTCTCACACATAAAGCTTCATCTTTTTTTAGCAATATGTGGTCTCTGTGACAGCACCTTGGAAACTCCCCAGTAGCAACCTATTAGTTGTGAAAGCAGTCCTGTGAAAGTCTCCTTTATGAGCCTTAATGGAACACCATTCTGCTTGATTAGATGATTACCTTTCAGTCTGTGATTCGAAAACCCCGAGTATTTTTAATCTTTAAAAGTAAAAGCCATCAAAAATTGCTCATAATTAGTATGGTAAATCAGTGAAGACCATTTTATTCTTTTGGAAAGCTGTACATTTTTTTCATGTTTTAGTGGCTTGGAGAAATTGTGTTAACACTATAATGTAAATTGTAATGATTTGATGCTTATTCAGCCTTAAGGATTTAACCTGTATACACACACACACACACATATATACACACATACATACATACATATATGTACATACACACAGACACACATACACACACATATATATTTGCATCCAATGCTAAAGTTTACTTTAAAATAAAATACTGAAAAACAGAGGGATGGAAAAATGAAACGGAAAAATGAAAAATCAGAACTTTCACAGAGTTGTAATGACCATGCCTTATACACAAATCAGAATTACTATGCATATAACAAAAAGAGCAAAATATCTTTTTAAATTGATAGTTACAAATATGGAACATAGTAACTTTCTACTTTGCTTCAATATAATCTGTAAAACATACTCTACTACTATTGAGATGCTCAAAGACTTGAAACACAAATTCTACAGACTACTCTCAAACAGTAAAATTTAAGTAAAATGCTTACATTTGTTTTTAAAAACAAAAACAATCATGTAAAAATGGCGGATGGAAGTTCTGCTCTCAGTTGCTTCAGATTTACTGTTCTTACTTAAGATTTACTATTTCTATAATAAAAAAAAAAACCAGAAAGTGAAGATGAACAGATGGGGTAATTACACATGATATATCAACCATCTTAAGTTCTATTTATAAAATTAGGTTCACTAGTTTTAGTAAATTGTCACCCTCCTAGCCCACACTGATGGAAACCTGCTTTTCAGTTCACTGACAAGTTGGAATTTTCAAACTATTCTTTGCCTCTGTATTTTTTTCATTATTTTCCATGGTCACTTCTTCATCTTCAGCAATCCCATTCCATTGGTATTTGTCATGTTTCTATTTTGGACTAGTACCTGATTTTTTGATGTTAAACCACCCTCTGCCATGTTGGAGAGTGCCATGCCCTCTTCCTCTTTTGGCACAAGAATCCACATCATCTCTGTTGTCAAATAAGAAGTACTTTTTGCACTTTGAGATATATTCTGAGTCCCATTCCTTTCCCTTTGTTCTCTTTTGAAAGGTAGTATTTGAGTTTTTCAGACCAGTATTTCTCCAAGCAAAAGCTTCTCAGACTCTTCCTCTGCCTCTAATTCCCCCCAAAAGTTCCTGAGACTCAGTTGATTCCTGTAAATCCTTAATATTCTTTCATTTCATGGTGGGTTTTAAACTTTTCTCACTTTTTAAAAATGTTTATTTGTTTTTACTTTTAAAAATTCATTTCCACCAAATTTTGAGTTCCTAATTTTCAACCCAGCTCTCCTCTCCCCCAACCCCAAAACGCTGTGCATTCTGATTACCTCTTCCCTCAATCTGCCCTCTCTTCTGAAACCCCTCCCTTTGCTTATCTGCATCTTCTATCTTCTCTTGTAGGGTAAGATAAATTTTTATACCCCATTACCTGTATTTATTTCCCAGCTGTATGCAAAACAGTTCTCAACCTTTGTTCCTAAAACTTTGAGTTCCAACTTCTCTTTCTTTCTCTCTCCCTACCCATCCTCACTGAGAAGGTAAGCAACTCAACATAGGCTAATGTATGTGAAGTTGTGCAAACAACTTTCATAATAATCATATTCTGTAAGACTAACTATATTTCCATCCAACCTTTCCTGCCCTCCATTTCTTCTATACTCTCTTTTGACTTTGTCCCTCCCCAAAAGTGTTTACTTCTAATTGCTCCCTCCTCCCATTTGCCCTCCTTTCCATCATCTCCCCCACCTCACTTATCCCCTTCTACCCTGCTTTCCTGTAGTGTAAGATATATTTTCATATCAAATTGAGTATGCATGTTACTCCTTCCTGAAGCCAAATGGGATGAAAGTAAGTTTCATTTTTTCCCTCTCAACTTCCCCCTTTTCACTTTCATTAAAAAAGCTTTTTCTTGCCTCTTTTGTGAGAGATAATTTGCCTTATTCCATTCCTCCTTTGTTCCTCCCAATATATTTCTCTCTCACCCCTTAATTTTATTTGTTTAGATATCATCCCTTCCTACTCAATTCATCTTGTGCTGTGTGTGTGTATGTATGTATGTATACGTATATGTGTGTGTGAGTAAATATGTGTGTGTGTGTGTGTGTGCATGTGTATAATTCCTCCAACTACCCAAATACTGAGAAAATTCTCAAGAGTTACAAATATTATTTTTCCATGTAGGAATGCAAACAATTAAAATTCAGTAAGTCCTTTATGATTTCTCTTTCCTGTTTACCCTTTCATACTCCTCTTGATTCTTATGTTTGAAAGTCAAATTTTCTATTCAGCTCTGGTCTTATCATCAAGAATGCTTGAAAGTCCTCTATTCCATTGAATGACCATTTTTCTCCTGAAGTATTATACTCAGTTTTGTTGGATAGGTGTTTCTTGGTTTTAATCCTAATTCCTTTGACTTGTGAAATATCATATCCCAAATCCTTCAATCACTTAATGTAAAAGCTGCTAGACCTTGTGTTATCCTGAATCTATTTCCACAATACTTGAATTATTTCTTTCTGGAAGCTTGCAATATTTTCTTCTTGGAATTTGGCTACAATATTTCCAGGAGTTTCTCTTTTTGGATCTCTTTCAGGAGGTGATTGGTAGATTCTTTCAATATTTATTTTACTCTCTGGTTCTAGAATATCAGGGCAGTTTTCCTTGATAATTTCATGAAAGATGATGTCTAGCCTCTTTTTTTGATCATGAGTTTCAGGTAGTTCCATAATTATTAAATTGTTTCTCCTGGATCTATTTTCTAGGCCATTGTTTTTCCAATGAGATATTTCACATTATCTTCCATTTTTTCAATCTTTTGGTTTTTTTTTATAATTTCTTGGTTTCTCATAAAGTCACTAGCTTCCATCTGTTCCATTCTAAGTTTTAAAGAACTCTTTTCTTCAGTGAGCTTTTGAACATCCTTTTCTATTTGGCTCATTCTGCTTTTGAAAGCATTCTTCTCCTCATTGGCTTTTTGAACCTCTTTTGCCAATTGAGTTAACCTATTTTTAAAGGTGTTATTTCTTCAGCATTTTTGGGTCTCCTTTAGCAAGTTGTTGACATGCTTTTCATGATTTTCTTGTTTCACTCTTATTTCTCTTCTCAAATCTTCCTCCACCTCTCTTGCTTTATTTCCTAAATCTTTTTTAAGTTCTTCCGTTGCCCTGAGACAATTGCATATTTATTTTGGATGTTTTGGATGTAGAAGTGTTGACTTTTATGTCTTCCCCTGATGGCAAACATTGTTCTTCCTCATCTGAAAGGATGGAAGAAAATACTTGTCCACCAAGAAAGTAACCTTCTATAGTCTTACTTTTTTTCCCTTTTCTGGGCATTTCCCCAGGTAGTTACTTGACTTTTGAGTCCTTTGTCAAAAGGAGGGTATACTCTGGGAATCTGTAAGATCTCAGTTCCTCCAAGATGACACAATCAAGGGACAGGAGTTTACTCCTCTCCTAGCCTGCACCCTGTTCTGTGAGCTACCAAAGCTTTTCTTCCCAGAATCTGCAAGTAGAATTTCCTTTCCAGAGCCTCCAACAGCTCCACCATGCCAGCCAGCACTCTTCCTCACCCCTGGGCCACCACTCTGGGCTGAGACCCAGATCAATGGCACAATTCCCCCAGGGGCTTTAGGCAGAGGGCTCCAACAATGAATGCTGCAGCTATTGTCTGCTGCAGCCACTACCTGGGTCTGGAGCTAGGGGAGGACCCTGCTGCCTTCTTACCCAGGTAAAAAAGCTTTCTCACTGACCTTTGAAGTTGTTTTTCCCATTTGTGGGTTGAGGCATCTGATAACCACAGCTGATGCTAGGGATTCCACCCCTGAGGCCTGTTCTTGTCCTGTTCCTGCCAATGTCAATGAATAAGGCTGGGTTGGGCTCCGTGGGTTCTGCTCTGGTCTGTTCCCCTTTTGTTAGACTCTTCCTGGTGGCCTTCCAGGCTAAGTTGGGCTGAAAATCTATTTCACTTTGTTGTTTTGTGGCTTCTGCTGCTCTCGCTTTGTTTAGAGTTACTTTTTACAGGTATTTTATGGACTGTGGGGGAAGAACAAGAGTATGTGCATATTTCTTCTTTGCCATCTTCTCATCTTTTTCTTCCTGAGAGAATGCTAATAAAGAAGGTGATGAAAAGGATAACAATGATCTTGCTTTCTACTTTTACATTTACTGTCATTTTTGTAAGATTTGCATTATTTTTGGTGATCTTTAGGAGTTTTCCCTTGCTTTCTGGATCTGCTGCATTCCCTAGAGCCCTTGGAATCCTCAGTTCTTTACTTCTTTCTATTCTACAAGGATCAATGTCATGTCAAAGATCAGCAGAATCACATCTTATTTTTTTTCCTTTTTTAAAAATTTTATTTTATAATTAAAGACCAGAACACAAATATGAAATAGAGAAAGGAAACAAAAGCATATGGTAAACTTAAGTATTGGAACTTAAATAGAAGGAAAGAAAGAAAGAAAAACAAGCATGTTGTATGCATAACAGAACATAAGAGAGGATTCAAAAAGTGTAACAATAAATTTTAATGTCAGGAAAGCTTATAGGATAAATAATACATGTTTTGTTGAGAATTTTCCACGTTTGCTTCCTTGTGAGTTCTCTTTTGTTCTCTGCTGTGCACTTTTTAAAAGATATTCTTTTTACTCTTTTTCCATCCCCTCAGAAGGCTACAATAAAGTCTGGATAAGTTTCTCTATAGCTATGGATATATTCATATGTATACACATATGCATTCTGCTCCTGATCTTTGTTTTTATATTTGTGCATATCAGTTGCTTCCTATCCCTCCTACTTCCTCTACTTTATTCTACCCAATATCTTTCCCTCCTGTTACTTGCCTTCCCCCCACACAAGGATCCCTCCCTATCCTTCCATTCCCATAAATTTAAACATCCTTCTATAATCCACTTTTACCTATCCCCTCATTCTCCTCTCTAGGGATTGCTCCCTTGTCCTCTCTCCCTTCTCTATCTCCCTGCCATTTTATTTTTCCTGAATTTAGAAAACTTTTATACACTTCTAAATATATATGTATTGTTGCCTCTTAAACTGATTCCTGATGAAAGTAGATTACCAGAACTCTTCACCCATCTAATTCCTCTGTATATATTCTTCCTCCTGCACATCATTTGTATACAATAATTACTCTTTTTTAACTGTCTCTAAATGGCTTTACTTTTTAATTTCATATTGTACCCAGGTTTATTCCAATCCTTCTTATGTGGTACCCAATTATTAACAAAAATCCTAAACATACATTTTAAATTTTACATATATAAAAAGTAAACAGTCTGCCCTTATGAATCAGTCTTTGCTATGTACCTTTTATTTCTTTTGCTTCATGCATGTCAAATCTTTTATTAAGTTCAAGATTTTTTCTAACAAAGTCTTGAAAATCTGAGAGTTTGTCAAATGTCTATTTTTTTTTCATTCAGGATAATACATTTGCAGGGTATAATATTTTTGGGCAGAGTCCTAGTTCTTTTACTCTTCGACATATGGTATTCGAAGGCTTCTTGTCCTTTAATGTCTCTGCTGATAGGCTTTGTGTGATTCTAATTGTGGCACCATCATATCTGGATTGTTTTAATATTGATGCTTTAAATATTTTGTCCTTGAGCTGGGGATGTCAGAATTTCACCATGGGGGGGTAGAGCCAAGATGATGGAGAAACAGTACGGACTTTCAAGAGGGCTCCCATCAAACCAGCCAAATACCTGTAAAAACATGGCTCTAAACAAATTCTGGAGCTGTAGAATCCACAGAATGATGGAGTGAAGCAAATTTACAGCCCAAGACAGTCTGGAAGGTGACAAGGAAGTGTTTATGGCATCACACTGGGAGCAGAGTACAGTCCAGTGTGAGCCACAAGTGCATGGAAGGGGCCTGAGCAGGCCTTGGAGAGACTGAAACTCTCACACCTGTGGCAGTTTCCAGACTTCATGACCCCAAAATGCTGAGGATAAATTGGAAGGTCAGTGGGAAAAGTCTGTGGGACCAGTGCAGGAAAGTGAACTGGTCCAGTCCCAACCCCAGGATAGCAGAGGGAGAAGGGTGTGGAGGAATTCACTGTAGCCAGAGCAGCAGCAAGGACAGCTGCAGTGACTGTTTCTGGAACTCTAGGCCCACAGATTATGTGTGGGGGGATCAAGGGGCTGACAGTACAGCCACCATCCCCATTGGAAGCAGAGAACTACGTTGCCAAAGAGCTCAAAAGTCAAGTAAGTTGCTGGGGAAATGAGCAAAAACTGGAAAATGATTCAGGCTATAGAATCTTAATTTGATGACAAAGAAGATCAAAGCATGGAAACAGATAACAACAAAGTCAAAGCTACTCCATCCAAAGCCTCCAGGAAAAATATGAATTGGTCTCAGGCCATGGCTCAGAAGAAGAGCTCAAAAAGGATTTTGAAAGTCAAGCAAGAGAAGTAGAGCAAAAATTGGGAAGAGAAATATGAATGATATATGAAATCATGAAAAACGAGTCAACAGTTTGATAAAGGAGACTCAAAAAAATGATGAAGAAAATAACTCTGTAAAAAATACACTAACCAAATGGCAAAAGAGATCCAAAAAGTCAGTGAGGAGAATGCCCTAAAAAATAAAATTGGTCAGATGGGAAAGGAGATCCAAAAACTCACTGAAGAATATAATTCCCTACAGATTAGAATGGAGCAGACAGAAGCTAATGACTTTATGAAAAATCAAGAAATTACAAAACAAAACCAAAGGAATGAAAAAATAGCAGACAAGGTGAAATGTCTCATTGGAAAAACAACTGACCTAGAAAATAGATCCAGGAGAGACAATTTAAAAATTATGGGAATACGTGAAAGCTATGATCAAAAAAAGAGCCTAGACATTTCATGAAATTATCAAGAAAAACTGCCCTGATATTCTAGAACCAGAGGGTAAAAAAAATATTTAAAAAAATCTACCAATCACCTCCTGAAAGAGATCTGAAAAGAAAAACTCCTAGGAATATTGCAGCCCAATTCCAGTGTTCCCAAGTCAAGGAGAAAATATTGCAAGCTGCCAGAAAGAAGCAATTTGAGTATTGTGAAAATACAATCAGAATTACACAAGATCTGGCAGCTTCCACATTAAGGGATCCAAAGGCCTGGAATATGATATTTCAGAAGTCAGTGGAGCTAGGATTACAACCAAGGATCACCTACCCAGCAAAACTGAGTATAATACTTCAGGGGAAAATATGGTCATTCAATGAAATAGAAGACTTTCTAAAAAAATAAAATTAAGGAGTGAGAGAGGAATATATTAGGAGGAGAAAGGGAGAAATGGAATAGGGCAAATTATCTCTCATAAAAGAGGCAAGAAAAAGCTTTTTCAATGGAGAGGAAAAGCGGGGAGGTGAGAAGAAAAAAGTGAAGCTTACTCTCACCACATTTGGTTTAAGGAGCAAATAACGTGCTCACTCAATTTGGTATGAAAATCTATCTTACATTACAGGAAAGTAGTGAAGAAGGGGAAAAGTAGGGTGTGAGGGGATGATAGAAGGGAAGGCAAATGGGAAGAGGGGATAATTAGAAGTAAACACTTTTGGGGAGGGACAAGGTCAAGAGAGAATAGAATAAATGCGGGGCAGTATAGGATGAAGGGAAATATAGTTAGTCTTTCACAACATGATTTTTATGGAAGTCTTTTGCATAACTACACATGTATAACCTATATTGAATTGCTTGCCTTCTCAGTGGGGATGGGAGGGGAGGGAGGAAGGGAGAGAAGTCGGAACTCAAAGTTTTAAAAACGAATGTTAAAAATTGTTTTTACATACCACTGGGACATAAAAAATGCTGGTAATGAGGTATAGAAATGTATCTTACTCTGCAAGAAAATAGAGGAGATGAGGATATGGGAAGGGAGGGTTGTGATAGAAGGGAGGGCAGATTAGGGGAACGGGTAATCAGAATGCATAGTGTCTTAAAACAGAGGGAGTGGAGAGATTGTCAGAAAATTTGGAACTCAAAATCTTATGGAAATGAATTTTGAAAACTAAAACTAAATAAATAAAAGAGGGAAAAAAAGAAATAAAGAGTTTGAATATGATAGTCCTATCATTCCTATCATATATTCTTCCTAGTGTCTCTTTTAAGTGGTGATCAATGGAGTTTTTCTATTTCTACTTTCCTCCCTTTTTCTAATGCTTTCAGACCATTTTTAAAATATTATTTCTTGCATTGTTCTATCAATATTCTTTTTTTTTAACGGTAACTTTCAGCTAGTACATTTATTTTTACGTTTTCTCTTCTTGATCCATTCTCCAAATCTATTGTTTTTCTTATAAGATATTTCACTTCCTCTTCTATTTTTCATTATTCATATTTTGGTTAATTATTTCTTGATCTCTTATAATTTGGCTGGCTTTACTTTACCCAGTTCTATTTTTAAACAGTTCATTTTCTTCCTTAAGATTCTGTATTTTCTTTTCTAATTGGATGACTTTCCTTTTGTAATCTTCTTGTTTTTATTGGATTATTATTATTATTTTTCCTCCATTTCTGTAATTTGATTTTTAAAGTCTTTTAAAAGTTTTTCTATGAATTCTTTTTGGTCAGTCACTCTTTGATCAGTCAGACACTTTTTGATGTCACTCTTTGGGGGTTTCTTTACTTCAATATCCTCCTCTGAAGATTAACCTTGGTCATGTGTATTCCTGTAACAGCTTTCTATGTTTGAAGTCTTTCTCCTTTGCCTTTGCATTTTTGGTGGTAATAGATTAATTTTTATATTCGCTTCTAGCCCTGGGTTATGGGAAATGGTGGCCCTTACCCCAGATCTTCAGTTCTCCCTTCCTGCCTGGAACCAAAGCCAAACCTCCAATCTCTTGTAAGTGCCAGCAGCTAGGTGCTTTCTGACCCCCTTTTTCTGTACTCACCAGGCATAAGATGGTCCCCTCTCGCCCTGGCCATTTTTGGCAGCACAACTAGGTCTAGAGTTCCTTATCAGCAGAGGTTCACTCAATTTTCCTAGGCTCAAATGCCCAACTCCCTTCAATATTTCTGGGGTTAAAGTTCCTGTAGCTAGTGTGGTACAACCTCTTAAATCAACTAACCACAGGGCTTGATACTTGTTTAATTTGCTTGCCGTTTGTTGTTAAAACACAACCTAGTCTGGAGGTGTTTGCTCTTTGCCGGGGCCAAACCTCATCCTGGCATTTTTCTTCTGATCTTCTCAAATTTTTGCAGGAAGACCTTACTTGATGCCCCTATTCTTATTTATTTTTATCCACACTTTGTTCACCGTAATGTGTTATTTTAACTCTTTTTTTGAGGGAAATATTGGCAACTTGGAATTTTCTCACCTATCTTCCCAGAATCATCTTCCACCATATTCCCAGAATCCTATCTTATTTTTTTAATCTCCCTTTTGATTTCCTTTTTTTTAAAAAAACTCTGCCTTATTCAAATAAGTTTTGCTTCATTGGGGCACTAGAGGAGGTGTCAATTCCCCTGTGTATTTCTGAACTTTATTTTGCTGGGTGCAATGTTCTTCAGTAGCCTTATGACATGAAGTTAGGGTCATTGAAGCTGACATGTCGAACCAAGGACATCATGCTCTGAAGTGCTTATCTCGGTCTGTAGCAACTTAATATGGTCAAAGATAGACCAGAATTTTTATTCTTTCTTGAGTGAATAGACAAGTGCGTCTTGTCTATAGACTAGCAAAGAGCATATCTTTAGTGAAGGAAATAGGTCTGTTGGAATCATCAAGAGGTACAGGTGCCACTTTGAGTTTGATTTCAGGATGATAGGAATCACTGGTTAAATTCTGATCTTAAGTGGACCTCCTCTCTGAAGGCAGACTTTTCTCTCACCTTCCAATTCTTGTGTAGAGCAGAACCCTAATCAGAGTTCTTTGAGCTTTTCCGACTTTACCTGCTCAGGTGAATAAGTTTCTTTCTTCACCATCATGCATTCAGAACTTTTGTCATCTTCCTCATGCTTATCTTGTATAGTGCTAAGTCTTTCCCCTTCATATCCAGTCTCTTTAAGTTTATAATGTTTCTCTTCTCTAAATCTATCACTTTCTCTGGTGTTCTTGACTAAAACTTTAGATTTGTACTTGGTTCCTTCTCTTTCAGCATTCTAGGAGGTGGAGCAGCAAAAATTTTACCCTGATTAGCCAGGACAGCCTTCCTGAAATGTCTATAATCGTCTGTCTCCTCTGTGTCATCCCCTTATAAATCATTAAACTTTCATTTTCCAGCCTCTTTATCACTGACATAATCTACAGCTTCCTAATCCTTCCACTCTCCTTCTGCTCTCCCTTTTTTTGTTCCTTTTTTATTTGGGGCCTCTTTGGGACCTCTTTCTCCCTGGTATTACTCCTTTCAAGCAGATGTACATTTTTATACACACATATGTGTGTGTGTATATGCATATATACACACATATACACCATACCCACCCACCCACACCCACACTCATACCCACCCACACACCCATACCCACCCACACTTATGTATATATGTGTATATACACACACATCTCTCTCTCTCTCTCTCTCTCTCTCTCTCTCTCTCTCTCTCTCTCTCTCTCTCTCTCTCTCTCTCTCTCTCTCTCTCTCTATATATATATATATATATATATATATATATATATATATACATACATTCTCTTCATCTGTGTACCTCTTTTTTAAACTGTCCAATCTTTGAAGTTTCTAGATCTCCATCATCAGGATAAAATTAAGAACACATTCTAGTTTCTTCCTTTGGAACAGTGTGTGATGGGATCATCTTTGCAGACCCTCTCAAGTCAGGTGCATGCAAGAAGTTCTTCCCAATTTCCTCATCCTGTGTAGGTGTAAGTATTCAATGAACAGGTAATTATAAGGAAGTAGAAGAATTAGTTTGAAAAAGACTGAATGAATTGACAAAATTAATAAAAAAAAAAGATTTCTTTTAAATCTAGAAAGTGAATGATATAGGAATTGTAGACATAATAAGAGGTGGCTTAAAGCATTTCTGAATGTTTTCTAGAAAGAAGCCTTTTTCAATACTAAAACATATGACACTTGGTTATTAAAAACTGAGGAATAGCTGGTGATTTGAACATACTTATATTATTCAAATTCTCAGTTAATGCTAAGAGTAGAAAAGAGTTACAAGGGATAACCAACTAACAAACTAGGAATAATAGCCCATGTTTTCTGAAACTCAAAGTAAACAAAGAAAGTCAAGATTTACATAAGGAATAAATGTGAGGTGAAATTTAGTGGGAAAAGGTATGCTTCAATAAATGTGATTTCCTCAATGTGGATACTCTTATCAATTAGAATATCTTTTCACTTCCCACCTCCTTCACCTCCCTACCACCAGCAAAAGTCACAGAAGAAATTGCATATGGTACAATATGGGTAAATCTCACTTTGGTGATTTTGTTGTTCTTGTTGTTGATTTTGTTAATTTGAATATTGGAAGATGGATCCATTAGCTATTGCTGGGTCTAAAATTTGGGGTAATACCAAGAAAACTGAGAAGCTATCCATCAGTCTTCCCTTTCTCTAAGTGAAAAATTCACCCCCTATCATATGTTTCTCATTTCTATCATATCTTCTGCTTAATCACTCAGTCTGTTCTTCTCCTCAGGAGTTTCTATGTTGCTCTTTGTATGATACTCAACTCCAATTCATCATATCATTTTACTCTATGAATTATAGCAATAAAACATCATGGAAGAATATTCCTTTTAAAAACATTGGCTTTAGTTTAAGGGAAACATTAGGGTAATTAAAATATCTGAGCAGTTTCCAAAAGATAATTCAATCTTTCCCCTTCTTCTAGGCCTAGCCAAAGTCCAGATTGTCTATTTACAGTTTTCTTCCCAGATTACATATTTGTGTCTGTGGGTACTGGTATACATTAAAATCTCTAAGTTTTCCATTTGACTGTGTATTATTGTTTGAACAATCAATTCATCAGAAAAGAGACATTCTTCATTCATTTGTCTTTTCCTGTGTGTGTTACTAAGCCAAACTCTTGAGAGAATCTAATAACATCAAATTAAACAGGGATAAATATAAAGCTTTATACTTGTGAGCAACAAAATCAACATCACTAGTAAAATGTAAGGCATCATTACACAGAAATTGTTTTGAAAAATACCTGGGGCATATAAAGACATGTAAATTCAATATGAATCAGCAGAGTGACAAAACAGTGAAAAATAAATTAAATCTTTGCACTGCCTACTAATTGAGTCCTATGGATTGCACAGGAATTGCTCCTAAGAATCAAGAGGTGATCATCTTACTGCTTTCTGCCTTCGCTGGGCTTCATCATAAATACGGCATTCATTTCTGTGATCCAGGTCATTGGCAAGCTAGAGGGAAACCATGATGATTAAGGTCCTTGATTAAATGTCATGTGAGACTTAGTGAAAGGAACTACATGTACTTAACATGGAAAAGTACTTGAAGGATTGTTTTGTTGAGAAGGGACTAAAATTGTTCACTTTGGCTTTGGAGGGCAACAAGTAGAAACTGGAAAGGCATACATTGAGCTTGATGTCAGAAAATAAAACCAAAACAAACTTCCAAACAATTAGAATGCCTCAAAGTAGAATGGGATGCCTAGGGAGATGATGAGTTCCTCTCATCTTACAAGCTGTCAATCAGGAACTGGATGATTATTTGTTAGGCTATTATAATGGGGATTTACTTGATATATGGATAGGATTAGATAGTCACAGACATTCCTTCAAATTTTCAGATTTGATTCTATGATTCTTCTCTATACTTCGCATAGATTAACTAAGAAACTCAAGATGACTCAGGCAATTTACTTGCAGAATCGGAAGTTTGTGGACTAAAGCTAAAACAAGGATACCAAATGCCTATACTATTTATAAATTACTTCTGCCTGATGTTTACAGAGGATTCTTCTCTGTTAGCACCTGTTAAGCATTAGCTAAGACCTCTAAATTCTTTTCCAGTGAACAAACATAAAAGTTTCCCAAATCAGCATGTCAACAAGAAGAATAGCTAGTTTATACTCATTATCCAAGAATGTATGGATTCCACTGTCAAATGGGGCATCATTTTCACTCATTCTCACTGCATCATGCTTCATATTGGTAAGCATCCAACAGATGGATTCTGTAATTGGTTCCTATTGGGATTATAATAGACCCCTGATAATGCACCCTACAGATTAAATACAAGGGTTAAGTCAAGCATGAAACATAACTGTTTTGGGTTAAGAAAAAAATAAAATCTTTTGACTATAAATGCACATAAAATCTTTGTCTTCTGAAAAGAATGTGACCCTTGATTCTCATTTCTATTTTTGCCAAAAGCAGAGATTGCTGTATGTTTAAATAATTTGGCTAAGAAGGTAATGACTGAAAAACCTAGCAATTCCAGTGATGAAAAGGATTTGATTTTTTAAAAATACTCCAAGATTAGATATTAGCTCATAAAGCTAGCAGCTTAAAACCCCTGATAAACACATTTTCAGTTAGCCTCTGTTTGAAAACCCCTTCTGATTTTTCTTGATTTTTCAACAGTATTTTTTAACAGATTATTTCTACATAATGGTTTATAAATGTAAAATATTGCTTTACTTTCTTTGTGATAAAATTTCTCCTATTATTTTTCTCTCTGGAACAATATTTTTATATTAATGCTACTTGTATCAAATAAGTTATTTTTTTAAGAATTTACTTTATTTTTTAGAATTTAGAATTTTACTTCCCTTAAAAATCCTTCTAATATATGGGAAAAAGTCAACTTTTTGGGCATTTGTCATTTTCCCTTGTCATAACACTCCTAGCCACTGGCTCAAAATTGAAATCCCTCTCACAAACAAAAAGGACTCCATGTTGTAAGGCAAATGAAGATTTGATCCCAATATTAACTTTTTAATTGTTCTCCATCATTGTGATAAATTATTACTTATATGAATAAGTGCAGAACTCAAACCCACATTGGAATTTTTAGTGGCATTCTCATATTTTTATCAAAGATAATTTGTAATATGTGTGTAGTTTATTTTCATAAAGATTTTAAAGATAAGAATGTACATACGAAGTGGTAGTTATAATGATACTTTGATATTATGAAAGTTATAACCTTAGGCTTCTATTTATTTAAATGAATTAATAACTATGTATGGTTGTCCCTTAACACTGATGGGGGTTACAGTCATAGGACCCTTGTGAATGAGAAGAAAACATGAATAACTCCAGGCCTCACCTCATACTTCATCTTTAATCATTCTTATCATATTTTTAACATAAAACTTATGATCATATTTTTTAACATAAAATATGTAAAACAACTCATTGTACCCATAAAATTTTGCAGTTTCTACATGAGAAGCGTTGGCATCTCACACTCTGAGCCATTTTTGCAAACCACCAGTGTAGCTGCCCAAGTGTGTATGTGTGCAAATTTGGGAATAAATTTTCCTTAGACCTCTAGAGTCTAAAATAATAAAATTTCTAACAAGGAAAGAGAAAAACAAACATTTAAAAATCCAAAAACATATTATAGAGGGAAAAAAGGAGAAAAGAATGGTGTATTTTGGAGTAGAAATATTGTGCCTAAGCTATCCTATGTGGCAGGTGAAGGGGGAAATGGCTGAGGAAAACAAAGGTTTTGTGAGAAAATTCCTTGCATGAGCTGTCAGATCTGACTGGGTTTCTGGTAGCATAACCTATGCCCTTAGGGAAGGGTTGCTAACAGCAGGTAGAGGCAGTCCAGCTTCCCAGCCATGCAGGGGTAGGTTCGAATAAGACACTAAGGTATTCTCATAATTGAAAAAAAATTCTCACAAGACAGCAGTTGGACTAGATCCATAGTCAAACAGAAAGAGAACTAAACTAAATCCAGACCTGAGTCACAAGATGGCTTTGGTATGGTTGAATCAATCCCCACTGCCACTTGCTATTTTAATTCCCTCAATTTTCCTTTTTGATTCATGAAGGAGAGGGTCAATTTACGCTAACCCACTCCCAAAGTCTATTTAATCATTTCATCTTCTCTTGAGTCTCAGATATCCCATGTAGTCATCTGGTCCTTGGAAATATCTTCTCTTAGGTGGGGAACCTGCAGCCTTGAGGCCACACATTGTCTTCTAGGTCCTTGGGTATGGAATTTTTTGACTGAGTCCAAGTTTTACAGAACTAATTCTTACTAAGCGAACTTAAATTTCTTTCTAGACTTAGACTTTGTAGAATAGTCCTTGTTCTCAGAGCAGTTTTGAAAGACACCCAGTTTCTCTGGTTCCAAATCACTTGGAGAAGTTCCTAGATAATTCTCCTAAAATGTGCCAATAAGAGAGGCAATAAAATTTTATAAGACAATAAAATTTAGTGTGATCTCTTAAATTTGGTTTTCCAATAACTATTTCAAAACCACGTTAAACCTGATGTTTATGATCCTATTGAAAACAAATTCATGAGAAAACATCAATTAAGAACACATAATTCACCTGAAACTTTAGAGAATTTCAGTTTTTATATACTATTTTCCATTTTTATCTTTATATAACACTATACCTGACATAAAAACCTTTTAAAACATGATGAGGGTTTAACTGAAAAATGAATTCTTTTATTTCTTAATTATCATACAGATACTCTATAACTGAGAAAATAATTTAACTTCCTTTAGAATTATCAATACAATTTCATATCAGAAATCCTTAATTCAATTCTGAGAAATTTTTACTAAAACATAATCCAAGTGTGAATTTTTATACCAGATGCATTTGGAATTCAATATTCATATGTATATAGTTCTTAGAGAAAATAATATAATCCTATTCTTTTCTCAATATTTGCTACTCCAAGATTCAATACTCTAAAGAAAACATTCACATTATATCTTTGTCTTATTACTTTGTCTAATCATCCTTTTATGAGGATATTATTCTTATATTATAACCTCATCACAAGTACAGATTAACATTGTAATATTTTTTCATATTTGAATTGTATTATAGTAACTCATAAATGTTCTAATATCTATAACTTTCCAATTTTAGTATTGTACTTACACAACTTCTACTGCTTACCTACCTTGATTACAGAAATTTTCTATGAAAAGAAAAGGAGGCACATAGTTATAAGAATGTTAAAACTCTTGCCTCAGGGCACATATACACCTGACATATAGTATAACTCCCTAAGCTCTGTTTGATTCCAGAGATGAGTCATATCTGATAACTAATCATATATCATAGGGTATCAAAAACCAGACTCAGGGTGGGTAAATTTCCTGTTCAGAAAGAAAGTAGCACAATAGGGAAACTGATCAAGAAAATCCTATCTTACACCATGGTAAGGTTTCCTCCACTTTTCCCAGAGACAGATATTCACTTATAACAGTTCTCAGACTGAAGCACATGCCATTTTCTACTACTGGCTTCATGACAATTCAGACAGCCAGAAATCCCTATAATCAAAACTCAAAACAATAGTAGATTAGAGTCCCAAGAAAACTTTACCTCAAATAGCAAACATTCACTAATCACAAGTTAGTGCTTGAGTATTACTAACTTCTCCCATATATCTCTCAGAGTTACATTTCAATTATGCTTTACTTATAAATTAAAACTAACCACATTCCAAAGTTTCATAGTACAGAAAATACATGATGGTTGACATATTAATGTATCAAAATTACATCTTTAAGTGACCTCATGCATTTTCATAATTTTATAAGTGAAAAGCAAAAATTTTCCAATGAAAACTCAGTCTTTATTATTATAAACTTATTATTATAATCAAGTGTTTTAAAACAAAATATGCCCTTTTAAATATTCAAAATTTTTCAAATTTTCATTTTATCACATTATTTTAAAAGCTCAATTCATAATGTAACAGTATCCAGATAAAAAGAGAAGTTGTTTACCTTGCAGCATTTCTAGTGCAATAATTTCCCAAATTTAATAATACAAAAGAATTTAGAAATATAACAGGGACATACGAAATATCATGGATTTAAAACATGAAACAAAACTTAGTACCAATTAGATGACTTCAGTTTTGTCAAATGTATTTCCAAATTACCTTAAATAGACAATTATTAATCTTATCACCTTTGGCATTTCATATTGATCATATCTATAGCCTGATGTGGAGGTATCACATATGGAACAATAAAATTCATTTAAAGAAACAATAGTAATGACAATAATAGTTAAAATTTATGTTGTCTTTGCCATATGGCAGTCAATTAATTCTGTTATATAAAGCTTTGAAAATTATACTTCAGTCTTCCCAAAAGATATTCTTGGGTCCTGGTCACCTCTCTACTTCTATTATTGTGAATACCTATCCCATTTGTGAACAAGAGTGTCTGGGCCCATGGACTGGTATCTCTTCACAGGTTTCTTCCTAGTTTAAATGACTTTTTCCATTCTTTAATTGAATTTTACTCATTTTTAAGTTGCTCCCTGATTTAAATAATCTTTCCTCTTTTCATGATCAAGGAAGAGGCAGTTATAAAATGCAAACCACATATGCTTTTTCTCTGGAATTACTTTCAAACTAGTTGCCTTCATTACAGTTAAAACAACAGGTCTATCAATTTTCAGGGGAAAAGTTCATCTAAGTGCTTTTTACCCCTGAAACTTCTACATAATTTTATTCTTATTTTTCCTTAAAACAAATTCTGCAGTGTAGTATCCCAAAACTCACTAAACTATTTCAGAAGGATGAGTTCCTGCAATTGCGTGAAGTACCAGGAATCCTCTCTTGCAATTTTAAAATGATTAATATCTAAACTTCTTAATGATTAGTCTCCAAACTTCACAAACCAATTACTTTTATTTCTACTTTTTATTTTTTTAATTTTATTTTTAACACAGTTTATAACAGATAAAGCAATTCAAACTTCTGGTCAGGTGATACATCTTTTTAAAGCATTTACAATATGCACCACAAAAGAGTTTTTTTTTTTTAAACATAAGCCAACTGAGACATAGATAATATTTATGTTGCTAACTTCACAATCTCTTGATCTAATTGTCTCCTCAGTATTACTAAGAATAAAAAGACTCTAACTTCATGTTGTTGGTCTAAAGTCCTATGCCTAATAGCTTAATTTTAGGCAGCCTCAGATGTTCCTCTACCCATAATCTATAATTGAATAGATCTGGTATTAAGCTTACAAACCTTTTCACTATAAGGAATTACCACCAAGAGTAGGGACATTGCAGGGAAACAATATCTCCCCAACTTCATGTCTATTCCAGGCAGTAGTAGATTGTCCACTTGTATTCAGTCAGGCTTAAAGTCTGCCAGGTGTCATTGGGGAAATTGAGTCCAGAGAATCCCACCTCAGCCCATTCTGCCCCAGTTGGTGCTTAGGGGTTGAGATTCAAATGCTGCTTCCCAGCCTCAGGGCTTTCGGAGGGGGGTAGGACTGCTATTCAGTGTGAGGTTAAGTTTAGGTGCTCAGGTGGGGGCAGGGCCTCCACAAGGGGCTTAGTTTCCTCAGGGGGTTTATGCAGAGACCTTCAACAATGAATCTGGGCTCCTGCCTGAATTGGGAGCCCCTGTCTGCTTCTTCCTCCGCTGCTGCCTCCTGAGGGGGCCTGAGATATGGGGACACCCCACTCCCCTCTTGGCCAACCAATAAGATGCTATCATTCACCTTTGGTGTCTGTGGGTGGAGGGACCTGCGCTACTGCTGGAGATTCTGTCCCTGAAGCCTGCTAGGATCTGCTCCCCTGAGTGCCTCGCAGCCAAGGCAGGGCTGGGCTCTGCTTAGGGTCTGGTGTGCGACAGACCTTTTGTGTTGGTTTTTCAGGTCTCTCTGGAACAGAAATCCCCTCCACTTCGTTGTTCTGTGGCTTCTGCTGCTCCAGAATTTGTTGGGAGTTCTTCTTTACAGGTATTTATGGGCTGTGGGGTAGGAGCTAATCGTCTGTGTATCTTTCTATTCCACCATCTTGGCTCCTCCCTCTCCAAACTGACTACTTTTAACAATCCTATAGACCAAGCAAAAGCTTTCCCCTCTTTGACTATCTGAATATTTCTCTGTAATCTCAGCATATCTAAGGCTGAAATGACAGAGAGAAAGCATCTGGCAGGTTTTATCGTTGTTGGTTTTTCTTATAAACTAATCTGCTGAAAGACTAAAGTGAGAGTCCTGTTTATGGGACAAAGAGTTTGATATCACTTTTTCAAGTATGAAATGAAACTATGAAATTTCATTAATCTTCCCCAGAATAGCAGATTCTTTGGCTGCAGCATTTTAACAGTTTTTCTAGTTGTCTGCATTTTGCTTTTGGAAAATTTTCAAGATAGGGGAATCTACAAACAACACTAAATGTGACACAAGACAAAGGTTTTCATATATTTTAAAAAGAAATAAAAACACAGACTAAATGATAAGACAAAGATATACATGGTAGCCTTATTTTTTCAATTAGTAATAATGAAAAAAACTGAATTAGAGCCAAAACACATTATCAGTTGAATTTCTTTCAGATTTATGCCAAACACCACATAATTTAATTGTGCACTATTTCCTAAATTTTCCCACCCTTGAGGAAAACAGTGCTTAGCCTAATTATCCCCAACTCTGGTGGAATACCTAATCCTAAACTTCCTGTCTTCTGGGGGGAAGGTGTGGAAATGAATTCTTTCTTTTCTTTTCTTTATTTATTTTATTCCATACTTAAGAAAGTTATTTTCATCCAAACATAAGAAATAAAACAAGCATTTCCATAACATAGTAGTACAAAAGCCTATATCTATCTATCTATCTATCTATCTATCTATCTATCTATCTATCTATCTATCTATGTATGTATATGTATATGTATATGTATGTATGTATTTTCATATACATGTATATCTATTCAATATACATTCATACACATGCATTTAAAGTTATCATATAGTTTTCATTTTATCCTTCTTTTTCTTCTTTCTTCTTTCACTGCCTGCCTTAGAAATGGCTACTATTACACATAAATATGTGACAAATATTGGGGAGGGGTGTGAAAAACTGAGACATTAATTCACCATTGGTGGAACTGTGAACTAATCGACCCATTTTGGAGAGCAATATGAAATTTTGCCCAAAGAATTATTAAACCGCCTATACCCTTTGACCTGGCAATGCCACTAGTAGGTCTGTTTCCAAAGGTGATTGGGGAAAAATGAAAACAACCTATATGTCCTTAAATATTTATGGCAGCTCTCTTTGTGATGACAAAGAATGGGAATTGAAGGGTTGTCTGTCAATTGAAGAATAACTGAGCAGTTTGTGGTATATGATTGTGATACAAACTACTGTACTTTAAGAAATGATGAGCTTGACAATCTTAGAAAAAACGTGAATAGACTTGCATGAACAATAAAGAATGAAATGAACAGAACCAAGAGAATGTTGTCAAGTAACAACATTATTTTTTTAAGGACAATTTTTAGCTATTAGTCATTTTGAAAATTATAAATACCCAAATTAATTATGAAAGACCTAAGGGTGATGCTTTCTATATTCTAGGGAAAACCTAATTATAAACCCTCCCTCTTCTGAGGGAAATGTAAATCCTAAACTTAAACCTAAACCTTAACTTAATTTGGAAGCATCAATGGGTTGAGTTAATGGGATCAAGGGCAGCAGCCTGAACTTTGGGGAACGTTTCTATAAAAAAGTCTCTTGGTGAAAGATTAACCAGAGTACTCTAGGAAACTTTTCTGAAAGGCTGTCAGGGTCCTGAGTTAACCTGGCTGGCTTTGCCAAAAATTGTTTAGGATGAAAGATGAAATGACAGAGGAAACAAAAGTTCAAGCTTCATAGCATATTGATTTATTAAAGCGATGCTTGTCAATTGAATAACAAATGTGGAACAGTCATCTTCTTCAACTTTGGCACTGAACTTCAAATATATGAGGAGACATATTTTATACATTAAAACAGTTAATAAAATAATTCCAATAAATTAAAAGAAATTAACTAGAACAATAAAATTAGGTAATCTAATTTTTAGTTGGAGAAAGAATCAGAAGAGAGAAGAGGGAACAGGTGAAATTGTTTGAAATTAGAAAAAGCAATGTACAGCCTCCCATGTCTGTGAACAATCAAACAAACTTGGAAAAAATAACTGACCAATTAGAGGGCCACTTTTCAGAGAAGACATAGGTTGCTTAAGATGCAAACTTGTGAGAAAATTTCTTGTATAAATCATCAAATCTGATTGGGTTTCTGGTCAGCATAACCTAGGTCCTTAGTTAAGGGTCTCTAAGCAATTGGTAGAGGCAATCAAGCTTCCCAGCCATTCAGGGCTAGTTCGAACAAAACAATAAGGCATGCTCACAATTAAATCAAGTTTTCTCACAAGGCAGAAATTGGACTAGACCAATAATTGGAAAGAAAGAGAATTGAACTGGATCCAGAATTGAATCACAAGATGGAGTCAGTGTGATTCACTCAAATTCCCATTAATATTTGCTGTCCTATTCCTTTCACCTAGAGAGACAGCTTAAATTTGTCAGCACCACAACTGAACACGTTACCTTCTTCCCCAAAACATTATCTCTTCCAAACTTTCCTATTTCTGTTATAGGTATCCCACTTTTTCCTAGGCTTTCTGTCTTTCAGTTATTTCCTATCTTTCAGCATTTTATTGGGCTATTCATTCTCCCTAAGTCTTCATATCCAATCAGTTACTAAATTTTACCATTCCTACCTTCACAGCATTTCTTTAATCTAACTCCAATAATTAACTCACACAGCTAATTCAGGCTATCATCAACCCTCACCCAGATTGTTGCAACTGCAAACTAATTAGTCTCCCGTCTCAAATCTCTCACCGCTCTAATCCACCCTACATAGTGCTGCCGAAACAATTTTCCTTAAATTCAGATCCTACCATGTGAGTCCCCTACTCAATCACTTCTAGTAGCTTCCTATTTCCTTTAGGATGTTAACTTTAAAAAGTCTATACAAATTTTTCTCAACTACCTTTCTAGACTCATTGTAAATTATATCCTTATCCATAATTTGTGATACAATTTCATTAAAGTGATCTGATCACTCATTTGTCATTTCTTTTCACCAAATCTAGACCTTAGTTATTAATTCTTATAATTATTTCTATCCTTTTAAATCCCTCTTTGATCATCTATCCTCTAAAGCTTCTCTTCCTGCTTGGCTTTACCCAAATTTATAAAGTTCTTTCAGGTTTGAATGTCTGCATCTGTTAATAAAAAATAGATAGAATATTTTCCTTAAAGCTAGCATTGGTCATCATAATTAGCAATGAAAGACACCAGAACAGTATCATTTTTTTTTCTTTTTACCTAAAAATGATAATATTATTTAGCAATTGGATGATACTAATAGGGGAAAAGAAATAATCGTGAAATCAAAATCCCACTCAGATAATTAGGTTATGGAGATAGTAAAAAAGAAAGATAAACAAGATTTGTGCATGATTTTGCTGTGCTTTGTTGTTTTTAAGAAATAAAAGAAAAAGGAGAGGCTGAAGAATACACTAGGAAGGAACGAGAAAGATTCATAAAGCTATTATTTTTCATAACTTTAGCACAATAGAAAAGTTTTCAACATGGGTAATGGGGGAAGGAGGATTGGCTCTCTCATGGATCTCAATGTAATCTGAGTCTAGGAAAGGGAAACTTTAATCCACATATGCATACACATGTACACATATGCGTACACACAAACATTCACACACAGTTTGGTGGAGAAATATTTTAAAGTCAAACAGATAAATAGGTAGGGACGGAGAGAGAAAAGGCATAGTGTTAGGAAGGAGAGTATTGTTGGTGATAGAGTTAGTCACAGAAGAAAACTTCAACTTCAGAGGATAGATCATCAAAGAAGGATTTAAAAGGATAGTAAGACATGATAAGAACCAATAATTAAAGTCTACATTTAGTGGAGATGACAGAAGAGAGATCAGACCACTTTAATTATGGATTGCTCAGATTGATCTCAGTCCTTTCATTCCTTCACTTCTTATTCTCCATTGCAAAAATGGACATGAAAGGCAAAGGGAGAAAAAAACAACATTATAAAAAATGATGGAGGGAAAAGCTTAAGTAAAAATGGGAATGGGAATGGGATCAATTCATTCACAAAATTAGAAGGATTACAGAAAGGATGAGAATGTAGAAGTGAACAGTACATTATTTATAAGAAACACAATTGAAACACTGAAATAGAATTATAATGAAGTACTGAAGCATAATTTGTCATCTCTGAGGGAAATAAAAACAGAGGTGGTATCATGATCTCAGATAAGGAACAAGTAAAATTAGACATTTTAAATGAGATTATCAGAGAAACCACATTATGTTTAGAGACACCATAGATTATGAAGTAATATTGATTCTTTATACACACTTACTGAATGGTACAAATTCTAAATATGTAAAGGAAAAATGAATTAAATTATAGGGAGATGTAAATAGCAAAGCTATAATAATTGGGTCTCAGTGTGACCCTTGTTTTGTATTTACAAAACAAACCTTAATTTAAAAAGGTTTTTTCTTCCTTTAAAAAATGAAATAAAACTTAAGAAAATTTAGAGTTGATAGTTCTCTAGTAATTACTGAATAAGAATCAAAGGGCATAAATATGTTCTTGGCTTTTTATAGTACATTACCAAAGTAAAACAATGAGAAGTAACATCACAAAACAATTATAGGAAATTAATATCTTTAAACACAAAAAAAGCCTTCAAGAGGTAGGAAAATAAGTTTCTTTAAGCATAACTGCATAACTATAGCATCTGTAAATTATCTGGGAGTCCATCTACACAGACGCATACATGATTTAATCAAACTACAGGTTGATTTGTATAATTAAGGAGAGGGATAAGATCATATCAATAAGAACAAAGCCTAAAAATCTTAAGGAAAATAATAAAAGAAAGTAAAGAGAAAGGAGATGTGGCAGTACCAGTACTAGACCTGGTACTGGCACATTTCCTTCTTTTCTACTTCTTCTTTCTTTTTTTTTTAAAATTATTATTTATTTATTTAACTTATAACATTCATGTTCACAAAATTTTGGGTTCCAAATTTTCTCCCCTTTTGTCCCCTCCCTCACCCCCAAAACACCAAGCATTCTAATTGCCCCTATCACTAATCTGCTCTCTCTTCTATCATCCCTCTCTGCCCTTGTCTCCATCTTCTTTTTTGTCCTGTAGGGCCAAATAACTTTCTATACCCCTTTACCTGTATTTCTTATTTCCTAGTGACAAGAACAGTACTCGACAGTTGTTCCTAAAACTTTGAGTTCCAACTTCTTTTCCTCCCTCCCTCCCCACTCCTTCCCTTTGGAAGGCAAGCAATTCAATATAGGCCAAATCTGTGTAGTTTTGCAAATGACTTCCATAATAGTTGTGTTGTATAGGACTAACTATATTTCCCTCCATCCTATCCAGCCCCCAATTATTTCTATTCTCTCCTTTGATCCTGTCTCTCCCCATGAGTATTGACCTCACATTGCTCCTTCCTCCCCATGCCCTCCCTTCCATCATCCCCACCACCCTGCTTATCCCCTTCTCCCCCAGTTTCCTGTATTGTAAGATAGGTTTTCATACCAAAATGAGTGTGCATTTTATTCCTTCCTTTAGTGGAATGTGATGAGAGTAAACTTCATGTTTTTCTCTCACCTCCCCTCTTTTTCCCTCCACTAAAAAGTATTTTGCTTGCCTCTTTTATGAGAGACAATTTGCCCCATTCCATTTCTCCCTTCCTACTCCCAACATATTTCTCTCTCACCGCTTAATTTCATTTTTTTAAGATATGATCCCATCATATTCAATTCACTCTGTGCTCTCTGTCTCTCTGTGTGTGTATAATCCCACCAACTACCCAGATACTGAAAAGTTTCAAGAGTTACAAATATTGTCTTTCCATGTAGGAATATAAACAGTTCAACTTTATTAAGTCCCTTATGACTTCTCTTTGCTGTTTACCTTTTCATGCTTCTCTTCATTCTTGTGTTTGAAAGTCAAATTGTCTTTTCAGCTCTGGTCTTTTCATCAAGAATGCTTGAAAGTCCTCTATTTCATTGAAAGACCAAATTTTCCCCTGAAGTATTATACTCAGTTTTGCTGGGGAGGTGATTCTTGGTTTTAGTCCTAGTTCCTTTGACTTCTGGAATATCATATTCCACGCCCCTCGATCCCTTAATGTAAAAGCTGCTAGATCTTGTGTTACCCTGATTATATTTCCACAATACTTGAATTGTTTCTTTCTAGCTGCTTGCAATATTTTCTCCTTGACCTGGGAACTCTGGAATTTGGCCACAATGTTCCTAGGAGTTTCTCTTTTTGATCTCTTTCAGGTGGTGATCTGTGGATTCCTTGAATACTTATTTTGCCCTCTGGTTCTGGAATCTCAGGGCAGTTTTCCTTGATAATTTCATGAAAGATGATGTCTAGGCTCTTTTTTTGATCCTGGCTTTCAGGCAGTCCCATAATTTTTAAATGGTCTCTCCTGGATGTATTTTCCAGGTCAGTTGTTTTTCCAATGAGATATTTCACATGATCTTCCATTTTTTCATTCTTTTGGTTTTGTTTTGCGATTTCTTGGTTTCTCATAAAGTCATTAACCTCCATCTGTTCCATTCTAATTTTGAAAGAACTATTTTCTTCAGTGAGCTTTTGAACTTCCTTTTCCATTTGGCTAATTCTGCTTTTGAAAGCATTCTTCTCCTCATCGGCTTTTTGAACCTCTTTTGCCAATTGAGTTAGCCTATTTTTCAAGGTGCTATTTTCTTCAGCATTTTTTTGGGTCTCCTTTAGCAGGGTGTTTACTTGTTTTTCATGCTTTGCTTGCATGTCTCTCATTTCTCTTCCCAATTTTTCCTCCACCTCTCTAACTTGATTTTCAAAATCCTTTTTGAGCTCTTCCACGACTTGGGCCCATTGAGTGGGCTGGGATACAGAAGCCTTGACTTTTGTGTGTTTCCCTGATCGTAAGCATTGTTCTTCCTCATCAGAAAGGAAAGGAGGAAATGCCTGTTCACCAAGAAAGTAACCTTCTATAATCTTATTTTTTTTCCCTTTTCTGGGCATTTTCCCAGCCAGTGACTTGACTTCTGAGCATCCTCTTCACACCCACTTTTCCTCCAGATCTGCCCAGCCAGGGCTTGGGGTCTGATATTCAAATGCTGCTTCCCAGCCTCAGGGCTTTTGGCGGGGGAAGGGCTGCTATTCAGTGTGAGATCAAGTTCAGGTGCTCAGGTGGGGGCAGGGCCGCCTCACGGGCTCAGTTCCCTCAGGTGGTTTATGCAGAGACCTTCAACAATGGATCTTGGCTCCTGCCTGCTTGGGGAGCCCTGGGCTGCTCCTGCCTCCACTGCTGCCTCCCGAGGGGGCCTGAGTTATGGGGGCACCCCACTTCCCTCTCGACCCGCCAAAGAGACCCTTTCACCAATCTTCAGGTCCCATGGGTGGAGAGCCCTGCGCAGATGCTGGAGATTCTGTCCCTGAAGCCTGCTCGGAGCTGCTCCTCTTTGTGCCACGCGGCCAAGGCAGGGCTGGGCTTGGCTCCGGGTCCACAGCTCGAACGACCTTTTGTGAGAGGTTTTCAGGGCTCTCTGGAACACAAATCTCATCTGCTCCATTGTTCTGTGGCTTCTGCTGCTCCAGAGTTTGTTGGGAGTTCTTTTTTAGAGACAGTTTATGGACTGTGGGTTTGGAGCTAGCGTATGTGTGTCTTTCTACTCTGCCATCTTGGCTCTGCCTCCCCACTTCTTCTAATATTAATTAGCATACTATTAATTTATTAATGATATTTTTTCATTTTTAATTTTTAAGATAGTATTTATAACACATATTTTTATATTGCATCAAAGTTCTTAAAAATTACCTAAACCATAGCATATTCTTTTTTAAAAAATCATTTTATTCTGACCCTAAGAAAAAAAAACCAATCATTTCCATAACAGAGTATGATAGAAAAAAACCAAATGAGTGTGCATGAAACTTCAAATCTACTATGAACACTTTACTCTTCCTTTTAAATATATAATAAAATTATCATGTATTTTTTCCTTTTTTTCTGTTTCCCCAACCCTGCCATAGAGATGGCTGATATATATATATATATATATATATATATATATATATACATATATATGTATATATATACATATATACACACATGCAAATATTTACATATATGTATGTATGTATGTGTGTACATATATATTTTTATTTCCCATTCTATACGTAATTCCATTTATCATTTCTTTCTCTGGATGCAGATACCATCTTGCTACATAAGTCCTTTATAATTAATTTAGATATTTAGTCCAAGGGAAAAAGTCAGCCCTTTCAACTTTAGAGAAAATACAGAGAAATCAAAATCAACAGAGCTTCCAACTATCTGACATAAATAGTGCATACATCATAGATCAACAGACAGTTCCAACTGTCTGACCATATGCACATAGTTACCAGAGACAGAAGCACCAACATCTGGGTTTTCAAAGCAGAGAGACTACTTAGTCACAGACCAGACTCTCATCTGGCCAAACAAACACTTCCAGTAAGTAAAACCCAAAGTAAAACCTCACCACAGAGTATTTGTACATTTTTTAGAGCCAAAGGGCATCATAACCATTGGGAACTAGTGACTCATTAACAAAACATGTGTGCCTTCCTACAAACCTTCCCTAATCAAACTTCCTTTAATGGGCAGGCACGTTAATGTGTGAGGAAGATCTTCACATTAAGAAGCAAAATTATTCTAATAATAAGCAAAAATACATTATCAATATATGTAGAGAAAATAAATGTATTTCCCATATTAGTTTATTTAGTTTACATTGTAGGCTAAGAACTTGGTGTGTTCAGGGAGGATTACCACCTCTAATGTGAAGCCTTGCTGAGTCCTTTTCAGATTGACTCATCCACCTTTGATGTCCACCTTTACCCAATTCTCACTGGTGACTCCAAAAAGCAGTAACATATACAGCAACTATACCCCTGTAAAACATTTTGGCAGATGGGCTGCATCAGGCTGAGGGTGACAGACTGGCCTCAAACCTGTCAGTGAGTTAGGAGGATGTCTACCTCAAACATGTGAAGACTTTTCCTGGTGGAATGGGTGGATGAGAACAATTTGTTACAATAGCCACAAAGGTGGCCAAAGTAGGCATTGTGGAACACTTAGAGCTTTCTAAGACATCAAAGATGCCAAGATCATCCACCTCATCCTGAGCCACTGTAGTTCATACAATCTTTTATCCTGCCACTGGACTTCAATGACTCAGGGAGAGAGGCTGATGACTTTGTGAAACCCTGCCTCACTTAAATTCAATTCAGAGGCAAGTCAAGTCATCAGTAATGATGTGATTGGTCCTCTTTGAAAACAAAGGACAAACAACATGTTGAGAACTTTTATTCATCACTATTTGAGAATCCTTTAGACATGTGAAAAACCTAAACTTTAAGTAAATCTTTGGTAGGAGTGTCAGGGAATGGGTGTAATAAACCAAACAGCTCAATGAAGTAAACTAACCAGGCTCTCCCCAGAACTGAATTCAATACTCCTGTGCCCAGAATAGAGAGTTTTTCTGTGGGTAGAGAAAGTTCATAGCACTCATCCTTCTGGGCTTAGCAGGGGTTGAAATTGTTAGAATGCTATTCAAAACCTTTTCATGTTTGCCTCCCACTAACGTTATCAACCTTATTTCATATTTCTCTCTTTCATTCAATATATGTTCCAGTAAACTAATACTGCTGGCTAACATATTCCATGAATTCACATGCAGAATTCCATCCCTGCCAGTTCATATAAATCATCCCTGGAATACACTCCCTCCTAATTCCTAGTTTTCAGAACATATTTTTACCGTAAAGCTTCATCTCATGAGATACCTTCTTATTATTTTCCTGATATATAAGTTTTTCCTGTTGTCTCCAGTACTTTTCCTATTCATATGTTTCCCAATCAGTTGGGCTAAATGCCCACTGTGCCCTTCTCATGTCCTACATTTGTCTTTATATAAGCATTTGGAGGACATGACCTCCTACATTTTTGCCATTGTATGTTCACTACTTACATGTAGTAGATTTTATTAACTCTCGTTGAATTGAATTGTGTAATTTAGCTTGTTCCATTCTCTTACTAGATTGTGTTTCATGAGGACAGGAACTAAGTCTGATCTAAAACTTGTCTTTCTCCAATTGCCTAGTATGGTGTTCTTCACACAACACAAGCTTAATTCTCATTACTATTGATGAATATGGCCATGTTTTCATTTTGTGTCATGGGATTATTGAATTTTAAATTGTGAGGGATCTTAGTGATGATCGAGTCTTGTTTTATAGATGAAACAGGCCTAAAAAAGTAGGATAATTGTAGACACTAAATGAAAATATTAAATTCATGTAAGTAAATTAATTTTGTTCTTCCTACATTTTCATGCATTTATTTATTTGATGAAATCAGTCCTACATGAAGACAAGCCATTTGAGGAAAGGGAAGAAAGGGGAAGGTGGAAAGGTCTGAAATTAAAAAGCTATAGCAAATGAGAAAAATCTTCAAGTTACTGTAATGGTAACTTAAATGGGAAGACCATCTCCATTCATCATTAGACCCATGTAACCTCTCCAGGTCACTTGGAAGCCTGAGTCACATGAGTCTGGGGAGGGAGAATTTTGCTGCACAGATGGAACAAAAACAGGTGGAGCTAAAGCAGAGCTGAGAGGAAGTTAGTCATGAGAGCAGTCACAGATAGGAAGGATGCAGGCAAGCAGGCAGCTGGCTAGCTTGAGTGAAAGAGCTTGTTTGTGATTTGGTCTAAGGGAACCTGCATGTGACTTTATCAATGGATCTTATTTGTGGGAAGCCTACCAGGGGGAAGGCTTGGGGATGGTGTTGTTCTCTACACTATTGTTGTGTATAGATTTTTGTTGCTATAATAGATTTGGCTTTCTTGTGTCTGGATAAATTGAATGTTTTGGTTCTGTGTTGCATGCGGGAGTCTGCTATATTTTGAGATTCAGAATTGTACTGGGATATTCATGGTTCTCTTGCGGATGTGAATATCACATTGGCACTACAGTTACATAAATGTATGACAACTTGAAAAGTGTTTTTAGAATATAAAATAGTAAACCAAGAGCAGTTAGCAATGACACGACTGCAAAATTCTAATTAATGCTGTCCTAATTAATGAGCCTTTGCTACAACAAAAGCTGAACCAACATTCGGGCACCTAAGTGGCACAATAGAGTGTTGGACCTGGACTCAGGAAGATCTGTGTTCAAATATGACCTTACATACTTATTAGCTGTGCTACCTGAGCAAGTCACTTATCCTCTGTCTGCCTCAGTGTTCCTATCTGTTAAATGAAAATAATTATAACTCTTACCTTTCAGAGTTGTTGTGAGGCTCAAATAAGAAATATACGAAGTGCTTAGCACAGTGCCTTTTGCATAGTAAGCATTATGTAAGTGTTAATTATTAATATTATTATGGAGATACAATAAAAACATGCATATGGTTTTGAAAACTTAACCTACAAATATTTGAAAATGGTCCACGCATTTGGTAGTTTTTATAATTTTCCCAAATTAAAAAAAATATTCAATTATATTTAGCAAATATCTTAAACATATGCTTCTCCCAATTTATAATCCTTTATATCCTTTCAAAGTGGAGTGGGAAGGGAATTGACTCTGCAATCAGAGAGCCCAGGGTCAAATCCCACCTCTGATGCTTACTACCTCTGTTACTGTAGGCAATTCATTGAATAAACCTGGTCCTCAGTTTCTTCATCTGTGGAATGAGGTATTTGGGCTAAATAGCCTCTGAGTTCCATTATATATCCTAATCTTTGATCCTATGACTTTTATGCCTTCCTTAGCTCACATTATACACTAACTAGTCTATTTGCTGTTCCTTGAATTTATTACTCCACTTCTTGTCTCCAAGCCTTTGTACAGAATGTTCTCCTCTACCTTTATTCTCCCACAGTAGACATTTCTCTCAAGGCTCAGTTAATGTACCTTCTACTAGAGGAAGACTTTTCTGATCCCTTAGTTTTAAAATACTTTCATATATGATGGTTATCTCTAGTACAATATAAGTACCCTGAAGGCAGAAATGTTCTTCATTTTTTTTTATTCCTAACCTCTAGGTTATCATCATCACCATCAATCATCGTTTATTGAGTTCTTTCATGTTTGCAAAGGACTTTATAAAGTTATTTCATTTGATTTTTATAATAATCTTTTAAGGTAGATGACATTATTATTTTTGTTTTAAAGATATAAAAGAAGACTAAAAGAGCCTAAGTGACTGGCTCAGGATCACATGGTTAAGTGTCTGAGACAGGATTTGAATTGAGATTTTCCAGTCTCTAAATCCAACACTATCCACTGTATCATCTAAGTGGCCAACATTAAAGAATGCTGATTAAATTGAATTGGCAAAACAAAAATGAAAACAAAAGCTTTGTCTTTGATTATACTTGACATGCTATCAATTTCTCAAAATGCTGTTGTTAGAAGTCACACTCAGTCATTAAAACAACCAATCTGGGTTATAGGGAAGAGATAATGAAATTTACATTTCCTTTTTTCCCTAGAGAGCTCTATTGCATACAATACTAGTGTTAGTTTTGGTTTTACATTACAGTTTTTCTTTGTTGGGGGTGGAGGGATCATTGGGTAGGTGGGTGCCAGAAATAATAGCTATGAATTCATTTTTTAATGCTACTATTCCGTTCAATTCTTTGGTGTACATATTCACTGTTTAACTCAAATTGTTCACTTTGGAGAAACTTCCTTGGATATATGGGGCTGATACAGTAGCAGAGTTATATACTCTGGAAAATATTACAAGTATAATCTATATATACAAAACAATCCATAACCTGTGTTTAAATCACACCTATGACACATACCCGGCCATGTGACCCTAAGTCACTCAGTCACCAGGCAAAGCAAATCTGAACTTTAGAGTAGTTTGCATTTTTGAGTCATTTTCCTTACCAGGAATTCCCTTTGTGAATGAAACCACAGGTCTAAGATAGAAGAAAAGAAGGAAGGAAGGAAGAAAAAGAAGGAAAGGAAGAGAGAAGGGAAGGCAGGCAGGAAAAGAAGAAAGGAAGGGAAAGAAAGAAAGATGTAAAAATCATTTGTTTCTCACATTTTAATATCCTCTCTATCTGTATAACCTCAAATGCTGTTTTTGTCACTTGGTATATACATATTTATCGTTTTTAATAAAGCAGAGGTGGGGGCTAAAGAAGGATTAGGTGCCAATTAATTACTACCTTTTATCGTGATAGAAAACTAAATAGAAAATTGTAAACTGATTCAATTACAGTCAGTCCAAAGTCTGCAATGGAAATCAGGGGATAATGGAATTTTTTTTCTTTTAGGTCTTATTCCTCATTGATTGCAACACATCTGCAATAAAGAGTGACTAAAGATCATTTAGCACAATGATTTCCAATCTTTTTTTTTGACTCGCCATGGAATTTTCATGTACACATATAGTCAGACTTAAATGGACATTTAAATAGATATAATCATTTGCATGTATAACTATTTAAATATCATTATCTCTAGACAAATAGATACAAGTGCTCCAATACTTCAAAGGTCTATGATTTCATGCGTGTCTCTAGAACATGATTTTTCCTGATGATATTGATATATGTATGTATCTGAATTTAATATATATATATTTGTATCCTTAACAATGCAAATACATATCAGCAAGAATTGTCTAAATTTTAGTCCAAGTTTTATAGAACAAATCTTTTTAATAGAATTTGTTCTGTGAAGTTTAGATTCATTCAAAGGGCATCACTTGAGAGCCTAGAGGACCACATGTGGCCTTGAGGTGGCAGGTCCCGCACACCTGGAAAATGTTGCTGACAGGTGACATAAATAGATATCTCTGGGACCTGGCCTATCCTTATATAAGAAGGCTCAAATTTTTTTTCTTTCAGTAAAGGGAGAGAAAGACTATGGCTGGGTTCTTGGTTCCTTCTTTACCTACAAGAGGATATTGGACTAAAATTTTAAAATTTGTCACTCTTAAATACTGTTTTTCTAAGGAGATGAGTCTGAATTAGAACAAAAATTGTTTCATCAGTTAGCTTACATTCAGCAGATTAACTTTTTCCTACCAAAAACTCGTTGCATAAAAGACCATCTTATATAACAAACATTCATTTATCCAAGCCAAGCAGCAAACAGAAATCAAAGAAGTTATCCAAATTAGAATACACTGGAAAATATACCAGACTGTATTGTATGTAGTCCACTGAGTTGTTCAGTGGATAGATAGTGACAGGTCTAGAGTGAGGAAGACTTATCTGTATGAGTCCAAATCTGGCCTCAGACACTTACTAGCTCTATGACCCTGTGAGTAAGTAAGTCACTTAACCCTGTTTGCCTCAGTTTCCTCATCTATAAAATGAGCCAGAGAAGAAAATAGCAAACTACTCCCGTATCTTTGCCAAGAAAATACCAAGTGGGATCACAAAGAGTTAGACATGACTGACCAACACCAGCAAGTTCCACATAAACTTAAATTTATAGTTCTAAAGCAGAGATTCTTAACCTGGGCTCTCCCCCTCAAAGTAGCTAGATGGTGCAGTTAGTGTGCTACTTGGAATCAGGAAGACCTAAGTGCCAATCCTGCTTCAGAGATCAACTGTTTGACACAGAGAAAGTCAATGAATTTGAATCCTCCCTCAGGCCCTTACTACCTCTGTGTATTTGGGTAAGTCATGGAACCTCATTCAGCCTGTTTTGTTGTTCAGTTATTTTTGTCGCGTCCAACTCTCTGTGATCCCATGTGGGGTGTTCTTGGCAAAGATACTGGAATGGTTTGCCATTTCCTTCTCCAGTTCATTTTACAGATGAAGAATTGAGTCAAACTGGGTTAAATGACTTGCCCAAGATCACACAGCAAGAATCTGAGGCAAGTTTGAACTCAGGTCCTCCTGACTCCAGAGCCCAAGCTCTTTCCACTGAATCACTTACCTGCCCTTAGTCTGTTTCCTCATCTGTAAATCAAGGATAATTTTATCTACCTACCACGCCATTGTGAGGATCAAGTGAATTAAGAAATGTAAATAACTCTGCAAATCTTAAAGCATTATTCAAAATATAGATATTTATATTATTATTATTATTTCTGATGATCCATGATCTTAAATAGGAATGAATGCATCTTTATTTTCACTAATTTCTCATTAACGGGAATTTAGCATTTTCTTCAGTTATGAATATAAACAGCAATCCACTGAAATACTTCTAGTACTTGTGGCTTTGTAACCAATAGAAATTGCAGATACGTTTATATTACAATTTCATTAATTGTCCTGGTGGATAATTCTGGCATCTGTAAAGTATTAAATCAGTTCTGAAAGCAATTCTGACAACGGCTTTTAGTCAAGTTCATTGGTGTTTTGTGTGTGTGTGTGTGTGTGTGTGTGTGTGTGTGTGTTTGTGTGTGGGGGTGTATACACACATATATATTTATGTGCATATATAATATATGTATGTATATATGTACATATATATATAAAATCTCCAGTATGACTAAAATATCTATACTTTTTTGTCTTTATTGATCAGATTATTATGAAAATACCTGTACTAATAAAGTTATTGGAAAACCATAATCAGGATGGTATTCAGAAACTTTCTGATACTGAACAATACTCTAGGGTAATAAAAGCAGTCTTCTTAACAAAATGAGCAATAGGGCCTCCATTTTGTAACTGGTAAATTTCCTTCTTTATAAGGATCAATTTTTTTGATTATTCATTTTTAAATTAAAGTTGTTCATGGAATTTAAAAGGAAATATAATTTCCAACTTTTAAAGTAAGTTTTAAATAGAGATACAGAAATTTAGAAAGGATTGCATTTTAATCTTTTAAAGTGAGGTCTGTTCCTTATAATACTTTTTACCAAGTTCCTGAGGGCCTACATCATTCTTTTCCTTACTAGCTATTTTTTCTTACCTCATTGCTCAGTAAGTGATGATTTTAATTTTGAAAACAACTTTCATAACACAGCGCCCATAGATAACACTGTGAAACATATAGTTGGCCAGCATAACATTGAGGATAAATAATATGCTTCATATATCTGGAGCAATGCACATAAATAAACTTTTTGAGCTAGAATGACACTCATTAACTTGAATGTGAGATTAACCATAGCCATAGTCACAGCATAATAGCACTTGCCGCTCCTCTGGAACCTTTCTTCCCAGACTCACAAAACAATTTAAGAACATTAATTCTCTAGTTCTCACAACTTTCTTACAAGCAGGCAATTTTTTTTTCTTGCTTTATTGATGAAGAAACTAAGGTAGAGAAATTATTTCAAAGTCACACTCAAAGTTACAGATCTAACTAGAAACGAAGAGTCGTGTGCAAGGTTTCCTACTTTACACTGCATTTTATTCAAAGTAGTGTTGGGAATTTTTTCTATATTTCTCTCCAAGAGATAATATAATTTATTCTAGTTACTTGCATCATCCACACTAGTCACCCCAATAATAAAATAACAAGTTATTCTCATAATAAAACATTACCATGTAGTTTGAAGCAGAGGAAATTCGAATAGTCATCATAAAAATGTCCACTGTGAGACATCTTCACAATTGCGAAAGCTGACTCTGGAAGGAAACAAGATGGTGTTTATAGTACTGGATTGAAGGTCTTAGAGTAAATGCATGTATGAAGTATTAGATCAATTCTGAAAACTACTCTGACAATAGTGTTTTGTCAGATTCATTGACATTGCTGTATGTAGTTTGTGTGACTGAAACAACTAAACTTTTATGCCTTTCCTGACCACATTACTATAATAGCTGGACTAACCAGGTTATTGAACAATCACAAAACGGTATCAGAACTCTTCTGATGTCCATCAATTCTCATATGGTATGGACTTCAGGGAAGGAAATAAACTCTTATTAAGAACTTATTTTATGTGAGGCACTATGATAAGGGCTGGGGATACAAAGAAGGGAAAAATCAAGGCCATTCCCCATTCTAGTTAAATTCCTAAAGGTGCCCTCAATTTTATCAACATTCTTTAAATGTGGTACCCATAACTGAAGAAAATACTCCCCAAAGTCTCCCTTAGATAGAACACAGTGGAAGTGGCACCTATTCCAAGAAACTATTCTTCTCTTTTTTTCTTATACCCAAATCCCCAAGATCTTAACTTTTTTTTGACATTATCTAGTATTTCCACTATATCAAGTAATAGAGGAGAAATTACACATCTTTACTTTAACTCTTCACTTTTTGAGAAAGCTTCAAATATTCCTAAATCAAAAATAATATTAGCATTTCCTTTTATATGTAGTTTTGTTCATATCAAATAAATGCCCTGTGATATAACTTTGTTTTAGGGTTTCTAGCATAAATGATTACTGTGGTTGTTTGCTTAAGGTTTTTTTTTTTATTTTCCTTTTATCTATTGATTTAATCATAAGATTATTTTTTGTTATTAATAATACTAATTGTGCTGGTTATTTAATGCTGAGCCATCCTTGCATCCCTTATACGAATCTAATAAATAATATTTTTAAAAATATTTAAAAATATATATCGTGAGTAGTCTGCTAAAATTTATTTGAATTTTTTATTTCAGTTGTTCTGTTTCCTTCCTTTTTCACTCTAGTGATGGAGTATCAGGGTGATATCTGTCTCATAAAAGAATTCTGCTAGATTGTCTTCTTTTTCTGATTGTTAGCATATTTTATTACACATAGTGACTAATTGCTATGTAAATATTTAATAGAATTCACTTAAAAATCCATTGGCTGTAAGATCTTTTCTTTGATAGCTCATTTATTATTCGCTCATTTAGTTTAATGATAGATTTCATTCATGCCTCCTTCTCTTTTATGCCTTTCCCCTTCCTTTTTCTTATATACAATGTCTTATTAGGAGCATAATCATAGAATTACTAATATTTAAATTATATCATTTGAGGTTTCCTTGGTCTACTAATTTGGTTATTTTATAATTCTTAAGGCAATAGTCTATTTGTTTTAAATCATTAATTTTTGGTATATTGATAATTCTCTTCACATCCTCTCTATTCAGAATCAATTTATCTTGTTCATTTTTAATTTTGGCATTTGCATAATTTCTCATTTTTGATCATTAACTAATTAACTTATCAATTTTGTTAATCTTTTAGAATAACACTGTTTCATGAGTTTAAGAATAATTTTTTCCCAATTTTTAAACTGTTTGTTAATTTGCTCCCAAAATATCTTTTTTTAGGTGTTCTTAAGGCTGACATTTATTGTCTAGATATTTTATGCATTCAGTTTGTGCTCTCTTTTGTATGTTAATTCTTTAAAATAGATAAATATAGGCAACAGTACTTTATAGATATAACCATTGTTTAATAATCTTTTTCTTAAAAGAAAACCAGTGAAGCAAAAACAAGTGGAAAAATGATGGCACATGACACTAAATGTAATGTCCCAGATCCATGTTTCCCTGACATTTTGCTAGAAAGAAGAAAGTGCATATCTTCATTTCTTTTCTGAGTCCAAGATTGGTCATTACAATTACTCAACAACATCTTAATTTTTTTGTATGTTTTGCTCATTTACATTATTGTATTCACTGTATATATTGTTAACCTAGTTCAGATTGCTTTATTCTACATCAGTTCATAAGTGTTCCCACTTTCACTGACTTCTTCATATTCATCCTTTCATACTTGTGTCCTTCAGTCATTCATTCTGCCCCAACTCTTCATGACCTCATGAACCATAGCACTCCATTCTTCTATCCTCTACTATCTTCCAAAGTCTGTATAAGCTTATGTTAATTGATTCCATGGCACTATCTATCCATCTCATCTTCTGCATTCCTCTTTCTCTTTTGCCTTCAGTTTTACCCACACCAGAGTTTTTATGCAGCACGACAATAGTTTTTGCTATTTTTGCTATTCATACACTAGTTTGTTCAATAATCTTTCTAATAGATTCAACTATCCCATATAAAAAAATACCGGAAGTAACATTTTAGTTTTTCTATATTTCTTCATTGGAATCCCAGTTTCATAGAATGGTTGGCAAAGAAACAAAATTGTAAATTAAAATTCAAGTAGAATGATCATGTAAAAAAATAATTAAAAGTATATCAGCACAGTCTAACCTTGAAAAATGAAGATTCCTTCGTATACGTGTTCAATTATTTCTATACACAGTACTCTTTAATTGTATTTGTTCCTTATGTGTTTCTTATTAGGCGAACCCAAATCTTTCATGAATTTTGCAATTATTTTGAATGATATTCTCGCTTCTAATATTTCTTTCTGGGACTGTTTCCTACTACTATATTGGAAGACTAAATGAATTTGTCCTTTTATTTCATATTCTAATACTTTTGATATTCTTGGAATTTTTCTAAGCCATATTTTCTGCAAATAGAGTGTGTAATTTTTAGTAATGTTATTATGTCATTGACTATGAGTGATTTATAAAAAATGAAATTTCCTTTATTTCTTTTGACATAATTTTTAATTTTGACTTCTATGCTATCATTTTGGCAATATCTGTTTTTCTTAATTTGCCTAAAACATAATAAAATTTGGTCTAGTCTTTCATGTTATATATTCAATTTATCACTATGCTTCTTTGATGCAACATATTTTTAGATTTGTGTCTTTTTCATTTGTTTCTTGGGAAATTTAATCCATTTCAGTTTAACAGCATATATCTTAAGTTTTTATTGTTAATTTTTGAGCTTCCTTATATAATTTCCCCTTTGTTTAAACCTCCACTTCATCCTTATAATTTGTTTCATCACATTAATCTGTTTTTTTTTTGCATTTTCTCCCTTTCCCTGTCTCTAGATGACCAGATTCCTAAATCCTTGAGTACTACCATTTATCCCATTCTTTCTAAACCTTTCTATTCCCAGCAACAATAAAAGCATCATGTAGCAACTTCCATGACTCCCCTCTGTATATCTTCTTAGAGTTCTTCTAACTGGGAATGTTTTATTCAAAAAAGATTCATATTCTTATCTTCCTCTAATATTAGGTTCTAATAAAACTCATTGTATGTGTCCAACTTTGAGAACTGTCTGACAGGCAGTCAGTAAAGGACATTTTGAATTTGTGAAATATACTTAGTATTGTTTTTCTATGTCTAACTATATGCTACATCCCAATTTTGAATTCATTTTTGTAGCCTTGTTGCTTGGTGATACACTTAATAGAATGCTGGGCCAGAAGTCAGTAAGATCAGAGTTAAAAACTAACCTTAGACACTTCCTAGCAAGTAATTAAAATTTATTCTGCCTCAGTTTCTTCATATGTAAGATGGAGTTAATAATAGCACCTACCTCACAGAGTTGTTGAGATAATATTGTTAAGGTGTTCTGCAAAATTTAAAGGACTGGTTTCTTCTACTGCTGTTGCTACTACTACTACTACTACTACTACTACTACTACTACTACTACTACTACTACTACGAGAAATTGTGTTGACACTTACTAAATGATTTCTTCAGGTACTTCCTGAGGTTTTCCATCTAAGAGAGGGCAGTTTTCTGAGATTGAATTAAAAATGTTTGGGAGTGGGGTATGGAAAAATAGACACACTGATATATCTATGGTGTCAGTGGAGATATTATGAAGTCCAAACATTCAGAAGAACAATTTAGAAGTATACTCAAAGATCTATAAAGTCATGCCTACCATTTAACCCAACAATAAAGTTATTAGTACCATTCCCTAAGAATTTAAAAGAAAATGAAAAAAGACACATACATACACACAGCATAGAAACTCTTTTTGTAGTGTTAAAGAACTGGAAACTGAGGGGATGCCTATAAATTGAGGAATAACTTGTGGCATATAGTTGTGGTATATGATGTTTATGTAATACTATTGCGCCCTAAAAAACAATGAACAGGATGGTTACAGAAAAAACTGGGAAGACTGATACAAAGTGAAGTGAGCTGAGCCAGGAGAACAATGTAAACAGTACAACAATAGTACAAGAACATAAACTCTAAAAATGCTATCCATCTCCACAAAGAGAACTGATTGGTGGGTGGAGGATGGGTACTTGGAACAAGGCCATGATGAAGTCCTGCAGCCAGGTGGTAAATGATGAGTGTCTCTCAGAAGACATTCTCCTTTAAAGAGGATCTGGGAAGAGCTTTCTAATTCCATTCTCTACCCTTTCTACTCAAAGGAAAAAAGGAACCTAAAGGGCACTGGTTACTGAGGAGGTGCGAGTTTCAGGGTTGACTTGATTTTGTAGGAAGAGGAGTTTCTAGAGACAATGGAAAAGTCTAGTTGAACATTCAAAACTTCGGGTTAAAAGTTTAGTCCTTCTTTGATGCTCACCACTTGCTTTTATCTTATAAATTTCCACATAAGATTTATAGGAAGTCAAAATGCACAGGTACTGAGTACCCCCACTTAACTTTCTACAATTTTCTGCAGTGCTTTGATTAGACTTGAGTTAGTATAAATGAACACTGACTCTCCTGAGTTACTTACTTTGCCTAGCCATATCAGAGCCATTGTCTTCAATTTCTTTATAGTGTGTTTTGCTATAATTCATGTTTGTATAGTTCTTTTTTCTTCCAGTTCAGAGATACTTAGACCCTACTGTATGTTGAGTTATGAACTATAATTGTCCTTCATAAAAAGATACAAATGCATTTGAGACTCGAGCCACTATTCAGTTAAAAAAAATTCTTTATATTTTCATTTCTCATTTGCCAGGCCTAGAGGCCTGAGGGCTACCCGAGTCTTACCTTACCTCTATCGGAGGTCTTCGGCTGGCCAAACCGGATGCTCGTATGAGAGAAAGGACGTTCCAGAGTTGAACAAGGGTTGAGCTTTATTTCAGGGTCTGGTTACAAGTGCAGGGAATTCTTCCTTAGGAGGGAGAGAGAAAGATCTCCCAAGGAGGCAAAGATCTTACAATAAGAGATTGGAAGTAGAAGTATAAGTGGGGAGAGAGGGGGAGGGGAGAGAAGAAAAAGGAAATGCGGAGCCTTCTGTCCACACATGTGGCCCCTCCGCCCAAGAGAGCTTTCAGGCTTTCCTGATCCTACTTAAGCTCTCCAGTCGCATAGTTTGCATCTGAATATCGTGCTGTTAGATAACAATACCGTGCCCAGATCCGGGACAATCTTGAGGGCGGGGAGAGCTCTCTCCCATCACGTTTCTCACGGGAAGAGGCGGAAATACACGAGATAGCTCGGTTCACCTCGATTCCCAGTCGTTTCCTGGGGGGCTCGTGAGAACTCTAAGATTTAGAAGTTCCCACCTTTACCCGCCCGAGACTGTCCACATGGAATTGAGCTTCCATCCCCAGCACTCGTTGTCACATAGTAAGTGCTTAATAAATGTCTAATGATTGGTTGATTGATAGACAATTGTGACAGAATTTTGACTAGACTAACAACTGAATAGAAGTGGAATGGAACTAGCTCCAGAATTCATCACAAGATGAAGTCAATGTGACTTAGTCTATTCCAATTACCACTTGCTTCTCCAATTTCCTCAATTCCCTCACACTTTGATCCCTGAGTGGTGCCACTCTGTTGCTTCAGAAAATTCATCCAGAACATATCCTCTTCATTTGTGTCTCAGTTCTGAGCAACAAGGAAACTGTTCTCTTCAACCTTGCAGTTGTAGGTGCATTCATATCATGACATCATATGTGATCTTTAAGAGCACTTGATTTAGTTCAATGTAACTTAAAGATCCTCTGAACCAGGTTGTCTGGCTCTATGACAAAGCTAGAGAACTTCTCTCCTTTATGTTAGGAGGCATATAAGAATTCCTAATATATAAATCACTGACACTTCCAGAAGAAACTGGCTTTTTGGAGACACTCAAACCTGGGACATTGCACCTTCATGTGTGTACTATGTCAAATACATGTGCCTTGAAACTCTGTGTAACTATATTTCTCTACTATATGTCCTATGCTTCATCTATATCATATCCTTGTTTCAACTTCTGACTAAAGACTTTTTTTTTTTTAAATTAGGCAGAGGACAATGCTTTCCCTCCAAGTTACACAGATTACCATATTGAATCACTACAGTAATCTTTTAGGGTGTCAGCTCTTCACAAGTGGTGTTTGTCACAGAATCATTGCTTTCTGAGCACTATGAATTCTAAGTCACTGTTGGGAGATGATGGCACTTCTAAGTTGTGAAATGGTGAAGACAATTTTGCTTCTGAATCACAAAATTCATGAGAGAGTTGCTTAAACCATGAGGGCTCTTATATCATCCATAGTCGCTCCTTATTTCATTAGGAATAGTTTAAGCATGCTCATTATTTCCTGGTCAATAGTTGGGGTTTTTAACAACTAGTTTCTCAAAAGTATTATTAACATTTATCTTCCTAAGGATGCTGGGGTACCACTCTTGTAGATAGCTTCTCTAATTCAGCTATAACTTCATCTTCATCCTTTTATTCCTTAGAATGCATCTCACATTTCTTCCAAGTTCTAAAAGCATTGAGAAAAACCTTTAGGTATATTCTATTACAATAAATAGTTGCTCCCCACTTCAATTTAGATGATTCCATTATTATATTCAAATTTTGCAATAACTGAGCAGTTGCAGTAGCTATTTGGTCTACTCCAATAAGAAAGGAAAACAATAATCCAGTTCAAGCAAACAATAATACAAAGTCAATCTTTGACATAAAATGATATTAGTAACTGTTTGAAAAGCAATGTATCTGTCCTGAAAAAAGAAAATCACATCATAAGACTTTGCTTTGTAAGCCTTGTTTAGGGAAAAATTACAAAAAAGAAGGAAAGAATAAGAAAAGAAATACAGTGAATTCCTGAGTTGCTAGAGTATCCCCAAAACTTATATCCAAGATGTGTTCTATTTATGCGAGTGCTTCTCAGATACTCACAAACCCCTTGTTCTTTTAAGCTTGTTGTCTAGTGAAACCTGCTACTCATGAGTTCATAATAACATTTCATCCATTAAATCATACGAAATGACTACATATTTAATGTAAAGACATATAATGAAATAATTAGTCAGGTATTAATGATCTGCAACCATCTCTAAATGTTTTCCACCCTTCTATATTATTATGTCTTTTTTATTGTTATTTTATTACTTTAGTGTTCTGCAATGACTTCCATATATCTTGATTTTTTCCCCACCCTCTCCTTCCTTCCTCCCTACCTCCCCACTTCCTCTCTGAGATACCATACAATTTTATAAAGGTTTTACACATTAAATATTAAATACATTTTCATCTTAGTCATGCTGTGTAGAAGAATTAAAATGAATGGAAGAAACATAAAACAAACAAAATATAATGCAAAGGAAATTGGTCTGCTTCATTCTAAGGTCAAATTCCATAGTTCTTTCTCTGAATGTGGAAGGCATTTTGTCTTAAGAGATCACTGGGAATTTTTTAAGTCCTTGTATTTCAATGAAGTACTAAGGCTATCAGAAAAATTTCTCGCACACTGAAGTTCTCCTGGCTCTGCTCCTTTCACTCAGCATCAGTTCATATAAGTGTTTCCAGGCCTCTCTGAAGGCTCCCTGTTCACTGTTTCTCATAGCACAATAGTATTCCATTACATTCATATACCACAATTGATTCACCCATTCCACAATTGATGGGTAGCCCTGTGATTTTCAGTTTTTGGACACTACAAAGAGAGCTGCTACAAATATTTTTGTACATGTGCTACCCTTTCCCATTTTTATGATCTCTTGGGGATGCAGGCCTAGAAGGATATTGTTGGGTGAAAAGGTATGCACATTTTTGTAGCCCTTTGGGCATAGTTCCAAATTGCTCTCCAGAACTGTTGAATCATCTCACGGTTCCACCAATAATGAATTACTGTTCCAACTCTCCCACATCTTCTCCAACATTTATCTTCTTCCTGTTTTGTCATGTTAGCCAATCTGATAGATGTGATGTGGTATCTAAGAGTTGTTTTGATTTGCATGTCTCTAATTAATAGTGATTTAGAGCATTTTTTCATATAACTATGGATCATTTAAATTTCTTTCTCTGAAAACTGGCTGTTCATATCTTTTGGCCATTTATCAATTGGGGAATGACTTGCATTCTTGTACATTTGACTCAGTTCTCTGTATATTTCAGAAATGAGGCCTTTATCTAAACACTAATTGCAAAAATTCTTTCCCAATTTTCTGCTTCCCTCCTAATTTTGCTTGCATTGGGTTTGGTTGTGCAAAAACCTTTCAATTTAATGTGATCAAAATTATTCATTTTGCACTTCATAATGTTTTCTATCTCTTCTTTAGTCAAAAATTCTTCCCTTCTCCATAAATCTGATAAATACACTATTCCTTGCTCCACTAATTTGTTTATAGTATCAATCTTTAAACCTGAATCATGAACCCATTTGGACTTTATTCTTGTGTACAGGGTCAGGCATTGTACTAGGCCTAATTTCCACCACACTGTTATCCAGTTTTCCCAGCAATTTTTGTGAAAGAGTGAATTTTTATCCCAGAAGCTGGGGTCCTTGGGTTTATCACGCAGTAGACTGCTGTTTACATTGGCTACTGTTTCCTGAGTACCTAAACTATTCCACTGGGCTACCCTTGTATTTCTTAACCAGAAGCAAGTGATTTTGATGTCTGTTGATTTATAATACAATGTGAGATCTGGTAGAGCTAGGACACCTTTCCTAGCATTGCTTTACATTAGTTCCCTTGATATTCTGGACTTTTTATTCTTCCAGATAAATTTTGATATTATTTTTTCAAGCTCTAGAAAATACTTATGTGATAGTTTGATTGGTATGGAATAAGTAAATTAATTTAGGTAGAATTTTTGTTTTTATTATATTTGCTTGGCCTACCCATGAGCAAATTATGTTTTTCCACTTACTTAGATCTGACTTTATCTGTAGGAAAAGTGTTTTGCAATTGTGTTCATATAGTCCCTGGGTTTGTTTTGGCAGGTACAGTCCCAAATATTTTACTGTGTCTACCCTAGCTTTAAATGGGATTTCTTTATCTTTTCCTGTTGGCCTTTGCTAATTATATACAGAAATGCAGTAGATTTGTGTGGGTTTATTTTGCAGTCTTCAACTTCGCCAAAGTTGTTTATTATTTCAAGCAGTGTTTTATTTGATTCTCTTGGATTCTCTAAGTATATCATCATATTATATGCAAAGAGTGATATCTTAGTTTCTTCTGTGCCTATTCTAATTCCTTCAATTTCTTTTTCTTCCCTTATTGCTACAGCTAGCATTTCTAGTAACATAATGAGTAATAGTGGTGATAATGGATGTCTTTGTTTCACCCCTGATCTTACTAGAAATGCATCTAGCTTGTCTCCATTGCATATAATGCTTGGTGAGGGTTTCAGGTGGATGCTGCTTATTATTTTATGGAAAGTTCCATTTATTCTTATGCTCTCCAATGTTTTCAATAGGAATGGGTGTTGTATTTTGTCAAAAGATTTTCTCCATCTATTGAGATAATCATGTGGTTTCTGTTAGTTTTGTTATTGATATGATCAATAACGCAAATAGTTTTCATAATATTGAACCAGCCCTGAATTCCTGGTATAATTCCTACCTGATCATAATGCACTATTTTCATGATATGTTGATGTATTCTTTTTGCTAAAATCTTAAATAAAATTTTTGCATCTTTTTTCATTAGAGAAATTGGTCTATAATTATCTTTCTCTGTTTTGACTTTTCCTGGTTTAGGTACCAAAATAATATTTGTACCATAAAAAGAATTTGGGAGGACTCCTTGTTCCTCAGTTTCCCCAAATAATCTATATAGTATTGGAATTAACTGTTCTTGAAATGTTTGATAGAATTTACTTGTGAATTGAACCAGCCTTGGAGATTTTTTCAGAGGGAGTTCATTGATGGCTTGTTCAATTTCTTTTTCTAAGATAGGGTTATTTAAGTGTTCAACTTTCTCTTTTTTTAATCTGGGCTAATTATACTTTTTTTAAAAAAAAACTATTCATCTCATTTAAATTGTCAGATTTGTAGACATAAAATTGAGCAGAGTAATTTCTAATTATTGTTTTAATTTCTTCCTCTTTGGAGGTGAGTTCATCCTTTTCATTTTTGGTATTAGTAATTTGGTTTTCTTCTTTTTTTTTAAATCAAATTGACCAAAAGTTTATCAATTTTATTGTTTTTTTTTCATAAAACCAACCCTTAGTTTTATTTATTAGTTCAATAGTTTTCTTAATTTCAATTTTATTAATCTCTCCTTTTGTTTTCAGTGTTTCTGATCTGTATTTACTTGGAGATTTTCAATTTGTTCCTTTTCGAGTTTTTTCAGCTGCATGCCCAATTCATTGATCTCCTCTTTCACTACTTTATTCATGTAGTAATTCAAAGACATAAAACTTTCCCTAAGAACTGCTTTTGCTGTACCTCATAAGATTTGGTAGGTTGTCTCATTATTGCCATTCTCTTGAATGCAGTTGCTGATTGTTTCTATCATTTGTTGTTTAGACCACTCCTTCTTTAGGAATAGATTATTTAGTTTTGAATTAATTTTTGATGTATCTTTCCATGGCCTTTTATTAGATATAATTTTTATTTCATTATGATCTGAGAAGGACTGTCTCTGCCTTTCTGCATTGGATTATGAGGTTTTTATGCCCTAGTACATGGTCAATTTTTGTATATGTGCCTTATATCTCTGAGAAAAATATATATTCCTTTCTATCCCCATCCAATTTTCTTGAAAGGTCTATCATATCGACCTTATCCAGATTTTTATTCACTTCCTTAACTTCTTTCTTATTTATTTTGAACCTAAATTTATCAAGTTCAGAGAGGGGGGACATAGAGGTCCTCCAATAGTATAGTTTTGTTGTCTATTTCTTCCTGTAACTCCTTTAATTTCTCCTCTAAGAATGTGTATACTACACTATTTGGGGCATACATATTTAATAATGATATTGCTTCATTTTCTATGGTGCCTTTTAGCAAGATATAGTTTCCTTCCTTATCTCTTTTGATTAAATCTATTTCTACTTTTGCTTTGTCTGAGGTTAAGAGTGCTACCACTGCTTTTTTACATCAGATGAAGCACAATATGTTCTACTCCAACCTTTTACCTTTACCTTGTGTTTCCCCCCCCATTTAAATGTTTTACTTGTAAGCAACATATTGTTATATTATGTTTTTTAATCCATTCTGCTATCTGTTTCCATTTTATGGAAGAGTTCATCCCATTCACATTCACAGTTATCATTACCATCTGTGTCTTTCCCTCCATCCTCTCTACCCCATTTGTGCTTTTAGTTCTCCCTTCTCCCCTCTCCTTCACAATAGAGTTTTAATTTTTCACCACAACCTTCTGCAGTCTTCCCTTTCTTCTTTCAGCCCCCCTCCCTTTTACTCCCCTTTACCCTTACTACTTCTTCCTTCCCTTTTAGTCTCCTCTCCCTTTTCTTTCCCCCTTCCCCTCCTACTACCTATAAAGCCAGTTAGATTTATATACTTAATTAAATTTACTGTTCCCTCCTTGAACCAAATAAGATGAGTGTGAATGTCATAAAATGCTAATCTCCCTCCCTTATTTCCCTCTACTGTAATATAATTTTGTTTCTCTTCCTGTTATCCAATTTACCACTTTCTACTTCTTCCTTTTCACATCTCCTCTTATAATTCCTTAGAACCTTAAAGTCACTTCTTTATCATTGCATCATTTACTTTATACTTCCTTCCTCTATATATGTATATCCTTTTTATATTTCATAATAAATATTCAGTTCTCAAGATTAACAATTACCATCATTTAAAGGAATGTAAATAGTTTGTCAATATTGAGTAACAATTGTTTTTCCCCTGTTTACCTTTTTGTACTTCCCTTGAGAAGCACGTTTGAATATTAAATTTTCTATTGAGTTCTGGCCTTTTCATCAGGAAGGTTTAGAAATCCTTTATTTCAATGAATGTCCATCTCCTTGCCTGAAATGATTGCTCAACTTTGCTTGGTAATTGACCCTTGGTTGTAGGCTCAGCTCCTTTGCCTTATGAAATATCATATTCCAATTCCTTTGATCTTTTAATGTAGAAGCTGCAAGGTCCTGAGTGATACTGACTGTAGGTCCTCAATATTTGTATGATTTCTTTTTGGCTGCCTGTAGTATTTTCTCCTTCACTTGATAGTTCTGGAATTTGGCACTGATATTCCTTGATGTTTTTATTTTGGGATCTCTTTCAGGAGGTGAACAGTGGATTCTTTCAATGACTATTTTGCCCTCTGGATCTAGGACTTCTGGGCAGTTTTCCTTGATGATTTCTTGGAAGATATTGTCCAGACTCTTTTTTTCATCGTGACTTTCTGGCAGGGCAATAATTCTTAGATTTTGTCTCCTGGATCTATTTTCCAGGTCAGTTGTTTTTCCATTTACATAGTTTGCATCTTTCTTCCATCTTTTCATTCTTTAGATTCTTTTTGACTGATTCTTTATGTCTCATAAAGTCATTAGCTTCTACTTGACCAATTCTAATTTTTATCAAATTGTTTTCTTCAGTTAACTTTTGCATCTCCTTTTCCAACTATTCAGTTTTTCCTTTAAAGACTTATTTTCTCTAGTCAGTTTTTGTACTTCCTTTTCCATTTGTCCAATTTTCCTTTTTAAGTAGCTGTTTTCTTAAGTGAATTCTTTTTTCATATTTTTAAAATCACTGGGCAATTTTTCTTCTGTTTCTCTAATTTAGCTGTTAAAATCCTTCTTCAGCTTTTCCAAGAGTGCTCTTTGTGCTTTTGACCAGTTCATAGTCCCTTCTGAAATTTCAGATGGGAGTACAGTCTCAATGCTGACCTTTTTGGTATTTGTGTTTTGGTTCTTGTTCCCATAGAAAGATTCTATGGCCTTTTCTTTCTTGCTTTGTTTCTTACTCATGATGATGCTAATCACCCTTTTCCTGGCTTTTAAAGTAGATCTCTGCTTCTCAGGCATGAGGGGCTGTGTCCCACAGTTCTTGTACCTCAAGTTTGAGGCTTTGTGTTTTGTGGCCTCTGGTTCTTTCAGCTAGAAACTGAAGTGCTGCAGTTTACCTGGTGCTGAGCTGACTGGTGTGAGAAAGCAGAGGCCAGGTGAAGTCTTTCTGAATTTCTCTGGATTTACCCTGGAGTTAGCTTGTTAAGTGTGGAGGATGGGTGGTCTGGCCATAGAAATTCTGCTCTGCTGAGCTAGAGTATAGGCAAGCTTAGTGGTTGGTGATTCTGTTTGCCCTAGTGTGTTTCCGACTTCCCTGGGGTTCTGAGGCAGGCCTGGTGTTTGTGGTTGTGGGGCTCCACCCCTCTGGGCCTTCCGATCTCCTCCCAGTTTGCTGAAGTGTTCCTGAATTTGTCCCCTTGCACCACAGCAAGAAGGACCCTCTTTAGTGATTTTCCTAACCTGACGTGCTAAGAGAGTGTTTGCCCCTTCTACTCATACCACTGCTCCAGGATTTTTCTGGGGAAATATTTTATAGTTCTTTCATGGTCAACAAGGGGAGGGGGAGAGAGCATTTACTGATCACTCCACCATTTTGGCTCCCGAAAGTTCAAATAGGTGACTTACAGACATTTAATCTGCGGGCTGATAGTCTCAGGAGCAACCTCTGCAGATACCTGGGGCGCTGAGGCTCTCACTCACTGGTTTCCACTGGTTTCCACTGGACTCCCATCCTGGGTTGATGTGCTCGAGTTTTCACAGTGCAGCTGCAGCCTCAGAGAGTCCAGGGCTTCCTGCTTGGTCCTGTTGTGGTGGGGACATGCTGGTACAGACTGTGCACTATGCCCTGTGTGCTTCTCCAGCCCCGTGCAACAGATCCTTCCCATCAACCTTCCAGTCTGTCCTGGGCTGTGAATCTTCCACAGTCTGTCTCCTGTTAGATTCTGACCCTCCAAAATCTGGTCAGATTCTGTTTTTAGAGGTATCTGAAGGAGTTTATCTAAGAGTTCAGGTGAGTAGCTGCTCTCACTCTGCAATCTTTGTGAATGTTGATTGCAGTACCTTTATGCTATAGCTGACTGGCCTGATTCATAAGTTGTTTGTCCTGAAGTTTAGGAGGAGCAAGGCCAGGCACAACAAAAGTTGTATGAGATAGCTGGCCACCTGAAGGAGTCAAGGCTCTATTATGTCTTCTAAAAAGTACTATTCTGTCTCCTGATTAACCCATTAATGACTAAAATACAGATTGAGGGGCTATACCAGTTACTCATGGCAGGAGCAAAGGAAACTTGCCCTGGAAAATGATCACTTTTAGCTGCAGAATGAAATGAGTTATTCTTATGGTTTGTCTTTATGATTCTTTCCTAGGCTTTGGGTTGCTTCTAACTTACCCTTGGTCTCTGGTCATTCATACTTCTCAGTTTTTCCTGCAGGTGCACCTATAAGAGCTATCCCTGACCTCCTATACATTATAGAGCCCCCTTCAATCAGCATCTGTCTGATATCTCCCCATTATGGAACACCAGCATTGAATTCTACTTTGTAGATACTTTCTTAGTAAATTAAGCTCTTGGCCATGTGCTTCATACTTATATCACCAGTTCAAGAAGACCAGCTAGATAATGCAAGTGGATAGACTGTGAGGTGTGGAGTCAGAAAAGACCTGAATTTAAATCCAGTCTCAGACTTTTACTAGACATGTTACTCTGAGCAAGTCACTTAACTCCTTTGCCTCAGTTTCCCTCATCTATAAAATGAGGATTGTAATAATTACTTCCCAAGGTTATTGTGAGGATTAAATTAGCTAAAGTTTTGAAGTGCTTACTATGGTGCCTGGCACTTTGTAAACAATACATACATATATACATGCACACATGTATACATACACACACATGTTCAAGTCAAAATAGCTCTAGTTGTGTGAGGGCTGTTTTCATCACTACTCATCCACCTTTGGTATTCACCATCACCTGACTCTTACCTATGGTTTCATAACACATACAGGTAAAACTGTCTTGGCAAATGAATAAACCAGGTTGAAGGCAAACAGTAGACCTCAAACCCATCATTCCTTGATTCACCCTCTTTGAAAATGAAGGACAAACAACAACAACAAACACATACACACATACATATATGTATACATACATACACACATGCACATTTTATTATTATATTACTATAATATCAGATATGTGTGATGTGAGTGTATGCTTATATAAACATTCACATATGTAACTATATAATTATCTTGTCTCTCAAGGATAATTATCTTAGTTTATAAGCTTGTAAATTTAGAAGCTGTTTGAAAGTTTGGACCCACTCACTCTCTAGTGACAAAGAAGTTTAGACAAAGAAGTATTTTTAAGATTTTATCAAAATTTCTTTGATGTCAAAACTGAATTATTTCTCAATATTTAGTATATTGTACAAAATAATGTCAATCCAATTTAAGTACTAAAATAAAAAAATAAAGGAAAGAACTAACAATAAAAATATATAAAACATTTAAAAGTTAGGAAACATAAATTTTGAGATTTCAGATTATTTCTAGCAAAAAGATCATGTTGAGGCTTTAAATACTATGATTTATGATCTTCTAGGACATTACTCATAAGTAGAAATAAAGATACTTAATATCATTAAATGATATCATTAAGCTTCAGTGCTTATTCCCTCATGCCTCTGAAGTTGCTATGTGATCTTAATCAACTTACTAAAATTTGTTCTTTACTTGTTTTAAAAAGGCAGTCATGTTGTTTTGAATCTCAGTGTTCTTGCAAAGTATCTCTTGATAAATAATTTCAAATTTTATGTAAATACTAAATAATAAATGCTCATTAACAATAAATTTGTAGAAAGAAATGATTGAGTGTTATGTGGCTCAGGGATTCACAGTTATTTCAATTAATGTAGACTAGAAGTGAAATATTGCTTAGCTAATGGAGATTCATTTGAAATATAGGTCTACTCCCCAATTTGTTTTCATCATTTTAAAGAATGCTATTGGTAAGGCTATAAAAATTAGCTTTGTATGTGAAAGGAATTTTTGGTTTATACTCTGAGTGTCATGATTTCTATCATCATTTTCATACTGGGATGAGTAAAATCACTTGTACATTTTCAGATACAATCAATTGGGGGGAAACGTTAGCATAATTTTTTTTCTGGTGAAATTAATTAAATATAAATGGTAATTTCTAATTAATTTATGGATCAGGATATAAGATGTTTTATCAGGTGTTTCATTTAAAAATGTCAAAAGACAACATAATTTCCTAGTACTCTTACTATATTCCATAGCATTCACATGGGAGCTGTTTTTATACATGTAACGTACAAAGACATCTGCAATTAGATTTGCTATTCATATAAGTCTCACTTGGATTCATGTAAATCAAAAAATTTAAATTATCATCCCTGTATAGGCTAATGTGAAGTCTGTCTTGATGATATTTAGCAAACTATTGTTACCTAATGAAATAATCAATAAATTTTGTGTGCAGTTGGAATTCTGTACTGAAATCTAGTGCTTGATTTCTTTTTGTTCATGGGGAAGTAAAAGATAACAATACTTTCTGATTAAATTAGTTGTTTATATACCACATATTTGTCTGGATGAACTAGTTTCCCAACTGAATACATATTCATTTACTTTTTTTTGATGTATCAACTGTTAAAATAAGTTTACATAAAATAATAAAATTCATTAATACAGTAAACAGTCAGTATTGATTACCAGTGATAATATGATTAGTAATGATGTTGCATTTTCATGGGTGGTGGAAAGAAAGGATAATTCTACATAAATTTATGTTTAGAAGGAAAGGGCTATTACATGTTGTTATTCTCTTTCTCTGTCATTGGGAGTCAGAAAGTGGGGGACAGAGCTAAGATGGTGGAGTAAAAGCAGGGGCTTGCTTGAGCTGTCCCCCAAACCCCTCCAAATATCTGTAAAAATGACTCTAAACAAATTCTAGACCAACAGAATCCACAAAATGACAGAGTGAAATAAATTTCCAGGCAAAGACAACCTGAAAGGCTAACAGGAAAGGTTAGTTGCATCAGTTTGAGAGAAAAGCACAGTCTAGTGGGTGATGGACCACCCATAGACTGGCCAGAGCAGGCCCTAGAGGACTGAATCAGTGGCAGCTGTGGTGTTTTCCAGCCTTCTCAAACCACAAACACCAAAGACATCTTAGAACATCAGTAGGAAAGGTCTCTCAGACCTGAGTGAGAGAGGAGCATAGTCATGCCCCAGCCCCAGGACTGTGACTGTGGTGGTGGCAGTGGCAGTCCACAGAAGGTAGGGGGATTGAGGGACTGATCAAAGGGGCATTTCAGGGATCTCTTTTCTGGCCTTGAGGCAGGATTCTTTTCCTTTGTCCATGCTTGCATCTGGATCACAGCCCTGTATGGTAGTCCTGGGGCAAGGAGGAACACTGGCCTAGTGGAGCTTATGGCTGGGGAGGGGAGGGGTAAAGGCTTGTGGGTGAGGGGTAATCCTCCTCACAGTTCCAAGGCAGAAAAGAGTGCTTGTGATCACTCACAGACCAGAGTACAAGCCAAGAGAGAAGTAAACGCATCTCTTTTGCTCATATCACCTTGGAAGAACTAAAAACTTACAGGTCCCTAGAAATATCTCTAAAAGCAACTGCACAAAACTCCTGAAGCTTGGGAGAATACACCTTCCACACTGGAAGCAGAGTCCTACCTTAACGAAGAGTTGAATAGTCACATCTGGAACTTACCTTTAGTGACTGGACTGATATGGTATCCTTATACATTTGCAAAATACCTATTTTAAATACCTGGAATGAATGAATGGAATTAACATAGTTTTTTTTGTTGGGTTGTTTTGTTTTGTTTACTATATGCCAAACTCTGTGCTAAGCACTGATGATACAAATTCAGAAGTGAGACAAATTTTACATTCAAAGATCTTACAAATTTTTGGGAGGATTTTTTGTTTTATTTTATTTTAGTTTTCAAATAATTAATTTTTCTTCTCTCCCCTGTACCAACTTAAACTAAACAAAATAGTAAACAAACAAAGCTTAATCTTTCTAACAAATATTTGTAGTCAAACAAAACAGTTTCCCTCATTGACTAGGTTGAAAAATGTTTGCTTCACTCTCTATCTTTAATCCATCACCTATTTATTAGGAAATGGGTAGCATAGTTCATTATTAGCCCTCTAGAATTATGGTTTGTCATTGTATTTATCAGTCTAAAGTCTTAAATTTGTTATTGAGTGAATTGTTTTATAGTTTTTTCTCAGTTCATTCTGTATTATTATTGTTATTGTTCAGTGATTTCAGTCATATCTGAATCTTTGTGACCCATTTGGGATTTGCTTGGCTGAGATACTGGAGTGGTTTGCCATTTCCTTCTCTCACTCATTTTGCTGATGAGGAAATTGAGATGAACAGGATTAAGTGACTTGCCCAAAGTCATACAGCTAGTCTTCGTGTGAGACCAGATTTTGAACTCAGAAAAATAAATCTTCTGCATCAGTTCACACAAGTCTTTCCAATTTTCCCCCAGCCCATCATTCTGTCATTTCTTATGGAATAGGCACTTACATTCTAATAGGCAGAGACAACACACAGAGAGAAGGCTTATCAGCAAAAAGTATTTTGTTCTAGATAGTCACATTGTGGGTGAGTACAAAAATATGCCACTTGATTAACCAACTTATTAGTAGCAAAATAGATGGTGACCAAGGAAAAACTGATTGGTGTGAAGAAGTATATATAATTGCATGCATGTGAGTATGTATGTGTGTAATACATAATATATACATACACACATATTTATATTATTCACACATATACATGTATGTATGTACTACTATAAAATATGTATATATATAAAATAAATGGCATATACATATATGCATGTGTACACTATTATAGAATGATCTCACATTTGTATAGTACCATATACAATGCACTTTTCTTAAAACAAATATATGTTGTAGGTAGTGCAACAAATTTTACAAATTGGGCAGTTCTTGGTCTAGGAAATTAAATGACTTAAATACATGGAAAATAAGTGACAGAGTTGAGAATGGGACGAAGATTCTATTTCTAGTTACACTACCCATGATCTTTATTTCATGAAATTTCATACATAGATGTTACATGCATACACATACACACATACTTAGACCTTATACATACACACAAACATACACATCACATCAGGAATTCCTCTATTCAGAAACCACCAGAGTCTAGTAAAGGTGAAGGAAATAAAATTGTTTTACTTCGAGATTGTAGATTTAAAAATCTATTTCTTTCCACAGCCAACCCTTGCACAATGAAATAAATGAAACACAGATTTGCTGTAATTGCATTGTAAGACAGTATTATAAATAGACAATAATTCAAGAACTCTTGCAAATCTGAAAATCTTCTGATAAGAATATCAGCTTTTCAAAAACCCTATGGAGGCTATTATGAGGACATGAAAGATGATTATATATAAATATTTTTAACTAGATTTCCTCCAGGAGACAAATTGTCAAAACAACTTTCCTTTCCTTTATAATCCATATCTTTATAACTCATAACGTAGTGGGAAACTATATCAAATGTTTGACAAGAAATCAAGTAGACTCAAATAGCTACGTTTGTAATGCAATGATTTAAGAGACTCAATTATTACAATTATTTATCAGATGATAATAAAATATAAAGCTCTCACATATTGGTGGTGAAATGGTTTGCTATGCTCTACACATGTTGTGGTACAGCATGTGTCAATTAAATTACTGCCTTGTATTTCCCAATGGCCTGTTCATTGTTCTCAATTCCTTAAGATCGTCACACAGGATACATAACGTTTAATGTTGTAATATTCCATAAAAATGGTAATCCAAAACCAAAATCTTTGCTTTGGCATTACAATGCTCCCTTCTAAACTCCAGCATGATGCGGTGGAAAGAACACTGAATCTGAAAATAGAGGATATCATTTCAAGTCTTTGATTGGCTCATTATTTACCTTTACAACACTTCTTGACCCCAGTTTCCTAAACTATAAAATGAGAGGGCTGGAGTACATTATCTCTATTTTCTATATACTATATACTATATATTTTCTATATACTATATTTTATACAGTGCATTTTCTGGGTCTTATCCTCCCAAATCACACTTGCACTGGCACGTCTAATGGGTCAATATTGCTTCTGGCTTCATGCTGCTAGGGGATCCTGAGGAACTGATTAGGTTTTCTGATGTCATAGCTCATGAACTAACACCAATGTGCTTCTTCATTGAAAATCAGTTGATATTGGTTAGACAGTAAGATTTACTTGGTCTTTAGAAACATATATTCTAAGATGGCATATTCATAACCTTTGGTATAAAACATGCCCTGAAAGTCAAGAACATCCTCTTCCACAAGCACATAGAGTATACAGAGGAAAGTGGGCTTAGACTTAGAGCATATGTAGCAATGGGAGTAATACATCTTCTGTAAGTCCTTTTCTTCCCTTTATGAGATACTCATGAAATTCCCCTTTGGCAGGACACAGCCACCCACTTGTTTTTTTGTACATTCCTGAACCTACCTTTCTTCTCTGTGTCTAATTAGTTCCTGAATCATAATTCAGGCACTCCCATTAGCAGTTACTACCTTATATGCACATGTTTATAAAATCACCATTACATAAAAAGGATGAAAATTATTTAGAGGGAAATTCATTATAATTGGGCTGCACCAATATAATAAAAAATTATGACAGTAAGTAAATAGATTCAATACTATACAATTACTATAGTAATGGAAAGCAATAATATTCAAGTACAGAAACAAACATTCTATAATATTCAGGGAATCAATGGAGGAAAAGCAGGATTAAAAAGTGCATAGCATTACATACAGATATCAAATTATATTACAAACAATAATCATCAAAACTATTTTCTTGTAGAGAAAACTTTCAAAGTAGTTTCATTGACAGATGTTAGATAACATCCACAAAAAATAGGAAAAAAACATTGCAGTGCCATATTTGTTAAATATAAGAACATAAATTCATGGAAAATGACTGCCTATTTGCATGTATTGATGAAACTGGAAGTTTTTTTGGCAGAAATAACGTTTAGATAGCCGTCATTCACCAATCAATAAGTTAATAGTTAAACTCCCATTGTACTATTGGGAAGTTCAAAATTAACCGACATACCCATTCTGCAGGATGTGGTCATTACACGAACTAATTTTTCTCAATTCCTTTTCTTCCTGACAAAGAATTATTCTTTAGGTGGGGGAAGTGAGTGGGGCAGCATGTGTGGTTTAGAAACAAAGTGCATCTATAAAACTTATTTTGAGAACAAGATTTTTGATGATTAAAGAGGTCAGAGCAAAGAAAAATATTAAAAGCAAGCCAAAGGGTATTATATTTTTAAGCAAAACTTACATTTTATTACCAAAATTATGATGACAATACTAGTTCATTTCAGTAGGAAAATATCTGGTAGAAACTGAGAAATTCTTTCTATTTTGTTATTTTGATGGTGGGGGATGAAGTAATTCTGTTAGTATATCTTTAAAGAAATGAAGCTTTAGTTGTTTAAAAAGATAACTACAAGAATAGTTACTGGAAAAGTGTAAAATAGTTTCAGCTTTTCAGAGGAAGGTGCTGCAGACATAGAGGATGAAATATAACTCCAAAGTAAAGATATTTGAACCAAGCTAACTTGAGCAGATACTTCTCTGCTTATCTTTATGGTAATTCAATGAAGCATAGACAGCAACACAATATTAATGGAAAGAATATTGATACATTAAAAAAGCTTATTCAAGATCTTTATAAAAATGCAGAAAAGAAAATTTTAAAAGTATAGAAGTGACAACAGAGCAATTTTGTCATTATCCTGTGCATCTTTGATGTATGTATCACCAAGAGCACTCTCTGTGTGTAAATATGCATATACATATGGTTACATATATATTCATATATATATGTACATATACATACATACATCTATCTATACCTATCTATATACACATACAGCGAATAGAGCATTGAACTTGGAGTAAGTTGGCAGAAAGACCTGGATTTGAGTCCTACTTCAAACATTTATGAATTCTATGACACAAGGCAAGTGAATTACCCTCTCTTAGCTTTACTTCACTTTTCTGTAAAATGTGGATAATTGTGACATCTTCCACAAAGCATTGTTGCGAGGATCAAATGAAATAATGTGTGTAAATCACTTTGCAAACCTAAAATACTGTACAGATGCTAGATAAAACTGACAACAGCAACAATAATAATCATTATTCATAATCATGACAAAAATTTGCTTTCTCACCCTGGCTGGTGTTTACAGATCAGAGTACACAAATCGGCCTGATACTGATTAGCGTGGGAGCTTTGACCTGTTCTGTTTCTGACCTGGACATGTTTACTTTTCCTTAAACAATCTGGTCTTCCTGATACAAGTCTTCCTCTACTTACCAAGAGCTTACCACATTAGTGCCAGACAGTATAAATTAGTATGGTTTAGCCTACTACAACTGGAAACTCCCTAGATTCAGATATCTCATAGCCTCATTGTCCTAGGATAGCAAGGTTTAAAGATGTAGTCCGTTAATCTTGGTTGTAATTATTGTTTTTAGAAAGCAAATACAGCAAATTAAATATATTATTTAATCTTTCTTATATATAAAAATATATGTAAATAATCAAATATTTGTATTTGTTAATATCAAGTTAAAATTAATATATTTTGCAAAAGTCAAAGCTATAGTATTAGATCTATAATTAAAAACATGAATTCTAGATGGTGAACCATTCAGGTAGCCTCTTTGAACCTCATTCTCCCCATGTGGGATACAACTATAATAATAACTATAGCAATGATAGTAGTTGTTGCCCCATCAATCTTACGGGACTATTATTAGCATCAATTGAGAATATACTAAAAATATAAAATAATATTATGATCTGAAGAACAATCAGAACCCAAGAAACATGATTTGTTATAAGAGAATCATATATTATCATAACGGATAATAAATAGAAAATATGTAATAGTGATTTTAAATCCTGCTTCAGAGAATGTTCCCCCAACTTCCAGGCATGGGGTAGAGGATCAGAAGGTAGTTTCTTAAGATATTATTGCATTACCTCAAAGATCTCTTGATATGAAAATTCTTTATACCGATGCTTATCAGCGCCTTTAACTCTCACTTAGTCTCAGAGAGTTACTTTGGGTAATGAGAGGTTCGTTGACTTGTTCATGGTGACATACATAGCATGTGTCAGTAGTAATAGTTGAACCCAGTCTTACTGACTCCAAGGCCAGCTCTGTATACAATATGTCATATTATCTTATTAGAAAAGAGGGAGGAACTAATAAAGTATGACATTTGATCATTATAACACACTGATTTGGAATCCTTCCTAAGGAAGAGTTATGCTCAAAACTAACAGAATTTCCCATGGAAAATGAATTAATTTGTCATCATGGAAAAGTAATATAACTGAAAACAGTGGTCATGCACTTGAAAATTAAAACCAAAACTAAAGATATGTGTTTGAATAGGTGAGGTTCTATCCACATTACCTATCAATTCATATTCCTTTTCTGAGTTACACAAGGAGATTTTCTAAATCACCTAAATTCTTCTAAATTAGACACAGCAAAATGGGACTTGGAAGGAATGAATGAATTAATGAGAGAAAAATTGTATATTACGTCCATGGTATGTGCAAAGCTCTGTGCTAAGTAATAGAGATACAAATATAAAAGCAAGACAATCTCTGCTCTCAAGGGGCTCACATTTACTAGCAAGAGATAGTACATGTAGGAAGTTTAAACTTCAAGTTAGATGGAAAGCCTCATTGGTCCCTTAGGTATAGTAGCACAGCATGTGAGTCTTCTTTAATGCTGTTTTCTCTGATAAAAGCTATAGATTTCTAAAATTAAACTAGTTGCCAGTGCGGAACACTTTGGTGATAAGTATCTCCTTTTTCAGATCTTCAAGTTTTTGAGAAAATGGAGGCTACAGGCCTGTAGAAGCAGGTGCCAGGTTGCATGTCTAGTAGGGTCGATTCCATAACTGTTGGTGAAGGGGCAGAGTTGGGAAAAGGGATTATGGTCTAGAGTATACTATTATTCCTGTTACTTCAAAGCTCTGAGTCCTAGACTTTCTTCACCAGGGTCTAAGGAAAAGTGGTGCTCAAGGAGTTAGCAGATATTTGACTTGATTAGGAAGTTTAGAAATAACACAGTAAATAAAGAAGTTATCATCCCAGGTTTAGGTTTTCTTTAAATTATAATAATTATTTTGTATCCTGCTTTTGTGAAACTAAATGGCATAGGAGATGGAGTGATTGACCTGGAGACAGGAAGATCTGAATTCAGATCTGGCTTCAGATACTTCCAAGCTATGTGATCCTGAGCAAGTCACTTAACTTTTGTTTGCCTTACATCATTGGAGAAGAAAATGACAAACATTATAGTATTTTTGATAAGAAGTTCATGAAGAATTAAACATGATTGAAACAATTGAATAATAAAACAACAACAAATCCTACTTTAAGTTTTAAAGCATAATTGTATAGATAAAGAATATGAAACCAAGAACAATATAAATTGTTCAATTTGAGACCAAGTCAGGATTTAAACTTTCTCTTTTGACTAACCCTGGTGGTTCAATTTTCTATCTTACCTTATTTCATTCTCTCTAATCCATCCCAATTGAGATCCTCATCATTTAATACAGCAACCATGGATTAAATGTCCCTACTGACATGTGGAGGTTCTAAGCAACATTTTAAGCTAATTGGTTGGCATACATTAATTAATAGGTCATTAGTGGTTACCCAATTACTTGCCACGACTTTTATGCGTAAAAATGTTCATTCATTGATTTATTGATTAAATGTCTGCTCCCAGTTATCCTGCTTGGGTCAATTTACTATTGCAATTACAAAAAAACAATGAAAAAAATGTGGCCCCTAAGTAGTGATTTATGCTCTCTGTTTTATTGAACACTTAGAGAGAGCAATACCCTAACCCTTACCTGTGGGGTGTGTGTGTATGTGTGTGTGTGTATTTTCAGTAAAGGTACTGATACATTCCTCAAGCACTGTTTAACTCAGGGGACTAAGGGCTCAGGGGACTGAAATCCCTTCATCCTCACCTGAGAATAAAAGAGGAGGGAGTTGAATGGGTTTCACTCAAATGCTTCGCTGTGGTGAATCTCAGTGGAAGCTTTGCTCAGTTAAATTAACTCAAGGGATTCTTAATACCTCTGCTTGTTGAATATGTAATTCCTGCTATACTTAAGTAAATTTCCTTTGTTACTTATTGATTGACCTACAAATGTCTCATTTTGTTCTAATATTGAACCTAAATTACCAGGGGAATGATATGAGCCAAGCACAGCCCAGAATAGATGTCTGCTGAATATACAGTGAAAAGAGCAACTTTGTGCCATAGAATTCTCCCTCCTATTTTAATTACCTGGAACATGTAATTATCTATTTCTGGAATTTCCCATCACCAATGGATGAGGTCCACCTTCCCTACCAAGAGTAGCTATGAATATGTGTGCCTATACAAGTTTTAGTGTTTAGGTTTTGGTCCTATTGCATTTTCTCCTTTATGTCTTCTCTGATTACAGGTGACGAGATCTCAGCAATCTTGTGATGAATGTTTCTAACCTTAGTGGCAACCTTTAGAGTTTGAGAGGTTTGGAAGTAGCAGAGTCTTTCAGCTAGTTCCAGCAGCACTATGGAAAATACCTTCTATGACTACTATACTACTTCTTGGAATTATCAAAAGGAAGAGGCACTCAGACCTTAGCCTCACTTGCTAAAAATAGGAAACTTAAGAGAGAAAGGCAGAACCAGGATGAAAATGAAACTTCTATTCAGTAGTTCCCGAAATGCTTCCTGTTTTGATGTTTAAAGAGTCCACCTCTGAACGGGATTTATCGGGGTCATTCACCCAGAGCCAACAGGTTTATCTGACCAGCAGGGCCTGTCGACCCTGAAGGAACTCTCTGTGAGTAACGGATGAGGCGGGAGGCAAAGATGTAAGGCAACTCTGTTTATTCATACTAGCTCAGGCACTTACATAGTATCATGTACACCTTAGTTATGTAAGCAGCACAAGCAAGATTAAACTAGTTTAAGCAAGTTTTGCTACTGCTTTCCAGCCACGTTTCAGGAAGTATCTGGTGGTGAACAGGGGTGGAACCCTTCCTCCCAGTGCCATCTTGTTCATGCCTTACCAATCTCCCCTCAGATTACCTGAACTGTGATTGGTGTACGCCGTCCAAGAGAGCTGAGGGTTGGCAATTCCCTTACACACCTCCTCGGAGAATATAATAGTTGTTTCAAATTACAGATATATGTTTATATCTTTGCCAAGGCATGTTTGTAAGTGTTTTGTGGGTTTGAGTATTTCTTTTGTGTGGAGGAAATAAATATCTGTTCTTAACTTGTGACATTGAATACCTTTCTGCTCCCTTTTGGGAAGACCCTAGATATGAGCCAAACCAAACTTTTGAAAGATTTCTGATGGGACTGCCAAGTGGTGTCACAACCAACTGAAGAGTTCAAGAAAAAAAAAAGTGTGCTATTTCTCTTTTGTCAGTTTGATCTAGGACTGAAATGGTCTGTTGTTACACCAGGTCTGTTTGCATGGATCCTGAGTTAGGGATCCCTCAGAGTTAAGAAGCATTTGTGTTCTTATACTCATATTTCATTCAATGTTTATGCTGCTGAACTCATAATTCCTCATTTGTAGTGTGTTGCATTCTGTTCACACTCAACATATGAATCACTCTTTGAATAAACTCCAACTTCAAAAACTGGAAGACTGCAGTATTCATGGGTTGTAGTCATACAGCATCCTGAAAGAAAATTATAGTAAAATATTGATATTGCATCAGAAAAATAATTTGTATCATTTAGAGAATTTTGCGATTTTCTAAAGGCAGTCTGATTTGCTTTCCCATTCTACTCTGGGACCAGCCCATTATGAATTTTGGAGTTTTTCAAGACACAATTATGAATGAATTTTCTGAGTTGTGCATTCAACTGAGTATCCTAATCTGGACAACAGGCACTCTTCAGTCACTTTAATTTCCTGGGTAGGTTTTAGAGCTAATATTTTGAGTGATGATAGATCTCATTTAGTATTCTTTGTAGCATTCCAGGCTCTGATGCAATCAGCACAATTTTCTCCATAAATAAGACCATCTGGAAGACCTCCATCATATTTAGGAAATGTTTTAATAGTTTAAATAAAGATGAAGTTACAGTATAACTAAATTAAAATTGCTAAACAAAATCTACCATATTCTCCAAATGCAAATTTTTGCAGATTGCATGAAAAAAAAACCAAAACCTCTCATCCCTGCTGGTACAAATCCAAAAGCTTTATCAACAACAAAACGATCAGTCCATGAACACATGGTATTAAAAGAGTAAATATAATTAGATAGAAACAAAGTCACCTGGACTTAGCAAATACCTAAGTTCCAATCTTGCCTCTGGCACTTAAAGCTAAAATAAGATAAATGAGCCATAACAATGCATGCAGTACGCGTGACACTGTATAGGGCATCACCTGTGAGAATACTACAGTGACACATGCTCATTTTGGAAATACATACATATCCATAGTAGGCAACAATCAATCAGAAGCAATAAGCATGGCTACCTAGCAAAGCAAGCTAGTTGCAGCAATATCACTGTCAATAGACCTATATATAATATCCATAGGCACATACATAAAATACAGCAATTTATAAGTAAAACAGTAAATATATGCAATTACAAGTAAGGTACTTTTCAGATGAGCAATCTTTAGCATTGTCTCCTAGGGACATATATAACTATATCTTTAGGTTTATCTGTAATAGTATAATTTAGCCTAGTGATTGATCTAATAGGTCCTAGTTCTCCTGTCATTGACTGATACCTGAGCTCTTAAACATAAGCTAGCACTTGGTATGGGGTGACCATCAAGATCACTGTGTACTTTTGTGTCTGTGTGTCAATTGGCAGTTATGTTAAATTGACTATCAGTATTATTGAGCTATGTGGATTGATTCTGTTCTGTTTCTGTAGCAATTTTGGGCAGGAAAAGAGTCGTCTCTGAGTTAAATTCTCATGTCCTGTAATATGGCAGCCAGTATCTTTTTCTCAACCTCATCCTAGGTGAGTGTCCACCAGTTATGTCTCCCTGCTCATTAGAAAGTCCAACTAATTCTATGGGCAATAGGTAGTTGTGGTGAATAGTATTAATAGTGCCCCCTTCATTCCATTTTGTAAAGAGGCAAGTTGCCCAGTCTCTCAATTACTTATTATGGATTAGCTCTCCAGTAGTCAGTGTACTTGAAAATTCCTTGAGTGATGAAAGAATCATTTGTCTTCCTCACACATAGGGATTTGGTAATATAAACCAGGGAATTTTATACCTGCATCATAGTGTACTGGTCCACTTTATTCCTTTTGTTCAAAAGCTCAGTAATGCTCTCTGCCTTTCCATTTTTCATTTTATTTAGGCACTACTGCTGTGGGTGATGAATAAAAGTAAATGAATTTTGTGATGCAATTAATGTAATTTGTGTTGTAATTGTAATGTAACAAACCAGAAATTCTTTGATATGGTTTCTGAGGTCTTCCATCAGAAACAGAGGAAACTTCACAGATTTTTCTCTAACTGGTTTGGAATTGGTGAATTGGATTCTGTGAGTTATACCCTGAACACATTATGTGTATCACTCAGGTATTGAAAACATATCTCCCGTTTTGTAGAGTTCCAGCATCAATCTACCTTTCTACTCTTATAGTACTAATGAGCCCCTAGTGTCAAATACCTTAGGATCTATCACAAGAGACTCATCAAATCCTCTTGCCTCTACCTTCTTGTAAGCATCTGCACAGTCTCCATGAATGATCAAAATATGCAGGTATTGGGTACAAACTGAATATTTGCAGTATCCTGCTACAATTATGAAAAGATAAGTTCAAATCAATGATGACCCCCTAGGCATTTTTGGAGGATCTGGGCATATGTAATGTTAATGGAATATGAAGATCTTCCCCATAGATTAATAGGCTTGGAACAGGAGCCATGTTCCCAGGTCTAAAGGTACACAGGCATTTAAATCACAGCTATGATACATCCTGAGTCACATAGGCACCACTGGGGGAGGAACTTGCCTAAAGCTTGCTTAGGAGGAAGCTTGCTTGCAGGAAAGTTTTCATCCATTTTGTTACTAAACTAATTAGGCACTAAGCCAGGTGTGTTGTGATGCCTTCTGCCTCTGAGCTATTAGTTGAAAACTATATATACTGGGAAGCTGGCATTTTGCTTTGGGGGCTCGCACATGAGGAGTCTTTGATTACCTGGAGAGGACTTTATGTAGCTATTTGTTAACAGTCCCCTGACTGCTCAGATGTTGCTTCTCTCCCAGTCTGGAGGTGTACATAGGTGATTGTATTACTTTGTTTAGACAGTTGGAGCCCTGTCTGTTGAATCTCTCTGCTAATTTCTCTGCTTGTATTTTCTATGACTTTCTATTGTCTATAAAGAAATGATTTTTTACTCCTTTCTACTTATCTGTAATTAAAATAAATTGCTGACCCCTTTAAAGTTGACTTTCCTTTAGAAAAGCAGATCAAAGAACCTAGTGTTAGTGGCCCTTCTATGTGCTGGTATTATTGATCTAATACCTCCACAGAAGCTGTGGGTAGCATTGCTGCTACAACATTGTAGAGGCAGAATCAACTTTCCTTTTTTTATTCTTTTTAGAATTTTCAGTTCCAAAATCCTTTTCCTCTTCATCCCTCTGCTTCCCCATCCATAAAGCAAGAAATATGATTGGAATTATTAATAGGAAGTCATGCATAACATTTCTACATTAGCCATGTTCTGACAAAATGGAAGAAAAATGAAGGTGAAGAAGATAGGTTCTAATCTTCACAGTGAATTCATCTGTTCTCTACCTGGAGGTGGAGAGCATTTTACAAACTGAGTTCTGTGAAATTGTCATGGATCACTCTATTGATAAGAATAGCTCAAAATCTTTCACAGTTGATTATTATTACAATACTGCTGGTACTGTTTACAATGTTCTATTAATTCAATTTACTTTGCATCAGCTCATGCATGTCTTCTTAGTTTTGTTTTTGTTTTTTTTTTTTTTTTGGGTAAATATTTCCATCATCATTTCTTACAATGCAATTTGTTGTTCAGTCATATCCAGCTCTTCATGATCCCAATTAGGGTTTTCTTGGCAAAGTTACTGGAGTGGTTTGCCATTTCCTTTCCCAGTTCATTTTGTAGATGAGGAAATTAAGGCAAAATGGATAAAGTGGTTTTCCCAGAGTCACACAGCTAGCAAGTATCTGAGGTGAGATTTGAACTCAGAAAGAGGAGTCTTCATGACTCCAAGCCCAGCACTTTATCCACTGTACCACATAGCTATCTTGCACAATAATTTCCACCAGGATCATATACCACAAGTTGTTCAGCCATTTTCAAATTGATGGCATCCTCTCAGTTTCCAATTATTTATCATCACACAAAGATAATTTGCCCCATTCCATTTCTCCCTTTTACCTCCCAATATATTCCTCTCACCCCTTAATTTCATTTTTTTAGATATGATCCCATCTTATTCAACTCACCTTGAGCTCTCTGTCTCTGTCTCTGTCTCTCTCTCTCTCTCTCTCTCTCTATGTGTGTGTGTGTGTGTGTGTGTGTGTGTGTGTGTTTGTGTGTGTAATCCCATCAACTACCCAGATACTGAAAAAAAAAAGTTTCAAGAGTTACAAATATTGTCTTTCCATGTAGGAATGTAAACAGTTCAACTTTAGTTAAGTCCCTTATTTCTCTTTTCTGTTTACATTTTCTTGCTTCTCTTGATTCTAGTGTTTGAAAGTCAAATTTCCTTTTCAGCTCTGGTCTTTTCATCAAGAATGCTTGAAAGTCCTCTATTTTATTGAACGACTATTTTTCCCCTGAAATATTATACTCAGTTTTGCTGGGTAGGTGATTCTTGGTTTTAGTCCTAGTTCCTTTGATTTCTGCAATAGCATATTCCATGCCCTTCGATCCCTTAATGTAGAAGCTGCTAGATCTTGTGTTATCCTGACTGTATTTCCACAATACTCAAGTTGTTTCTTTCTAGCGCTTGCAATATTTTCTTCTTGAAAAGGGAACTCTGGAATTTGACCACAATGTTCCTAGGAATTTCTCTTTTTGGATCTCTTTCAGGAGGTGATGGGAGGATTCTTTCAATATTTATTTTGCCCCCTGGTTCTAGAATATCAGGGCAGTTTTCCTTGATAATTTCATGAAAGATGATGTCTAGGCTCTTTTTTTGATCATGACTTTCAGATAGTCCCATAATTTTTAAATTGTCTCTCCTGGATCTATTTTCCAGGTCAGTTTCTTTTCCAATGAGATATTTCATATTATCTTCCATTTTTTCATTCTTTTGGTTTTGTTTTGTGATTTCTTGGTTTCTTATAAAGTCATGAGCCTCCAACTGTTTCATTCTAATTTTGAAATAACTATTTTCTTCAGTGAGCTTTTGAACCTCCTTTTCCATTTGGGCTAATCCTGCTTTTTATATTCTTCTCCTCACTGGCTTTTTGAACCTCTTTTGCCAATTGAGTTAGCCTATTTTTCAAGGTGTTATTTTCTTCAGCATTTTTTGGGATCTTCTTTAGCAAGGTGTTGACCTGCTTTTCATGCTTTTCTTGCATCTCTCTCATTTCTCTTCCCAGTTTTTCCTCCACCTCTCTAACTTGATTTTCAAAATCCTTTTTGAGCTCTTCCATGGCCTGAGCCCAATGAATATTAATTATGGATGTTTGGGATACAGAAGCCTTGACTTTTATGTCTTTCCCTGATGGTAAGCATTGTTCTTCCTCATCTGAAAGGATGGGAGAAGATATCCATTCACCAAGAATGTAACATTCTATAGTCTTATTTTTGCCCCCTTTTTTGGGCCTTTTCCCAACCAGTTACTTGACTTTGGGGTCCTTGATCAAGAGTATGGTATACTCTGGGCGTCTGTAAGATCTCAGTTCCTCCATTGTGGTACAATCAAGCATGTTCACTGGTCTGGGAACAAGTATAAATTTCTCTGCCCAGAATTTGAGTAATAGAGTTTCCTCTTCACAACCAGCTGGTCTCCAGTTCCACCAAGACAGCACTGGGGGGTAAGATTCAGATAAGCTGCAGGGGCAGGGCCACCATTCATTGTGAGACAAAGATTAGCTTCTTAAATCCCTCAGGGGTATTAGATGGGGGCAGGACCTCTACACAGGACTGAAGTAAGAGTCAGCTGCTCACTGCCCCCAGGGGTTTTAGGATCCAACAACAGATTCAGGCTGCTGTAGGGGCTGCTGTGGAAGCTGTTGCCACCTGTGTGATGGGGCCACTGCCTGAGGCCAGAGCTGTGGGAAGGTCCTTTTCTCTTCTTGTCACTAACCTTTGACACCTGTGGGTTGAGGGATCTACGAACTCTTGCTACTGCGACTGGGGATTCTGTCTCAAGGCCTGCTCATGTCCTCCTCCTAGAGCCATGCCACATAGCCAAGGCTGAACTGGGCTCTGCTCTGCATCCTGTGTGACAGACCTTTTCTGTTGGCCTTGCAGGTCACCCTAGGCTGGAAATCTCCACTCTCTTGTTCTGTGGCTTCTGCTGCTCTAGAATTAGTGGAGAGTCTTTCTTTACAGATATTTTATGGGCTGTGGAGGAAAAGCTAGTATATGTCATCTTGGCTCCACCCCCTTGATAATGGTCATTTTTGTTTCACCCCTGATCTAATTGGAAAGATTTATGGTATATATGCATTGTACATAATGCTAACTCATTGTTTTAGCAACGTACTACTTATAACCTTAGGAAAATTTCCATTGATTCATATCCTTTTCAGTGTTTATAATAGGATGGGATATTATAATTTGTCAAAAGCTTTTTCTGTATCTATTAATATAATCATATGATTTACATTGGCTATTACATTGACTACTGTTGATATGGTCAATTATCCTTACATTTTTTCCCACTATTTAACCACCTCCATATTTCTGGTATAAATCCAGCCTGGTTATAGTATATGATCTCTGCAACATATTACATTAATCTCCTTTCTGATGTTTTACTTTAAATTTTTGCATCAATATTAATTAGGAAAATTGGACTATGTGTTTTTCTCTGTTTTTATTCTCTTTGAATTAGACATCAAAACTATATTTATGTCATAGACGGAATTTAGTATGACTCCTTCTTTACCTATTTTTTCAAATAATTTTTATAGGATTAGAATTAATTGTTTTTTAAGCAGCATTCCTTTTTAAATCCCTCTAGTCCTGGGCATCTTTTCCTAGGGATGTGAGACAAGAAAAGAGGAGCTTTGTTTCCCCAGGAGCAACAGCAGGCTATAAGTCAGATGAGAGTGATTCTAATTGGAGCTGTGACCTAGCAGAACTAGGTTTCCAATACAAGAAAATGTCAGAAGCTTGTATACAAGCTTAACAAGCTGTTAAATATTATCCAACACATCCCCAGGGCAGAGTAATTAAGGAGAATATATTAGAACATATCAAGGAGGCATATCAGAATATATCAAGGAGAAGAACATGGAAGAGGTGGTTCAGGAAGTTGCATCTAGCCAATGGGGAATGAAGAAGGCAATTTGAATTGGAAACAGGGTGTAAATAGTCTTGCACTTGTCTGAGCAAATATGCTCCTTTACAGACTTACTCATTCATTCACAAGGAATGTAAAATAAGTGTAAAATAAAATAAAAGCTTCCCTGGCTTCAACAACCAGTTTGTTCTTTCTAGAATGAGCACACTTCTCACAGGGGGATAATCATTGAGTTGTTAAATTTCTTTTTCTAAGATAGGATTACTTAAGTATACTATTTTCTGTTGATCTCAGCAATTTATATTTTTATAAATATTCAGCTCTTTCATTTACAGGCCAGTTTTATTGCCATGTAGTTGACTAAAATAATGCCTAATTTCTTTACTTTCTTCTTCGTTGGTGGTGCATATTTTTTTTTTTTTTTGAGTCTGGTAATTTGGTTTTCTTCTTTTTTAAAAAAAATCAGCCCATTGCTTATCTATTTTTAAAAATAAAGTCAGCTCCTAGTTTTATTTATTCTTTTGCTTTTATTTTTAATTTTATAAATCTCTCTAGATTTTTGAGGTTTCTATTTTTTGTGTCTAATTGGAGATTTTTAATTTGTTCTTTGTCTTGTTTCTTTTTGAATGTCCAATTCACCAGTCTGTTCTTTCTCACTTTTGTTGAAATGAGTATTCAAAGAAATAAGATTTCCCCTAAACTCCACTTTAGCTAAATATCAAAGATTTTGATGTGTTGTTTCATTGTCATTATCTTTAATGAAATTGTTGTTTTCATTATTTATTTTTTGATCCACTTATTTTTTAGGATTACATATTTTAATTTCCAACTTTTTTTTAATCTCTGCTACTAAGTTTCTTTATGGAATATAACTTTTTTCATTTTTGTCCCAAAAGATTGCATATTATATTTCAACATTGCTGCATTTGTTTGTGATCTTTTTTATGCTCATGATCAATTTTTGTAAAGCTGTCAGGTACAGCTAAGAAAAAGTTGTACTGTTATCTCTTTCCAATTGATTTTCTCCAGAGATCTATCATATCCATTTTTCCACAATTCTTTTTATTTCTTTCGCTTATTTCTCATTTATTTTATATTAAGTTTCATCTAGTTCTGAGAGGGGTAAATTAAGATCTCCCACTAGGATAGTTTTGCTACTTCTGCTATAATTCTTTTCCTTAAAGAATATGGATAACTATGACATTGGGAGCATGTATGTTTAGTGTTGATATTATGGCAACCTTTAGCAAGATGTGCTTTCTATGATCATCTCTTTCAGTTAGGTCTGTTTTGGTTGTTGCTCTGTCTAAATTATGATTGGACCCCCACCACTTTTTTTCAGATGAGGCATGTTATACTCCAACCCCTATTTTAACTCTATAATTCAATTTCGAGTGAGTCAACAACATATTGCTGTATGTTGGCATCTTGTGCATTTTGCTATTTGTTTTCATTTTATGGATGAGTTCCACATAACACACATAGGTATGATTGCTAACTGTGAATTTGCCTCCAACCTATTCTCTTCTCCATCCTATCCATCTCTCTTTTTTAAACCTATACATTCCTCAAAAGTCTGTTTTGTTTCTGACTACTGACAACATCCCTAAATCTGACCTCCCTCTCATGATCCCCCCTTTTTCTTACTTGCTTCCCCTCATATTTCCCTATTGGATAACATAGATTTTCTGGAGAAAATGATAATTATTTTGTTTGAAACAATTACTATACTCTTTAAATCCAACCTTATGTGATGAAAGGTTATCCATACTTAGAATGTCACCTAACCCTAATAATTTTCTGGAAATGCTGGGGGCAGGGGATGTTTAGCAAGGACTAACACTTCTAGTGTGAGGGCTCTCCAAGCTTTTTCAGAGCTGCTCATCCACCTTTGTTGTCCTGTCACCCAAAACCAGTTGAGTTAGGGAGATGTCTACCCCAATAGTATGAAAACTTCTCCTGGCAGAGGGGGTGAGTGAGAGAAATTTGTTCCAATAGCTATGAAGGCAGCTAAAGAGGGTGTTGTACAGTTTTTGTAGCTTGGTCAGACATCTAAGATGCCAAGTGCTTTCAATGCATCCTGAGCCATCACCAGTAATCTTGAATTTTGTCTTGTTACTAGACTTTGATAACTGGAAAAGAAAGTGAGACTAATGACTTTGCACAACTCTGCCTCACTCGAATCCAATTCATGGGCAAGTCAAGACATTGTCTATCATTCATTATTTTACTATTTTATTGTTTTACTATCTTAGTATTTTATTATTTTGTGTTCCTTGAAGTCCTGTGGCAATGGGTGAGCAACACACCAATAGTTGCAGATGCACTGAGAGGTGTAATCACAACCCTACACTTGGGGGAACCAGGTTATAGGGCCATCTCACTGGATTGAAGCAGCAGTGGGATTCATTAGTCCCTTGGGTGTCTGAGAAGCTTTAAAAATGTTTGTTTGTTTTTAATTTTTAACATCCACTTCCATGATATTTTGAGTTCTAAATTTTCCCCTATCTCTGCAATTCCTTTCCCCAAGACGGCATGCAATCTGATATAGGTTATGTGTGTACAATCATATGAAACATATTTCCACATTAGTCATGTTGTAAAGAATTAGAAACAAAGGTGAAAAAAAACGAGAAAGAAGAAACAAATGAAAGTAGTATGCTTTGATCTGCATTTAGACTTTATAGCTCTTTCTCTGGATATGGATACCATTTTCCATCATGAGTCTTTTGGAATTATCTCAGATCCTTGTATTGCTGAGAAGAGTTAAGTCTATTAAAGTTGGTTGCTCTTACTGTGTACAGTGTTCTCCTGGTTCTGCTCATTTCACTATGAATCAGTTCATGTAAGTCTAAGTTGTTCTGAAGTCTATCTGTTCATCATTTCTTATGGGGTAATAGTATTACATTACATTCATATACCATGACTTCTTCAGCCATTTCAAATTGTAACACCACTGTGATACCCACAGCAGCCACTATAGATATGTGTGCATATTTCCAGGGTAAATTAGCAAAATATAAACTTTCTTCCTCAAAGATGAAACCAAGATATTTATTCAGATACTAGAAAGCCAATTTCACTATGGTAACAACAAAATTTGTACACATTAGCAATAAAGGGAGCCTTCTCAAGTCTTCCCTCTATCAGGCTCCCCTACAAACAAGCTCTGCTAGGCAAAATTCTACCACTCATGCTAACTACTCTGCCTCATTCCCCCTTCCTCCTGTACCCTTCCTGCTCCACCCATTCAGTAAGCTCCTCCTACTATGGGCTTCATGTGACTCTAGCTGGAGTCTGGGTCAAAGTTAAAATCAAGTCACAAGGGCCTATTAAAGGGCAGTGAAGATCTTAATTTCCCTCACCATTACAACAATTGATGGGTAACCCCTCAATTTCTAATTCTTAGTCAACACAAAAAGAGCTGCTATAAATAGTTTTACTAACGTGGGTCATTTTCCCATTTTTGTGATTTCTTTGTGATACAGACCTAGAAGCAGTGTTGCTGAATCGAAGGGTGTGAACAGTTTTATAGCCCTTTAGGAATAGTTTCAATTTGCTAAGCAGCTTTTTTTTAAAGACTACATTGCTTACCTCTTGGCACAATGAAGACAGTAGAAAAGGTACTCTAAAACTAGACAGGCCTGGTCTGCTTATTATGACAGGCAGAGATAATACCTCTTGGTCAAAACACACATACACCCATGCACACATACACATAGTACAGAAATTTCCAAAGATTATTACACTCACCACTGGCACATGGAATGTGTGAATACTCATGGGAACATAAAATTCAGTAGAGTGAGAAATGAACACTTATTATAACATATCTCTTATATAGCATACTATATTATTATAACATTATAACATAAATCAGCACATACCATATCTAAGTGAAACAAAGCTGTGGCCAGGTTACTGAAGCTAGAACTGGATATGCATTTATTTTCTGGAGTGGCTACTATGACAAAGAATGCAGTATGCTAGTATAGGTTTTGCAATCGGATCTAATTTAGTCAACAAGCTTGTACACCTAACAAAAAGTATGAATAGCAGGCTCATGACAATGTGGTTGCTCTTTGCAGGAAAGTGTTGTATTGTTGCCATCAGCATGTGTGCTTCTCCCATGATAAACTCTGGTGAGGTCAAATAAAAAAAAATTATGGATAAATGGAAATTCTCATTATCACTGTGTCAAAAGAGGACACATTTGCCATTCTGGACAATTTTAATGCTGGAAAAGGCATAGACTCTCAGACGTAAAAGGGAGGAATTGAGTTTGAAACGGCAATATCAACATTCACTTACTACTGAAGACTTGTGCCTCTCATGACTTTCTCATCACAAACACTGTCTTCTATTGACAAAAAGCAATGAAATGTCATGAATGCACCCTACCAGAGAGCATTAACATATAATAAACTAAGTCATTATAAGAAGGAGAAATAGACAGAATGTGAGAGTGATGAAGGTGATGTGTAATACAGAATGTTCGACCAGGTATAGAATTATTCCCTCCAAGCTAAACATTCATATTAAACAAAAGTAGAGGCCCTAAGGCATAAGGACTATCAGAAGATTCAAAGTTAGCATATGACAGCATTTCTCTAAAATGAATAAGGACACGGTTAGCAACAGTGAAGCAGACAAGGAGTAATAAGTATCACGTTTCCTCATCTGGGCCAGAACACTTACAAACATTTGTATTGGTTTGACAAAAATGATAGGGAAATTCAAAAGTTGCTAAATATAACTGAAGACTCTACAGGATTTAACAGCACAAGAATTCATCCCTCTCTAAGTAGGCAGTGTTCAATTCTATCTAAAGTAAAGTGCAAGTGAAGCATAGAGAGATGCAGGATTTGGGGCTCAGTAAGAAGGTAGGTAAGATTCAGTTTAACACTGATAGCAAAAATTTGCAGCATTTCTACAATGCCCTAAAACCATTTTTGGGCCAAAGACCCCTAGTGCATCTCAACTACTCAGTGTTAATGGAGCTGTGCTGATAAGTAATAAGAATATAATCATGGAGAGGTAGGCAGAACACTTCCAGAGTGTTCCCAACAGACTGTCATCAACCAATGCTGAGGCCATATGCCTCACGTTGAAGTCAGTCCCTCTCTAGCTAAACTTCAAATAGAAGAAGAGGTTTTGAATGCCATTAGGCTCCCCTTGTGTGACAAAGAGCCTGGTGTTGATTCCATTCTAGGAGAGATCTATAAGGCAAGAGGTCCATTGCTCATGCAAAAGCCAACTGAAATCTCCCAGGTTATATGACAACAGGAAATTATCCCCTAAAATATCAATGGTCACATGTTTTGGGAGGAGCTCACTGAATGGGTGGAACAGGAAGGGTGGAGCAGAACCAGGAGTAAGTGAGTGAGAGCAGTTAGGGTGGAGGAGAGAGGATGCAGACTCACAGGCACAGCAAGGCTCTTGAGTGCTTGCATATGGGAAGGCCTTGGCATGGGTGGGCGTGGAGGGAAAGACTTGGCAATGCCTTTTTCCCTAGCAGTGATAATGTGTATTGACTTCTTGGCTACTATGATGGATTTGGCTTTCTGGTTCTGAGGTTTGACTTTCTGGTGGTTGAATAAATGTTTTTCTTCTGCCTTCTACATGGAAAATCTTTTATACTTTGGATTGGGAAGTACACCAGCATATTCACTGCTGTCTTCAGGCAACACATTGCCCTAGTGAAAACATCACCCTCATAGTATATTTTCATTGGTTATCTTAAAAAATGAAGAAGAAACAACACCATCTTCCCATTTGGGAATATAAAGAGTTTAACCTTATTAAGTTTCTTTTGCTTTCTCACTCATGTTTACCTTTCTGTGCTTCTCAAGTCTTTTCTATGACAGACAAAACTTCTCTTCAGCCCTAGTCTGTTCATAAGGAATGCTTGGAAGTCTGATATTTCCTTAAATACCCATTTTTTTCCCCTGAAGATTATAATTTGTTTTTCTGGATACATAATTCTTGACTGTAGTCCCAGCTCCTTTGCCTTCTGGATTATCATATTCCAAGACCTATGTTAACATGGTAGCTGCTAAATTTTGTGTAATCCTGATTTTGGTTCCATTGTATTTGAAGGGTTTCTTTCTGACTGATTGCAATATTTTCTCCTTGACTTCATTGCTTTGTAATTTGGTTATGATATTCCTTGGTTGTTTTCATTTTGGGATCACTTTTAGGAGGTGATCAATGGATACTTTCAATTTATATTTTTCCCTCTGATTATAAGAAATTTGAATTATTTTACTTTATTATTTCTTGAAATTTAGTCTCTAGGTTCTTTAAAAAAAAATCATGGTTTTTATCTACTTGAATAATTCTTAAATTCTCTCTCCTCAATTGGTTTTCCAGGTCATTTGTTTTTTTTGATGATATATTTCACGCTTGTCTTTTTTCATTCTTCTCACTTTTTGCTATTGTTTCTTGACTTCTCATGGAGTCATTAGCTTCTACTTGTCCAATTCTAATTTTTAAGAAATTGTATTCTTCAGTGAGGTATTGATCTTCTCTTATCATTTTACCAATTCTGACTCTCCTATGCATACGTTGTTTGATTCATTTTGCTATGACTTGAATAATTGGGTTTCTTTACTGTTTTCTGTGTGTGTTCAATGAAGAAATAGTATTAGATAGAAACAAGGATGAGCCTTGGATATAAACCTTGGAGTCCCCCCTTTCTCCCCAAAATGACAAAGCAAGCAGACATTAACTCAAACCTAATGACAACTACTAGATCAACAGCATTTAGGGAGCAGATATACTTCTAGCTGGGGGAATAGCCTCAGTATTTTCAGTGAAATGTTCTGAGTTGAGAGTATGAAGGAAGTTTGAAAAGATTTAGAAAAGCCAATACAAAGAGTGGTATTGATTGTTGTTCAATTGTATCTGATGCTTCATGACTCCCTTTGGGGTTTTCTTGGCAAAGATACTGGAGTGGATTCCCACTTCTTTCTCTAGCTCATTTCAAAAATGAGGAAATTGAAGCAAACAGTGTTGAATGACTTGTCCAGGGTCATACAGCTGGTAAGTGTCTGGGGTCACATTTGAACTGAGGTCTTTCTCACTCCAGGCCTAGTGCTCTATCCACTGTACCACCTAACTGCTCCAGTGTGGTCTGGGAATTGATTAGGGAAATATACAAAGATTGCCCTGCTGCAGTAAGGAACTAGCTGAGAGTATATAATAATATTCTCCTCCCCCTCGTTAACTTGTTGGTAATTAAATCATTCATTATTTATCGTTAGGACCTTACATGAATTGACAGTGGCATGGAGAGTATTTTGATATGAAATAGCTATTTGAATTAGCTCTGTGTCATCGCTGTGGAGGGATGCGAGATGTCATTCTGGGGGAGAATGGGAAGAATTCTTGGAGGAAAGCACTTTTGGAAATGGAAGCAAACTAGTAGAACCATACTGGGATTCTCGAAGCATAGAGAAGTGAGCAATGACTCAAGAAATGATTTCGAGGCCCAGCTTGTGGGATATCAGCAACCAAACATTCCCCACTTTCTCCTTAATTTATAGAAAAGTCATAGGATCATAGGGTCATAGACCTAAAGTTATGGGCCCTCAGAGGTCATCTACTGAAACCTATACATTTTATTCTCGAGGAAACTGAGGTCCAGAAAGGTTAAGTGATTACCTGAAGTCACATAAGCAGTAAGTGGCAGTGTAGGGTTTTGAACTCAGATCCTTAGACTGCAAATTTCCCATGCCACCCCTTAGGAAGTTGCATGTGGGAGAGAGGTTGCCGTTTCTTGTCAATTTTTGTCACTTTCAGAAGCTAGACTTCATGGGCTTTGTGTCAGATGACACACTTGAACGTAGGAATCTAAGGGCAGTACAAATAGAAGTGGTATTGTTATTTATTTATTTATAGCCATGTAATTTATTCTGCAAGCAGTTTGTAATTCTGATTTAATTCCAATTAAAAGAAATACAAAAGTTTGTCTGTTTGACATCTTGGGTAAATTTTTCTGTCTACCATAAGCGATTCCTTTGGATCACTGTCTAAATGCAGATGATGTGAACATATTCCCTTTCCCTGATCTTGTCAGAATTATTATACCAGAAGAGAAGACAATGGCAGGGGTGAGAAGGGAAGAGGAGAAACTCCTGAGCTAAATAAAGTATTAGATATTTCAACAGGAATGAATAAAAGCACCATGAACTTTGAAGACAGTTAGTTACAATGTGCGTTTACATACTTAAATATACTTAAGTATAGAGATAAGCATACACAAATGTGAGGAGATAATGATAATATTCATGTTTTCTATATAATATAGATGTCTAGTTCATAATGTCTTTATTTTATTTTTGAAAAACAAAGAAGTAGTACTACAGAATCTTTCTCAGGGACAAAGTTTCAGTTTTTTTTTTTCTTTTTATTCTGCCTAAGTAGGTGTCTTCAAGCCACTTTCTCAGAAGGGAAGAGCAGTAATATTTTAACAGATAAAGAGGTTTTGAAATACTTGTTCCCCCCTTGATAAATACAGGTTTTTAATAAGGGAAGTTACTGAAAATAATGTTTCACATTTCTATTTTAAGTAGTAATTGATAGAGGGAACATTTAGGGAGGACTGCCTTCTCTCAGCAAGGTCACAGCTACAGAAACAAAGCAAGACGGGATATTGGAAATTAGTAAGTAATAAGATGTGCAGTTTTTGTTAAGAGAATTAGAAGTGGTCTCCACAGATGGATGGGGATACCCATTTGTGTTACTTAATGTAAGATAGCAGGGTGTGTGTGTCCATCTGTCCAGGACTGACTGCTGCAATAAGGTCTCAAGTTCTTACTTAAGATCCAAAGTGATCTCTTCTTCTGGATCACTTTCTTAATCAGTCTAATTACCTTTAACCCGTGTTCTTCCGAAGCTAACTTCAATTAAGCTAACTAATGTTGAATCATGTGGACATAGGCTTTTTTAGTACTGGGAAGTAGAAATTTTTGTAAGAAAGCACCCTTTTTTGTGTAAGCGAAGCATATCTATATCAATCCATATGTGTATGTTATATGCATGCATATTTGTATATACATATATTTATGTATCCCAAAACCTTAAACATTCTGAAGCCCATAGGTTGGACAACAACAGGTCCCTGTCCATGCTCCACTTAGAGTGATTATCAACAGTAACAGTTTCTCTTTCCCTCCCAGTGTGATGTAGTTTTTTTTTTTCTTTTGCTCACTAAAAGGGCGATCTCCTGACTACTTCTTAAAGAGGTCTATTTACTCAGTGGGCTTACCTCCCTCTAAGTGAATATATGAAAAGGCTTAGCCTAAAAAGTCCAAGGTCTCCCACTGCAACCTGGGCCATCTCCAGTCATCTTGATGTACATCTAGTCACTGGATCCAGATGACTCAGGAGGAGAAAGGAGACTGGTGACCTTGCACAGACCTCCCTCTCTCAAAACAAAGTCAAGTGCAAATCATGTCATCATTTCTCTGATGTCACAGTCTTCTTCAAAAAAGAAGCATAAACACAATACTTCTAGCTTAGTACATCTTTCCCAGTGGGGAGCTGAATGATCTTTCTCATCAGTCTTCTGTTTTCCCTCCCTCCTGGCAAAAAAGAAAGTTTCTCTTGGATAACATGGTGGAGAGGAAGAGGCTATACCAGCTGTATGACCCTGGACAAGTCATTCAACACTGTTTGCTTCAATTTCCTCATTTTTGAAATGAGCTAGAGAAAGAAGTGGGAATCCACTCCAGTATCTTTGCCAAGAAAACCCCAAAGGTAGTCATGAAGCATCAGATACAATTGAACAACAATCAATACCACTCTTTGTATTGGCTTTTCTAAATCTTTTTAAACTTCCTTCATACTCTCAACTCAGAACATTTCACTGAAAATACTGAGGCTATTCCCCCAGCTAGAAGTATATCTGCTCCCTAAACGCTGTTGATCTAGTAGTTGTCATTAGGTTTGAGTTAATGTCTGCTTGCTTTGTCATTTTGGGGAGAAAGGGGGGACTCCAAGGTTTATATCCAAGGCTCATCCTTGTTTCTATCTAATACTATTTCTTCATTGAACACACACAGAAAACAGTAAAGAAACCCAATTATTCAAGTCATAGCAAAAGGAATCAAACAACGTATGCATAGGAGAGTATACTAGATATAAAAATGAACACCTTAATTTGCTTGACCCCTCCCTCCCCCAATTATCATAGTAACCAGAATAACAATATGAGGACTGGTTGTATTGGCTTGGTATACCAACAATCTTTTACTGAGTGAGTCGTTTGCATAGGCTGCCAGTCTCCATGTGTATGTTTTACTTCTCCGCTTAATAAAAACCTTCTTTAATTTCATAGGTGTAACCTTCCTCTGATTTTCTTCCTTTAAGGAGAAAGGAGGATTTAAACCTAGAGAAATGGCCTTTAAGTTCTCTGAGTATCTTCCCCTTTGGGGGAAAGAGAGATCTAAATAACCTCAAGAGAAGTTTGCCTCAGTTTACACAAACAATGGAGTTTGAAGGAACTATCCCACTGGGAGTGAGGTAACTCAGATCAACCAAGTGGGAGAGTCCTGAATTCCATCAAAGGGGAAACCCCCTGCAGGCTCTCAGAGAGTAAGTGGGAATAGGGCCCATGGAGATTCTTCCCAGAGTCTTTTGCACCAGCAATTTTCAGTGGAGCTAGCTTTGTGAGAAATTTACTTGTTTAGATATAGACAAAACAAACAAACAAATAAACAAAAACCAACACTTGTTGTAAAAGCCAGGAAAATTTTTACTTTTTTTTAATGTGAGGTTGCAAGCCCAGGTGTTCTACAAAGAGACACATCCCCCAGAAGCAAACAACAGCACCTTTTTCCTTGTCCTGGCAGAGAGGTCCCTCTCTTTTCTCATTGGTTGCTATTCAGAAGTGTGCAGCTTTTCTGATCCACCTTCTTCATACGAACATGTTGCCCCCTTGGTAGATGCATATATGTACATTCAAATTAAGTCTTGCCTCAACCTAGGTCAGGGGAGATAACATTTATGAGATCATTAAGCATGCACTCTGCTTTTAGCTGTGACTCTTGACGCTCTTGGAGATGTCCCAACTCCAGAACTAGTTCTAGCTAGTTTCTGTTAATCTTGGGCTTGTGACCCTCTTAGAACACAATACTCCTTCCCCATTTCCTATGTGGAGTTGGGTATTCTTTTAGAAAAGAATACCCCTTCCCCTATTCCCAATCTGTTGTGAAAACAATACCTCTTCTTCCATTTCTCACAGATTATTATAGCTTCTCTTCCCAAGTTGTGAAGGAGTTACTGAAATGACTTGAGACTCAAAAACAAAAGGTTTTCCAGTGCAAAAAGGAGCTGGCCCTTAAGAGTCCCAAAGTGGGAGTCCTCCTTGAAATGTCCCTAAAGGGGATTGGGTAAGAAGATTGTATTGATAATGCATTTTTTGTTTTAGTATAATCAAGTGCCCCAGGGGAGGAGCCAAGATGGAGGAGTAGAAACATACACAGATGGTTAGCTCCTACCCCACAACCCGTGAAATACCTGTAAAGAAGAACTCCCAACAAATTCTGGAGCAGCGGAAGCCACAGAATAACAGAGTGGAGGAGATTTCTGTTCCAGAGAGACCTGAAAAACTGACTTGAAAGGTCCGTCGTGCACCAGACCCTGAGCAGAGCCCAGCCCTGCCTTGGCCGCACCACACCGAGAGGAGTGTATCCTAGCAGGCTTCAGGAACAGAATCTCCAGTGGACCTACAGGTCCCTCCACCCACAGGCGCAAAGGTCAGTGAGTCTTTTTGGCTGGCCGAGATGGGAGTGGGGTGTCTCCATAACTCAGGCCCCCTAGGGAGTCAGCAGTGGAGGCAGCAGCAGACAGGGGCTCTCAAAGCAGGCAGGAGCTTGGATCCATTTTTGAAGGTCTCTGCATAAACCACCTGAGGGAACTGAGCCTGAAGGGGTGGTCCTGCCCCCACCTGAGCACCTGAATTTAATCTTACACTGAATAGCAGCCCTGCCTCCACCAAAAGCCTTGAGGCTGGGAAGCAGCATTTGAATCTCAGACCCCAAACTCTGGCTGGGTGGATCTGGAGGCAAAGTGGGTGTGGAGAGGACACTCAGAAGTCAAGTCACTGGCTGAGAAAATGCCCAGAAAAGGGAAAAAAATAAGACCATAGAAGGCTACTTTCTTGGTGAACAGATATCTCCTCCAATCCTTTTTGATAAGGAAGAACAATGTTTACCATCAGGGAAAGACATAAACGTCAAGGCTTCTGTATCCCAAACATCCATAATTAATATTCAATGGGCTCAGGCCATGGAAGAGCTCAAAAAGGATTTTGAAAATCAAGTTAGAGAGGTGGAGGAAAAACTGGGAAGAGAAATGAGAGAGATGCAAGAAAAGCATGAAAAGCAGGTCAACACCTTGCTAAAGAAGATCCCAAAAAATTCTGAAGAAAATAACACCTTTAAAAATAAGCTAACTCAATTGGCAAAAGAGGTTCAAAAAGCCAATGAGGAGAAGAATGCTTTCAAAAGCAGAATTAGCCAAATGGAAAAGGAGGGGAGGAAATAGTTCTTTCAAAATTAGAATGGAACAGATGGAGGCTAATGACTTTATGAGAAACCAAGAAATCACAAAACAAAACCAGAAGAATGAAAAAATGGAAGATCATGTGAAATATCTCATTGGAAAAACAACTGACCTGGAAAATAGATCCAGGAGAGACAATTTAAAAATTATGGGCCTACCTGAAAGCCATGATCAAAAAAAGAGCCTAGACATCATCTTTCATGAAATTATCAAGGAAAACTGCCCTGAGATTCTAGAACCAGAGGGCAAAATAAGTATTCAAGGAATCCACAGATCACTACCTGAAAGAGATCCAAAAAGAGAATCTCCTAGCAACATTGTGGCCAAATTCCAGAATTCCCTGGTCAAGGAGAAAATATTGCAGGCAGCTAGAAAGAAACAATTCAAGTACTGCAGAAATACAATCAGGATAACACAAGATCTAGCAGCTTCTACATTAAGGGATTGAAGGGCATGGAATATGATATTCCAGAAGTCAAAGGAATTAGGACTAAAACCAAAAATCACCTACCCAGCAAAACTAAGTATAATACTTCAGGGGACAAAAATGGTCTTTCAATGAAATGGAGGACTTTCAAGCATTCTTGATGAAAAGACCAGAGCTGAAAAGAAATTGACTTTCAAATACAAGAATGAAGAGAAGCATGAAAAGGTAAACAGCAAAGAGAAGTCATAAGGGACTTTACTAAAGTTCAACTGTTTACATTCCTACATGGAAAGACAATATTTGTAACTCTTGAAACTTTTCAGTATCTGGGTAGTTGGTGGGATCACATACACACACACAGACACACACACATGCACACACACATAGAGACAGAGTGCACAGAGTGAATTGAAGAGGATGGAATCATATCTTAAAAAAATGAAATTAAGCAGTGAGAGAGAAATATATTGGGAGGAGAAAGGGAGAAATGGAATGGGGCAAATTATCTCTCATAAAAGAGGCAAGCAAAAGACTTATTAGTGGAGGAATAAAGAGGGGAGGTGAGAGAAAAACATGAAGTTTACTCTCATCACATTCGACTGAAGGAAGGAATAAAATGCATACTCATTTTGGTATGAAAACCTATCTTACAATACAGAAAAGTGGGGGAGAAGGAGATAAGCAGGGTGGGAAGGATGATGGAAGGAAGGGCAATGGGAGGAGATAGCAATTTGAAGTCAACACTCCTGGGGAGGGACAGGATCAAAAGAGAGAATAGAAGCAATGGGGGGCAGGATAGGATGGAGGGAAATATAGTTAGTCTTACACAACACGACTATCATGGAAGTCATTTGCAAAATTACACAGATATGGCCTATACTGAATTGCTTGCTTCCCAAAGGAAATGGGTGGGGAGGGAGGGATGAAGAGGAGTTGGAACTCAAAGTTTTAGGAACAATCATCAAGTACTGTTCTTGCTACTAGGAAATAAGAAATACAGGTAATGGGGTATAGACAGTTATCTCCCTATAGGACAAAAGAGAAGATGGGGACAAGGGAAGGGAGGGATGTTAGAAGGAAGGGCAGATTGGTGATAGGGGCAATCAGAATGCTCATTGTTTTGGGGTGGGGGGAGGGGACAAATAGGGAGGAAATTTGGAACCCAAAATTTTGTGAAAATGAATGTTAAAAGTTAAATAAATAAATTAAAAAAAATAATCAAGTGCTTCTTATTGAATAATGTGATTAAAGAAGATCTTCCCCAGCTATTAATGGGGCTGGGAGGATTTAGAGGAAGGTCCACACCTTTTGTTCATGAGGCACAAGCTCTCAAGGGTTGTGATGCCCTCTGGTTCTGAAAAAGTATATAAATACTCTGAGGTGAGGTTTTACTTTGGGGCTTACTCATTGGAAGCCTTTGTTTGGTTAGAGGAGACTCTGGGCAGCTATTAAGCAGCCCCTCTGGTTTGAAAACCCATGCATTGGTGCTTCTTTCTTTGGTAACTATGCATGTATGGTCAGACAGTTAGATCTGTCGTTCTATAATGTATGTATAACTTATGTCAGGCAGATGGAAGCACTGTCTGTTGATCTTTATTTCTCTGCATTTTCTCTGAAGTTCAGGGTGCTGACTTTTTTCCGCTGAGCTAAGTGAATGATGCATGTGCTTTATTAAAGTGATTGTTGACCCCTCAAAAGTTGCCTTTTCATTTTAGAAAAGCAGATGAAAGAACCTGTGATGGCAGGCCCTCCTGTGTATATTGGGGTGCTTGCTTTTACAAAGAGTGACACATGAGAGCTGGAATTCTGTTACCTCTCACCAGCTTCACATCACCCCTCCTGTAGGGAAAGAGTTCCATAGCCATTGCTTTGGGATTGGAATTATACTAGTTTACTACCTCAATTCATATCATCCTTCTGAGTCTTAGTTTTCTTATCTTTAAAACAGGAAGAAAGACAAATTGCTACCTTATAGTCTTGTATGAAAGATCAAATGAAACAATGCAAGAAAAATGCTTGATAACTTTTAGGTGTTATATAAATTCCTGCTTTTATTTTATGTCAAAGTTGCTGACTGATAAGGATGGAATAAAAGGAGTGTTTTTTAGTGACTAGTTAATTAACATGTGTATCAAAGATTTTAAAATATCAACATTATAATTATAGAAATATGAGAAATTAATGTGTTTTCTCAGGATTGTTGTATACACTTGATGAAGCTTTTTGCACCAGAGCATATTCTATAAAGTGCTCCATGTTCTAAGTGTTAAAAACCCAGACACTGTCTCTTTTCCTTTTCTCCTTCCACTTCAAAACAAAAGCATCTTAACCTAAAGAAAGAATTTACAGAAACAATTTTCTCAAAAGATGAGAGATCTCATCATGTTGACTTTGACTTATTTGGTTTTCCTCATTATCCTGAGTCCCCAGAAACACGTACACAATTTTGTTTCATTTTTCTAAATGTGTATGTGCATGCATGTGTATATGTGTAGCTTTGCAATTATTATCTCATTTGATCCTCACAACAATCCTGGGAGGTAGGTACTATTATTATCCTCATGTTAGAAATGAGGCAAATGGAGGTCAACAGAAATTTGAGCTCATATCTGTCTCACTCTAGGTCCAGTGTTTTATTCACTGTGCCATTTACATACATATATAGACTATCAAAGGAACTAGGTCAAATAAGTAATATCATGAAGTATGATTGCAGCTTATGTTATTATTTAACTCCCTCCAGAAATCTCAACTTTTTTTAGTTAAACAGTTACTCAACAGAAGCAGATTAAAATACTTATCTGCTTAGTGATTCCTTGAAAGCTTTGAAAAAATACTTCTCCAGTGTGCAAAGCATAGATGCATTTTTTCTGAGTTTGAATAATCTCTAGTAAGACATCTGTGTCTTCAGATAAAACAGATTAAAATTGGCAACCATGGTAAACATATTAACTGCAGAATGAACTTTTAGATTGTTTCCTGAATCCTGGACCCTAAACACGTTAGCATATTATTTCCTTAGAGAGAACTGGTGGGAAGATTGCCTGAATCTGATCCATATTTAGGATGACATCCCTATTATTCCAATTAGTAATGTGACAGCACTTACAGTCTATTAGCTGAGTGACAGACACAGAGAATATTTGAAGTATTTCCTTTACTTCTTTATTAAATAGTTACTGGGACATTTGGGGTCCTAGTTCCCAGGCAAATGGAAATAAATATTATATGCCAAGATGAAGAAAATTTTCTTACAAAATAAGTAGATTTATCACTAGTAAGTGATGACGGCTATAAATACTGCCACCCCACACACACACCATTTATTTTCCCTTTGGTTGTTGTTTTATCATGTCCAACTTTTCATGATGTCATTTAGGATTCTCTCAGCAAAGACAATGAAGTAGTTTGTCATTTCTTTCTCTAGCTTATTTTACAGATAAGGAAATTGAGACAAAAAGGGTTAAGTGACTTGTCCAGGGTCATATAGCTAATAAGTGAATGAGACCAGATTTAAACTTAGGAAGATGAGTCTTCCTTTCTCCTAGCTTCCTTTCTGCCATTAGAAACTCATCAGTTCAGGAATGCATTACTCTCATTCTGAATTTTGGTTCTTTCCAAGCTACCATACTCTAACATGTCACATAAGCTATATCTCTTGTTTTTAACAAAGACAACCAGATGGCATAGCAGATAGAGCTCTGGAAATTCTGGGTTCAAATTCAGTCTTGGGCTCATACTGGCTATTTGACCCTGAACAATTTACATGATTTTCTGTCTGTTTCAGTTTCCTCATCTGTGAAATAAGATATTTTATATATATATATATATACACATATATGCATATATATACATATAGCATATACCTCACAGTTATTATGATGATCAAAAGAGATATTTGCAAACCTTAAAGCAATATATAAAATCTCATTGTTATCATATGCCTTCATTTCCAATAAATAATTTTAATATCCTCTCTTACTCCAAAGCTTTATGCTATATGTTCTATATGATAAGTAGTCTAACATCTTCTTCATTTTACGCCTAAGGAAATTAATACCCAAGAAAGTAAAATACTTTTCTAAAGTTTACAAAGATAATAATGGATCTGTGATTCAAACATTTATTAGGGTCCTACTATGTGCTATGAACCCCTCCTCAAGCCATTTTGAACACTCAAGACCCAAGAAAGGCCTAAAACCTGGATTGACCAATAAGAGAGCCATTTTGATCCATTCTGAGCTTAATCTGCCATAATGCCTTGTGTGCTCTGGCATAATAGAAATGCTTTCCTTTGCTCTCTGAGCGAATGTAAAATGCTCCTTCCTGTGTCAGCAACTACAAGGCCAGAAGAAGCTGATGAGGAGTATTCTTCTGTTTATCTATCCAGAACAGGATGCCTTGAATCGAACACCATTTTGAAAAATGGGACTTTTTCTTGTCTTGGTATTTTATCAACATGTATTATGTTATTTATAGTCATATTAATGATATAAGAAACACAGACATCCTGGACCTATATTTTCAATTGATACCTTGTCATTCTCTTATCTCATTGTATTTATAATCTATCAGATTAAAAATTCATTTCTTATATTATGGTTAAAACATATGGAGACTATAACTTTGGCTGACACAGGTATTCTGAGAAGGAAAGGGAGGGAGGGAGGAGTGAGAATTACTGTGAAGATATAAGATCCCCTTTGTCTATTTGCCCTTGGACTCATTTTCCCCAATGAACTCCCATACATATTTTTATATGTATGTTCTGCAAGTCTGAGGCTGCACACAGAGCCTAATTTTGCTTGTCTTTCTTAGGACTGACTCAGTAATGGTTGACAATGCCAAGCATCATCCTAAGTGCAAAAACAAAGATGAAACAGTACCAGCCCTTACAGTTTACATTTTGTCCAGTAACAAAATATGCATAAACAAACATATTTTTGTGTGCATGTTTGTGTGCATGCATTTAAAAGGAAAATTCTTTATTTACACTCTTACTATGATTGACAAAGCAAAACTCAGGACAAAGAGAATTAAAAGAGTTTATTATAAGTACATTGAGCTAGCACCACATTGGAGCTGATCACTGGAGATCAGATAGGGTTTCAAGGTGAGCGAGCTTTTATTGATATATTTTGTAATGAGATAAATACAATTCAGGTAGGTCAAAGTCAGCAAAAGAGACTGGGCACCTGCATCTCCTTCCCAAGGTAGGAGGATGTGACAATTTCCAGGTAGCAATTGGTAGGACATGGTGACTGCATGACAAATATCAGGGAATACTGAGTTACAGACTGAGTGATACCTCCCTTCCAACTCTGATTGACAAACACATCTGGAAACAATGGGACAATGAATAAGCAAGTGTGTGTGTGTGTGTGTGTGTGTGTGTGTGTGTGTGTGTGTGTGTGTGTGCATGATAAAGTAATTTTATTTGGAAAGACATTAGAAATTACAGAGATCAGAAAAAATGTCCCATGTAGGAGAAAGCTTTTGACTGGAGGCTAGAAGGAATCTAGCCAAATAAAAAAGATGCAGAGGAATTTTTTCTAGGAACAGGGACAGCATGATAAAAGTTCAAAGTGACAGGTGGCCAATGGTATTTCATGTGTGAGGAAAAGCAAGGAGGCTATGTTGGCTGAGGAACAGAGTATGTTAAGGAGAATTTATGTAATTAGCCTGGAAAAGTACATCACAGCCAGACTGCAAAGGGTTTGTGTCAAACAGAGGACTTTCTACTTTATCCTAGAAGTATTATGTAAGGTTTTTCAGGCAAGCGAATACACTGGTCAGATTTATTCAACAAATATGATGAGTTTGGTAGCTGTATGGAGAGTTTTGAGGACAAAACCAAAAAGGTTTGGAGTCCTGTTAGTATGCTCATTCACTCAGTTCAGCTTTTGATCAGCAAGGGATGATGAGGGCCAAAAGAAGGCAAACTTTATTAGTAGAAAGAAAGCTACATATAAGAATAATATTGTTGATATCCAGTCATCAATATTTAACAAATGATTGGATTTGGGTTGGGGGTGGTAAGGAAGAGAGGAGAAAAAAGAGAAGAAAGTTGAAGACTAGAAGTTTCAAACTGTTGGGTAACTCAATGGATGGTGTTGAAATCTTAACAGTTCTTCAAGGTCTGGTTCTAATGCCAAAGTCTGCTTTAAGTTTCCTTGGATATTTTCCAACTAGATGCTTTGTGCTCCATTGTCTGCTTTGTATTCTAAAGACATTATTTTTAACTATTTCACACTAGCTATTGGTGTGCTTGTCTTATCTGCTTTCCAGTATATAAACTCTAAAAGCAAGAACTTTGACTTCTTCATCTCTTTATCCCCTATGGTGCTTAGCAAAGTATTTTTAAATATTTATAGAAGTGAAATGAATTGAATTGGGCTCCCTAGTACTCTAATATTCTTTCTGAATGAACTTGAATTAATGTACTAAAATGCAATTTTTCATCATATGTGATTTTGTGTAAAATGTTTCAATCCTTTTCATACTTATAGATTAAAGTCCAAATTCCTTCTATAGTTTGGACTTCAATCATCTAGCTATGTAGCTAAGTATAAGCAACTGAAGTGGGTGTTGCTATAGGTTCCTCTTTCTGTCATGATAAAGTAATTTTATCAGGAGAACACTAGAAACTAAAGAGATTAGAAAAAAGTACCATGAAGGAGAAAGCTTTTGATTGGAGGCTAGAAGGAATCTAATGATTCCTAATTTCCTTGTTAGTTTCAGTTTTGATGCAGTACTTACCTCCATAAAAGAATTCTGCAATCCATTGCAGCATATTTTTAATGTAATGATTTGTGAAGGCTGAGAAAGGGAAACAATGATCTGTAAGAGTCAACATGAGTTCATCAAAAATTCATAATGCCAGATTAATTTCATTTACTACTTTGATAGAATGATCAGATCAGTGGGAAAGGGAAATCCCATTGATATAGTATAACTTGTGGGACAAGAGTATAATGATTTAAAATTGTGCCACAAAGAATGATGAAGATGATTTAAGAGAAGCATTAGAAGATAAAATTATGTGAAGTGGGGGGCAAAGTTAAGAAGACAGAGTAGAAGATCATCCCCTCCAGGCCATAAAATACCTGCAAAAATGACTCTAAACAAATTGTAGAGCAACAAAAGCCATAAAATGACAGATTGAAAGAGATTTCCAGCCCAAGGCAGCCTGGAAGGCTGAGAAGAAAGGACTATCTATTTCATTGGTCTCATAGTGGAGCTCAGCCGACAGAGCACAGCTCAGCCGACAGAGCACAGCTCAGCCATAAGGTGTGGACAGGACCAGAGCAGGCTCCAGGATGTGAATCCTGGGCAGCAGCTGAGATTTCCAGATTTCTCAACCCACAAACTCCAATGACAGAATCAAAGGTTAGTGAGAAAGCTCTTCCACCTGGGTGAGAAAGAAGAAGGCTTGTGCTCTATCCCTGGCCCCAGTCGGCAGTAGCAGTGTTCATTTTGTAGAGCCCTCTGCTAAAGATCCTGGGGGAATTGAGCAGCTGATCTGGGTCTTAGCCCTGAGTTGTCGTCCTGGCATGAGGAGGAGCACTGGCTGGAGGAGCAGGTGGAGGATCCAGAGAGGGAATTTGACTCACAGATCCTGGGCAGAAAAGCTTGTGGTAGCTCCTAGATCAGAACGCAGGCCAAGAGAGGAGTAAATTCCTCTCCTGTGATTGTGCCACTTTGGAGGAACTGAGAACTTACAGGTCCTTAGAGTATACCTTCCTCTTCACAAAGGACTCAAAAGTCAAGTAACTGGCTGGGAAAATGTCCAAAGAAGGGAAAAAAATAAGACTACAGAAAGTTACTTTCTTGGTGAACAGATATTTTCTTCCATCCTTTTGGATGAGGAAGAAAAAAACATACCAGCAGAGGAAGACATAAAAGGCTTCTGTATCCCAAATCTCCAAAATAAATATACAGTTGTCTCAGGTCATGGAAGAGCTCAGAAAGAATTTTGAAAATCATGGAAGAGAGGTGGAGGAAAAATTGGGAAGAGAAATGAGAACGATGCAAGAAAATTATGAAAAGTGAGTAAACAACTTACTAAAAGAGACCCAAAAAATGCTGAACAATATAACAGTTTTCAGAACAGACTAACCCAGATTTCCAGTTCTGGGAGCAATCAGTGGAGTGATTGGTAATTGCTGTCTCCTTCCTCTTGTTGACCTTGATGAGCCCAGAGAATATCTCCCTGGGAAAAACTCTGGAATAGTGAGAGCAGCAGAAAGGGTAGACAGACTCTTAGCCCACAAGGATAGGAAGATCACCAAGGAGGGTTCCCCTTGCTGTAGCTGAAGGGGACGAGTGCAGAATCAGAGCTGTTCAAGACAGCCCTATCTCAACAAACCAGGAAACGATCCAGAGCCCCATGGGGGTGAAGCCAGCAACTGCCAAAACCAGGAATCCATGCATGCCTTAACACCCCAGGGAAATCAGGAAAACACTAGTGCAGATGGGATCAACAGCTACTGAGCTTGCCTATCCTCTTACTCAGCAGAGGGGACATCCTGTGGCCAGATCACCCTCTCCAACATTTAATGAGATAGCTTCAGGATAACTGTGGGGAAACCCAAAAAGACCTCACCTGACCTCTGCTTTCCAACACAAGCCAGCTCAGCACTAGGTAAGTTGCAGCATTTTAGCTTCTAACTGAAAGAACAAGAGGCCACAACACATAAAACCTCAAGTTTTAGGCCAAAGCATTGTGGGACAGAGCTCCCTGTGTCGCAGATGTAGAGGCCTACTTTAAAAGCCAGAAAAGAGTGATTATCATGAGTAAGAAGCAAAGTAGAAAAGAAAAGACCACAGAATCATTCTATGAAGACAAGGACCAAAACACAAATACCAAAGAGGTCAGCATTGAAACTGTACTCCCATTTGAAAATTCAGAAGGGCATATGAACTGGTCTTAAGAGCAAAGAGCCTTCTTGGAACAGCTCAGGAAGGATTTTAAAACCCAAATTAGGGAAAGAGAAGAAAAACTGACCAATGACTTTAAAAATATGAAAAAAGAAATCACAGAAAAATTTAAATGGACAGTAGAAACAAATGAAAAAGGAAGTACAAAACCTAACTAGAGAAAATAACTCCTTAAAAGAACAACTGGACAGATGGAAAAGGAGATGCAAAAGTTAATTGAAGATCGCAATTTCATAAAAAATATAGAATCAGGTAGGTAGAAGCTAATGAATCTCTGACACATCAAGAATCAGTCAATCAGAATCTAAAGAATGAAAAGATAGAAGAAAATGTAAAATATCCAATTGAAAAAACAACTGACCTGGAAAATAGATCCAGGAGACACAATTTAAAAATTATGGGACTACCTGAAAGCCATGATCAAAAAAAAGAGCCTGAACAATATCATCAAAGAAATTATCAAGAAAATTGCCCAGAAGTCTTAGACCCAGAGGGCAAAATAGTCATCAAAAAATCCACCATTCACCTCCTGAAAGGGACCCCAAACTAAAAACACCAAGGAATATCATTGCCAAATTCCAGAACTATCAAATGAAGGAGAAAATCCTGCAAGAGGCCAAAAAGAAACAATTCAAGTATCAAAGAGCCAGAATCAGGATCACACAGGACCTTGTAGCTTCTACATTAAAAGATTGAAGGAAATAGAATACAATATTCTGTAAGGCAAAGGACTTGGGAATACAACAAAGGATAAATTACTCAGAAAAGCTGAGCATAATATTTCAGGTAAGGAGGTGAACATTCAATGAAGTAAAGGATTTCCAGACCTTCTTGATGAAAAGGCCAGAACTCAATAGAAAATTTGATCTTCAAATGCAGGTCTGAAGAGAGGCATAAAAAGGTAAAAGGGAAAAACTTGCTACACAAGGTGGACAAACTGTTTACATTCCTATAAGGGAATATGATACTTGGTAACCTTGAGACTTGTATATTTATTATGAAATATAAAGGTGATATACATAGATAGAGGGAGTGGATATAAATTAAATGATGTGATGATAAAAAATATGATCTAAAGGTGCAAAAGGATTGTGATGGGAGATGTGAAAAGGAAGCAGAAAAAAATAAAATTCCATCACAGGAAGAGGCACAAAAATATTACATTAAAGTGAAGGAGGGGAGGGAGATGAGCATTGTTTGAGAGGTACTCTCATCTGATTGGATTCAAGGAAGGTACAATAAACTCAGATAAGTATGCAAATATAATTAGCTCTGTAGGCAGGAGGAGGGGAAGGGGGAAATAAAAGGGAAGTGAGGTTAAGAGGGAGGAAAGAAGCAGTAAGGGAAAAGGATATTAAAAGGGAGGGAGGCTGAAAGAAGGGAGGGAAGACTAAGGGAGGTGGTGGTTCAAAAAATAAAACTGTTGTAGAGGGGAAGGGAGAAGGGAGAACTAAAAGCACAAACAAGGGGAAAAGGGACCAAGGGAAAGACACAGATATTAATCATAACTGTGAATGTGAGTGGGATGAACTTTCCCATAAAATGGAGGCAGACAGCAAAATGGATTAAAAATCATAATCCAACATTATGTTGTTTACAAGAAACATATTTGAAATGGGGGCATACACATAAGGTAAAAGTAAAAGATTGGATCAGAATATTTTGTGCTCCAGCTGATGTAAAAAAATCAAGAATAGCAATCCTAATCTCAGACAAAGGAAAAGCAGAAATAGATCTAATCAAAAGAGTTAAGGAAGGATGTTATATCCTGCTAAAAGGCACCATAGACAAAGAAACAATATCATTACTAAACACATATGCTCCAAGTATTATAGCATCCAAATTCTTAGAGGAGAAGTTAAGGGAGTTAGAGGAAGAAACAGACAGCAAAATGGTACTAGTGGGAGACTTCAACCTCTCCCTCTCTGAACTTGATAAATCTAACCTCAAAATAAACAATAAAGAGTAAAGGAGGTGAGTAGAACTCTGGATAAGGTAGATATGATAGATCTCTGGAGAAAATTGAATGGAAATTGAAAGGAATATACCTTTTTCTCAGCAGTACATGGCACATATACAAAAATTGACCATACATTATGGCATAAAAACCCCACAATTCAATGCAGAAAGGCATCTTTCTCAGATCATAATGCAATAAAAATTGTAGGTAATAAAAGGCCATGGAAAGATAGAAAAAAGTTAATTGGAAACTAATCTAATCCTAAAGAATGAGTGGGTTAAACTACAAATTATAAACAATCAACAACTTCATTCAAGAGAATGACAATAATGAGACAACCTATCAAATCTTATGGGATGCTGCAAAAGCAGTTCGTAGTGGAAGTTTTATATCTTTGTATGCCTACGTGAATAAAATAAAGAGGTTATTAAAAAGGAAATTAAAAATTAAAGAGGAAATTAAAGAATTGGGCATGCAGCTGAAAAAGCTAGAAAAATAATTGAAAATCCCCAAGTAAATACCAAATGAGAAATACTGAAAACCAAAGGAGAGATTAATAAATTTGAAATTAAGAAAACTATTGAACTAATAAAAAAACCCTAAGATTTTGTTTCATGAAAAAAAATGATAAAATTGATAAACCTTTGCTCAATTTGACTAAAAAAGAAAGAAGAAAACCAAATAACCAATACGAAAAATGAAAATAGTGAACACACCTCCAATGAGGTGGAAATTAAAACAATAATTAGAAATAATTGTATACCCATATTTAACTATATGTTCATAAATTCAATAATCTATATGAGATGGATGAATATTTTAAAAAATATAAATTGCCCAGATTAAGAGATGAGGAAGTTGAATACTTAAATAACCCCATCTCAGACAAAGAAATTGAACGAGCCATCAATGAACTCCCTTGGAAAAAAATCTACAAAACTAGATAGATTTGCAAGTGAATTCTATCAAACATTTAAGGAACAGTTAATTCCAATACTATATAGACTATTTGGGAAAATTGGGGAAGAAAGAGTCCTCCCAAATTCTTTTCATGATACAGATATGGTTTTGATACCTAAACCAGTAAGAGCTAAAACACAGAAAATTGTAGACCAATTTCTCTAATGAATGTAGATGCAAAAATTTTAATAAGATTTTAGCAAAAAAGAATACAGCAACTTATCACAAGAATAATACATTATGACCAGGTAAGATTTATAGCGGGAATGCAGTACTGGTTCAATATGAGGAAAACTATTATCATTATTGATAACATCAGCAACAGAACCACATGATTATCTCAATAGAGACAGAAAAAGCTTTTGAGAAAATACAATATCCTATTGTATTTTCCTATTGAAAACACTAGAGAGCATAGGAATAAATGGAACTTTGCATAAAATAATAAGCAGTATCTAACTAAAACCTTCAGCCAGCTTTATATGCAATGGGTACAAGCTAGATGCATTTCCAATAAGATCAGGGGTGAAACAAGGATGTCCATTATCACCACTATTATTCAAAATAGTGCTGGAAATGTTAGCTGTGGCAATAAGACAAGAAAAAGAAATGGAAGAAATCAAAATAGGCAAAGAAGAAACTAAGTTATCACTCTTTGCAGAAGATATGATAATATACTTAGAGAATCCCAGATAATCAAGTAGAAAACTACTTGAAATAATAAACAACTTTGGTAAAGTTGCAGGTTACAAAATAAACCCACATAACTCTTCTGCATTTCTATATATTACTATCAAAGCCCAACAGCAAGAGATAGAAAGAGAAATCCCATTTAAAGCTAGGGTAGATACTATAAATTATTTGGGAGTCTACCTGCCAAAACAAACTCAGGGACTATATGAACACAATTACAAAACACTTTTCACACAAATAAAGTCAGATCTAAGTAAAAGGAAAAACATCAGTTGCTCGTGGGTAGGCCTGAGCCAATATAATAAAAATTGCATTTCTACCTAAATTAATTTACTTATGCAGTGACATACGAATCAACTTATCAGATAAAATTTTCTAGAGTTAGAAAAAATAATATCAAAATTCATCTGGAGGAACAAAGGGTCCAGAATATCACTGGAACTAATGAAAAGAAATGATAGGGTAGTTGGCCTAGCTCTACCAGATATCAAATTTCTTTACAGAGCAGCAATTATCAAAACCACTTGATACTGGCTAAGAAATAGAAGGGTAGACTAGTGGAACAGGTTACATACTCAAGAAAGAGTAGTCAATGACATAGCAAAAATAGCAAATTTGAGAAACAAAAGGACCCTGGCATTTGGGATAAGAACTCTCTGTTCAATAAAAACTGCTGGAAACACTGAATAACAGTGTGGTGGAAAGTAGGCATAGAGCAATGCCTGACACCATACACAAGAATAAAGTCCAAATGGGTACATGATCTAGGTATAAAAATTGATACTATAAACAAATTAGTGGAGCAAGAGATAATGTATTTATCAGATTTATGGAGAATGGAAGAATTTTTGACTAAAGAAAGGATAGAAAACATTATGAAGTACAAAATAGTTAATTTTAATTACACTAAATTGAAAAGTTTTTGTACAACCAAACCCAATGTAAGCAAGATTAGGAGGAAAACAGAAAACTGGGAAAGAATTTTTGCAACTAGCGTCTAGATAAAGGCCTCATTTCTAAAATATATAGAGAACTGAGTCAAATGTACATGGATACAAATCATTCCCCAATTGCTAAATGGTCAAAGGATATGAACAAGCATTTTTCAGAGGAAGAAATTAAAGCTATCTATAGTGGTATGAAAAAATGCTCTAAATCACTATTGATTTGAGAGATGCAAATCAAAACAACTCTGAGATACCACATCACATCTATCAGATTGGCTAACATGACAAAACAGGAAGAAGATAAAAGTTGGAGAAGAAGTGGGAGAATTGGAAAATTACTTCATTATTGGCTGACCTATGAGCTGATCCAACGATTCTGGAGAGCAATGTGGAACTATGCCCAAAGGGCTACAAGAATGTGCACACTCTTTCATCCAGCCGTACCGTTTCTAGGACTGTATACCCAAGAGACCATAAAAATGAGAATCTCACCTGTACAAAAGTATTTATAGCCACTTTCTTTGTGTTGGCCAAAAACTGGAAATCAAGGGGATTCACATCAATTGGGGAATGTCTGAATAAATTGTGGTATATGAATGTGATGAAATACTATTGTGCTATAAGAAATGATGATCAAGAAGACTTCAGAGAGACCTGCAAACACTTACATGCACTGATGTTCCATGAAAGGAGCTGAACCAAGAGAACTTTGTACACAGTATCAACCATACTGTGTGAGGAATTTTTCTGGTAGACTTAGTACTTCATTGCAATGCAAGGACTTCAAAAATTCCCAATAGTCTTTTAAGGCAAAATGCCTTCCACATCCAGAGAAAGAACTATGGCATTCAATCACAGAATGTAGCAGTTCATTTTCTTTTGTATTAATTTCACTTTGGTTTATGATTCTCCCATTCTTTAATTCTTCTATGCAACATGACTAGGGTGAAAATGTATTTAATAGGAATGTATGTGTGTAACCTATATAAAATTATATGTTGTCTCAGGGAGGGAGTAGGGAGGTAGGTGGGAAGGAGCAGAAGGGAGAGGGGAAATCTAAGCTATATGGAAGTGATTGTAGAACACTGAAAACAGATAATATAAAATAAAATAAAAACTTAGGTCTTGTTATTATGCACAAGCATAAGTGCAGTCCTCAGAGAAAATCTGAACAATTATGAAGATTCTGCCAAAGTGTCTTATAGGAAAAATTACTTTCGAGTGATAGAGAAATAATTACTTGCATATTGTAATCCTGTACATTTCTCTTAGGCCATAAAAGTTAAAAAGAAGATAGCTGCATTATCCTCTACTTCCTTCAATATCATAAAAGTCAACAAAATTCAACAATCATTATATCATACATACATTAAAGACAAAAAAATTATCAAATAAACTCTATAGTTTGACCAAGTCAGGTTACAGGTTAAACTATATTTAGAGGCTTCACAATTGGTTGATTGAGGAGAAGGATGTATATGTTACTTAGGAGTCAGGGATAGTTAAGAATCTTCCTCTATCTTCTCATCTAAGGAATATTTAATGTTCTTAGTAAAATTTTATATGCCTTGGGACAGGTTACAGTCTGGTGAGATTAATAATAGCTGAACAATGTAGGAGGAATGGCCCTGAATCCCAATAATTAAAGTAAAATTTTTTAAAAACTCCCATAACACAAACAATAATTCACATAGTTTTTCATGTTATTTTGAATATGTGTGTTCCCATGTTTTGGTTGCTATCTATTTAGAAATGCCTCTTGCTTTTCCACCTTTGTGCTGATTCTCTCTTTACAGTGGTTTTGGATATCAGATCTTGATCAGAAATATTTAATGCAAACATTCTTGTTTTCAAATGGAAAGAAATCTACTCTTCTTTCAAAATCAAGCAAATCTGATTCTGTTTGTGCAAAAGCTTTTGAATTTTATGTAATCAAAGCTATGTAATTAATATGTTGTAATATCTACAACATTATTTTTTGTTGAGTTTTTCCTTTCTTCAAACCAAACCACTTGTATTTCTTTACCACTGAAAGTTTTTAACTGTACTTTGACTAAAAACAAGATTTCAACTCCTATTTAAAACAATCAGTCTACGCGTAGTAAAATTTAATAAAACTTTTCCTTTCATTATTTATGTATATTTTTAAATTTCTTTGTAAGCAGCAAATTATTGAGTTTGTTTCCTTATTCACTCCAATTTTCTGTTTCATTATTAGATTGCTTAATACATTAACATTTAAGGTTAGGATCATTAAATTTTTGTTTTCTTCTGTTCCTTTTTTATTGATTTTCATCCTTTCTTAAGCCAGCATTTTGTCAAGATTATTAGGTTGGTTCACTGTAATTTCTATTCCCAAAGGTTTCACCTAGTTGAGAGTCTACCATCAGGATCCCAAATCAATACAAATCATTAGCTAACCCTTTTTTTACATTTAAAGATATAGTGTTTTTCATTTACTCTGATGTTGTTTGACTTCTGTTCAGTGACTTCCAAAATATTTTGTTTAAAAAATATTCTTTTCATGGTATTATAGGACTGAGGCATTTAAGTAATATACAAATATTTGGACTCTTTCATTTCCTAATTGTGAACAAATTTTGCAGGATATTTTCCATTATTCTTCTTTTGGCCCAATTTCACATTGAAATCACCAAACATCAAAGTATATGTTGACTTTGTAGGATTTTTATGTTCATCTTCACAGAAGTCTTCTAATTATTAAAGCTGTGTAACAGATGTTAGTACGCAAACTGCAGTTATGATCATGAGTGTCTGCTTACCTAGCAAGGATACTGCAGATTAAGATATTCAAGTATCCTGTAATATTTTATTGTCCTTGTACGTATAATGAAATAGCCTCTGTCTCCTTCTTTCCATAGCTGTCTAAAAAAGAACCTGTGACCCATATTTGATTTAGCTGTTACTTCTTTATAATGTGAGGAGGTAGTAATATTTGTAACATCAGAAGAATCTCTGTTTAAACTACATGTTCTCTACTTACTAACAATAAGTGCAAAATCAGATTACTTAATTTCCTTGAGGTTCAGCTTCCTTTATTAAATGGGAATAATAATACTTGCACTATCTACATCAAAAAGTACTTTACAAACCATAATGTGCTATAAGCTTTGCCTTGGGATCTCTTCCCTTCTCGTTGTACATTCTCTCTCTTGGTGACCTCATCAGTTACACTGGGTTTACTTGTCTTTATGCAAACTGCAGCTCTAGTTTCTTCTCACCTCCAGTCCTGCATTACCACATGCCTTTTTGGTAGTTTAAACTGGATATCCCAGAAACAACTTAACTTGACCTAAAATAGATCTCATTTTCTTTTTCCAAAACTCCTCTCTTTCTTTCAATTTCCTTTTCTTTTTTTCAGATCACTACCATTCTTCCATTTTCTCAGATTTTAAATCTCAGTGTTAATTTTGATGCATTCTCTTTTCCTATAGTTCCAACCAATTGTCAAAGTCCCAACATTTCTGTCATGCATTCCCTTTCTCACCACTGACATAGCAATCATCTCACTTTAGGACCTTATAATTTATGCCTGGAATTTTACACTGTATTGTATTTTAGTGTTTTTCTTTCTATATTACCAAATTTTCAGATTAGCACCACCCTGTGAGACTTCTTCTGCAGCAAAGTAAAACAACTAAGCAAGAACAAAAATGTAGTGACCTTTTCTGAAAGTGCATAGAGCATTCCACACTTGTAGTCCCTCAACCTCTGTCCTTTAAAATGTTTTTTGAAAGTTATTAATAGACATGTATTTTCTTATACTCCATAATCTGTTGAGGAAAAATGAAAATAAAAAACAAATCTCTTATAACAAATACGTATTATTCCAATGGCCTAATAATTGATCTTCAGCCTCAAGCCTCTCTCCATTCCACTTGGTTCTCCACATAGTAATCAAGGTGATTTTCCTGAAGTTCATGCTTTAGCATGTCTCCTGTCATCTAATAAATTTCATTTACTTTCTGTTACCTCAAGGACCTAATTCAAACTCCTTTGTTTGACAGTTAAAGTCCTTCACAACCTATCCCCATCTTTCATTTCTCTTCTTGTATTTCTCTCCCCTTCACATTAATCTATGATCAAGTTCTTTTTACTTAATATTCTTCATACATGACACTCTCTGTAACATCTGTGCCTTTGAAGTCAGTCAGTAAGACTATGTTAAGCACTTAGGATAACAAGTTCTTACTCTTGAGGAGCTCAAAGTCTAATGGGGAGACAACATACAAGAAACTACATATACGACAAATAGGAGGTAAAGGAAGGAGGGACTAGAACTAGAGGGGATCCAGAAAGGCTTCTTGAGGAAGGTAAGATTTTAACAGGACTTGAAGTTAGCCAGTGAAACCAGGAGTCAGATATAAGACGGGAGAGATTTCTAGGTTTGAACTGCAACCAGTGAAAATGTCTAAGAAAATACATTAACAAATACAAAAACATGTAAAGAAAAAGAGATTGAGAGAACTACAGATGTGGAATGCTCTATGAACTTTCAGAAGAGGTCACAGCATTTTTATCTTGCTTAATTGTTTTAGCTTGCTGCAGAAGAAGTCTCACAGCATGGTGCTAATGTAGAAATCTTGTAAAATAGAAACAAAACACTTCAATACAATATAATTCAGTTAAATTCTTCCATCATTTCTTATAGCACCATAGTATTATAGCACAATCATATATCAGAACTTTCTCAGCCATTTCCCAATTGATGGACATCCCTTCAGTTTCCAACTCATTCCCAACACATACACAGACACACACAGACACACACGCACAAAAGCTGCTATAAATATTTTTGTACATACAGTACATGTACCTTTTTATTTGATCTCTTTGGGATACAGATCTAATAGCTTTATTGCTGGTTCAAATGGTAGGCACAAATTCCTTTAGGTTGGACCAGCTCACAATTCCACTAACAGTGCATTAGTGTACTTTTTCCCACACCTCCTGCAGCATTTGTCATTTTCCTTTTCTGTCATGTTAGCCAATCAGATAAATATGTGGTGGTACCTTACAGTTGTTTGAATGTGCATTTCTCTAATTACTGGTGATTTAAAGTATTTTTCACACGAATATAAACAGGTATGATTTCTTTTTTTTCTGCAAATTGTCTGCTCATGTCCTTCAACAACTTACCAATTGAAGAATGCATTCTTTATTTTTTATAAATTTAACTCATTTCCTTATATATTTGAGAAATGGAACTTTCATAAGAGAAATTTGCTATAATTTTCCTCCAGTTTCCTTTTAAATTTAATTTTGTCTGTGCAAAACTTTTTTTAAATTTAATGGTATCAAAATTATCCATTTTATCTTTCCAAAATATGGAAAATTGCATGAATTTGTGTGGTAGTCTTGCACAGAAGTCATGTTAATTTTCTCTGTATTGTGCCAGTTTTAGTACATGTGATATCAAAACAAGCACTAGTCTTCTTAAACATGAATTTTATGAGCTCAATCCCCTACTTAATAGCCTTCAGTGATTCTTTATTACTTATAAGTTAAAGCCTAGTGTCATTAGGTTGCTGTTCAAGACTGCCCACAAGCTAGCCTTGATCTACCTTTCTAAAGCTGTTTACTGCTACTTTTGAATATGTGTTAGTTCACCTAGTATATCTCAATTATTCTTAGCTCTATTTTTAATTTTGGATTGTTCTCTCTGCTTAGAATATCTTTCCTCTTTACTTCATGAATCCTTATCACATTATAACACGCAGCTCAATTCCTGACTCTCTTATGAATGTTTCCTAAACTACTTCAGCCCACATTGACTTCTCCCCTGTGTGTTAAGGCCTATTACAGAGCCAGCAGCTGTCTGCTATGGTCCATCTTATAAATTCAAGATACTCTGATATGCAAAGTATTGGCGGAATGGGGTTTGAGGGAGAACCCTGAGTGAATATCACCGATGTATTGTACTGAGCGTGCTTTAGAATTTGTAGACTAGCTCTGGAGAATTGAGTTGTCAGAAATTTAAGACATGAACAAACTTAATGGCACCCTTGTGCTTTTTGCTAACATTCTATTCACTGAGCCTTCCTTAAAACTTCAGCCATTCTAGGATTATACATGTCACTGTGGAGCAATAGGAAATGAATAGATAAATGTTTCACAAATACAGTCAAGGTCACAAGAATAGATATAATAAATATACATAATCATAGATTAAGATTTCATCCCTCTCTTGTTTTTCTACTTCTTTTCATATCCTCAACCAATTACAGGTTTCAAAATCCTAACGTGTATATCTGGGAACAAAGGTAACATACAATACCATGCTCAATTGCTATTCATTTAAAACCAAGAAACTGAGGTAGTGTCCTTAGCAAATGTCAGTTATAGGGACTCTTAGTTATAAAAAGAGAAAATATGGGGAGACATCTTTGTGCTGCATTCCTATTAGCTGATCTGACACCAGAGGATGCTCTTTAGACAGTCAGTCTAAAATGCTGATCTGATAGTTTCATAGAAAGAACACTGACTAAAAATTAGAGGATCTGGATAAAATTTTGATCTGAAATGACCTGTATAACCTCGACAAAAGTCACTTAATTTCATTGGGTTTCAGTTTCCTGATCTATAAGATGATGGCAAATGAACTGTATTATTTTAGGTCTGCTCTAGACCTATGACTAATATCACCCTCTTGGGTGTCTCTAGGGCTCCTGAGGTTGTAGTTCATTGTAATTATGTATTATTGCAATGAATTCATCTTATACCTGGAGTTTTTCCTCTCTTTTCTTTTTTGGTAACCAAGTTAACTCCCCATCCACACTAAAAACAGGCACAACAAAAAACATATCACTCATTTAGAGACACATTTGGTATGAAATGGAGGAAATGACAGACAAAATTTGGTCAATTCTCTTTTTCATTTTATGAAAAGTCTTACAGATCAAAATAGCCCTGATTTATCCTCCTCTAAACTCCCATGGCATTTACTAGCTGTAGTATTTATTTTTCACATAATATAATGTCATGCATTTTTTTCCAAATTTTCCTGCATCTATGTTTTTTCTTTTTAACTAGAGAGGAAGGTTGTTTTTTTCCCATTTCTTTGTATCTACGAAGCTTGCCAATAGTCAAATTAATTTTTTAAATGAATGGTATTATGAAGCTCTCATAGGAAAGATAATTTCCCCTCTAACTTCAGGAAAGGTTGATTGATCAAATGATCAATCATACCCATGCTTTATGTAGATATGATGTAGAGGATGAAGAAAACTGCTTTTAAGATTTAGCCTACCAAACTATGTTTGTCTCATTTATCTTAATATTTCAAAATAGTCTCACAAGAATGAAGTTATGCAACATTATAATCATTACTGAGGAATAGGGCAGCTGAACAATGGATAATAGTGCCTGGCCTGGAATCAACATAAGAGTTTAAATCTGACCTCAGATACTTAGTAGCTACATGTACCTGGGAAAGTCACTTAATCCTGTTTGCTTACATTTTCTCATCTGTAAAATGAGACGGAGAAGAAAATGACAAATCATTCAAGTATTTTCGAATACATCAGGTTGTGACTGGACTACTTATTTCTTTTACTAGTTGGGCTTTGAAGTGGTCACTGTTTTGATTAATAAAATGAAAAACATTAGATTTCTAAGTATTTCTATTAAGTTCTTATGATCTACCAACCCATAATCCCACCATTTTTACTGTTCAAGATAATTTGTGAACATCAGATTTTTATTGAGTATATCCATCTGTCTTAGAGGTCTGTACAGTCCTGGTTCTGATTGGATTACAAATGATTGGTCCTAAATGATGATATCAAACATGGGGCCATAAATGTGTGTGAAAGACACCCTAACTGAAATGGAAAATAACTTCCACATAATACTAAGTACAATAATTGAATCTAATTCCCTTTAGGCATTAATAATAGAGATAAACTCTAATATAAATCAGTCAACTAATAAATTAAAATGACTACTTCCTTTACTTCTCTATTTAAAGAGAATATTTTTGAGATCATCTCTATTTTTACTATTCTTAGGTCAATGATGTCAATCTCAAATAGTAAAGGGGGTTAATAAATCACATATAAGAATCCCTGTGGGCCACATGCTAATTTTGGCCTAATAATTAACACCAAAAAAACACAGGTGCTCCATCAGCCACCACCACACCATCCATACGTGGAACTATTGGTTACAATAAATGGAGAAGTTTTGAATATTGTGGATAAGTACACTTACCTTGGTAGTGTACTTTCCAGGGATGTGCACATTGACAATGAGGTTGATGCATACGTTGCCAGAGTTAGCTCAGTGTTTGGGAGGCTCCGAAGAAAGGTTAGGGAGAGAAGAGGTATTAGACTGACTACCAAACTGAAGGTCTACAGAGTCGTTGTGCTGACCTCATTGTTATATGCTTGTGAAACATGGACAGTCTACCAGCGCCATTCCAGGAAACTGAATCGTTTCTATTTGAACTGTCTTAGGAAGATTCTGAGGATCACCTGGCAGGATAAGGTACCAGACACTGAAGTCCTTGCTCAAGCTGAACTGCCAAGTATTCAAACTATGCTTCAAAGAGGGCAACTCCAATGGACTGGCCTTGTTGTTCCAATGTAAAATGTAAACTTGCCAAAAAGACTATTTTATGGAGAACTTGCATGGGGCAGACTATCACATAGTGTCCAGAAGAAATGATAAAAGGACACTCTCAAGATCTCTCTCAAGAATTTTGGATTTGACTGTGCCACATGGGAGATACTGGCACAGGACCGCTCAGCATGGCGTGTCCACATAAGAAAAGGCGTTGTGCTTTTTGAGCAAAACAGAATTGAGACAGCACAAAGTAAACACAGGATGCACAAATTTGGAATATCCACCCCAAATACACGGACTATTTGTGCTCAACTTCTGGTAGAGCATTCCAAGCTCATATAGGTCTGATCAGCCACAGTCAGACACACTGAAATTTCACTTTGCAATGATGATATCATTTTGGTCCCCTTCAAAGAAGAAGGACAGCAAGCATAAAGATCTCTGTGGGCCATACATTGAGAGTTATATCTTTGTTTTCTTAATTTTCTAGAAAATGAATTAAATATTTTCAAATGACATTTTAATCTAGTTCAGCCAGCACTCAAGAGCTGTGGGCTACATGTGCACCAAGGAAAAACTGGTAATTCCCCAAGACTATTCTGTTCTTTAATGAAGATGATGATGAGTATAGTAACAGTCGCTGAAATATGTATGGCACTTTAAGATTTCCAAAGTGCTTTACATATATGTGATCCTTACACCAAACCTGAAAATGAGGTGTTAATATCACTTTATGGATGAACCAATCAAGGGTCAAGAAGATTGTGACTGTCTAGGGTCACATGACCAGTACATACATGAAGCAATATATGAACCAGGTCTTTTGGCTCTGAGACTAGCACTATACTCTCTATACTTCTTGCTTAAAAACTGTACTCATGTATTTGCATGCTCTTATGCTCACATATGAATATAGAGTCTTTCTGTCAAAGTACTTCTTTAGCAGTAATAAAGTAATAATTATTTGGAACAATATTTTTATGACTAGTTTTAAAGTGTAAAAGTTACTCAAAAGCAGTAAAATATTATTTAGAAAAAAAACATCTAAAGGTTCATTGTGAAAGAAACACTGCATGATTTCTAGACTATTTGATAGGAACTAAAATATTTTCAAATGGGAATGCATTTTATATTATGTGTCAGAGTAAGTAATTGTTGGGACTGGAAGCTCAAATCCGTGTGGACAGTCTCGGGCGGGTAAAAGTGGGACTTCTAAATCTTAGAGTCTTACGAGGCCCTCCATGAACAGCGGGGGTTCGAGAAGGTCAGACCGAGCTAGCTCGGCTAGCTCGGGTATTTCCGCCTCTCCCCCGGAGATACCTGATGGGTGGAGTCTCCCTGCCCTCGAGGTCGTCCCGGATTGGAGCACACCTAGTTACCTAACAGTATGGTATTGAGATGCAAACTGTGTGGCTGAAGATTAAGTAGGATTGAGGAAGCCTAAAAGCTCTCTTAGCACGTGTGGAGCCAAAGAGAAAAGTAGGGCTCTGCTTCTTTTCTTTCCTCTCTCCCCTCCCCCTCTCTCCCCGCTTGTACTTCTACTTCCAATCCCTTAAGCTTAGCCTCCTTAGGAAATCTCCCCCTCTTCGTCCTAAGAAAGAAGACGCCCCTGCACTTGTAACCGAAACCCTGTAATAAAGCTCAACCCCTGTTTGACTCTGGAACGTCCTTTCTCTCATACGTGCATCCGGCGTGGCCAGCCGAAGACCTCGGGAGGTGAGGTAAGGAAGACTCGGGTAGCCCAATACAGGCCTCTAGGCTTGGCAAGTAATAACATCCATCTAATTAAAGATCAATCTCAAGTTTAATTTATTCTCTGTGGCTATCTAAAACACTCACTGTTAAGAATGAGACTTCTGCTCACTCCTGGTATTATGCATATATTGCATATTTATAAACATCTATCTACCATCTAGGAAGTCATTAACCACCTATATAAGCAGTAGGAAAAGAGAGTTTTGAAAAAGGAATGCAGTGCCTCTGTACAAATAGTCAACTAAGATGTAAATACAATTCCACCTGGGAGGTATTTTCAAGCTAAATATCATCTATCTGCTTATTAGTAGTGTTTCTTGAATTCTGTGGTTTTTTTTCCTTAGTCATAATTTTAAAACTTCCACAGTATTTAAAAAAAACATTAAAGGTGACCATGTAAAGTCATGTTTCAGTAGGAGCAATATTTTGGCCTTTTCTCATAAGCAGGTTAGTTAGGCAAATTTTTCCTTATGTAGTGAAAGCTGCCCCTCTCATGCAACATGGAGGTGTCATTTTGTGTTTTGAAGGGAGGCATAACAGACATCTCTAGTCTCTTCTCTTATCCTTTTGCAAAACAGACTTTATTTCTTGCTAGGAACGGGAAGCAGTAGGTTGGGGCAGAGACTTACCTACTCTGTTCTCCTCAGAGAGAGGAGTTGCAAGATAAATCAAATCTATCTACTCCATTAAATATTATTAATCTAGAAGATTCACTTTTTAGATTCAAGCTAAATTTTTTTTGGGGGAACTCAAACTTTACAGTCAACGCTCAACTCCTTTTTCACCAAAAACTAATTCCACAGTGAGTACACATAGCAAATAGGGAATAAGTCCATTTATCAAAATGAAAGAAAAACAAATCTGACAAGGTATACACAAGATGACCCATGCCAGACAATACACAGTGAAAGAGTTTTCCCATTGGGATTGAGATAAATCAACTGAATTGGAAAAGAATTCCAGATTTCACTCAGTGGGAAAATTCCCAAAGTCTCTAGTTTAGCAAGCTCACGTAGTGTTGTGTTCATTCCTCTTCTTCTTCAAAGACAGAAGCTAAAAGAACCTGAAGGAACTTCCAAGTCTAAAACCTGAAGAAGTCTTCAGGGACTCAAGAATCTGAAGAGACTCTCTTTAACAGTCTTGACAACTCCATCCTTCCCCTCACACAGGCACAGATATTGATCACCAGCAGTGACGAAAGAGTCTCAATGGCTTTAGAACTTAGTCTATATTTAAAAGGTAATGAGACATTTCTGGATGCTCAGGAGACCAAGAACTCAGGCTGCTGTCATCACTTCCTCATCATTATAGTACACAGCAGAAATAAGGAGAAAGAGGCGAAAGAAGAGAAATGATGAAAAGGTGGGGAAGATAGAGGCAGGGTTGGGGTTGAGGATGACTCAGTTGCTTGGCTAGTGAGTGGGAGATTTACTCAGCTGAATCAGCTCAAAGGGTTCTCAATGCCTGTCTATACTGAATGGCCTTCTCTTGTTATACCTAAGTAAATCTCTTTGCTAAATGTTGATTAACATACAGAAATCTTATTTTATTTCAATATTAAACTGAAACTACCTTGGTACAAGTCTGACTCAAGAATATCCCAGAACCCATGTAAAGATGAATTATGGTCTCTTAAAGTCTCCACAAAACAAAATACAGTTCACGATTTATGTACTGAAAAGCCAGACAGCTGCCAATAATATAGATTCTATAACAAGAAAGAATATATCAATTTAGTTTTGGGAGATAACTGTTTTCTCTCTCTATTTGATCTCTTTATGGTATGTATCCAGAAGTGGTATTACCAGTTACAGGTTATAAACAAGCTAATTATTTTTTTTGAAAAATTCCAAATTGAATATTAAATATTTGTTTATTTGTGCTTTAGATCATAATTTTCAGCTAGCAATAAAATACTCTGAGTAATGAGAAAGCAGTGAAAACTAGTAAATAGAATATTAGACTGGAGTCAGGATAGATCTGGAATTAAATCCAGCCTCTGTCATTTACCAGCAATGTGATGTTAGTTTCAATTTCCTCCTTGTAAAATGGGATGAATTGGACCTGTAATAATACAGCTTAGATATTTATTTTCTAGAAAAACCTTTTTAAAAATAATTTGTTTTTGGTTTTCTACAATCACTTCCATAAGTCTTAGATTTTCTCCCTCTATCTCCTCCTTCCATTCTCCCTACCTCCCCAAGACAGCATGCAATCTTATATGGTTTCTATGCATACATTCTTATTAAGCACATTTTCACATTAGTCATGTTGCAAAGAGGAAATAAAATGAATGGGGGAAAAATGAAAACAAAACAAACCAAAACAAAACATAACACAAGAGAAAATAGTGTACTTCATTCAGCTATCCAATTCCATAATTTTTTCTTTGGATGTGGATGGCATTTTGCAGAAGAGTCATTTGGTAATGTTTTACATCCTTCCTTTGCTGTGAAGGACTAAGTCTATCAGAAAAATTCCTCCCACACTATGGTTGTAACTATGTATAATGTTCTCTTGGTTTTGCTCATTTCACTGAATCAGTTCAAATAGGTCCTTCAAGGTCTCTCTGAAGTCTTCCTGTTCATCATTTCTTATGGCACAATAGTATTCCATGGCATTCATCTACCACAAGTTGTTTAGCCATTCCCCAATTGAAGGGCATCCACAAGATTTCCAATTCTTGGTCACCACAAAGACAGCTGCTATAAATATTTTTGTACATGTGGGACCTTTTCCCATTTTTATTATCTCTTTGGGATACAGTCTTTGAAGCAATATTTCTGGGTCAAAAGATATGCACAATTTTGTAGCCTTCTGGGCATGGTTCTAAATTGCTCTCCAGAATGGTTGTGTTTCTCTCTCTTGGCCTCATTAAAAGGGCCATGCCCTAGCCACTTCTTAAACAGGCCTATTCAATGAATGGGTGTTAACTCACCCTAAGTGAGTACATGCAAAGACCTTGACTTAAAGGGCCCAAGGTCTCCCATTATATCCTGGGTCATCTCCAGTCATCCTGATGAACATCCAGTCACTGGATGCAGATAGTTCTGGAATAGAAATGAGGCTGATGACCTGCACAGCCCTTCCTCACTCAAAACAAAGTCAAGTGCAAGTCATGGCATCATTTCCCTCATGGCAAGGTCTTTTTCAGCAACAAAGGACAAACGCAATGGTGTCTTTTAGCAGGGCATAGTTTCCATCCTTGTCTCCTTTGGTTGGATTTATTTCTGTTTTATTTTTATTTTATTTTTTTTAATTTGTTTTCAGTTTTCTACTATCACTTCCATATATCTTAGATTACCCTCCTTGGGTTTATCAAACAGCAGATTGCTTTATTCATTAATCATTGTGTTTTGAGTACCTAACTTCTTCCACTGGTTTACCCATCTGTTTCTTAACCAGTACCAAGTGGTTTTGATGATTGCTGCTTTATAAGAAAATTTGAGATCTGGTAGGACTAGGTCAACTTCCTTAGCATTTTTCTTTCATTAGTTTCCTTGACGTTCTGGATCTTTTGTTCTTCCAGATAAATTCTGATATTATTTTTTCTAGCTCTAGAAAATAATTATTTGGTAGTTTGATTTGTATGGCACTCTATTTCTGCTTTCACTTTGTCTGTGATTAAGATTGCTACCCCTGCTTTTGTTTTAGATCAGCTGAAGCACAATATAATCTGCTGCAACATTTTGCCTTTACCCTGCGTATATTTCCCTGTTTCAAATGTGTTTCTTGTAAACAATATATTGTTAGTTTATGGTTTTTAATGCATTCTGCTATCCATGTCCATTTTATGGGAGAGTTCATCCCATTTACATTCAGTTATGATTATTATCTATGTCTTTCCCTCCATCCTATTTCCCCTCATTTATACTTTTTAGTTCTCCCGTTTCAATAATTTTAATTTTGGGCCACCTACTCTCTCTTCCTTCCCTTCTATCAGCCCTCCTTCCTTTTATTCCCCTTTTCTCTTATTACTTCTTCTACCCCTTTAAACCTCCCCTCTCTTTCCCCTTTCCCCTTCTACTGACTATAGGGCAATGCACATTTCTGTACTTAACTGAGTTTGTTTTACCCTCCTTGAACCAAATTAGATGAGAGCAAATCTTAAACAATGCTCATCTCCTTCTCCTCTTTCCCTCTACTATAATATGTTTATATAGCTGTTCCTGTGATGTAATTTATCTTTTTCTGCCTCCTCCTTTTCACCTCTCCTGTTACAATCTGTTTCCTCCCTTATCATAATATCAGTTAATTTATAACTGCTCCCTCTATGTTTATCCCTTTTAAATATCATAATAAATATACAATTCTGAAGATTAACAAATATTGTCCTCCCTTATAGGGAAGTAAACAGCTTGCCCATATTGAATAACAAGGTTTTTTTGTTTCCCCTCTTTACCTTTTTATTCCTCTCTTGAGACTTGTATTTGAAGATAAAATTTTCTATCCAGCTCTGGCCTTTTCATCAGGAAGGTCTTGAAATCCCTTATTCCATTGAATGTCCATCTCCTTGCCTGAAATATTATGCTCAATTTTTCTGAATAAGTGATTCTTGTTAGGAGTCCAACCTCATTTGACTTATACAATATCATATTCCAATCCTTCTGATTTTTAAATGTAGCAATTTCAAGGTCCTATGTGATCCTGACTGTAGTTCCTTCATATATGAATTGTTTCTTTCTGGCTGCTTACAGTATTTTCCCCTTAACTTGATAGTTTTGGAATTTGGCAACAATATTCCTTGATGTTTTCAGTTTGGGGTTTCTTCAGGAGGTGCTTGGTAAATTCTTTCAATGACAATTTTGTCCTCTAGTCTAGGACCTCAGGGTAGTTTTCCTTGATGATATCTTGGAAGATATTGTCCAGGCCCTTTTTTCATCATTGCTTTCTGTGAGAGCAGTAAGTTTTAGATTTTCTCTCCTAGATCTATTTTCTGGGTTCAGTTTTCCTTGAGGATTTCTTGGAAGATATTGTCCAGGCCCTTTTTTCATCATGGCTTTCTGTGAGATCAGTAATTTTTAGATTTTTCTCTCCTAGACCTATTTTTCAGATCAATTGTTTTACCAATGAGATATTTTACATTTTCTTCTATTTTGTCATTCTTTAGATTCTGTTTGACTGATTTTTGATATCTCATAAAGTCATTAGCTTCTACTTGCCCAACTCTAATTTTTTATGGATTGTTTTCTTCAGTTAACTTTGTCATCTCCCTTTTCATTTGTCCAATTGTTCTTTTTAAGGAGTTATTTTCTCCAGTTAGGTTTTGTACTTCCTTTTCCATTTGTCCAATTTTCCTTTTAAATTCCTCTGTAAATTCTTTTTTCATATGTTTAAAATAATTGGCAAATTTTTCTTCTACCTCTTTAATTTGGCATATAAAATCCTTCTTGAGCTCTTCCAAAAATGCTCTTTGGGCTTGTGAACAGTAATATTCCCTTCTGAGGTTTCATATGAGAGTACAGTTTTAATGCTGACCTCTTCAGTATTCATGTTTTGATCTTTTTCTCCATAGTAAGATTCTATGGTCTTTTTTTTATATTTGCTTTTTTCTTATGATGATTACCTTTTTCCTGACCTTCAAAGTGGATATTGGGGGCTGGGGGACAGCCAACATAGTGGAGTAACAGCACATACTTTTCAGAGCACTCCGACTAAGCCCACCTCAATACCTATAAAAAATGACTCTAAACAAATTCTGGAGCTGCAGAACCCACAGAGTGATGGAGTTAAGGAAATCTCCAACACATGATACCCTGGGAGGTCGCTGGGAAGTGTCTATCACACTACATTGGGGACAGGGTACAGTTCAGTGTGGGCCATGCCAGCACAGAGGAAGTCAGAATATGCTTTAAGGGGAACTGAATCTTTCACACTTGGGGCAGTTTCCAGACTTTAGGACCCCAAAACGCTGAGGACAAATTGGAAGGTCAGTGAAAAAAGTCTGTGGGGTGCGTGTGGGAGACTGGAGTGGTCTGGCCCCAGCCCAAGGGAGGGAGATGGGACACAGGGTGGAGAAACCCCCAGCAAGCCATGGCAGCAGCAAGGGCAGCAGCAGCTATTCTTTCTGAAGGTTTAGACCCTCAGATTGTGGGGGAATTGAGTGGTTGACAGTACACCCCAACACCCATTGGAAGCTGAGATCTATCTTGACAAAGAGCTCAAAAGTCAAGTAAATGGCTGGGGTAATGAGCAAACAACTGAAAAAGAATCAGGCAATGGAATCTCACTTTGGTTACAAGGAAGACCAAATGTGCAAACAGAAGACAGCAAAATCAAAGCTCTTCCATCTAAACCCTCTGAGAAAAATGTGAATTGTTCTCAGGCCATGGAAGAGCTCAAAAAGGATTTAGAAAATCAAGGAAGAGAAGGGAAGGTGGCCTAGCTCTACCCGATCTACCAGCAATTATCAAAACCACTTGGTACTGGCTAAGAAACTGAAGCATAGACCAGTGGAATAGATTAGGGACCCAAGACACAGTAGTCAATGACTACATCAATCTACTGTTTGATAAACCAAAGAACCCCAGCTTCTGGGATAAGAACTCATTGTTTGAGGAAAATTGCTGGGAAAACTGAATAACAATGTGGTGAGAACTAGGCATAGACAAATGCCTGACACTATACACAAGAATAAATTCCAAATGGATACATGATCTAGGTATGAAGATGATACTATAAACAAATTAGGGAAGCAGGGAATAGTGTATTTGTCAGATTTATGGAGGATGGAGGCATTTTTGACCAACCAAGAGATAGAGAACATTAAGAAATGCAAAATGGATAATTTTAATTACATTAAATAGAAAAGTTTTTGCACAAATAAACCCAATGCAAACAAGATTAGGAGGGAAGCAGAAAGCTGCAAAAGAATTTTTGCAACTAGTGTCTGTGATAAAGACCTCATTTCTAAAATATATAGAGAACTGAGTCAAATGTACATGAATACAAGTAATTCCCCAATTGATAAATGGTCAAAGGATATGAACAGGTAGTTTTCAAAGGAAGAAATTAAATCTATCTATAGTCATATTAAAAAATGTTCTAAATCACTATTCATTAAAGAAATGTAAATAAAACAACTCTGAGATACCACATCACAACTACCAGATTGGCTAACATGACAAAACAGGAAGATGATAAATGTTGGAGAAGATGTGGGAGAGTTGGAACACTGATTCATTGTTGGTGGAGCTGTGAGGTGAGCCAACCACTCTGGACGACAACTTGGAACGATGCCCAAAAGGGTTACAAAAATGTGCATACCCTTTGACCCAGAAATACCGCTTCTAACACTGTATCCCTGAGAAACCATGAAATTGAGAGTCTCACATGTACAAAAATATTTATAGCAGCTCTCTTTGTGTCGACCAAAAACTGGAAATCAAGGGGATGCCCATCAACTGGGGAATGACTGAATCAATTGTGGTATATGAATGTAATGGAATACTGTTTTGCTACAAGAAATGATGAAGAGGAAGAATTCAGAGACCTGGAAAAACTTATATGAACTATTGCTGAGTGAAAGGAACCTAACCAAGAGAACTTTGTACACAGCAACAACCACAGTGTGCAAGGAAAGACAGACAGATTTCATCAGAAGCTTTGTGTTTGATGTCATTTCAGCCTAGGAAAGTCCTGTAGGTGCTTGTGCTACCCTTTAAGAACTCAGCATCTCCTCCACGCCACAGGAACTCAATGATCGAGAGAGCTTGATGAAAAGATGCAAAGAGAAAAAAAAAATCGCCTTAATAATGTAGGAAGTGCTTTCCTCTTATGCAATAATTTACTTCCTTTAAAATGAAATGTGAAGGATTCATTTAAAGAAAAAAAGGTATAAAACTGTTATAATAAAAATAAATGAATAAAGTGAATCTCTGCTTCTGGAACACAGGTGGCTCTGTCCCACAGGGCTTGTCCTGAGAATTTGAAACTTTGTGTGTTGTGACCTCTGGTTCTTTCAGCTAGATGCTAGAATGCTGCAGCTTACCTGGTGCTGAGCTGTTGGGTGTCCCAGGTGAAGTCTTTCTGAGTTTCTCAGCAGTTACCCTAGAGCTCTCTTTGTGAGGTGTGGGGATGGGGTGTTCTGACCACACGAGGTCTGCTTAGTGGTTGGTGAACCCCTATCTGTCCTAGTGTCTTACTTATTGCTCTGACTCTGCTAAGGCATGCCTGGGGTCCTGGTGTTGGAACTTATGGGCTCCACCCCCATGGGGCTCAGGAACTCCTCCTGGCTCTCTGAGGTGGGGCTGTCTGGGACAGCTCTGGTCCTGCACTGGTCCCCTTCAGCCACAGCATGAGAGTGCCTCCTTAATGGTTTTCTTGACCTCTCAAGCTAAGAGACTGTTTACTCCTTTGACTGATTCCTCTATTCCAGGATTTTTCCTGGGGAAATATTCTCCACATTTTTCAAGGTCAACAAGGGGAGGAAGAAAGTATTTATAGGTTACTCTGTCATCTTGGCTCCTGGAAGTTCCTAAGGTTTGTACAAGGCTCAAATGAAATGACTTATTGATGTCAGCTTTGTTATTTCCCAAATATTTTAATGACTTAGTTGAAAAAAATCATTATATTTACAGCATCAGTAAGAGATTTTGTTGAGGGCCAGGGTGGAGTGCTGTTGACAAGATCAGGAAAGACCTTCGGGGAAACTGTTCTTTGAGACTGTGCTCATTATCATCCAGAATGGCTCTCCATGCTGCCCCCCAGATGTTGCTGTCTCCGTGAGACAAACAAGAGAATTACAGAAAACAAGGGATACGTAAAATAGAGGCCCTCTAGACTAACAGTCTTTAAAGACAATAAGACTGGCCAAATCACTGGGACAGGAGATGAGCAGAATATCACGTAGACTTGCAGTTTCTGTCTATAAATACCTTGACCCTCAGATCAATAAACGGAACTGGCCTATCTTTTCCCGTCTCCTGTGTCTCTTTCTTCTTCAACCACATCATCGAGCCGTGTAAGGACGCGTGCTGTCTGCTACAAAATTTGAATGTGAAATTCAGCTCTTAAATATTGCAGATTGTTTGGTTTTAGACATGCCAATCTTCTTGTGCAGATCAGCGTTTCCTCATCCTAAGGTTCATGGTACCATAATTTAAAGTCATAGTTTGTGGCCATGGTATTTCTCCCACTAGAGTTTAAATTCCTTTGGGGCAGTGATTGCTTTTTTTTGTCTTTATTATCTCCAGTACCTGGGACAATGTGCATCATGTAGGCATAAATTATTATTAAATTGTAAAGTCCATAAAGTGTTAATCTTAATAAATTTATACATTCATATTAAATCTTAACTTCTATAAAATAATGAGGGTAAAATAGATAATTTCTAGGGTCCCTTTAGCTCTAACATTCTATGAACCTGTGAGCATATGAAAGAGAATAGAAGATCATGGAAACAGAGAGTATCATCCTTGTCCAATCTTTAGGAAGTAATTAAAGATTGCTTTTGTAACTTGTACAGAGAGCTGAGAATTAAAAAGTAGGATCTGCAGTGCAATCATTCTTTTGCCCATGTAGGAACTGGGTTCAAACCCTAACTCGGTCATTATCTGTGTAACATGGGGCAACTCACTCAAGCCCTTCAGTATTTTTTATCTGTAAAAATATAAAAATGGACTAGATGTACTCTAATTAGATTCTACAGATTTAATTCTATGATTCTATGAGACATAAAAAGATGTAATTAAATAATATCAATTTATTAGGCAAACTCCTAAAAACAAGAGGTTTGAGATTTATGCCCTAATAGTTCCTAGACAGAATTGAGAATTTTTTGGACTACGTGACAATGAGAAATATATTCATGCTTGCTCAGAAGAAATAAGTAGTGGCATTTATAATTTTACAAACTAATGGAATATGAAATGTGAAACCAGGTAGTTAGAAAAAGCACAAGGGAAAAAGAGAAGAATATTGCAAAAGCACTTTCATAACTAAGCCATTCTTATACACACACACAGATATATATATATATATATATATATATATATATATATATATATATATATATATATATATATGCATATACAGGGTAGAGGACAGGTTCTGTCTATTCTTGCTTCCACTTGGTGCCAAAGACTGAAACTGCAATGGCCTAAGAATGTCTGAATCATTGACATACTCCCTTTCTTTAGAAGTACCAGTAAAAAGGATGGTGATTGAAAATGTATTTATTTTAATCAACTAAAACAGGAGGCATGGAGTTCTTTCTCCTGAGTAACTCCTTATAGGTACCATAAGGAACTGTCTTGACTTGTAGTCACCAGAACCTATGGTAATGGACTTGACAAGTTATTTGATTAGTTACTCCCTGTTATTTTAATAACATAGGTCAAATATGAGTTAAGGAGTGGCAAGTTACCTTTTTTTCCTATTATTTCAATAGGACTCAAGTTGGATTTGCAATTTCTTACAATATTGTGAAATCTAGATCTCTAAGCAAACATTTCAAACATCATGGATTCTACTGTTACCCACATCTTCACTATATAAATTCAATACATATCTAAGTATAAAACCTTTTATGGGTTTTTCTGAGTATTGGGATAGTCCTACTCCAATGCCTCTAGTCATCTTGAAGTGACATTGAGCTGTCCTAAGTGTAGATTCAGTATAATGCAAAGTTTTCAAGTATGTTCCCACTGAAATGTTTGAAGACCAGCAAAAGTAAACACATATATGATCATCATAACTGGGTCAGAAACTACATAATAAATTCATTAATTCACTATGACAGATCATAAAATGAAAATAATAACAAAGCACACACATGCACACACAGACAGACTTTAGGCCTGTGTTACTCTATTTCCATATTGATGGTGGCAAAATAATAGAGAAAACTGCATGTGTTCCCATAAATTACATAGGCTAGGGTTTCTATATAGGGTTTCTATATAGAGTTTCTATAAACTTAAACTATATAGGGTTTCTATAAACTTGAGTTAAAAACTGTTGCCCTAAATATGAGATCTTAATCCACTTGAAAATTAATTGACATGTTAGCGGAAGAACTGAATCACATCATTATTGACATTCTCATAATGAATGAAACCAAAAGTGTTAAGGAAATTTTAGCTTATTACATGGATAGTTCTCCTCCTGGTAGCAACTAGTGGATTTAGAAAGCTGATTTAGCTCAAATACTAAAAGAAACAGTTCAAAGACATTTGATAAACTTACTTGTTAGTTCACAAAATGACGATACCATCATAAAAATAATTGTAGTTTATTTACTAGAATCTTTCACTAATGACAAAGAGGTAGAGATATACTTTAAAGAACGTGATACGATTCTACAAACCAAATAAAGTATTCAGTAATAATTGGTCATTTCAAAGTGAAGATGGGAATAAAATGAAAGAAAATATGTTGTAAAATATTGTTCATGGTCAAGAAATGAAAAAGACCAAAGCTTGCAGAATTCACAAAACCCTCCTGAATCCATAACCTGAATATATTATTCCAAAAGAGAATTCTAAGTTACTGAACATGGCTAGCATCAGATAATATCACAAAAAAAGAAATTGTTTATGCTTTATTAAGAAATTATTTGTTATAAGTGTATGAATCATTTCTGAATCAGCTGTCAATGTGCAATTATGCCACCAATTAATTAAGATAAAATTCAGCTCAACCCCAAGCTAGGAGAAAGGACAAAAGTGAAATAACACTGGTGGCAGTTGTGTCAGCTCTCATCAGACCTCTATAAGTAAACTATTTGTGATAAAACAGGGAAAATAGATAAAGGACAAAAATCAACATAAACTCTCTATATTCTCTATTAAATTCTAACCTATATGAAACAATCACTAAAATGAAAGTCAAAAAAATATCAGAAAAAGCCTCAAAAAGAAAATGCTTATTCTATTTGCCTGGGAGAGAGATATTGAACCACAGCAATGAAATCATTGTAAATGAAATTATAAACTCAGTACCAAAATATTATAGATGAGGATGGTGAAAGATTAGGAGTAATATTGTCCCATAGTAGACAAGAAAATTAGGAAAGGAAATTAGGCAATTAGGTCTTGGAATGAGACCCAACTAAGATAATGTTATCCTTAGAATACTTACAGAAGAAATTTGGAGGATAACAATGAGACAAAAAAGGAAAGAAATTGTCAGGTTTGTATGCATCAATTTCAATTACCCATGAGAGAAAAACTGCTAAATTTGCACTCTAACATCTCAATATGCAATATGATGAAAATAATATGGCACGTAATAATATTTGGATTCAATGAATACACATAGAAGAAATCTACGCCACATAACTACACAATTTCATGAGCTCTGAGGGATTGATTTTGACAATATATGAGAAAGAGAAGAATACCAAATGATTAAAAAAATTCTGGTGATAGAAAGGACCCATGAAGGTGACTGAGAGGACATCAGTAACTATCAACAAGTATTTCAAAGGATTTGTGCCCTCATTTTTGCAGATTCTTTATTCAATGATGTAAATCATAAGCCATCTCTACTTTCACACCCTATGAAACTATTTCTCACAGAAGATCTATACAATGTTTTCAGGTCTTTCCTCTAGATCTCTTGACATTACATCATATTATTAGAACATTAAGATTGTTCTTTGGATATCCCTTCTGAACGCTACATAATTGGCCTATGTCTTTTAACCATAAATATGTTTTTTGATGTCAACTTTTATCTCACTTTTACTGTATTCATTAAAACATATTGAAGACTACTCACAACCCCTACATTGCTTTTTGAATGACTCATGATTTTAATTCTTCAGAGATTTTGGTGCTTTATGACTTACAGCTATAAGACATAACCAGAGGAATAGAATATGTGTGTGTATATACATATATATATATGTGTATATATATATATATGTATATATATATAAGAACAAGTTTATGTTTCAGAGAGAAGCTTGATAATATCAATAAGATTATATAATTTTTTGAAGACAATCTTTCCCATTTTCCTCCTCCTATTCAACTCTGGGAGCAGATCATTCTTGAACTACAATGTTTTTCCAAGATTCTTTATTGTAGGGTTAAGTTCACATTAAGTTCTTCAGATTACACCTGTTGAGTAATAATATATATTATATATTATTATATATTAAAAATATATATGTAATACAAAATATATTTTATTTATATTTATATTACATTATAATTATATATTATATTTATAAATAATATATATTATATATTAAAATATATATAATAATATATAAAAAGATAGAGCTTTGGTAGGGTCTATCACAATGGAAGAACTTTGAGTATAGCAGGTATATCTGTTGAAACCTCTTTCTAAATATAGACAGACTAATCTCCAGAAGGCTGCCAAGTCAGTGGTGAATTCCTTGACCGTGACAATACCTGAAGCATGCTTTCTCATCTATAAAATCTTTGTAAGAATGATCTCTATGTGAACTCCAGGCATGTCTGAGGAATTTTTAGGAAGGGAAAAGGGAGGTTTCTACAGATTGTTTATTAAAACAGAGAATTTCTTTATAGTCAACCATTTTATGTTAAATATGAGGTTCTACTGAATTTTTTGGTTACTGATTTTAATGCTTAGAGGAAAATGAGGGCTATAGTTTTTATTTTAATAAGTTTTCCCTTGTATGTACATTAAGATAATAAAAAAATATATTTGATAGGTGCAACCACAAAATAACATAATCAAATATTATTCTATAAGGTATCAAATATAGAGAAGAGGAATATGATGTATGGAGGACCAGTCTTGAATTCATGAAGTGATGAACTCATATCCTGCTTCTCACATAAACTGGTTGTGTGATCTTGGACAAGTTCAGGAACACAACGGAAACTTCCTGAGATTTCAAATTACAGAGAATGTGCCTATCTGTATTGAAAGATTTTATTTGCTAGCAGTTCCCTAGGCCAATAAACTTACATATCTGATAATAATTTATACAAGGTCTAGACCTCTATCATAAAGGAATTTTTTAGTTCCTTTGTATTTAAATGTAATTCCTTTTTTCCTTCCTTTGGCCCTGTTTCTTCTTTCACAATGTCTTAGGCAGAAAGAGGGGAGAGAGGAAGACAATTTGAAACTGAAATTTTTATAAAAATGAATGTTAAAACTGTCTTTATATGTAATGTAACATCCTCCATATATTCCTAATTATATTTAACTTTATGCCTATTTTATCTATCCCCAGACTATTTCAACGAAATTTGTTGCCACTTAAAAGGGATTGCTCTATTAATCCATAAAAAAATATATGTGTGAACACACATATTTTCCCCAAAATAAGTAACATCATGAAGACCTATTGCCTAAGTTCTTACATATAGCTTCTTGGGCCATCCATTTATTTTGTCAGAACTTTCATCTTGTAAAGGATCCAGAATTTAGTAGAAGAGACACAGTTGTATTGCATTTGGAATTTGAGAAAAGTTTTCATTAATTACAGACTTTTTCCTGACCCAGAAATGACCTCTTTTTAATGTATTTAAAATAGTATTTAGTGATACAAAATCACTGGGAATCAAACATCACCATAATCTCTGAGTAGCCTCAATTGAAGGTTGCCCAAAAGGAAAAAAGGAAGATGCTTGACATACATTAGTAAACTACGATTCATAACTAATAATAATGTGTGCAAGAGCTGGTGCAAAAGATAGTCCCAGGAAGACATTATCCCAACAAAAGTTGGGCTGATCAGAGTAGGAAAACAAGAAATCAAATAGGTAGCCCAAATGATTCCTGGGTATCTACATAACCTTTAAAGATGCACAGGGAAACCCTGTAGTAGATTATGAGGCCAACTCAAATCTTTGCTTGAGTCACTTCTTAGATTTTTTTAGTATAAACTAGATCAGTATCTGAAACGGACCACAAAAAAGAGGGAAAGGACCTATATGTACAAAAATGTTTATGCAAGCTTTTTTTTTGTGGTAGCAATGAATTGGAAATTGAGGGGATGCCTATCAATTGGGGAATGGCCAAACAAGTTGTGGCATATGAATTTAATGGAATACTATTTTGCTATAAGAAATGACAAGCAGACATGTTTCAGAAAAACCTGGAAAGACTTACATAAATTGATACAAAGTGAAATGAACAGAACTAGGAGAATATTATACATAATAACAGCAACAGTATGCAATGGTCAACTCGAACTGACCACTATTTTCAGCAATATAATGATCCAAGACTCCAAAAGGCTCATGATGGAAAATTCTACCCATATGCAGAGAAAGAATAGATGGAGATTGAATGCAGATCAAAACACTATTTTCACTTTTTTCCTCCCTTTTGTCCTGTTTCTTCCTTCACAATATCTTAGGCAGAAAGAGGGGAGAGAGGAAAACAATTTGAAACGGAAATTTTTATAAAAATGAATGTTAAAACTGTATATGTAATTGGAAAAATAAAATATTATCAAAAATAAAATTTTAGTGTGAGCATTTAGCCTTGCAAATTAGCAAATGCTACAAATTTTGTTGATTATCTATCAGTCATGGTCTAAATGCCTAGTGAGGAAAGTGCTTGTATCTCATGCATACATTTTCCCCTAGAGATTCACCTATTTATTAAACATTTAACAGCATACTACTGTTAGTTACTCTAGGAAAAATTGATGAAAAGATCCTGTTGTCATAGTTAAAGAATTGGAAATCATCTTCATGTTATCTTGTCCAATCTCACCATTTTACACATGAAAAAAACAGGCTCAGAAAATGAAACTCAATCACACAGTTAAGTGACTTACCCTTGAAGTATAAGGAAGAATTAGGATTTGAAACTGTGTTGTCTTTCCATTACAGCATGCTTCCTCCCCAGGGCATGGACCACAGAACGAGAAAACTTAAATAGATAGATTTGTACCTCTGAGGAGAGTTCTCACAATTATGAATCCATGAATAAATTGAAGTTTTGAAGCATTTATTTTGATTCCATAAAATTGCAGAATTAAGTTATAACATCTATTTAGTCCAATATTCTAATAAGAAATACTACTCTGACATCAGACAGTTATCTTTTGAGCATCGAATTCTATTTTGGGGCAGTTCCAGTTACTGAGAAGTGTTTCTTTTTTTCTGAAAATCAAACTTAAACTTCCCCTTTGTAACTGCAACACATTATTCCTGGTTCTACTGTTCTGAATTAAACAAAAAAGGTCTAATCCCTCTTCCAGCTAGCAGCCTATCAAATACTCAAGCATAGGTGTCATATTTCCCCTGGATATTTTTCAACCTAATCCTTGTATGACATAGAATGAAAGATTTTCACAATTCTGATTGAATTCATCTGAACTGTCTCCCATTTATCAATATCCTTTTTAAACAGTGGTATAAAAAATTGAAATTAATCCTTTTACTGTGATTTGAGGACAGAGTACAGAGTACACTCTGTTTCTTTTTCCTAGAAGGGAAAGACTTTAGACCACCCAAAGTTTATGAAAACTACTATCAAACTGTCATATTTTTTTAAAAAATAAAAACATTCTTCTAAGGAGATGAACATATTTTATGATACTTCTTTTGTAATTCACTGGTGCAAAAGTCATGACTAACCACTTTAAGGGCTGAGACACACATGCATGTACATATATGCACACACACACAAACACCAGCTATCCCTGCATTAAGCCACATTTTACTAATGACAATTACAAAAGCAAAGTGAACCTAAGGCTCTACCATAAATAAAATCATAAACATCCATGAGTAAAAATTCTAAACTTTCTTTGTTTATATCTTTACTTATTTATTTATTTTTTAAATTTATTTATTTTAGGTTTTCAACATTCATTTCCATGAAATTTTGAGTTCTAAATTTTCTCCCCATGTTTCTCTTCCCCCCACCCCAAAATTCAGAGCATTCTAATTAGCCCTATGACCAATCTGCCCTCCCTTCTAACATCCCGTCCTTCCATTATCCCCATTTTTTTTCTGTCCTGTAGGGTAAGACAGATTTCTATAACCCATTACATGTATTTCTTATTTCCAGGTGGCATGCAAGAACAATTCTCAACCTTTGTTCCTAAAACTTTGAGTTCTAACTTCTCTCCCTTCCTCCCTCCCCACTCATCCCCACTGGGAAGGTAAGCAATTCAATATAGGCTGTATAAGTGTAGTTTTGCAAATAACTTACATAATAGTCATGTTGTGTAAGACAAACTATATTTCCCTCCCTCCTATCCTGTCCTCCATTTCTTCTATTCTCTCTTTTGACCTTGTCCCTCCCCAAGAGTGTTGACTTCTAATTGTTCCCTCCTTCCATTGCGCTCTCTTCCATCATCCCCCCAACCCTGCTTATCCCCATCTCTCTCACTTTCCTGTATTGTAAGATAAGTTTTCATACCAAAATGAGTGTGCATTTTATTCTTTTCCTTGAGTCAAATATGATGAGAATAGGCTTCACATTTTCCCTCTCATCTTCCCCTTTTTCCCCTCCGTTGAAAAGTCTTTTTCTTGCCCCTTTTATGAAAGATAATTTACCCCATTGAATTTCTCCCTTTCTCCTCCCAATATATTCCTCTCTCACTCCTTAATTTCATTTTTTTAGATATGATCCCTTCCCATTCAACTCACCCTGTGCTCTCTGTCTCTCTCTCTCTCTGCCTCTCTCTTTGTCTCTCTGTCACTGTCTCTCTGTCTCTGTCTCTGTCTTTGTCTCTCTCTCTCTCTCTCTCTCTCTCTCTCTCTCTCTCTCTCTCTCTCTCTCTCTCTCTCTCTCTCTCTCTCTCTCCTCTGTGTGTGTGTGTGTGTGTGTTTGTGTTTCTGTGTGTATAATCCCACCAACTACCAAGATACTGAAAAATATTTCAAGAGTTACAAATACTGTCTTTCCATGTAGGAATGTAAACAGTTCAACTTTAGTGAATCATTTATGATTTCTCTTTCCTGTTTACCTTTTCATACTTTTCTTGATTCCTGTGTTTGAAAGTCAAATTTTCTTTTCAACTCTGGTCTTTTCATCAAGAATGCTTGAAAGTTCTCTGTTTCATTGAAAGACCATTTTTCTCCTGAAGTATTATATTCAGTTTTGCTGGGTAGGTGATTCTTGGTTTTAGTCCTAGTTCCTTTGATTTCTGCAATATCATATTCCATGCCCTTTGATCCCTTAATGTAGAAACTGCTAGATCCTGTATTATTCTGATTGTCTTTCCACAATACTTGAATTGTTTCTTTCTAGCTGCTTGCAATATTTTCTCCTTGACCAGGGAGCTCTGGAATTTGGCCACAGTGTTCCTAGGAGTTTCTTTTTTTGGATCTCTTTCAGGAGATGATGGGTGCATTTTTTCAATATTTATAGTGCCTCCTGGTTCTAGAACAACAGGACAGTTTTCCTTGATAATTTCATGAAAGATGATGTCTAGGCTCTTGTGGTCATGGCTTTCAGGTAATCCCATAATTTTTAGATTGTCTCTCCTGGATCTATTTTCCAGGTCAACTGTTTTTCCAATGAGATATTTCCCATTATCTTCCATGTTTTCATTCTTTTCATTTTGTTTAGTGATTTCTTAGTTTCTCATGAAGTTATTAGCTTCCATCTGTTCCATTCTAATTTTTAAAGAGCTATTTTCTTCTGTGAGCTTTTGAATCTCCTTTTTCATTTGGCTAATTCTGCTTTTTAAAGCTTTCTTCTCCCATTGGCTTTTTTTTATGCTCTATTTCAAACTGGTTCTTTGCCTAAGACAAACATTAAGTTGTGCTTTTCACATCTGTTAGAATTTTTTTTTATTTTATTTTTTTATTAATTTATTTAACTTTTAACATTCATTTTAACAAAATTTTGGGTTCCAAATTTTCTCCCCTTTTGTCCCCTCCCCCCCCAAACACCAAGTATTCTAATTGCCCCTATGACCAATCTGTTCTCTCTTCTATCATCCCTCTCTGCCCTTGTCTCCAACTTCTCTTTTGTCCTGTAGGGCCAGATAACTTTCTCTTCCCCTTTACTGGTATTTCTTATTTCCTGCTGACAAGAACATTGCTCAACAGTTGTTCCTAAAACTTTAAGTTCCAACTTCTTTACCTCCCTCCCTCCCCACCCTTTCCCTTTGGAAGGCCAGAAATTCAATACAGGCCAAATCTGTGTAGTTTTGCAAATGACTTCCATAATAGTTGTGTTGTATAAGACTAACTATATTTCCCTCCAACCTATCCTGCCCCCCATTGCTTCAATTCTCTCTTTTGATCCTGTCCCTCCCCAGGAGTGTCGACCTCATATTGCTCCCTCCTCCCCATGCCTCCCTTCCATCATCCCCCCAACCCTGCTTATCCCCTTATCCCCCACTTTCCTGTATTGTAAGATAGGTTTTCATACCAAAATGAGTGTGCATTTTATTCCTTCCTTTAGTGGAATGTGATGAGAGTAAACTTCATGTTTTTCTCTCACCTCCCCTCTTTATCCCCCCACTAATAAGTCTTTTGCTTGCCTCTTTTATGAGAGATAATTTGCCCCATTCCATTTCTCCCTTTCTCCTCCCAATATATTTCTCTCTCACTGCTTGATTTCATTTTTTTAAGATATGGTCCCATCCTCTTCAATTCACTCTGTGCATTCTGTCTCTATGTGCGTGTGCGTGTGCGTGTGCATGTGTGTATGTGTAATCCCATCAAGAGTTACAAACATTGTCTTTCCATGTAGGAATGTAAACAGTTCAACTTTAGTAAGTTCCTTATGACTTCTCTTTGCTTTTCACCTTTTCATGCTTCTCTTCATTCTTGTGTTTGAAAGTCAAATTTTCTTTTCAGCTCTGGTCTTTTCATCAAGAATTCTTGAAAGTCCTCTATTTCATTGAAAGACCAGTTTTTCCCCTGAAGTATTATACTCAGTTTTAGTCCTAGTTCCTTTGACTTCTGGAATATCCTTTTCCACACCCTTCGATCCCTTAATGTAGAAGCTGCTAGATCTTGTGTTATGCTGATTGTCTTTCCACAATACTTGAATTGTTTCTTTCCAGCTGCTTGCAATATTTTCTCCTTGACCTGGGAACTCTGGAATTTGGCCATAATGTTTCTAGGAGTTTCTCTTTTTGGATCTCTTTCAGGCGGTGTTCTGTGGATTGCTTGAATATTTATTTTGTCCTCTGGTTCTAGAATCTCAGGGCAGTTTTCCTTGATAATTTCCTGAAAGATGATGTATAGGCTCTATTTTTGATCATGGCTTTCAGGTAGTCCCATAATTTTTAAATTGTCTCTCCTGGATCTGTTTTCCAGGTCAGTTGTTTTTCCAATGAGATATTTCACATTATCTTCCATTTTTTCATTCTTTTGTTTTTGTTTTGTGATTTCTTGGTTTCTCATAAAGTCATTAGCCTCCATCTGTTCCATTCTAATTTTGAAAGAATTATTTTCTTCAGTGAGCTTTTGAATCTCCTTTTCCATTTGGCTAATTCTGCTTTTTAAAGCATTCTTCTCCTCATTGGCTTCTTGAACCTCCTTTGCCAATTGAGTTAACCTATTTTTCAGGGTGTTATTTTCTTCAGCATTTTTTGGATCTCCTTTATCAAGTTGTTGACTCAGTTTTCATGCTTTTCTTGCATTACTCTCATTTCTCTTCCCAATTTTTCCTCCACCTCTCTTACTTGATTTTCAAAATCCTTTTTGAGTTCTTCCATGGTCTGGAACCACTGAATATTTATTTTGGATGTTTGGGATGCAGAAGCCTTGACTTTCATGTCTTTCCTAATGGTAAGAATTGTTCTTCCTCAACTGAAAGACTGGGAGAAGATTCCTGATCACCAAAAGAGTAACCTTCTATAGTCTTATTTTTTCCCTTTTTGGGCATTTTTCCATCCAGTTACTTGACTTTTGGATCCTTTCTAAAGAGTAGGATATACTCTAGAGACCTGTAAGATCTCAGTTTCCCCAGGGTGGCACAATCAAGCTGCACACTGCTCTGGGAGCAACCAGAAATTTTGTGCCCAGAATCTGTGAGTAGCAGCATTTCCTCTCCATAACTCTCTTGCCCTCAAGCCAGCACTAGGGACTGAGATTCAGATCACCTGCTCAATTCCCCCAGTGGCTTTAGGTGGGGATGGGGTCACCACTCAGGGCTGAGGTTCAGATCAACTGCTGATTCCCCCATGGGTTTTAAGCTGAACCATTCCAACAATGCCTGCCATGGCCACTGCCACCTCAGCTGCTGCTGCCTGGGGCCAGAGCTAGGAGGGGACCCTACTCCCTTCTCTGCCAGTTGTAAAAACCCTCTCACTGATCTTTGGTGCCTGTGGGTTGAGGGATCTGCAGTCTGGCCCTGCTCCTCCTGACACCACATGTCCAAAGCTGGGCTGTGTTCTGCTCCTCATCCAGTGCGATAGACCTTTCTCTTCGCCGTTCCAGGTCACCCTGGGCTGGAAGTCTCCTCCTCTCCATCATTCTGTGGCTTCTGCTGCTCTAGAATTTGTTGAGAGTCATTCTTTACAGGTATTTTGTGGGCTGTGGGGAAGAGCTAGAGTATTTGTGTCTTTTTACTCTGCCATCTTGGCTTCACCCCCAAAATTCTACACTTTCTTAATCATCTTCCATGCCCTTGATCTGCCTAAACCTTAAAGTTTATATGAAGATTTTTTTCTCCAATATATGCTTGACAAAATGACAAATGTTAAAGAAACATAAGTGAAAATTTCTACAACACAAAGCATATTGTTGAAAAATGTGAGAGACACGAGACAGCAATTTCGAACAGTGAAGAGAAAATAATGAAATGTGTTCAAAAAGAGAGTTGGAAAAAGCAACAGCAATGGTCACATACTACTGAAGACTTGTGTCTCATGACCTCATCATCAACCCTGGCTTCCATTTACTTAAACACAATAAAACTTTGTGGATACATCCTTGTGGCAAACATTGGAATTTAATAGACTATCTCATTGTAAGGAGAAGAGACAGACAGAATGTGAGAGTGACCAGGGTAATGTATTATGCACTTCTGAACAGATCAAAGACTTATTCCATTCAAACTAAGTATTCTCATTCAACAAAAGTGGTGGCTCCAGGGCAAGACTACCAGGAAGTTTAATGTCAACAGATTAGTGTACTTCTCTTACAGGAACACTTTATTACTTATTTGGAGAGAAAGCCAAGCCAAAACTTAGTTGGTATCAATGGAACAGAAAAAAGATCAGACACCTTTCAGAGATTTGGTGTACATAACCACATTATGAACCCAAACACTTGCAAACATCAGAATTACTTTAATGAAAAAGATGCAGAAATTCAGAAGCTACTAAATGAAAAATGAGAACTTCACAGAGTTTATCAGCAGGATAGTTCATCAGTCGCTAAGAAGTCAATGTTTAACTCCATCAAAAGTAAGGTGCAAGCAAAACTTAGATAAGAAGCCAGGTGAAATTCGGTTGTATGCAGATAGTAACAATACAAAGTGCTTCTATGATGCCCTGAAAAGTATTTATGGCCCAAAGACCCATGATGCACCTTAACTACTCAGTGCTAATGGAGAAACATTGACTAGTGATAAGGAGAAAATCCTACAGAGATCTGCTGAACACTTCCATAGTATTCTCAACAGACAGTCATGAAACAAAACTGAAGCTATTAACTGTCTAACACAGGTTAAAGTTAACCCCTCTCTAGCTGAACTTAAAACTGAAGAACAGGTTTTGAATGCCATTAGGTTCCACTGATGTGGCAAAGTGCCTGATGCTGATTCTATTTCAGCTGAGATTTATATGGTGCAGGGGATCCACTCTTTATACAAAAGCTGAGTGAAACCTTCTGGGTTATAAGAAAAGAAGAGGTTATCCTGCAGGAGTTCAAGAAGGCCTCCATTATCCATCTTTATAAAGGAAAAGAATATTGGTTGTTCTGTGACAATAAGAGTGGAGGGGTGGGTGGTGGGCAGGTTTCTCTCTCTTAGTCATTACTGTCAAAATTCTTGCCAGTGTTCTTCATAAGCTGATCCTTCACCTGGAAGATGATCATCTACCTGAGAGACAGTGTGGCTTCAGAAAGGGCCATGGAATGGTGATTATGGTGTTTGCTGCCCCAAAACTGAAAGATAAATGCCAGGAGCAGAACAGAGGTTTGTATCTAACATGTCAACCTGACCAAGGCCTTTGATACCGTCAGTCACGAGAACTTGTGGGAAATTATGTCAAAATTTGGTTACCCAGAGAAATTCATCAGTATCATATGTCAGTTTCATAGCAGTATGGTTTTACACATTCTAGATAATGGACAGTACTCTTACACATTCCCAGTCACCAATACAGTGAAGCAGGGCTATGTGCTTACTTCCATAATGTTTTTTTCCAGAGAGGATGAAAATGGGATCAAGATCAGCTACTTCATTGATGGCGAATTCTTTAACATGAAAAGGCTGCAAGTCAAAACTAAAATGGGCACATGAGTTTTTGTTCACAAATGACTGCACTCAATGCAGCCTCTTAGGCTGAGATGCACCAAAATATGGATTGATTCTCTGATGCTTGTGCTAATTTTGGCCTAACAATTAATACCAATATAACTCAGATCCCCACCAGCCAGCACCATAGAGTATATAGAACCTTCAATTATAGTAAAGGGAGAAATATTGAATGTTGTGGATAAGTTCCCTAACCTTGGCAGTATACTTTCCAGAAATGCCTACCAAACTGAAGGTTTACAGAGTCATTGCACTGATTTAATGGTTATATGTCTTTGAAACCTGGACAGTATACTAGTGCCATGCAAGGAAACTGAATCACTTCCATTTGAAATGTCTTAGGAAGAGTATGAAGATTACATGGCAAAATAACATACTAGACACTGAGGTCCTTTCTCAAGCTAAACTACCAAGTATTGAATCTCTGCTTCAGAGACTGCAATTCTGATGAGCTGACCTTATTGTTTGGATGCCAAACATATGTTTGCCTAAAAAGACTATTTTATTGAGAATTCGCATAAGACATAAAGACATTCTCAATGTCTGTCTGAAGAACTTTGCAATGAATTGTGTAACGTGGGAGACACTGCCAAAGGACCACCCAGCATAACATGCCTGTATCAAAGAATGTGCTATGCTCTGTGAGCCAAGCAGAACTGTAGTTGCTCAAAATAGATGTGAGATGTACAAATTTAGAGACATCTCAACTTTAAATGTTTATTATTTGTGCCTGACCTGTGGTAGAGCCTTCAAACTAATATTGATCTGATCAGGCACAGTTGGACACATTGTACCTTATATCCAACAAAGTGATGTCATTTTGCTTGTCTTTGAGAATGAAGGACAATAATCACCAACCAGCTATGTACTCCTTCCCTCAGGGTGTCTCAGTTTTCTCATTTTGATCTTTAGACTAAATGTTCTTTAAGGTACCTTTCAAACTCTAAGATATTGTGCATATGTGTAAGTGTACAGTGTAGATGTAGCCTTTCTTTTATGGAGGAGAGTTGAGAAAACAGTCTGAGAGTGAGAAAAATTATCATCACGGAAAGTTTCATTACTTGTAATTAAGAAAGGCTTTAGTAATAAAATCTCATGATATAAGTAGAGACTTTGAATCTACTTAGAGGTTTGGTGTTCTGCTTTAGGATACAAGTCACCAAGCTTTGCAACTTCAACAAACTCATTATGGCAGCAGTTCATAAAAAAATCTTTATTATTTCCTATAGCAATTAAATAAGTTTCCCCACGATTCCCTCAAAGCAATTATAGAAAAGTCCTTGTTACCAAGAAACTTTTCAATATCATAGGTAATGCCACTATGTATAGCATTTTATTTTCTGCAGGGAGTTCCATCAAAGAATATGTAACACAGAGAAAAATTTTACCTTGCAAAGCCTTAGGTGAGACTACATGTTATATGGAAGAAAATAACACATAGTTTGTATCTAAATTTCACATATCTATTTTTAGAATAGAAAAATTATATCTTCATGAGGATCATAATGATTACGAGCTGTGATGTGCACTATTATAGGTAGCATAGTGTAATGAAAAAAAGAGGTGAATTTTTAATCAGAAAATGGGCTGAATTCTTGCTATTTACTAGATGCATCATGTTTAAGCAAATCACATTTCCTCTTGTAAGGAGAAAGAGTGGACCTGATGAATAAGGAAAGATCCCAAGAATAGAGAGCTCCATGTGTTGTAAGAAGGGGACTGTTGATATGTGGTTTAAATGGAGGTAAAACAGATTTTGCTGGCCTCAATTCCATCCACCCTTCTCAGCTGAAACTTTAATTCCATACCAGTAGGAGGAGCAGGAAGTTGGGGCCAGAGGTCACCATTTTGGTCTCCTCAGAATGAGGAGGTACCAAGCTAGAAGTCTGTCTATCTGTTTCCTTAAATATAGTTCACCTAGAGATATTATTGGACTCCATCTAGCTTTTGATTGCTTTGTCATTTTGGGGAAAGAGAAAGAAGACCCCAAATGCTTTATTCAAGGCTTGCTCCCTTTAGCTCTCCTATAATGGTAATTTAAATGAGAAGATCTTTCCTATCCATTAATAGACCCATGTGTCCTGCCTGGGTCACATGGAAGTCTGAGTCACATAGAGCCTGTGGTGGTAGGAGTTTGCTGATTAGGTGGAGCAGGAAAGGGTGGAGCAAGAAGTGAGTTAGAACAGTCAGGCCTGGGAAAGAGAGAGCAGGCAGTAACAGTAGAACTTGTTTGTCTTTTGTTTAAGCGAGCTGGTTTATTGGAAGCCTAATAGAGAGAAAGCTTGGGCATGGTAGTAATGCCTGCATAGTTATTGTGTATAGATATCTTTGCTGCTATGATGGATTTGGTTTTCTGGTGTTGGGATTTCGTTTTCTGGTGCCTGAATAAATGTTTTGGTTTTGTTTTCCATGTGGAGAATATGTCATATTTTGCAATTCAGAACTCTTCTGACATATTCATAGTTGTCACAGGGGCTGTGAATGTTGCATTGGTGATACCCACCCTAAGACCAGTTCCTCAGTGAACATACATAGTAAATAACAAAGAAACTGATTCATCCAAGTGAATCAGAAATTATAAAACCCACATAAAGGAGAATATATACCAGACAATACTGAATGAAGTAGCTCTTTCATTAAGAGTAAGATAACTCATTTCAACTAAGAGAAAATGTCCTATATTTCCCCTAAGAGGAGACTCCCTGTATGTAGCTGAAAATAGGGCCATGATGGAGTCTGATCATTCCTCTCATTTTTTTCCAAGAATTGTTTTCCCCCTAAACCACCTGAAGTGAGATTGGTCTATTCCATTTTCTGTCCCCAAATTGAAAGCTGGAAGTTCCCAAAGTCACTGGCCACTTGTGAAATTCAGAAGACTGGTGCTCCAAGAATCCTAAAGGGCTCTGGACCCAAAGTGTCCTGAAGGGGCACTCCCACTTCAAGAGAACCCAAAGGGAGCTAGTCTTAGATGAATCCAAAAGGTTGATTAAATATGGTTAAGTATGGAACTCTCTGGCTTCTTATCAACACTTTCGAATACTTCAAGCAGAGTAGTGCCTTCATTTTTACCAATAAGGAGAGAGTCTCATATTGATGGGTTTTGGAACTCTCTGTCATCTTTGTTGCTCTCATTTATAAATCAATGGGATTTGTGCTAGATGACTTCCAAGTTCCCTTTTTTCTCTTCCATTCTGTGATTCTGAATTTTATTCATCACTTTGGATTGACTTATCAATATTGTCTGCACTTTCCTGACCTGTATCCCTTAAATTTCTTTTAGAACTTCTGCTTGTTTGAACAGAACATTATTTCACAATTGTCCTTTTTCCCCTTTCCCCTGCCATTCTCCTTGATGACTTCAGTATTCTTATTGATGACTCATCTAATACCTGACATCACAGATCTTCATCCTCCTCAATTCCAATGGTCTTCAATCCTCTTTTACTTCATTCCACATTAGCCCAGCTATGTTTGGGAGCTCATTGTCACTTGTATCACTTGTATCCCAGATTCATGTTGTGTTTCTTAGAATTCAAACCCTTAGCTTCCTGTTGACAACCATAACTCCTAATCTTCCATTTCTACTATTTTTCTTTGTTTTTCATATTGCTCCTGACCAAGCATGTACTGCATGCCAGGGTCAGCCATTTAAATAATGTCTCTGCTAAAATATAAAAATACCGAGTATTTGCGAAGTACTTTAAGGTTTGCAAAACTTTCTACAAATGTATAATTTTATCCTCACAACCACCCTAATAGGTTCTATAATTATCCCTAATTAATAGATAAGGGAACTGAGGCAGAGATATCTTAACTGACTTGCTCAAGGTCACATAGCTGGTAAGTATGTGAGGCTGGTTTTGAATTTAGGTGTTCCTGAGTACAGGCATAACTCATTGTCCATTAAACACCTTGCTATGGTTAGAAGTCTAGCCACATCTTTATTTTTTGTTTCTCTACTTCCACTGCTCGGATATTGAGTATATCTGAAGAAAGGCAAAGTAAATGTGTTGCATACATGAATTATAAATTCATATTATGGAGGTTGTTGTCCTTCATGCTGAAAGAGGTCCAAAATGACATTACTACATTAGGGTCAAGGTACAGTGTATCTGACTGTGGCTGATCAGATCAGTAAGGGCTTGAAGGCTCTACCAAAGATTGTACACAAATAGCCCATATGGATATTACAAATGGAGATGTCTCTAAATTTGAGCATCTCAGATTTCTTTTGAACTACTTTGATTGTATGATACTTTGCTCATAGCACCTTCTTTGATGCAGGACTGTCATGTTGGGAGTGGTCCTGTGCCAATGTCTCCCATATTTCACAATTGATACTGTCACCCAGATGAAGCTAGCCTGTAACCTGTGGATAGCCAGGACTGAAATATGCAGGCTAGATATAGCAGAGTCAACAATTAAACAGAAGTTTGATTTTAAATTGAGGGAAATGGCTTTCAAGCAAGGACACATTGCTGGAGTCCCACCTCCAGTTGGGGGAAGTGACCCAAGGTAGTGTGGGAAAATCTCAATATTTATATCAATGGCTACATAGTGAGCTGTAGCACTGATAATGAGGGGTAACAAAATCAATGTGACAAATTTGATTCATAGCAGGGATTTTGCTGTGGCTGAGAATATCCAGACAGTGAGCACAAAGGATTGTTGTTATGCCAAGCTCAGGGCATGAGCTGCTTTCTGGACCTTACTCTGGAAAATCAGTTATTTCCTTGAGAATTCTAAAACCCTTCAGATAGATCTTGAGAGTGTCCTTGTATTGCTTCTTCTGACTTCTGTGTGAGCGCTTGTCTTGTGTGAGTTCTCAATAAAATAGTCTTTTAGGCAAATGGGCTTTTGGCATTTGAACAATGTGGCCAGCTCATCAGAGTAGCACTTTCTGGATTAGAATTGCTTGGCAATATAGTTTAAGAAAGCACCTCAGTTTTTAATACCTTATCTTGCCAGGTGATATTTAGAATCTTCCTTTGACAATTCATATGAAAATGATTCAGTTTCCTGGCATGATACTGGTAGACTATCTAGGCTTCACAGGCATACAATAATGAAGTCAGTACAATGGCTCTATAGAACTTTAGTTTGGTAGGTCATCTCATACCTCTTGCCTCCCACTCTTTCATTCAGAACCTCAGAAACTATGTGTATATCCCTGAAAAGTATACTGCCAAGGTAAGTGAATTTATTCACAACATTCAGTATTTCTCCTATTGCTGTAACTCATGGTTCTATGTATTGAGGGTATAGTACTGGCTGGTGGAGGACCTGTGTTCTCTTGGTGTTAACTATTATACCAAAATTAGCACAAGCATCAGAGAATCAATCCATACTTTCTTTTATCTTAGGCTCAGAGGCTTCATTGAGTGCACAGTCATTTGTGAACAAGAAGTCTTGCACCAATCCTCCTTCCACCTTAGGCTTGTAGCCTTTACATATTAAATAATTTACCATCATTGAGATAGCTGACCTTGGTAACATTTAATCATCACTGGAAAAAAAATATCATGGAGCAAACACACAGTCCTGCTTCACTGCATTAGTGACTGGAAAAGTGTGAAAGCACTGTCCATTATCTAGAATGTATACAAGGATGCTGTCATGAAACTAACATGATATTGATGAACTTCTCTAAGCAACCAAATTTTGACATAAGTTTCCATAAGCCCTCATGACTAACCGTATTAAAAGCCTTGGTTGGGCAGACAAATGTTCGTTACAGACCTCTGTTCTGCTCCTGGCATTTGTCCTGAAAATTTTGGATAGCAAACACCATATTAGCTATTCCATGGCCATTTCTGAAGCCACCCTGACTCTCAGGTAGATGACCATCTTCCAGGCAAAGGTTAGCCTATAAAGGAACAATCCGGCAAAAATCTTGCCAGCAAAGATTAAGAGAATGATTCCCCTACACTATGATTGTCACAGAGTAACATATTTCCTTTTCCTTTATGGAGATGGAAAATGGATGCCTCCTTGACTTCCTGGAGGATGACCTTCTCTTGCCCTATAATCCAGATTTCAATCAGATTGTATAAGCAGTGGATTCTGCCTAATACATCTCAACTGAAATTGAATCAGCATCAGGTGCTTTGTGACAAGATGTATTTTGAATCATGCATAAACTGGATTGAAGTGAGGCAGAGTAGCACAAAGTAGTGAGCCTCATGCTCTCTTCCAGAATCATAAAATCCAGTAGCAGGACAAAGTCAAGATCCTAGATATAGATGACCTTGATGAATTAGATATCTAACCAAGCTCTAAGCATTTCACATATCCTGCTTTACCTACCTTCACAGACATTGGAACAAATTGTTCTCATCCACTCATTCCCTATAGCAGAGATTAAGCTACCCCTAATTTCACACGAAGATACAATGACTGAAGAAATGTCTTTTGAGTAGGGGCTCAGCCTAAGCTTAATTTTGTTTACAGACAACAAATGGAGGTTCCAGATTTAAAACGGTTAGCAAACAAATGTCCCTTGGGCTAGTTGAAAGGGAAATATAAAATCAGTCATTTAACACCTTTAAGCCAATTCAGAGTAGGATAGACTGCTTTTTTGAGTTTAACTGAGAAATGGGATTTGACACAATGGTGAATAAGGTCAATTGAAGAGTTGAATCAATTATAAAATGATACAACATAATTTTAATTTCCTTCCACCTATTTTTATAAATTCATTGCTCCAACCTCTGCAGGGGAACTTTCAAATGTTTTCCTTTCTCCAGTCTATGATGGCTCCCTCTCTTCTTGCCTTTTACCTAAGAATCTTGTTTCATATTTTACAGGAAAATAAAATTGAAGCCATTCACCAAGAGCTTGTCGTTCTCCTTAACATCTCTTCTAACATAGGTCACATGTTTCTGCCACTATCTTTTTTTCCCTTTTGTCTCATATAAGAGAAGGTCTTTCTGCTTGCCAAAGCTAACTCCTTTATGTTTATGAGTGATCCTATTCTATCCCATCTTCAACCGCTTTTTCTTTCATCCTTTCCCTAATCTTCATTCTCTCTCCCTGTCTACTGGTTGTTTCGTTTCTGCCTACACACAGGTCCAAATGTTTTCTCATTTTCATAAGAAATCTTCACTTGGTCCATCCATCCATCCTCACTAGCTCTTGTCCTATGTCTCTCCTGCTTTTTGTGGATAAACTCCTTAAGAAGTCTGTCTACAGTAGAGGCCTTCACTTCTACTTTCTGTTCTCTCAAAAAATTACTAACTATCTCTTACTTGCAAAATCTAATGAGCTTTTTTTATTCAGTTTTCATCTGGGTTCACTGACATGCAGGCTTTGCCAGAATTGATCACCCTGTTCTCCTTGATACTCTCTTCTCTCTAGGTGATTGGGATGCTGTTCTCTTCAGGGTCTTCTCCTACTGATCTGACTGCTTCTTCTCACTTTCCCTAGCTAGATCTTCATCCAAATCATGCTCATGGTGCTTCACTGGGGTCTATTCTGGGCCTTCTTCTCCTCTGATACTGTTTTACATATCTTTACAGGGTCATTTCCTATGGATTCAATTACTATGTCGATGCTGATGATTCTCAAATAGATTGTTAAAAATATAAGCAGAGAATTTTCAGGAGACACAATCTTCAATAATCTCTTAAGGGGAAAAGCATTCTGCTTTACTAGAGATGCAAATTAAATAACTTTGAGATACCACCTCACACCCTTCAAACTAGTAAAAAAAAAACAGTTAAAACAATACTAGTGGGGTTTCAAGTAACATTCATTCCAGGTGAAATTACAAACTTTGACTTTTCAAATTTCACATCTTAATTATTTGGTCAAGAGCTAGCTGGCAATTATATACTGATTTATACTTAAAGAGAGCTAACGAGTTCAAGGGATAGAAGTGAGCAGAAAGACATTCCGGTAACAGGACTAGTCTGCATAAAAGCAGAAGAATTAAAAATCCAACACTATTTATTGGCAAAAGCAAATAGGACAGTTTGACTGGAATATATAAGAAGGAATAATGTGATATTAGTTTGAAAACAGGTTGAAGCCAGATTGTGAAGGGATTTAAATGACAGAAAAACCCAGATAAACAAATAAATACATAAACAAATAAATACATGAGTAGATAATTAATACAAAATTTCATTTTATCCCAGAGTAATTGGGAGTGACTAAAACTTTTTAATTTTAATTTAATTTATTTTTCCCTTTGCCTCTTCTAGTCCAACCCTCTTATTTTACAGATAGAGAAGCTGAGGTTCAGGAACGTGCTAAAAATTTGCTATTGGTCACATGGGTAATAAAGCTCAGAGGTGAAAATGGAAGCTAGATTTCCTGACTCCAGACATAGTGTTTCCCCCTGGACCACCCTGCTTTCCCTTTTGTGCTGTATTTTCTCCCTAATATGATGCGTGATCCTTACTCCATACCTTGGGAGGGATAGGGCAGGGGAAAAGGCAGACTATTTTTTTTCTTTGAATCCCCAGAGCCTTGCAAGTAGTAGCCACTTGATCAGCACTTCCTGAGTTAAAGGTAGGGGCCGCATTAAGCATGGTATTTGGGAGTAATTGAATTCCTATCAATGTGGAACCTGGCTGGGAAGGAGGGAAAATATCTGAGGCAGAAAATGTAAGATGGACCCCTGACCCCAAACCTGGTTAAGAAAAGTCAGGTACTTCCTGAAGCTTCCAAAAGTTCTTTTCATCTCCAGGCATGGGATGTTCAGCCCCACATTCTGGGTAACCATGAAGATCGATCTGAACAGACACACACTATGCACCACCACCAAGACCTGACCAGCAAAAGCAGCTCAGTTCTTCCTTGTCTGAGACAGTGGTGTTCTAGTGACCTTTTGCTTCCCCTCTCTGCTTTCTTGACTCTTTTGCTACTTAAACTTCTTAAGCAAAAGAGTCGAAGAGTCAGAAATGCTTTAGGAATATCAGTTTGCCATTTGTTTGGAGAAGTCATTGCAACAGATCAATCAAGAAGTGATGAGGCATTTAACTAAGATGATGGTCTTATTAATAGAATGAAAGGAGAGGTGGAAGAGCTGTTGTGGGCTAGACTCAGTAGTACTTGGTAACTGCTTGAATATAAAGTTTGTGTGAGAAAATGAAATGATGCGACAAATCACAAATGACTCAGATTGTAAACCTGGTGACTAAAGGAATGGTGTCATTGAAAGAAGTAGGGAAGTTAATAAGAAATTTGATTTTGGTGGGAAATAGATGTTCTGTTTGGAACTATTTGAATGTGAGAAGCCTCTAGTACATGTAACTAGAAATGTCTAGTAAGAAGTTAGAAGACTAGAGACAAGGGGATTAGAGCAGGATTAGAATACGGAAAAGAGAGGAGGTCTGGGACCTCCTCTCTTTTCCTTTGATACTATTTTGCATGGAGTTGTTTCTCATGAGTTCCTACGGACTGAACTCATCCAAACAAAGATGAAATTTTTGAATATATGAAAATTTATGGCAGGAAGAGACAACACCCTGGGGTATACCCACACATAAGGTATTGGTCATATATGACAATCTAGTAAAAATGGGGTAACCAATAAATACAACATGGAGAAGGCATGGCTAAACCACTTCTTTTAAAATATCTGGGTAGTTAATGGACTGAGATATTGCATAATATGGCTGAAAAAATCTTGTGCTATCCAAAGTTGCGTATTGAGAGATATGTTGTCCAGGAATAGATATGAAAGAACAACTATTCTCTTCTGAGGTCAGACCCATGGAGTACCAGGTAATTTGGAAGCAAACGACGTAAAGTCATATTTCCCCAGCTCCTTATTAGAATAGTTCCAGGTCTCATTATAATACTCATTTTCTTGTTATTTGCTATCCAGTCAAAATCCATTGCCACACTTGGGAAAATCCATCTTTCCAAGGGCATACAAGCATTGAGTGGATTCCTTGAATGGTCTTTGACATTCAAGAGTGTCATTGACTCCTTTTATTAATTATTGCTAGCATGATTAACAAAATGATTAATTATCATAAGCTATATGTCTTGAGATTTTTTAAATACATTGCATATTCCTGAAACTCTCCCATTAAAACAACTGGATGGCTACTTGTTTGGAATGTTTTAGAGGTGGTTTTTCATGGGTTTGGTCACATTATGTAGTCTTTGGGTTCTCTTCTACTTCTGAGAGTATATGATTGATAAATTTGGCTCGAATGATTACACTATTTTTCCATCTGGGACTAGCCCATGGGAATGTTTCCTTCAGGCTAGCCTTAGGACAACTACAATCTATAAGCCAAATGATTAAAAAAAAAACTCTATGCAAAGAAGAGCATTCTCTGGCTACAGGGACCTAGAGTTCAAAATATGAACTATACTGACAAAAGAAAATGCAAGGGTAAGGTGAGACTCCAATGGTGAGAGAAGGTCAAAGGGGAGAGAACCGTCAAAATCAGCAAAGTGAAAATTAATAAGTTATAATAATGACTAAGGACATCCAGAAATTTCTGACTGAAACTAATGGAAAGGTATTTTTTGCTTTCTTTATAATTCCCGTTTATTAAATCACCAATTATATCATGGAGGACACTATTCAGTTTAATAAAGTTTTGAGAGTCTAATAAATATATTATTTGTATCTTTTCTTTTTTTTCATTTTTCTGTTACACATTCCCCTTTCTTACTTATCCCCACAGATTATTTCTTTAATATTCAATTCAGTGAAAGAATATTGAATTTACAGCCATTTGTGTTTCATGAATACGCATACAAGCTTTGTCAGTTTTTACCTATATGACATTGAGCATATCATTTAAACTACCTGTACTCAACCTCTGTCTTTGTTTTATTATTTGGTGCACTGTCATGAATAATTGATAAAGCATTTATTAAGCACTTTTTATGTGCAAAGCACTGTGCTAGGTAATAAAAAATAAGATAATCCTTATTCTCAAAGAGTTTTATGCTGCTGGGGCATACAGTAGTTTGAAAGTCATCAAGCATTTATTAAATTCCTACTGTGTCATGCACCCTCCAAAGTACTGAAGATGAAAAGAAGCAAAAAATAAACCAAATAAAAAAATCCATCCTATAGGAGGAGACAGTCTAATATATGTGGAAAGTTTTGACCTTAAGTCAAAAAACTCCCATGATCCTTTCGGCACAGTGGCAAAGTAGAAGTTTATGCCTCTTTATCATCATTTCCATCATTATCATCATTTCCATTTCATGCCAGTTTCTTATGTTGAATGTTTTGACAACGTAAAACACCTTGGGGGTAAGAACTTTCTTTTCTGGTTCTTAAGTAGTTATGGCTGCAGTACTTGCAGGAGCAAGGGCAAGGATGTATTTTTATTATTACTATAGTGTGTTTACACTGAATAGCTTAAGTGGAGGAGGTTAGAGGTTTGAGAGAGACTGAATGTGTGTATGTGTGTGTGTGTATGTGTGTGTGTGTGTGTGTGTGTGAGAGAGAGAGAGAGAGAGAGAGAGAGAGAGAGAGAGAGAGAGACAGACAGACAGACAGACAGACAGACAGATAGACAGGCAGACAGAGACAGAGAGGGAGAGAGGGAGAGGGAGAGAGAGGAGAAGAGTAATATCTATGGTAAGGTGGTTACTCCAATTTATTTAGTAAATGACATTTAATAAACAGGGTGCTGTGGCTCAGAACTAACATGAAATGCCACAATTCCAGCAACTAATAAGGAAATACCAGACAATAATCACTGCTTTTAATCCATGATGAAAGAATAAATAAGAACAATGAGTATGTAGCAGGTAGAGAAAGGAGATGAATACTGCTTTCCCACCCTGACTTCTCATGGAAATGGTCAACTATGAAACTCTATTATAGTAGGTATGGCAGTAAATATGTGGTGAGGTGCGAAGTGAGGGGATACATGTGACTGAATTGCACATCTAGATGAAAGCACAAATCAGTTTTCTTGGGGGAGGAGGGAGAGGAAGCTCATACACTTTAGAATTTAATCTTCATTATTATCATTTTCTCAATCACTTTCTGATGTCTACATCAGAAACAAAATAAGACTTAAATGATAGCTATATTCAAGTATTTAAATTGCTGTCATGTAAAAGGGCCAAAGAGGAATAAACTAGGAGCAATGAGTAGGAGTTATAAACAGGAACGTGTAGTCTTTAATTCAGTTCAGTTCAGTGAAATGAAAACTGATTCAACAAGTATTTGACTTGTTAACATCTACTTGGTGACCATAGCAGAGGAAATCCAAAACGTGGCTCCAACTAGGGAAAACACAAACATAAAATGTAGATAAATAAATACAAAATATATAGGAGGTAAGCAGAAGTAATTTACTTTGAAACAAGAGTACCTCCACCCCTGGCTACTTCACTAGTTCCCTTTCTCTTCAGACTTCCTCAAAGGAAACCCTACATTCTGCATCTACATCCCATTCATTCCTTAATCCTTCTCACATATTAAAAATAATAAAATTAAGCATTTATTAAACACTTATGTACAAAGCGTTGTGCTAAGTACTGGGGTTACAAATATTTCACAATTTCTGATCTTAAGTATCTCTTACTCTGAGGAAGACTACAAATAACAGGAAGTTCAGTTGTAGAAGAGGAGAAAGGAGAAGTCCTAAGAGTTCAGCAATAGGAACTAAGATAACAAGGTCCTAGGGTTTTTGGGTTGCATCTGTAGGTCAGAAGATGGCAGATGTAGATATAGGTTGGGTGGTAAGTCATGATGTTCTTCCATTTATTTAGAAATTACTCCTTGTATCCAGTTCTGTGAATAATTTGACCAAGTGAAGGGCAAAGGCAAAGAGAAGGGGAAGATCTTTTGTTGCCCATCACTCAATCCATACTCCTTGCTGAAAACTTACCCATGACCTCCAAATCACTAAATACAAAAAAATCCCACTTTTCTCCTCAGTTCTGATTCTCCTTTGCCGTTTTATATTAGTATCTTCTGTCTTCTTTACTTTTAGTATGTCACTGGGTCTCATAGGACCTGTTTTCTCAACTCTTAAATGATAGGGTTGGACTAGGCAACTGAAAATTCTTTTCCATTTCTAAATCTATGATTTTGTGACTTCTTGTTAGGGTAATTGTGAATATTCAGTTTGATAATATATTTTAAAAGATTTGAAATGTTAAAAATTCTACATAAGTATGTCCCTCTGTATGTGTGTGAGCTGTAATTATAAGGTGGAAAAAGTTCAACTGTTTCACCACCACAGAGGAAAGGGATTTTCAGTTTCTCTTGTAAATGCATCCTCCTTTTTGTCTAGTTGTTTCTCTTCTCTTCCAGATACTCTAACTTCTTTCTAGGGGTTCCATAAAGAAATACAAACAGGTCCCATTTGTTCTTATTCTCACTACATAGTCACTCAAATTCTCTCTCATACTGTCTAACCCCCAGACAGATCCTTGGGTGGGCAGATGGACAGAGAAGGTCCATGATTTCCTCATTTTCCTCTTATTTCTCTTCTCTCCTCCTTCCTGGTCTTGTTGTTGTTTTCTTCTCTCCACTGTACCTTGCACCTTCACAATTTCTTCTTCAGAAATAATGAAGCATGAAAGTCATTGAAAACTTTGGATTAAACATATGCTATCTTGGACATCAATGGGGAGGGGAAGTGGGCTCTCCCTTATTCATTCTTATTCTCCTGAAATGGAAAGTCAGTGACTCAGACACCCTCTCCTGTATGCCTCAAAATGTTTCATGTGGCAACTTAAGGTGGAAGTGGTTATAGTACTTGGAGCACCTTTCCAATGCCTCCCAGTCTCTAGTCTCTTGTAGTTGCTTTACTCACATTCCAAACTGAATAATGCACTCAATATGTCCTCTAACTTCTTGAATTGCCTGGCATATCAAAAGCAAATGAAAAAAATTGCCTCTCCCTTTTAAGATTCATTCAGTTCCTTTGTATCATATAGCCAGGTTCTGAAGGCTCTGACTGAAGAAAACTGACATCCAATGCCCTGATAAAATATAATTAAGATGTCTTATCTTCCCTACTTGAATTCAAGCTTCCTTTGGTCAGTCAGTAATTCTCTCTTAATCTTCTTACAACTATCCTATCAAGGTGTGAAGGTAGGACAGATGAAGAAGGGAAAATGACATTCCAAGTCCTTCAGCTTCAACCCAAGCTTCAGCTAGGTTGAATTGGTGGCATCTCTACTCACCAAGTCCAGTGAAACAGCTGAGAGTCACAAGTTAATAACATCTAAGTTATATTTTGAGTAGGAGATAAGGTTATCAGAGATGGATATTAGTCTAATTAGAAGACTTTTTCTTAAATAGAGTGAAGAAACAAATAGTAGTGAGGCAAAAATGCTCTGGTTCCATATCAGGATTCAAAATGATTATGAGAAGTTGAGAAAAATAATAAGTTAGTTCAGATTTTGCAACTTCTGGATTTGATCATTTAAGTGGCACAAAATCCATTGGATACCACTGATTTATTTCTTCCCTTCTGGTTTAATGTACTTCAGTGCATTCCATTATATACTTAATAGATAGTGATATGCATACTTTAGATGCATAGGGTAAGTTATTGGGAGCTAGATGTCTCTGATTAAAGAAATGTACCCATTCCTGAAGGATATTTTATAGTTCAAGCCCTAGAAGTAAAAATGGATAAGATTTAGAGACTGTTTAGCCTAACCCTTTCTTTTTACAGATGGTCTCATATAACAAATCCCAAGGGGTTAATATACCCTTCCAAGATACTCAATAACAGCAGAAAGGACAACAAAAATTTATAGTCCTGGGATTCAAACATAGGTCATCTGACTTGAAATCAGGTATGCTTTCCAACAGATGTCTCCCATTTCCACCAAAGGTACATAGTAAAAAGGATTCTGGGGTGGAGGCAGCAATGGGCCATGGCACCTGTATGTTCATCCTCTGGTTCTGCTCTATTCTACATCTTTGACTTGTGGTGGTCCTGGAGATCAGGCCCAGTCATTTATGCACATCATTCTGGGGACCAACTATTGAAAACAATTACACAACAGAATCTGTAGTGTATGCTGACATCTGGAGAAACAAGGAACCAAACAAAACAAGATACAGACTAGGATCATTTGAAAATCTTTTAGCCCAGAAACTGCACATGATCTTTGAAGTCTAGGCAAGAACAAGTACAGAAGCAATAAGTATCATTGCTGTAAAGAAAATTATTCTCACCACCCAAATTTAGGTATTACTTGTCTTTATAAAGATCTGTAGCAAATTGTTGAAACATTTCAATAGATTTGACTTCTTTTGTTTAAAAGGTTTAATTATTCTTATCCTTTTACCCATTACTGAATGGGGTCACTGCAAAGATAACATACAGAATGTCCTTCATCCTTGTCCTCTGTCCAATGTTTGTCTCTTTTGCATTTAAAAAAAATCACTGTTTATTTCAGAAAACATTTCTATCAAAGTTGGGAGATTATCTGAAGATATTGGTTTTATTTTGAAATGTACCCTGATTCAAATCAGTGCTAATTATGGAAGGTATGTGTGGTTAAATAAAAGAAAGTAGATTAGGCTTACATTGAGTGCGTCAAGCATAACATATCAATTTGTAAACTATTGTAGGAAAGGTAGAACCTTAATCTCTCATAAGCAGAACAAGAAAATGTCCTTGGTCACTTCTTTGAATTGTATAATTTGTTTGCAGTAGACAGTTATGGCTTTTCTAAGAGTTGTTACTGCAGTTGGGAGACAGTGTCACTCTCTTTACAATGGTCACAGAGCAAGCTACTAAAGAGGATCATAAATGGGATGGGAACAATGATTCCATGTCTTTCAATAATTAAACTCATAGAACATTAAAGAAGGAAGGACACCTGGATATCAATCACAACCAGAATATTTTTAAATCTCAAATTCAAAACCACAATTCTCTAAACTTCTTTTGGAGCAATCAACAATTTTAGACAAAAGTGAGTCTAGCAAAACAATGAATTGATCCAAGAATTCCAAAATCACAGCCTATATAATTGTTCTCCTTGATTCATTTTCAAGAAAACAGTTTCAAAGCCTAGAATATTTTTGATATTGAGAAAGGCAAACCAAAATTCATTACAGTCTATTAGAGAAATTTAAAATGGAATTTAATCGTTTGTTGCATTCAAGTAATATAAAACTCATTATGTACCAATGATACAGCTTATAGGGCATGTACCCAGAAAGTGTTTTATTTTCTCTCCTTTAGTCTTCCAAATATTAAATGAACACTGAGTCTAATCAGTGACTCATTTGCTACAAAAGTGGAAGCAGCAAATGTGGAAGTTACTTCTATTATATTCACTGGCTAATGGTAGAATTCTTCCATGATTACTTTCACTACCAAGACTATATTAAAATATTGATTTACTTGTGGGAAAATAATTCTTCAGGCCAGTGTTTTGATAAATCAGGCCATAGTACCAAAATTAAAGGAGTTTCCACAATAAAATATACATTTTAATCATTATTTCAGAGTTGCTTGATTTCTCAGGTAGTGAATCATAAATACATAAAGTATATTTGCTGAATGCATTTAATCCTGCAAAACTTTCACTCTTTCCATGTTAACTACAGTTCCTGTAGAAGCAATTCAAGTAGAGCTCATGAATTTTCAAACATCATTCTATTTTTCTAGCTTCTATCAATCTCCTAGTTAAATTCAAGAACGTAACATTACTCAAGAAAAGATTTATTTTTGTATTTTCATGCTTGACTTTCATAGGGCTCTGGTCTAAAATGACTCCATTGTTCCCTCATTCTCACCTAAGGTTGATTTTCATATAAATTACATAGCATATTATAATCCATCCTTTACATAAATGATTTTTTTTCTTTCCGCTGAGATCTTCATCTGATGTGAGAGGTGTAAGAATGAAAGGAGGTAGGGGAGAGTAAAAACCTATTTCTAAAAAATAAAATATTTCATGCCAATTCAAAAATGTGAAATTAGAAGCCTTTTGAGTTGACTGTGTGCTAAATTTGAAGCACAAGGCTAACCCCTGGAATAACTTAAACTTATTGGGCAATGATCCAATAGGGGCCTGCTATCCACTTTCCAGCTGCTCCTGTTTTATAAATGCAATAATTTCACAAGGATGAAGAGTTTTTAAATTTTTTTTAACATAATTTCTTCAATTTGTACAGGGATTTGATTATTTTCCCTTCTGAAAGACACACTTCTCTTCTTTGTAATTTATAAAATATACGTGTCTGTAACATCTCCTCTCAACCTCTTTAAATTATTTTGCATGTATTTTTCTGTGTATATTTGAACATATTGTGTGTGCCCTTCTCCTTCCACTTACCCAATAGAAGGCAAGAAATAAAAATATAACATAGCAAATACAAGAAATAGAAATTATTATTAAGTAACATGAGATTATTTCTATGTGAAGGAAAACTTGGTTCTAGGCAATTTTACATATCTGCCCATCTCTTTCATTATATTGAATTATTGTAGTTGAATAAGATTTAAGATAATCAGTGCTAAGATTGTGTTTTCTTACATTTGACTCATTATCATTGCTTTATTTCACCCGTCCCCCTTTTATTTTAAGTCAGTGCTTTGATTCAGCTAATGGTTTTGCTTGAATTGCTTTGGAGGTTCTCTGTTTCCAAAGGCTTTCTCCATGTCCCCACTCCCTATTCATCTGCCTTTTCCCTAAATTGGGGACTATATTTATTGAGATTTGTTTCTTTATTTCTTAGCATCTTTTCACCATCAATTTTAGCATTTTTAGTTATGTGGTTAGTTTAAAATCAACGTTTCCTTATTCCTCTTCATCTTATGTTTGTATGTTATGTTGCACCTTTTTTTCTCAGAATTTTTACCCTACTGGTTCACTTAACTAATTCTCTGTTCCAACATTCCAACCCCCACTCCCCATTCATGTGCTATAAATTTAATTAATCATTCTTTGGTTATGTCTGCATTTTTCATGTGGCTAAAGTTTTCTAGGTACAGGGAATAGTCCCCTATTCTACCAAATATCTGGGGAGTTTTGCCTGTAGAAGTTTTTTCCCATCCTCCCTCTTTTTCTTATGTGTCTCATCTTAGAAGGATCCATCCATGAAAGCAGCAGTGTTGGACAGAAGTGGTGCTGCAGTGTAGAAATTGCCCTGTGCCTCACATAATGCGTACTCCCTGCTCTGAGCATGATCAGCTTCCTCATCAAATGTACTACTTTATCTCTGGTTTTATGTCTCTCATAATTATGGGGATAGATACTCCTAGAAATTCACTCATTCATTCTTGTTGAGGAGGCTTTCCATGGTGGCACTGACTCTCTGAAAGGAGCTGGTTTCCCAATGTATCAGCTCCACCCAAATCAAACCCATCACAAAGTCCCTATGACCCACTGTCAACTTACAGCTCTTCATACATAGGATCACTCTTCAAAGGTCCCTCTTCCCTACTATTGTGGTAAGACCTCCTCATAATAATCTCCTAAATCCAGAAGCATTTATTAAGGACTCATTATCTTCAAGGCATATCAGGGGTTAGATCAGGGGTTACACACTTAAGATACTTATCTGGAAGTCTTCCTGCTCTGATCAAGAGACTATAGAAATCACAATTCCTTTGTCATGCCCCCATGGACTTAGAAGGGTTACACTTCCCAGCACTTTTCTCCCCATTTATGTAGCCTCTTACTCTGCAATCTTGTCCCACAATGCTTAGGTAGTCAATGTATTTAGTCCATGGTGCTATAGTCCTATTGCTGCTTCACCTTCAGCTACTCCTTCATCTTCAGTACTCTTGTTTCTTTAATTGAATCTGTACCCTATTGAATGCATTTTTACCCCTTGATAAACTTTAAAAAAATCTCTCCTTTCCTCCCCTCCCCTCCCCTTCCATCCCCTCCTCTCTCTCCTTCCCTTTCCTCCTCTCCCCTCCTGTCCTCTTTTCTCCTTCCCTCTTTCCATCTTTGTCTCTTACTTATCTGTGGCTATTTTCAAGTGATTCTTTTCTTTACTCAGAAGCTGTGTACAATTTTCCTGTGTGAATTTCAATGATACAACTTTCCTTTTTTTTCTTGTCTTTCTTTCTTTTTGCCTCATGCCAAATTTTCCTCCACTTTAGTCCTTTTATCTTCTGTTTTTTTTTGTTTCTTTCTTTATTTTAAAGAGGTTTTCCATTGTTGATATAACTTTTTTCCTGATATAATTGAGTTTTTCTAGCTCTAGTTTTTACCCATATTCATTTTTAATTACTCCTGTGTAATTCATTTATCTGTTAAAGCAACTCTCAAGTTTCTAAGTGTTCTAAGCTCTTTTCAAAATACTTAAGATGTGTGTATCATCAGGTACTGTTTCACTTTTATTTGTCTCAAATATTTATAATGATTTATTATTTCTTTAATGACTTACTATTTATACTTATTTTTGGTTTTAGGATTCTGTCAGTTGGTTCGTCTGCTTGTATCCTGGGCTTTTATTAAAGAACTTTCCTCTTAAAATTTTGGTGTTTCAGTTTCTCTGTGTGTTTGTATTCTCCTGTGACTCAATTTTTTGTTCTTTCTAATTTCATTCTAGGTACTCCCAGGAGACTAGGTTGCAAGTGTGCCCCAGCCTCCTTATATTGGTGATAACGTTGACTAGGCTGGGTCTCTGTCCTATTTTCCCAACACACACAGCCCTACCCTATTATATTATTTATTAGACCCATGCAGATGGCTTGGAATCCAGTCATTTTATTTCTCCTTTGTTTTACATCCTTTTCATCTTGTGCCTGAGCTTAGTCATTATCTCTTGACTTTTGCAGGGTGAGAAAAGGAAAGAAAGTAGGTTCTGTGCTTAATCTCTGCAGTAGTAAGAGGAATAACAAGATGGTCCCTTGCACAAATCTGAGACGTATGGGCCCTAGGTGTGCAGACACTAGTGGGGGAGAGTTATTGAGGCATCACATTAAGGATTAGAGTCCTCTGATTTTTGGTTTGGGTAAGAATTTTACATTGTATCAGTTTGTCTTCTTTCTCCAGGCAGATTTGGCAGCAATTACTCAGTATCTGATGCCTGGAATTAAGCTTCCCTATTATTATCTACCCCAATATATGTGATATAAATAAAAGATTTTTATGGAGAAGACAGATTAAACTTCACCACTTTGGTCCCAGAAGTCAGAACAAGTAACTGTGGTTAGAAGACACTAAGAGATACATTTAGGCATAATGTAAGTGGAAAACAAAACAAATGATAAACCTTTATAAAAATTAGAGCTATCACATAGTGCAGTGGGTAGGCTCAGAAGAATGTACGTTCTATCTCACTGGAGGGTGTCAAGCAATAGTTGGATGGCTATTGGTTTGTGTTGTTCAAGGCCATCTATTAAGGTTGCATGTTGGACTAGGTGATCTATGTACTCTCTTTAGATTCTGAAATTTTTTGATTGGGCAATGAAGAATGTTCATAATTAACCGTCAATTTCATTTGTGACAAAGTCTCCAGCTGAAAAGCCCACCATCAGCCTCCTTGATGAGAAAATTAAGATTATAAGGTCTATAGTGTTCAAGTTTGATTCCAGATCTGTGCAGGTATTAGTGATTTTTTTATAGGATTGTGTTCTGTTTGATCCTAGAATTTTTTTAATGACACCTCCCCCCAAAGTGCTTTTAAAAAATAGTTATCTAAAGAAAAATAAACTAATGCAGTTTATATTGGGCCATGAATTCCCATTTTATTCTTAGGATTTATTGGAAGAGACTTTGTTAGAGTTGGCAATACTTTCTGATCCTATTTTGGGGTGCTTTGAATCTCACTACTTTGGCAAGTGTTCTAGAGAAATGGACAAAATATATCATTAGTATATGGTCCCCTGCAGAATATGTGTTTGTTATTCACAACATTGTCAAGAGTGTAAAATTTAACAATATGTTTAGTGTAATTGTGGTATTGGGGTACAGATAGAAGGAATTAAATGTTTCCATGGAAACATTTGATAGACTACCTCAGTAGTTAAGAAAAAATTGCAATTCCAAGAACAACCCTTATTGTAAAACTAATTCAGTTTTCTTCATTAGCCTACATAGTCTGAAATTCAAACTTTTGTTAAAGTCCATGCACATTCCATCCTGTAAGAGAAATATTACATTGAAAAGATTCCCCCCAAAAAAATTCTACAGAATATCTGTTCTGATTAATTTATAATGGCTTGATAAATCACTATCAGTTGCTATAATTGTAAAAATGGCTGCAAAAAGTAATTCTTGATGTCAAATATAAAAAGGCAGGATGGAGAAAAATGTGAAAGAGATGATGGGAGGAAGTTTGAAGCCAAAGTGAAACTCTGAGGGGTAGAGGTCAGATTTGAGTGGGAATAGGTTTGTAGAGAAAATGCACAGTGTTAAAAACAGTTAGATGCATTCTATTTCATTTGTATGCTTTGGCATCTTACAAGCCAAAGACTGGTCTTCAAAACTGGTGAGGGTTAAAGTAAATTTAAATGTACTAGAAATGGCACTGGACTCAAGTATAACCTCTAATTACTTGTTCAATGAAGAGCTGGCTCCAGCACTCGTCTGAGCCTGACCCTGAAAGCCTTGCATGAAATGGTGTGGAAATGGGAAATGTCCCTAAGGCCATTGAGTACTATGATGAATTTAGGTTTCTCAACTTGAACAACTTATCATCTTTAGCTAGTTTTTGGCAGCTGTCACCAGGTCTATTCACAGAGGAGCTTCCCTCATTCCCCCATATTATATACATACATATACATATATGCATGTATTATATATATATATACATACATACATACACACATATATATGTATATATGTGTGGGTGAGTGTGTATGTCTGTGTGTATGTGCATATGGGACACTGGAAATATTCTAAAGATCTCATAGAAATAGGGAAGGTGTCTCTGAAACAACTTCTCAAAAGATTTGTTTGGTTGAGTATAGAATTTCCTTAGATAAGCACAAAATAAAACAAAAAGCAAACAAAAATCTACTACAGAAATAAATTGATGTCTTCCTAAGGAGCTTCCCTACTAGACAGACACTGAGAATTTACAAGCTTCTCAACAATTTGTTGAAAGACTTTCTTTCTTATGGTGCCAACTCTGATTTTTATCAGCAAAAGTAGGTTAGATACTTGGAGTTAAAGTGGGGCAAATGCATGATGTAATAGGGAGGATTTCACCTGTTGAGTTGACAAATGAATAAATACAAAGGAGAAGTGAGGCTAGTGACCTGCACAGCTCTCCCTCACTTAAAACAAAGTCAGGTGCAAATCATATCATTATTTCTCTGATGGTATGATCTTCTTCGGCAATGAAGGAAGAACACAGATACAAAGGGAACATGTGTTAGAGGCAGGACTATACAAGCATGCACTTAATTCAAATTCAATTTTATATCAAATTAAGCATTTGAAAGTCATTAAATAGGCAAGAAAAAAGAAGTTTACTTTTCCCTAACACAGCAAGATATTAAGCAAGGATACTTTGTTCCTTCTTTTTAGCTTTTGCAGACTAAGTCTCCCTTTTCTGCTTATGAAAAAATTTCTGATCAACAAGTCATTAGATACAGTATGGTCAATTTAGGGGTCTCAGAGACCCATTAAGTTTAAGAAACTCTGACTTTACCTTCATGGAACATTTTAATCTTCTTATGTGACTAGCCAACTAGGTCAGGGAAATAGAAGTCCATCAGATCAAGGGAATTAATGAAAAGAGATGCAAAGGAAGGTGACCTGATGGTACCAGATATTAAGTTGTATTATAAAATTGTATTATAAAGCAGCAAACATCAAAATTACTTGGTACTGACTAAGAAAAAGACTGGTGGATCAGTGGAATAGTTTAGGTACATAAGACACAATACTACTTGACTACAGTAATTTACTGTTCAGTAAGTCCAAAGACCCTACCTTCTGGGATAATAACTCACCATTTAATAAAAACTGTTGGGAAAACTGGAAAATAGTATGACAGAAACAAGGCATAGACTAATACCTTACACTATATACCAAAATAAAGTGAAAATAGGTACAGAATTTAGAAATAAAGGCTGATACTATAAGCAAACTAGGAAAGCAAGGAATAGTTTCCTTATCAGATTTATGGAGCAGAGAAGAATTTATGACCAAACATGAGACAGAGAACACTATGAAAGGCACAATGGATGATTGTGATTACATTAAATTTAAAAAAATTGCTCAAACAAAGTCAATGCAACCAAAATTAGAAGAGAAGTAGAAAACTGGGAAATGATTTTTACAGTCTCTCTAATAAAGGTCTCATTTCTAAAAGATATAGAGAACTGTAACAGCAATAACCCTGACATACACAGGAGGTCCTGCTCTATAGGTTCTTACATCTACTTTTCTAAAAGGAAAGCAACTTTTGAGGGGTCAACAACCTACTTACATCAAGCACATACATCATTCACTTAGTTCAGGGGAAAAAGTGAGCATCCTGACCTTAAGAGAAAACACAGAGAAATAAAAGCAACAGACAGTGCTCCCAACTGTCTGAAGCAATATGTAAATAAAGAGACAGAATCAACTGTCTGACTGTTACAAACATAGTTACCAGAGAGAGAAGCACCAACATCTAGTCTTTGAAAGCTGGGGGCTCCTTAGCAGCTGCCAAGAGTCTTGTCTGGCTAAACAAACACTTCCAATGAGTAAGCCTTGAAGTAAACCCTCACCTCAGAGTATTTATACACTTTTCAGTGCAGAAGAGTAGGACCCTCTGACTCAGTGCCTCAATAGAAATTAGCAAAAGTTAGTGAGGCCTATTAATGGGCAGGGAAGATCTTTAACTCTTCCCCCCACCCACCATTAACCTTAAATTACCATTTCATTGAGCCCCAAGATCTTTCATAGCCACTACACAGGCAACAAGCATTCATATTTCTTAAGTAAAAACAATAGAATTCCCACAAACACATCATGAACTTCATATTTGCAGAATTCAAAACAGGACATAACATCATTCCTTAGGGGTCAATCTTTAGGGAGTGAGCAACCAGCTTCTCCTTTCTCAATCCAAAACAACATGTCCAAATAAAATCCTTTTGGGGGTGTGTCCCTACACACATTGCCATTGCAGGCTTCCAAGTCCTGAGGGATGGCTGGGCAACAAAGTCAACAGGGTGAGGTTCTTGGGGGTAAATGGAATTCTCCCCCTGCCATAGGCAACTCCAGCCCTTGGGCCCCAAACTGTCCTAGGAAGCTACTGTAAAAAGAACACTCAGTGCCTTGCTGCATAGTCTCCATCTTGTCCCAAGGCTGAACTCCAAGCTCTTGGTTTCCTCCTCCTCCAGCAGGAGCCCAGCTCCCGCCAGGGTCTGTGCACAGGAAGCTCTCAACTCCTGTTCCTCTCACACTGGAAGTTTTCCACTTCTGTTGTCAGTACACAGACATTTTTGCATGCTTGCACCAGGGTTCCATTCCAAGTTTTCACTGCTCCTGCCTGAGCTCTGCACACAGTAAAATCCCAGTGCACTCCTGGGGTTCCACAGAACCATAGTCACCACAACTGGGAAACAATGAACCATTATCCCTGCCCCCATACATTCCTTTTAATTTGCAGAACCTGACATAACTCTGCCATAAATGTAACAGCAATGGCTTTGACACACACAGGAGAGTCTGTGGTACAGGTTCTTAGATCTGCTTTTCTAAAAGGAATGAAACTTTTGAGGGGCCAACAATCATTTTAATCATGCACATATATCATTCACTCAGCCTATGGTGGGTGGGTGGAAGTGCTACATACCCCCCAAGGACCTCACCTTGTTAGCTTTGTTGCCTAGCTACCCCTCAGGACTTAGAAGTGGAGGTTAGAGTGTTGTTAAGACTAGGATTTGCTAGAGCCTGCATCTGAGAGCCCTGCAAGGGCAGTATGAGGAGAAGGAAACACCCCCAAGAGGACTTTATTTGGTCATTTTGTTTTCAATTGAGGAAGGAGCTGGTTGCTCACTCCCCAAAGACTGATCCCAAGGGAATGATACTGTGTTATGTATTCTGCAAATATGAAGTTCATGATATGTTTGTGTGTATGTTATATTTACTTAAGAAATGTTAATGTTTGTTGCCTATATAATGGACCCAAAAAGATCTTGGGGCCCAATGCAATAATAATTTTAAGGTGGGGGGAAGAGTTAAAGTCTTCCCTCCCATTAATAGACCTCAATACTTTTTGTTAATTTCTATTGAGGCACTGCGTCAGAGTGCCCTGCCCTTCTGCTCTGAAAAGTGGATAAATACTCTGAAGTGAGGTTTTGTTTTGGTGTTTAGTTTTTTCAAGAAGGTTTACATGCCATATGAGACTCTGGGAAGCCACTAAGGAGCCCCCCCCCCCCATTTTTGAAAACCTAGATTTTGTTACTTCTCTTTCTGGTTACTATGTATTTATTGCTTATGGTCAGACAGTTGGAAGCCCTGTCTGTTGATCTTTATTTTCTCTGTTTGTATATTTTCTGACATTCATTGTGTTGGCTGTTTCCCCTAAATTAAGTGAATGACATATGTGCATGACTAAAGTGATTGTTGATCCCCAAAAGTGGTCTTTTCTTTTAGAAAAGCAAATCTAGAGGAGGAGCCAAGATGGCAGAGTAGAAAGATACACATAGGCTTAGCTCTTACCCCACAGCCCATAAAATACCTGTAAAGAAGAATTCTCAATAAATTCTAGAGCAGCAGAAGCCACAGAACAACAGAGTAGAGGAGATTTCTGTTCCAGGGAGACCTGAAAAAGTGACGGGAAAGGTCTGTCATGCACCAGACCTGGAGCAGAACCTAGACCTGCCTTGGCCATGCAGCACTGAGGGGAGCAGATCCAGGCAGGCTTCAGGGACAGAATCTCCAGCAGCAGTGCAGATCCCTCAACCCACAGGTGCCAAATGTCAGTGAGAGAGTCTTTTTGGCTGGCAGAGAGGGGAGCGGGGTGTTCCCATAACTCAGGCCCCCTCAGGAAGCAGCAGCAGAGGCAGAGGTGGATAGGGGGTCCCAAAGCAGGCAGTGGCCCTCATCCATTCTTGAAGGTCTCATCGCAAACCCCCTTAGGAAACTGAACCTGGTGTGGTGACCCTGTCCTCACCTGACCAGCTGAACTTAATCTCACACTGACTAGCAGCCCTGGCCCCACCGAAAACCCCTAAGGCTTGGGAGAAACACATTTGAATCAGTCCCCAAGAGGAACTGGAGGCAAAGTGGTTGTGGAGAGGAAACTCAGAAGTCAAGTAACTGGTTAGGAAAATGCCCCAAAAAGGGGGGAAAAATAAAACCATAGAGGGTTACATTCTCGGGGAACAGGTGTCTCGCCCCATCCTTTCAGATGGGGAAGAACAAGGAATACTGTCAGAGGAAGTAAAGGCCTCTGCCCCAAAAGGGAACTTAAAATGGGCTCAGGCAGTAGAAGACCTTAAAAAACAAGGCAGTAGCTTACTAAAGGAGAACCAAAAAAATGTTGAGGAAAATAACAGCTTTAAAAAGAGGCTAACTCAATTGGAAAAAGAGGTCCTAAAAGCCAACGAGGAGAAGGAGGTTTTAAAAAGCAGAATTAGCCAAATGGACGAGAAGGTTCAAAAGCTTACTGAACAAAATAATCCCTTGAAAGAGAGAATTGAGTTAAGGGAAATGAATGACTATGAGTTAAACCAAGAAGTTAGTAAACAAAACCAAAAATTTGAAGAAATAAAAGATAATGTGAAACAACTCATTGGAAAAACAACTGACCTGGAAAATAGATCCAGGAGAAATAACTGAAATATTATTGGACTACCTGAAAGCCATGATCAAAAAAATAGCCTAGACGTTATTTTCCATGAAATTATCAAGGAAAACTGCCCTGATATTATAGAATCAGAGAGCAAAACCGATATTGAAAGAATTCACCTCCAGAAAGAAACCTGAACATAGAAACTCCTAGGAATATTGTGGCCAAATTTCAGAGTTCCCAGATCAAAGAGAAAATGCTGCAAGCAGCTAGAAAGAAACAATTTGAGTACTGTGGAAATACAATCAGGATAACACAGAATCTGGCAGCTTCAACATTAGGAGATCGAAGGGCTTGGAGTGGGATATTTCAGAAGTCAAAGGAACTGGGACTGAAGCTAAGAATCACCTACCCAGCAAATCTGAATATAATACTTCAAGGGAAAAGATGGTCATTCAGTGATATAGTCTAATTTCTAGATTGCATGTTGAGGAAAAGACCAGATGTGTATTTAAAAGTTTGACTTCCCAAGACAAGAATCAAGAGAAGCATGAAAAGGTAAACAGAAAAGAAAAATCATAAAAGACTCTCTAAAGCTGAACTGTTTCCATTACTACATGGAAAGAAAATATTTTTAACTCTTGAATCTTTTCTCAGTATTTGGGTAGTTGGAGAGATTGTACATACACACACACACACACACATACACATAGATAGAAAGTACAGGGTGTGTTATATCAGAAGAGAGGATACCTCCCCCCCCCACACACAATAAAATAAAATAAAATAAAAATTGAAGGGTGAAGGAGGAAAATTCCTGGAAGAGAAAGGGAGTAATGGAATGGGGCAGGCTATAACTCACAAAAGAGACAAGAAAAATCTTATTCAGTGGAGGAGATGAGGGAGAAGGGGAGAAGGGAAAAATAAAACTACTCTCCCCACGTGTGTCTGAAGGAGGGAATAAAAGGTTCACTATATTTGGTATGAAAATTTATATAAAATACAGGAAAGTAGGAGGTGACAAGCGGAGTGAGGGGAATGTTAGAAGGGAGGGCAAATGGGAGAAGGGAGTCACTAGAAATAAACACTTTTGAGAAGGGACAAGGTCAATTGTAGGGGGGAGAAATAAGGGGCGATAGGGTAGGTCAGAGGGCAATATAATTAGTATTACACAGCACGATTACTACAGAAGTCTTTTGCAAAACAACACATATTTAGTCTGTATTCAATTGCCTGCCTTCTCAGAGGGGCTGGGGAGGGAAGGGGGGAGGGAGAGAAGTTGCAATTCAAAGTATTAGAAATGAATGTTGAGAATTTTTATTGCATATAATTGGGAAATAAGAACTACAGTGATAGGGGTATGCAAATTTATCTTGCCCTGCAAGAAAAGAGAGAAGATGGGGATAGGAGAGGGGTGGGGTGTGATGAAGGGGAGGGTACATTGAGGGAAGGAGTAATCAGAATGCAAGGTATTAGGAAGCAGAAGGAGGGGAGTGATGGGGAGAAAAATTGGTCATGTTACAAAGTGAGGTAAAAGCAATTAGTATTAAAACAGTAGACTGAATTAATTATTGAGAATAAATCAATGACATCTGCAGTTTAGAGAGAAGAATTTCAGTCTCAGCTTCCTAGAGGAAGGTAACCTCAGGTAAAATTTGGCATTGATGGAAAAGTCAAGGTTTTAATGGTAAATTTGATTTTATGATTGCCATTTAATCAGGAACTAGAACATGTATAGAAAGGCATGTAAGCCACTAAAGACTTGCCTCAAAAGATGTTCCTTAGCCAAAGTGAAACTATCATCATATTTGAAACCTGGTTATTGGAACTTGCCATTTTTAGATGACATGGGACTATTAAGGGACTGTTATTCTGAGTCTAACTCCAGGTATGGGGAGCAAGAAAGGCAATCTGAGCCTCCAATCCGTGATGCCAGTAAGCTAATGAGATGCTGGTATGAACTGCGTAGGTGATTTCAAAGGAAGGGTGGCAGAGCAGCTGTTCAGCATGGGCTGAGGTGAGATTCTCCTGACTCAGTTTCCCCACTGACACCTGGCAGATTTTAAACCTGATTGAATGCAAGTGGATAATCTAATCATGCCTGGAACTGACATGAAGTTGGGGTGATATTGTATCCCTGCAATATCCTTACTATTGGTGGCAATTTCCTATAGTCAAAAAATTTGTAAGCTTAATACCAGATCTATCAATTATAAATTATGGGTAGGGGAACATCCGAGGTTGTCTAAAATTCAGCTATTAGGCATAGGACTTTGGACCTACAACAATAAGTTAGGGTCCTTTAATTCTTAGTAATACTGTGGAGACAATTAGGTCAAGAACTTGTGAAGTTAGCAACATAAATATTATTTGTGTCTCAGTTTGGTTAATGTTAAAAAAAAACTCTTTGTGGTCCATATTGTAAATGCTTTAAAAAGAAGTATCACCTGACCAAAAGTTGGAATTGTTTTATCTGTTATAAACTGTGTTAAAAATAAATAATAATAAAAATAAATAAACAAATAAGTGAAAAAAAAGAGTGGCATCCAAAAAGAAAAAAAGAAAAAAAAAAACAAAAGAAAATCAAATCTAAGAACCTGGACAGCAGGCCCTCTTGTGTATGCCAGGTCGTTGCTAATACAATCACTGATTCAAATTTTTAAGAATACAGGTCATTCCTCAATTGATAAATGGTCAAAGGATATGAACAGGCAGTTTTCAGACAAATTAAAGGTATCCATAGCCATATGAAAAAAAATCCCTGAATTACTTGATTAGAGAGATTCAAATCTCAAAAATTCTGACATATCACATCACACCTATGAGAGTGGCCAACATTACAAAACAGGAAAATGACAAATGTTGGAGAAGATGTGAGAAAACTGGAACACTAATACATTGCTTTTGGACTTGTGAACTGATTTAACCATTCTGGAGAGCAATTTGGAACTATGCCCAAAGAGCTACAAAAATGTGCATACCCTTTGAGCCAGCAATATCACTTCTACAACTGTATCCCAAAGAGATCATAAAAGTTGGAAAGGGTCCCACTTGTACAAAAATATTTATAGCAAGTCTCTTTTTGGTGGCCAAGAACTGAACATTGAAGAGACACCCAACAATTAGGGAATGGCAGAACAATTTGTGGTATATGAATATAATGGAATACTATTGTGGTATAAGAAATGAAGAGCAGGTAGACTTCAGAAAAACCTGGAAAGACTTATATGAACTGATGCTGAGTGAAGTGAGCAGAACCAAGAGAACATTGTAACAGCCATAAAGTGTGATAACTAACTTTGATAGACTTAGCTCTTCTAAGTAATGAAAAGTTATAGGACAACTCCAAAAGACTCATGATGGACAAAAACATACTATTTGCTCTCTTTTTCTCTTGTTGATTTGTTTTGTTTCTTTTTTCTTGTGGTTCCTCTCATTGATTCTAATTCATCTTTACAATATTATAAATGTGAAAATATGTTTAATATGAAAGTATATGTAGAGTTTATATCAGAATATATACCATCTGGGGAAGGGGGAATAAAAGAGGGGGAGAAAATTTAAAACTCAAAAAGCTTATGATGTGTGTTGAAAACTGAATATAAATAAATTAATTAAAGAAACAAAAACAATGATAGAGAACACTGTTTGGTGTTATTGTGTTTGGGAGCTACTGTATAGAAAGGGGCAAAATTGATAAAATGCAGTATGTTTTATGCACAAGTATTTTCTTTCCTCATTTAATGATCATGAGCCATTTACTACCTATTATATCTAGATACAAAAATTTGAAAAAAAAGTTTTTCTGAATTATACCTCTCAATAAGATCTCACTTTCCTTCATATGTGAGATAGTGTAGTATAGTGGAGGGATAATCTAAGTGTGCTCTGGAACCCCTGCAAATCTCCTGGACTCTTTTAGAGGGTCCACCAAGACAAAATTATTTTCATGACAATACAAAGATTTTCATTTCTAGCATAATTAATATTGATAGATTATCATCCATATGACCCTAAGCTTTTTGAGATTCTCAAGATTTAAGAGCATAAACCAGTCCTGAAACTAAAAAGTTTAAGAACCACTGCTGTAGTGTACACAGTGTTGGAATTGTCATCAGAAATACCTAGGACTGAATCTCACTTCAGACACTTTTAAGTTGTATAACATAGGTAATTGACTTCACCTATCTGATCACTGGTGACTTCTTCTTTATGGAAAAGAGAGAATAGATAATAGGGATGCAGTACTTAGAGTATGATCAAGAGGCTCAGACTGCTGCCAACCTACAAAAGGCTCTGGTAGAAGAATTCAATCTCTCTTTACTGATGGTGCACAAAATAATAACTGTTGTAAGTTTCCTAGTGTGGAGAGAGGTTGTAACAAGCTGCCTAATCTCCCCACTTGGGCCAATCCATGGCTGTGAATACATGACTCCTATGTTTCTTTGCTCTTTTGTATTTGTTCTTTCTTGCTCTTAAGTAAATGGATTTTGGATTATAATGAAGCAGACTGGAAGAGCCAAAGGAATTCCAGTGACAGGAGTCCATGGCAGACTGCCACAACTACCTTAACAAAATAAGGTGAGGAGCCAGTGTAGCCCTGATTACTGGCCCGTCTGATCCAGTCCGGCAATAAATCTACCCAAAATCAGTGAGGCACTGTTTCCTGCAAGCAAGGGAGCAACTCAGAAAACAGTTATGACTCATCTGAAAGTGAACTTAATGGTGGTAATGTTTTGTAGTCATCATTTTGAGTTTGACCCCAATCTCTCTGAGGACCAAGGTGGTGGAGGGGAATGTCTGCCCTAGTCTGAGAAGATATCTTTGGGATTGTCTTCGTGTTATATCTTCTTAGCAAGTAATGTTTTTTTTTTTTAATCTAAGTTATGTCATTTGGTTTTTGATGATTTCAAAGAGATACTAGTTGATTAATTTATAACGAAGGGATACTAACAGGCACAGCCAAATGGTTTTGCAATATTAATGACTGGCAATTGATAGGAAAGGAAACACACCAAATAGGAACTTGGGCTGACCCTTTGAGAAGGATAACCCTTGCCTGTTAGAGAATGAGGTACTCCTCTAACCTGCAAGTGAGGTGTGAGGGTTGGGATAGTCAACCTAGGGTCTATAATAGCTACATGTAAAAATGAGGGGCTTGGATTCAGTGACCACTAAGCATCCTACATCCTATCATTCACACAATTCTACTGGGAAAAAAAAGAAGAAAAGGACCTTCTTTGGAAGTGTGATTATGACAGAGAGAGAGAGAGACAGAGAGAGAGAGACAGAGAGAGAGACAGAGAGAGAGAGAGAGGGAGAGAGAGAGAGAGAGAGAGAGAGAGAGAGAGAGAGAGAGAGGAGAGAGAGAGAGAGAGAGAGAGAGAGAGAGAGAGAGAGAGAGAGAGAGAGAGAGAGAGAGAGAGAGAGGAGATTACAAATGATTGTACTAATTCAGAAATCATATCCAACCCAGTTACATTTCTTTCTGGAATCCTTTAATAACTCTCTTGATGTTGGAAGTAACCAAGGACTTGGCATGTCTCAGATTAGTACAACTGCTCTGTCTCTCCTCCCTAACCCCCTTTGACATAAGACAAAACTGAAAGAATAGACAACTTAAAAGTAGCTTAGGTCAGAATCTATTGGGCAGAGTTCATCTCCAAGCATTTATGCAACTCAATGAAGAAACATAATAATTCCAGATAGGCTGATACTGTATCATGTCTGCATAAATACAAAGTGAGTTAAACACTTTTTATGTCAGTGATATGTTGTACACTTGCTAACAATTAGATTTGAAGGCATTTTCTGGAACAACAAGATCTATCTCATAATAAAATGGCATCATCTCATTTATATCTCACCCATAAAAGTCTCTTCATAACCCTTATCCAAATTTCTCTTTTATTCTGTATATCTTGGTATAAACAAGGTTACTGTTACTTCTTTGGAGAAGGGATTTAATTGCCACAAATGTTTTTCAGTGTTTCTGAAAAATTTACAGAACTAAAATTAATAGATTTTTATACATATTCCAATTATACGAATGACAGTAACTTTTTTCAAATTTTGGGTTAATGTTTTGAAACATGATGACCTATAAAGTAACATGCCCTTTATTTCAAAGTTCAACTGAACCACTCAATTAGATCTGCATTTATTTTATCATAGGTGATCAAGTGATAGATGTTGTATTGGCTGAAAAGCTTCTTGATGGGGTTGTTTAAAAATATTTTTACCTTAACTCAACTAAAACTTCTGAAGTACATTACTCATGTATTATCAAATGCTGATTTATAACATAGGACACTTCCTTATCAATCTTTTTAAAAAAGATTTATCTTGTAGGCGTGCTTTGAAAGGATATCAATCACAATTAAGATGAATATACAATTACATATCTATATTTGCAATCATAGTTTTTGTCCTTGACTCAAGCTTTTATGTGCAGGTAGTAAAAAATGTATTCCTTCACAGGAACACTTTTGTTCATAGACACAAACCATCCCTCATACTTCTGAAAAAGGGCCAACCCCTCCTCATGGTAGTTTCTTACCACTTCTATTGTGAAATAAATGACCTTAAGTAAGATATATGTTCTAGACTGAGAGGCACTTGATATTAATAGAACTACATGAAATAAAGTCAGTCCATTTTTTTCTTTGCTTCCCATGAAAAGACCAGGCATTAGTTAGTAGTGCTTGCAGTTTGGCATTGATCATGCATAAGTTCTCTCTAGTCTATCAAAAAACATAGTTTTGTTTAATGCTTACTGAAGTCAATTGCTTTTGAAAGCTGGAGTGGTGGCTGATGCCTAGAGTTTCTGTTGATAGCGAGGTTGAGAGAGGTAGAGCTCTTAAGTTTGGGAGTTCTGAGTGATAGCAAGGCAAAAGCCTGTCAAATGTCTGTGGTAAGTCTGATGCCAATATGGTGAACTTGTAGGAACAAAGATGCCTAAGCATGATTGAACTTGCCCAAGCAGGAAAAAATGAAGCAAGTTTCCATACCAATCAATATTGGGAATGGGCCCATGAGTGTAATGACTGCTGTACTTGTAGCCTGGACAAGATAAGGAGATCCAATATGTATCTCTATCTGTCTGTCTATCTATCTATCTATCTATCTATCTATCTATCTATCTATCTATCTATCTATCTATCTGTCCATCCATACACACCCAAGCCCATAGTTTATATATATATATGGCAAACTGATTTTTTTTCTTTTTTTTTTTTCAGAATTGCAAATGTTGTTCAGGGAGGTGTCTACAAAACTAGGACAGCTGGGTGGTGCAGTGTATCCACTGTGTGCTGTGTGCTTCGAGTCAGAAAGACAACTTTATAAATTTAAATCTGGCCTCAGATATTTACAAGCTGTGGCAAATTATTTAACCCTGTTTGCCTCAGTTTCCTCATCTGTAAAATAAGCTGGAGAAGAAAATGCAAACCACTCTAGTATCTTTGCCAAGAAAACCCTAAATAGGATCATAAAGAGTTGGACACAACTGAAAAGTGACTTAATAATGGGACCACAAAGTGAACTATCTTTCCTTAAATTCATTCTATGTACTGTGTTGGTAACATTCTTGATAAGATTTTGATTTATCTACAGATTTTATGGATTCCTGCATTTCACAGAATCATCAGATTATTTTAGGCAGAAGTATACTAGTTACCTTGATGTATTCTCCATAACTTGGCACAACAATCTTTTCTATGGTGACAAAAGCTTTATACTCATAGGAAAGTCATACCTATAGGAAGAATGAGGGGTAGGATCAAACCTAACTGGTCCAAAAAATTCAGCTCAATTTTGGGAGTTTTCAGAGAATGGGAAGATCTCATGATTTATTTGGTCCAATCATTATTATTCTTTCAATGTCTGTACCCACCAAATTGAGACAGTAGTGAGGAAAGCTCAATTAATCTCAGTAATGGAGCTTTAAAGATATACTGGAGTCCTTCCTAGATGAAAACAAGTTATAATTGACTAGTATCAGTCAGTTCTGGGTCTTGAGTCACCTTCCTAAATTCAAATCCAGCCAACACGGTATGTTTCAATTTTCCTCATCTGTAAAATGAGCTGGAGAAGGAAAGAGAAAACTACCCCATTACCTCTGACAAGAATACTCCAAAGGAGGTTCTGAAGAGTCAGACATGACTTAAATGACTAAATAACAAGAATATCAGTCACGTAAACATAATAATTGTTGTAGTGAGGTCAATAACTGTATCATTTACAAGGGTCCTACAGATCCTGGTCCACACCATTGACAAGTTATAAAAGGGTTACAATTCGTATTTTAGTAATTTGTTCAGTAGCTATTTTAAAAATACTAGGCCCCTTCTATCTTCTTCAATGACCACACAGAGTAATTGCAGCAGGAACTGATACTCTGGTCCCCTTCATTTCCATAACTAAGGAGGAAATAGTTTTCAGCCCTTCTAGGACATGTGAAGCTGTCTAGGCTTTGTTATTGTGCCTTTCAGGTAGTCCCATAATTTTTAAATAATTTATCCTCCAACTATATGCCAGATCAGTTTTTCCCCCAGTGAGATATTTCATATTTTTTCTATGTTTTCTTCAGTTTGATGTTGTTTTATTGTTTCATGCAGTCATTAGCTTCCACTTGACCAATTCTAATTTTTAAGGAATCATTTTCTTTAGCGAGTTTCTGTATCTCTTTTTCCTTTTGGCCAATTATGCTATTAATAAAGTTATTTTCATTAGTGAAGTTTTCTACCTCTTTTACCATTTGGGCAATTCTGTTTTTCAAGATGTTATTTTCCTCAACATTTTGTGACTCTTTTTTAAATCCAAATTGTTAAGTATCTTGTCATAATTTTCTTCCTACTTTCTCATTTCTTTACCTAATCTACTGCTCTGATTTTAAAAATAGTTTTTAGCTCCTCCTGAAATTTTTTCTTGAATATTTATCCAAATTAGCACTTTGAGGTTCTGCTAGTAGATGTCTTGACATAACTGCCTTCTTCTGAGTTCGTGTCTTGATTTTCTCTGTCACCAGAGTAGTTTTTTTTTTTTATGGTCAGGTTCTTTATGTTGTTGGTGGTGTTATTTGTTCATTTTTCCAATCTATTTCTTGACTTTGAACTTTATGTTAATTTTGGACTCTTTTTCTGGGGGAAAGGTCTTGTTCTAAGCTCAAGGTTTTATATGCTGTTTTTGAAGCTACTTTTAAGGTGTTGGAAGTTTTCAGTACTTCCAAGGTAATGTGATTCAAGGAGAAGTGCCTTTACTGCTTTCCTGATCTGTGCTCTATTCCTTACCCAGGAAAGGGTCCTGATCCTTTTTGAGCATAAACACTGTTTCTCAGGGACCCTGCTCCCTTGGGGCTAGAAGTGATCTCCTCCTCCAGGTTTCTACTCCCTTGCAACCAAAATTATTCCTCTCTGCTCTTGAACTGTGACTCAGAAGTAGCTATAGGCAATAGAGTTGTCAAATTGTTTGGTCCTGAGCCCAGTCCTACCGCAGGAGACCTCATAATCTTTTTCCGACCATTTGCCTATTCCCTTTACCATCTCTGCCTTGAAAGTTCCTGAAGCTGTTGCTATAGCTGTTGCCACCAACTCCTACCTGTAATGCTGCATACATGTGGGCTGCAAGAAAGCTTCTACTCCCATGTCACAGATCTTTTCTTTAGACCTCCTAAGTTTTCTTTGTCTAGATGAATGTCTCATCCTGAACATTTCTTGGCTCTGCCTCTCCAGAATTCTGTTTGAGGCATTATTTTAATGTTGTTTGGAAGGGCATGTTGAGAGAACTTGGATAAGTGCCTCCTCTGCTCAGCCATATTGGCTCTGTCCCCAGAAGTCTGACTTGCGGTTTTACTAACACTCTTGTTTTCTCATCTTAAATCATCTCCTCCCCAACCCTGTATTTCCAAATCCACACACAAATCTCTTTATGGAAGGGAACATTATTCCTGACTTTCCACCAAGAGAGGCAAAAGACACTACTATCACCATTCCCAAAGAGCCTATTATCTTAGATTATCATCTTAACTTGAATAGTCATCTCATACTCACACCTCAACATTGATCTTCCTGGGTGCATATGGTTGTATGATAGAAGATACCTATATCTAAAACCTTATGCCCCCAAGGCACAGTTCCACCTAATTCATAGAATCAAATCACGGGACATAGACTATAGGGTTTACATAGTGGAAAATCATAAATCCAGTCCACCAAGAAGGAGCATCCCAAAATGCAGGTGACTAAAGCTTTCTACCCTATTATAATCAGGTATTCTTAATTTCTTTTAGTTAACCAACTCTTTCTGCAGCATGATAAAGCCTATGAATCTCTCTTTTAGCATGTCTTTAAATGAATAAAAATGTACATGAAAGCAAAAGAAAATATTTTAATAGAAATCATTAAAAAATGTTAAAGGCCCCAGGTTAAGAACACCTGCTATAACTATCATGCTGAAAGACCTCTCTAGAAATTACTAAAAATGGCTCCAGGCTCCTTGTTTTTCTTCAGATGATTTATCATGTGATCTGGCTATAAAGAGTTCTCACTTTTAATTTAACCATACTCTAATTCCTTTAGCTTTTATTATTAGAGAATCAACCAATCCCATATACCATCTGAAACATTATCAAATGTCATTATGTATAGATGGGCATGCAAAGTATATTGTATACAGTAGTCTCTATTATGTAGTTGTTTTCCACTAACTGCCAGGAGAACCGATTGGAAAAGGGTACCTGGTTTGGGAAGCTGCCTTATCCCCAGCCACAGGAACTTTGCCTCCAGGATAGTAAGGGGAGTTGGACATCTGAGCCAGGGAAGGGCAAGGGAAACTTGACTGACAAGGAACACCAGACTCAGTTGTACTGCAAAGATTGGTGGGAGAGAAGGAACCAGCACATACCTGGTGAGTGTAGAAGCAGTGAGACAGAAAGTCCTTGGCTGTGGGCCCTTACAGGAGATCAGAGGTTTGGCTTTGGTTCCAGACTAGAGGGGGAAATTGAAGATCTAGGGCAAAAGGCTAGAGGTGATTACAACAATTAAGCTATTAACAAAAAAAATGCACAGGCAAAGGAGAAAAAAATCCATCAGAGAAAGCTATTATGGGAATACAGATGACTGGGCTTCATCTTAAGAAGAGAATATTGAAGTAAAGAAACCCCAAGACAGTAATGACAAATGGTCATCTGCACAAAAATAAATCGTAGAAAATCTCAAAAATATTTCAAAAATCAAATAGCAGAGATGGTAGAAAAATTAAAAAACAAAGAATATTCCAAGAAAAACAAGGAGATTATGAAAGGAAAGTCAACCAATTAGAAAAGGAGGTCCAGAACCTTAAGAAAGAAAATGACACCTTAGCAATTACAATTAGACAAGATGAAGCCAGTAAAATTATAAGACATCAAGAAATAATTAAACAAAATATGAACAGTGAAAAAATAGAAGAGAACGTGAAACATATTAAAAGAAGATTTAGAGAATTAATCAAGAAAAGAAAACATAAAAGTGATTGGACTAACTGAAAGTTATGATCAACAAAGAATCTTGATAAAATAGTACACGAAATCATTAAAGAAAATTGTCCTGATGTATTAGAACGTAGGAGAAAGTAGAAATAGAAAAAAAAAATCCATCAATCACCACTTAAAATAGATTGTATGAGGAAAACTTATAGAAAAGAACCCCCAGATCAAGGATAAACTATTAAAACCAACAAGAACAAAACACTTTAAATATGATGGTGTCCAAATTAGAATTACACAAGACCTAGCAGTGGAGATACTAAATGGCTGCAAATCTTGGAACACTATATATCAAAGAGCTAAAGAACTAGGCCTCTGGCTGAAAATATTGTTTCCCACAAAATAAAATATAATCTTGAATGAAAAAATGGACACAATCAAATATCAGACTTTCAATACTTTGATTGAATTGACATATATGAAATGTATGTATGTACATACATACATTGCATATATGTATACACACACATATATTTATTAAAGTGAGCTTAAAAAGAGAAGAAGAAAAAAAGTGTACCTGAGAGCCAGCACACAATATATTTGACTGATTATTTTGGTAAAGGATTTCCAAAATACCAATCAAGAAAACCATGGCCTTGAGGGCAGGGAAGATATTCTTTAGGCAACTATGTTCTAACTGGTACATTTGAGTCAGGAGGAAGTATCCCTTTGCAATTGACTTTGCAAGGAAAAACTAGGTCCAGAGGACCTAAGTTCAGATTTGGATTCAGACACTTTCTATCTGTGTGATCCTGGGGAAGTTACTTGCTCCTGATTTACACCAAAAAAAAAAAAAAAAAAAATTAAAAGAAAGAATAAAAGACCTGGTTTGCTTGATTTCATGCTTGACAAATAGTTGTTCTAAACTCCCAACAAGGAGGTATGATAGTTTGAAAAGAACATAACAATGGGAATTGGAGAACCTGGGTATAATGTCTTCCATGTACCTCCTGTGTGATCTTAACCAATCGCTTGACCTCTTTGGCTCTCAAGTTAGAGATGTAAGAGATGAGCACTTATGACAGAGCCTCAGGAACATTTTAAGTGTGTAACCTGGATAGTAACAAGATTGAGAAGATGTGGTCTGATATTTACGAGGAGACCGAGAGAGAGTAACATCATAAAAAAAAAAAAAAAGTAAGTTAGGAAAGAGTATCCAAAAGGAGAATTTGGTCAATCATATGAAAATGCCGTGGAATTATTAAATAAAGAGTTATAAAAAGTTTCATCAGATTTAGCAATTAAGGACCTTGATGGGAAGTTTCAGGAGAATGGCTAAATCAGAAGCTATATTGAAAAAAATGCTGATAAATGAAAGGGAAGTGGAAAAAGGAAACAAATACAGATGGCTTTTAGTAGAAATGTGCCAAGTCCTCTTTCCTCCCTGATGCTTAAGGGGATCAAAGATAAGGGACATTCAATAATACAGAAGGTCATCAGGGTAATTGCTTGTGAGAAGAGTCAAGTTTCTTTTATTAGGGGAAGATGGAAGATGTTTGATATGTATTCTAATTTGAAGGGTAGTTTGGTAATAAGAAAATACTGTTGGTATCTAAAACTGAGTCAATGAGTCATAAAAAACAAATATTTCTCAATAAATTATAGATGTGTTCTCTGGTAGTATTCTTTTCCATAGTGGTAGAAATCCTAACCTTAAAATTAAGGTAAAAGAAGAAAATAAAGAAAAAAATGAACTGGAAAGAAAGATATAAATTTCTGGTTATTTGTAGTGCAAGTTGTTTAGAAAACAAACAAAAACCAGCAGTGAATGAAGTAATCAAGACAATTAGTAAAGACAAATAGTAAAATATCAGGATAAAAAATATGATTATAAAATTATCAGTATTTCTGTACAATATTAACAAAAAGCTCAAAGAGATAAAGACATGTATTTCAAAATGTCAAGAAATACATAGATTATTTGGCAATTAGCCTACCAAACATAGATAGAACTCCTATAAATACAGCTATAAAACACCTTTAACCAAATATTTGCTTTACTTTTATTGAAATTAGTTTAATTTAATTGAGATTTTAGTAAAAGATACCAATTGTTTATGACTAGATCATGCTGGTATAATAAAAGTGATTATATTATCTATATTAGTGTATAATAATGACATACTTAGTCAAATCACTATTTTTCCTTAATAGAACTAGATAAAATGAAAACTACTAAAACTATTTTTGATTTATTTTATTAGACTCTTTATGTTTAAGTAGATCATCATAATGTCTTCAAAAAGCAATAATGTTGTTTCTTCTTTGTCTATGCTTATTTCCTTAGTAACTTTAGCAAAATTAAAAGGACATAAAATAAATCCACATAAATCTTCAGTACACCTCTATGTTATCAAAAAAAACATCCAGAATAAAGAACTAGAAAGACGAATTTTATCTAAAATAGCTATAGAAGACATAAAACATTTACGAGTATATCTATTACATGCCTCTAACTATAGAGAAATAGAGACCTAAATAATTGGACAAACATTAAATACTTAAGGATAGACTAAGTCAGTAAAATTAAAAATGAGAATATTACTTAAATTAATTTACTTTTTCAGTCTGTACCAATCAAATTGTCACAAGAAGATGGGAGCTAAGGTGGCAGAGTAAGCAGTAGGTCACTCTCACCCTCTATTACTGACTTCAAAAAATCCCCAGAAAATATCATCCCAGGAAAATATGGGGTGCTGAAATCTTTTAGCCCTGGAGGCTTGGGGATTAGTAGAAAAAAGTTCTTCATACTGCATGATGGGAGGTGTCCCAGCAAGACAGTTGGCAAGCCACACCTCAGCAGACCAGCAGAAGATCCTGCACCCCAGGGTGGTGAAGGAGACAAGTGCCAACACCAGGAAGATTGAGGGAGGCAGTGGTCAAAAGCAAAACTCTAATGGGGAGGGAAAGGGAGAAAGGAGAGAAAAAAGCAAAAATATGGTGAAGGAAATAGGATGAAAAGACAGAGCAAGCAGTCAATCCTAAGAATGTGATTGGGATGAACTCCCACATAAAATGGCAGGAGAATCAATTGAATACTACAATCCCACAATATGTTGCTTACAAGAACACGTTTGAAAGAGTGGGTTACATACAGAATAAAAGTGAAAAGCTGGAGTAGAATATATTATGCTTTATCTGAAGTTTTTAAACAATAGTAGTGGTAGCAATGCTGATCTTAGATAAAGCAAAACCAAAGATAGATCTAATTAAAAGAGATAAGAAAGGAAACTACATTCTGAAAAAAGGCACTATAGACAATGAATAATATGATTACTAAACATAAATGCAATAAGTGGCATAGCATCCAAATTCTTGGAAGAGAAGTTAAGGGAGTTACAAGAAGAAATAGACAACAAAACTATACTATGGGGGGACCTCAATCTCGCCCTGTCTGCACTAGTTAATACAACCACAAAATAAATAAGAAAGAACTAAAAGAGGTGAATAGAATTTTAGAAAACTTAGTTTGACTTCTGGAGAAAATTGAATGGGGAGAGAAAGGATCATTTTTCTTGGCAGTACATGGCACCTACAGAAAAATTGACCATGTATTAAGGTATAAAATCCTCACAATCCAATACATATAGGTGGAAATATTAAATGAATCCTTTTCAAATCATGATGCAATAAAAATTACATATAATAAAGGGACATGGAAAGACAGACTAAAATTAATTGGAAACTAAATAATTTAATCCTAAAGAATTAGTGGGCCAAACAACAAATCATAGAAATAGCTAGTAACTTTATCCAAAAGAATGATAATAATGAGACAACATACCAAAACTTACAGGATGCCATGAAGGTATTTCTTAGGGGAAGTTTTATATCTCTCAATGCTTAGAGGAATAAAATAGAGAAAGAGGAGGTCAATGAACTGGGCATGTGACTGAAAAAAGCTAGAAAGAAAACAAATTAAAAATCCCCAATTAAATACCAAATTAGAAATATTGAAAACCAAAGGAGAGATTAGTAAAATTGCAATTAAGAAAATGATTGAACTAATAAAATTAAGAGCTGATTTTATGGAATAAAAAACAATCGCACTGATAAAACTTAGGTAATTTCATTAAAGAAAGAAAGAAGAAAACCAAATTACCAGTATGAAAAAGGAAAAGGATAAATTAACCACCAAGGGAGAGGAAATTAAAACAATAATTAGGAGCTATTTTGCCCAACTGTCTGACAATAAATTTGACAATCTTAAAGAAATGGATGAATATTTACAAAAATATAAATTGCCCGGATCAACAGCAGAGGAAATAAAATACTTAACCCCCATCTCCGGAAAAGAAATTGAACAAACTACCAATGAATTCCTCAAGGAAAAAAAAATCTCCAGAGCTAGATGGATTTACAAGTAAATTCTATCAAATATTTAAAGAAAAATTAATCCCAATACTTTATAAACTACTTGGGAAAATACATGAAGGAGTCCTACCAAATTCTTTTTATGGCGCAAATATGGTAGTGATAACTACACCAGAAAGAATCAAAACAGAGAAAGAAAGCTATAGACAAATTTTTCCTAATGATATAGATGCAACAATTTTAAATCAAATATTAGCAAAGATATTACAGCAATATATCACAAGAATAATACATTATGACCAGATAGGATTTTTTACCAGGAATTCAGGGCTGGTTTGATATTAAGAAAACTATTAACATAATTGAGCATATCAACTACAAAACTAGCAGAAATTATATAATTTTCTCAATAGATGAGAAAAAGCTTTTGATAAAATATAACACCCATTCCCATTGAAAGCACTGGAGAGCACAGGAATAAATGATGTGTTCCTTAAAATGATAAGTAGCATGTATCCAAAACCAGTGACAAGTATTACATATAATGGGGATTAGCTAGAAGCATTTTCAAAAAGATAGGAGGTGAAACAAGGATGTCCGTTATCATCAGTGTTATTCAATATTGTATTAGAAATGTTAGTTTTAGCAATAAGAGAAGAAAAAGATATTAAAGTAATTAGAGAAGAAGTAAATCTATCACTCTTTGCAGATGACAAGATGTTACATTTAGGGAATCCTAGAGAAGAAAAAAAATACTACTTGAAATAATAAACAAATTTAGTAAAGTTGCAGAATATAAAATAAACCCACAAAGGGAAAAGGACCCACATGTACAAAAATATTTTTAGTAGATTTGTGGTGGTCAATAATTGTAAACTGAGGGGATGCCTCTCAATTAGGAATGGCTGAACAATTTTTGTAATATGAACACATTGGAATTCTGTTGTGCTATAAGAAATGATGAGCAGTTAGACTCTTCAGTCTTCTAAATTTTATTCCCCTACATATACTCTGCAAGCTGATCATTGACTTCATTGCTGTTCCTAGAACAATAAACTCTATGTCCAGACTCAGGGCATTGTCATTGACTGTCCCGTATACTGAGAATAGTCTCTCTTTACTCCTATCTTCTGACTCCCATGGCTTTCTTCAAATCCTAGCTAAGATCCCAAACTTTAATTCTGAGCTTCTCCTAAGTTCCTCATGTGCATAAAACAAAATAAGTGCATCCATGTGTTGGGGGAATGTTTTGCAACTATATCCCTTGCTATTCCTTCCTGGTAAATCATGTTTTGTAAAAGATAATTAATGTAAACTATTTGATTGATAATAAGGAACACATTGGTATGTATTCAGGAATTAAAAACCCCAAGTCCCACAAGGGTTATCACCAGAATTTTATGGTAACTGCTTTAGGGTTCATACCTGACAGTATAAGTTCACAGTGGAGAGTAAGCCCAAAGAAGATATTATTCTCAGAAACAGAAATTGTCTCATAAGCTGTAATTATTTTTCAAAGTGTTTTATTTGCAAATATTTACCATTAAATATGTGACCAAATGCTTCCCCCCAAAAGATATTTCTTGTTGTCTATGCTTGTGAGTGTGTGTGTGTGTGTGTGTGTGTGTGTGTGTGTGTGTGTGTGTGTGATGAATTCATCCTACCCTTGGCTTTCCTTCCCAAAGAGAACCTTCTGCTATTTTTTTCTTTTAAATATAAATATCTTCTATCTTTTCTTGTCAAGGATAGTAAAAAATGAAAATACTATTTTTTTTGTTATTCTTGATTTGTACTCAAAGAGTAGCAAAGGAAATCACAAGGGTGCCCCAGAATTGGATTTAAATGAGGCAGAGCCTCACTCTCTTCTCCAGAATCCCTGAAGTCCACTGGCAAGACAAAAGTCAAGAGGAGTAGAGATTGCCCAGGATGCAGCAGATAACCTTGGTCTTTCTAAATTGAGGTCTTTTTCAGGTCTCAGTTTTTTCTGAGGTGATGATTGACTAAGTACTAGGTAAAAATTGAGATAAAAGAAGGCCTAATTTACCATCCCAAAAATATCATTCTGGGAGAACAAGACCCTCAAAGATTCTGGCCTAAACAGAAAATAATTGCTGTTCTAAGTCATCCAAACTAAACAATAATTCCTAGAGGATTCAAGGAAATTCATAGAGTTCTTTAAAACCATTATTTTTAAAAGCCTGTTTTGTTCAGAGCTATATTTCAGGAAATAATCAATAAAAATTGCACAGGATATAAAATGAATTGTCTCAGCTTTTAGAAAAAATAAAAATCTAACCCCTAAGCCCCAAAATATTTTACATAATATAAGCAGCCAAAATTTATATTCTTGCAGAGCACCCACATATAAGAATACAGAGCCCTAAATGGAGAAGGACCACATGTGACAAGGGACTGAAGTTGTGTTTGACTACAACGGAGACAGAACAGATGTCTCTAGCCTCATTTCCCCCCACCCTTCTCTAAGAAAGGTTTTCTTTTCTGCCAGGTGTGTGTTTTTTTTAAATTTGCTATTTTTTTTATGATCTAGCTCTGGCTGTCTATAAGACCTCAGTTCATCCAAGGTGGTATGATTCAAGGAGAGGTGTGGTCACCACTCTCTTGGCCTGTTCTCTGGTCTATGAGTGACCACACTCTTCTCTATCTTGGAACCATGATCAGGGCTCCTGTATCCCACCCATAAAATGTGAACATAATAGCACTTACCTCTCAATGTCAATTGAATCAGCAGAGGTGATTGAATTGACTATGGGATCAGAACTCTGCTTGAGTTAAGTTCAAGGTAAAGGAACCCATGACTACTCCAGCATCTTTAAATAAACCTTACTTCAAATGATTCCTCATTTCTGTAGGGGCTGTCACCAAGGCTAAGCAGATTCCCCTTCAGGGATAACTACTGGACTCAGCTAATATTGATGGTCTCTGTTTTTTCCTTAATTTGGTGTATCTGTGCTTGGTCTTTGGATCTTTTAGAACTCAGAAAACTCTCAGTCCGCAGCATATTCATGCAGATGTGTTGTTGTTCAGTGGTTATCAGTCATATCAAGTCTTCATGATCCAGTTTTGGGATTTTCTTAAGCTACTGGAATGTGACCTTGGACAAGTCACTTAATCTTGTTTACCTAAGTTCCTCATCTGTGAAATGAGCTGGAGAAGGAAATGGCAAAGCAGTAATTGTTTGCAAGTTATGGGAAGACAGACACTCAAATATACCAACAGTAGAACTCAGAATTGGTAGAATCCTTCCAGAAAAGTAAGTGAAATTATGAGAGAAAAATTACTTATCCACTTATATCCTGTGACAGCTTATTCCACTATTCTAATAACTTTGCACCTATTCTGTCAATAAAAGGGAGAAGTGATTTTTATCCATTCCAAAATATTCAAAGCAGCACATAGGTATTTTAGGAATAACAATATTATTCTTATGAACATGCTGTTTATCTTTATGTGGGGAAGGATTGAACAAATTCCATATGTAAATGCAATAAAATTTCATCATAATATGTTGGATGATGAGTAGGGGGAATTCAGAAACCCATTTAAAGTCCTGTATGAACAAATATAAAACTAAGGAAATATAGCAAAGGTAATAATACATACAATGATTTCAATAATGGAAATGAAAACAACACTAAAAGACAAAAGAAACCGCAATTGTAATAGTGTATTTCTTTAGACAACCATTACATTTATGGTGATGGATGTGTGTTTATGTATGTATTACATATTCATATAAGCATGTATGTGTGTATAAGTACCTATATTTACATATATTTGTGTGTATGTCTGTGTGAATGTGTTTTTCAGATACCTAATATTGGAACATACTTTTCTCTCTAGTTAATATTGGAATACTACAGATTCACTATCTGTCATTCCGTCAGTAAATATATTTCTCTACTTTGCTTAACTTTTGTTTGCAAAAGTCATTGGAGGAGGAGATTATTGAAAAGTGATCATAGTGCAAAAATATTAATAGCTTTTTTAAGGAAAAAAGAGCTTGGAGCTTTTTTTAAAGTTTACTTACTATAAATTCCTACTTATTTTCAATCTTCAAGGAACTGAAATGATGAGAATAATAAAAAGTATTTTTTAAAAAGATAATAACTTAAGTCTATTATACAACTTTAGACAACATGTACATGTGAGACCTCAGATTGTTATGTAGATCATCCATGCTGAAAACTACTTCTGTTTAAATGTACAGCAAACATTACACTATATTGCAAGCTCATCTAGGGAATAGGAGGCTCCTCAATTGCCATAAAGAATATAATAAAAGCAATAACATCTAATGGAATGCTGGTTGTAGCTTAATGTTCAACTCATGAACACCATATTGAATGTCACAGTTACTATTAGTTCCATCTTGAGCAATGGCCTACCATTTTTATAGCACAAACTAACATTCATTTATTGTTTCTACTTAATTAGCTGCAAGGTCAATTTGTTTTTGAGTACATATCATTGCCTTTCTAAACTCCAGAGGAGACAAACAGATCTCTATGCCATATTACTCAGTGCAGAATAGCCAGAAACCAAGTTAGGAGAGCTTCATATATAACTATATTTATAGGCAAATTCAGAAAATCATATCAAAAAGGAATTTGGATTGGTGGAGAGGTTTTTCCTTCAAGGACAATGTTGTATTTATACACACACACGATGTATACAATGTTACACATAAATATGTGTGTACATACACATATGTGTGTATATGTGTATGAGTATGCACACACAAAATTTTATATTGTTTGTAAACCTCTCATCATCCTGAAAAAGTAACACATGGCTACAAACTACTGAGTGTTATTGGGGTGTCAAGGATCACAAGTTATGGTCTTTGATGAGGGAATCAGTCCTTACCATAACAGAATTATAAGAAGTATTCATAGAAGTTTGAAAGAACATTTGGTATGGGAACATGAGAAGTCAGAGTTAAAGGAATGGATTTCTGATGACTGGCTACTACAGAGAATGATTTCAAATCTCACAAATCTCTTTTGATTAAGTCAAAACGACCTTTCAAGTAAATTCCACCTGGCACTGATATATAGAAAGTAGTATTCTTCTCAATGTCAGTGTGTGGGACAAAGGAATTAAGAAGTCGATGGTCAAAGCTAAAGACACAAAATTAAAGCAAGTACTCATATACTTGACTCTGAAGACATTAAAAAGAAATATTTGATCCTATGGGATTTATTAAAACAGATAAAATTAGACCACCAAGAATTTGAAGAGATATTAGAGGTCATCGGATCTGAAACATGAATCCCCTGTGCAACTTTCCCATTTCTTATAGTTTGTATGTTGTCTAATAACTAGAGGGAAGAAACATTTTGTAGTTGAAATTTGAAAATCTTGGTGGAATTACAGTGACAGATTAAATGGTAGTTAGCTCAGTTAGAAGTCCAGAGCAACATATTTGACAACTAACCATTTTCTTGGTAATGGACCTTTCTGATAAATGCTCAGCACAAAAACAAGTGGTCATGGCAATCAGAAGATCGACTATATTTAATAAAATAATAAAAAGGCAAGTCTATTTCCAGGAAGAATCTTAAATAAAACATTTTAGGTAGGTCAATATCCATTTGCCATTTGAAAATGTACAAGAGTCATATCCAGAAAGATATTGAGTCAACTCTCCTGAATCATTGACAATTTTTATCTACAAATATGTTGTTTTGTGTCAACATTTGAATCAGTGAGATGCAAAAAAAAAATCCATATAAACACATACATATATACATACATGTATGCATGCCTGCACGCATATATTTGATAATACTTTCTATAAAAATTATATTTTGCTGGAGGAACATAAAAAGGTATATATCCCTGCCCTCCAAAAGCTACACTGAGGCTTGTCATCACAGATTCAAGTTTTCCTACTTTGCTCATTATTTTTGTTGTCTAGGTCATAAATTTTGCTCTCAAAATTCTCCTTTGCCTTTAAAACCAATCAGGAACATGTTGCGGTTCCATGTTCTGCTCAAATTTTACAGTTTCTTCTGCTCTATCAAGTAGTGGAACGTTGTCCTTTTTCTTTTCTCTTCCCTTACCCTCTGGTATTTATCATAGATACCTACACTAATTTTCTGGTTCTAAAGAGCATGTTTCCTTCTGTAACTGCTTTCCCCTGTTTATATGATCCTGTCAAGGTCTTTATTTTGTTTTGCTACCTGGTACTTTCAGTTGTTCCCCATCCCCCTTCATAGTTTCCTTATCACTTACTTCCTTACTACCTCCCCTCTTATTGTGCTTTCTTTGGGGGCTAAATCTCAAAGTGTTTCAGTTCCTCCCACAGTGGGTATTTCATGGCCCACCAACCTTTAGAAGAATTCGAGAAAAAACATTTGTATTCTGGGTGTCCTAGACCATGGAAACAGATCCATTACTTTATCTTCTGTTTTGGAAATGTTTGAAAGGCTATGGGGATCAGAGAAATATATCTAGCCCAATATCTTGTTGCTTAAATGATACAGAAATACCACTAGAGTAAAATGTAGAATATGTATAGAGTACGCATGTATGTACACATATACATGTACATAGGCATATGTATATATACACATATTTAAGTACATATATGTGTATGTGTATACACACAACACACAGATATATTTAAATATTTAAATATCTGGTAACATTTCTAGCATTTGTTACAACTGTTATAAGAAAAGTGTCTTGGTATTTCTGAAATCATCTATTTTTTCCTAGCAGCACAAGAATTTTTGAAGTTATTTTATTTTGCTATTACTCCCTTCCATACTCTTCATTGTTTGTTCATGTCTCAACACAACTGAAAAGGAAAAAAAAAAGTGGTCAATATCTGAATAACAATCTGCCAATACAAAGGTAGCACACACTATCAGTGATAGTTGGCCTCAGATCCAGGAAATCATTGGTTCAAGTCCTGTCTATGACATTTTCATTGACCCTAAGCAAATATCTAAGCATTTCAGTGTTCTGGGCAACTCTCTAAGCCAGTGATGCATATTCTTGAACCTCAGGTTTTTATTCAATGACGGTGATTTGTGTGAACAGTCTATCTTCATTATTTTTCAAAATTAAAATGCAAAAATAAACCAGATTATGAAAGAGATTTAAAACTGAGCTCATCTATTATTGAGCTAAATATGGCAAACCTTTGTTCAAATAAAAATTATAACATAAAAAGTAAATTTACATATGATTATTATATTGAGAATCATCTTCGCAACTGTGGCTTTCATTAAAATGTTGTATTCAGTAAAATTTAGAAATTTCAAATAAATTCTTACAGACAATAATAAGCATATGAAGTTTTTCAAAATTACTTACTTTTATTCTTACAGAACTTCCCAATATAATAGTAATCATTTGTTATAACTAGAATTTGTATTTAATTTCATAGTTATGGGTTACATAAAAATGTTTTACAGTTTACTTGCCAGGATACACACACACACACACACACACACACACACACACCAGAATTAAATACACTTTACACAAATAAAAGCAGATTTAAATAATGGGAGAAATATTAATTATTAGGCTGAGTCAATAGAATATAAATTATAATATTGCCTAAACTAATTTCCCTATTTATTGCCTTACCAATCATACTAAAGAATTATATTACAGAGCTAGAAAAAAAAATACAACAAACTTGCTCTGGAGGAGCAAACTGTCAAATCTCAAGGGAAATGATGAAAAAACTGGGAAACAAGCAAGTTGACAAGTTTCAGATTTCAATTTTTGCCACGAAACAGTAATCATCAAGAAAATGGGTTACTAGTTTAAAAAATAAAAAAGTTTATCAGTGAAACAAATCATCATCCTACAGAAGCAAATGAGAACATTAACTTAGTGTCTAATAAATCCCCAAATTCTTGGTATTGAGGAAAACTCTTCAACAAAAACTGTTGTGAAAACTGAAAAGCAATATGGCAGAAACAAGCAATATTTTGGTACAAACCAACATTTCACATTATATCCCAACATAAGCTCCAAATAAATACATGGTTGATATATAAAGGGAGACATCATTAACAATTTAGAGGAACAAGGCTCTAGAAGACTTCCTGACCAAACAGAGATAGAAGTAAAAGTAAAGAAAATCATTACATAAAATTTGATATTTTTGGTACAAAAAATGCAAAAAAATAGAAGTGAACTGGGCACATGAGAAGGGGAGGCATAGTTGTAGCTAGTTTCTTTGACAAAGTTCACATTACTAAAATATACAGAGAACTGATTAAAATATGCAATAAGAGCCATTTTTCAACTGATGAATGATCAAAGGATATAAGCACAAACTTTTCTGAGAAGAAACCCAAGGGCTTATATTGAAAAAAAAAAAATGATCTGAATCACTAAAGATTATATAAATGCAAATTAAAAGAATACTTTGATATTCTACATTCTACCCATCAGACTCACAAGATTGAACAAAAAATAAAGAAAATGGTAACTTATGGCAAAGCTGTGGTAAAATAAGTAGATGAATACACTGTTGTTGGGACTGTGAACTGATCCATTTTGGAAATCAATTTGGAATTATACTCAAAAAGCAAACTGTACATTCCTTTTGATCCATCAGTCCCTATCCCAAAAGGATAAAAGAAAAAAAATACTTTGAAGCATGAAAATTAGCTATGTCTCATTGCTTTTGTTTTTGTTTTTGATTTTTTTTTATAGTGGCAAAGAATTAGAAACTCATGTATTCCTTAACAAGCTGGAAATGACTGAACAAATTATGGTACATGAATATGATGGAGTGCTATTTTCGTCTAAGAAATACTGAAAGGGACAGTTTCAGGGAAACCTGAGAGAACTTGAATCAACTGATACAGACTGACGGGAGCAGAATAAGGTGAATGATATTATTTTAATGCAAACTACTTTGAAAGATTTTAGAAGTCTGGTCAGTGCAATGACCAATCACTGTTAAGAAGACTTATGAGAAATATGCTGCTTACCTCTCAGCAGAAAGGTCACGAACTTCAAAAGAAAATGGAGGCTTTTATTCATCTATTTATTTATTTATTTTTGGGCATGATCTATGTGATACTTTAAATATCATATTATTAATGTATAATAGTAAATATTAATATTTAATAATACATAAATGTATGTGTTTGTAACAGATCATTTTCTTTTTCTTTCTCAAAGAAGAGGGGGAGAAGAGAAAGAGAGGTGTAGAAAAAAATATATTTATTCCTTTTAATTCCTATCTAACAATTTAGGGGACTTTAAACCCATCAACCATCATCATGAATTCATCAAGATTTAAAACGCTTCTTATTTATAATTAGAGGCTGAAAGTATTTCAATAGTAATTGCACATGATGATCATTACTGCTATTAATTTTAATACATGTTAAATTAGCTTTTATCCAAAACACACACACACTCACACACACACACACACACACACACACGCACGCACGCACGCAAACAGACAATCTAATTCAACCCTCTCATTTTGTTGCTAGGGAAACTGTGGGGCCAGAAATAAAAATTGATTTATCCAACATTAATTTAATTAAATATTTTTACAGTGTGTTTTATGTATAGGTAGGAACTTTTGCTACACATTTAGATATTTTCATGAAAAATATCCCTATGAGAGAGATAACATACAAAAATAGATTTTGTTAAAAAAAATCCCATGGTCAAAGGCCATTTTCAACAGAGAGGTCCAAGAGAGAACAAACAAAGATTATTTTGAAGAGTTAAGAATTATCAACTTTCATTGATGGATAGGAATTCAATAGGTGAAAGCTCAGAAAACATAATATCCAAATCTAGAAAAAAAAATGTTCAGTGTCACAAGGATAGAAAACATAGGTCACATTCATAGTACAGAGAATATTGCAGAGTAGTTGAAAATAAGAATCTCAGAGAGGAGGACAGTATCAAACAAGGCTAGACAGGTAATGTGGTGCCAGATTATGAGGGTTTATATGCCAAGAAAAGAATAACATGGTATAGGTTCAACCACATTTACATGCAGATTTAGTGAGCTCATTACCCCCTTTCTCCACTTGTTGATAGGTCACTTTTCTTTTTCATTTTTATTTAGGTTTCTAAGGTTATAAAGGGGTATATCTGAGATTTCTGCATTAATTACTAGTTATAACATCCCCTTTTTACTAACTAAACAGTTAGCTCTGAGTCCTTATCCTGGTTTGTTTTGCCACTAGAATTTGTTTATCTTTTTTCTATATATTAAGCTTTATGATTCCATGATCTCAAATAGTGATAAAAATTGCTTCCAAATCTAATTGTTAACAACACAACAAAGAATGAAACAAAACATGTAACCATTACAACTTATGACTTTTCAATTCTGAAATTACACTCCTATTATTCAGATACATTATTCAAGATACTAGCTATAGTCTTTTCTCAAAAATTCTCTTCACATTTCTTCAGAAGATAAACGTTAAAACCAGTTCTCACCAGAAGAAAAAGGATTTGTAGTCCTTTTTCTTTATTTTTTCTTCAACCATTACATCAGTCTTTCCAGAATATTAAGCTCCACTGTTCTCATAGACACCTCACAGAATTACAATTAAATTGTCATTCCAAGATTCCACTGGTTCTTAAAGAGATAGTAAAAGTATCTACATTCTCTGTGGGAGACATTCTTGAAGCTGATTTTTCCTTACAAAATGAATTTATACTTGATACTGTAGAAAATGGGAAGGTGCTAAAGATTTCTGAGCAGAGGAGAGACAAGACCAGATCTATATACAGAGAAAATTAGTGTGGCACAAGCAAAAAGGATGGATTTCAGATGGGTTGAATATAAAGGGAAAGATATTGGTTAAGAAATAATAGCAATATTGTCTAAAGTCAATAATTAATGCTTGAACGCAAGAAACGTAGGATGTGGTGACTAATAAAAAGTTTGTCTTTTTGCTTAGATATGTCTTTTAACTTAAATTTTTCTTCACTTCAGAATTGTATTTTTTTCTTTTAATTTCTGCCCTTCAACTTGTGGAGCCTTAAAACTGTCTTAACTGTCATCATGAATTCATCAACATTTTAAAACACTTCCTATTTATAATAAGAAGCTCAAAGTGTTTCAATAGTAATTGCTCATGATGATCATTTCTGCTATTAATTCTAATATATATATATGTATATATGTATATATGTATATATATATATATATATATATATATATATATATGAGAGAGAGACAGAGAGAGAGAGAGAGAGAGAGAGAGAGAGAGAGAGAGAGAGAGAGAGAGAGAGAGAGAGTGAGCATTGCTAAGCCACAGATATATAATTAATAGTTTGATAAGAAGTACAAGATCTGAGGTTGGGAAATAGTGGGCTCTGAAATAATTTGATGTTTTACTATATGTTAAGTGTATAAAAACTTAGAAAATAGTAAGATCCCGACTTAAACAATATTTAATTAAAAAATGTAAATCTATATGTGTAATCTCTTTTCTAAAACATGAAAAGAGAGTTGCTATTGCCTGTTACCAGATATTCTTATATTGACACATATGCTGTGACAAGAGCTGTCATATAATAAAAACAACATTTAAATAGTGCTTATTGTGTGCCAGGCACTGTGCTAAGTGCTATATAACTATTATATTGCTTAATTCTCACAAAAAAAAAAACCTTAAGAGTTATTATCCCCATTTTAAAGATGAGGAAATTAAGGAAAATAGTGATTAAGTGACTTGCCTAATGATGATTAATGAGTAACTTCCTTCCACAATTTTAATTGGACAATGTCAGCAATTCCAATCACATACCCCAACCTTTCCCTTCCCATTTCTTTCTCAGGAGTTATATATTTTTGGTACATAATCATTTCACTAGATTTCTACATGAATTAGACATCCTGTAAAGTCCATAGGTGAAATAATGGGACTGAATATCCTACGAAACAGTATAGGTTAACAGTTTAATCATTTTGGTGTATGACTCAAACATGGAGTTCATACAGAAACACTTTTCCTCAATAGATCACATGTGGCATGCAGAAATACTGCAGCGTTGAGGAAATTGAACATGCTTCACACAACACTATACACTTAATAGGAAATTAACAAATGTTTCTTCAGAATTCCAAGAAAAAGACTGAGTGTGGCATCTACCTGACTCATAGATTCTACCTAAATAGGTGCAAATATAATAAAAATGGAAGCAAGAGAAACAAAAGAAAGAAAATGTGTAGGTAATCACTAGAGAAAACAAGATAAAACTAAATTGCACCCTTCCTAACTTTACCTAACACTGTCTGTCAGGACATAACATTCCCGATGTCATTGTTCATTTTTGAGAATGAAGGATAACAGTAATCTGTGAGTAGTAGTAGCTGGCCCACTGGGGACCAAAATGGCCAGTTACAGTTAGGTAATGCTCTTTTTTTTCCCCATCCTTCCTTCCTTCCTTCTTTCTTTTACTTCTTCCTCTCCTTCCTTTTCCTCTGTCCATGTGGGAAATTATACCTTTACCTGCTGATGTTCTACCCAAAGGAATGCATATTTTGATCACTGAAACCTCATAAGATATCTTGGGGTTTATGGGCTAGATTTCTTTCTTAAGGACCATGCCTTAAACCCAACTTATTCTGCCTCTCATTGATTGGACAAAATTAGGTCCCAGCCCAACCCTGACTTGGTCATTGATTCAGAGTGAATGTATGTAGGGATTTTGTCTATTTTGGCCAGAAACCCTGAGGGTATTCCTCAAACCTGTTTAATTTGTACTTCTTTCAAGCCTTCAAAACTTTGAAAAATTCTGTGAAAATAAGCTGATGGCCAACAGTTATTTTCAATTATCCTTAAGTAAGGCATCTATCAGCTCTTTCAGCAAGACTCAGACTGACAGCATCTGAAGGCACCTAAGTTGAAAAAAAAATCCTGAGAGTTATATCAGGACTGGAGGGTGAAGTGTTCTATAAGGAGAGAACCTTAAACATCTCTCTGGGGAGGGACAAATGAAAAAAATAAAAGAGATAGCATAATGGAAAAATAGAGGGCTCTTTAAAGACTTGACCCTTTTACTTTTCCTGATAGTTTAACGGATTAAGAAATTCAAAAAACTGAATTCTGTCTTTTTGGAGAAACTTGGGAAATGATGAATGTACATCATTCTCTATTTCTTTGTTTTGTGTGTGGTTTGCCCTTCATTCTCAAAGGATGTATTATCTTTGTTTTGTTTTATTGACTTCCCCCACACACACACACAATGACAAGGATAATTATTGAGATTTTCTTTGATATATAAATATTCGCATACAAGATATTTACATTTTCAACACTAAACTGAAGATTTAATCATCTTGAGCTTGTGGTTTTGCTACAAAGCAGGTGTTTTGAACCTGGAGTGCAAGGTCAAAGAAAGGGTCCATGAATAGATTTCAGAGGGGCTGTGATCCTGGGAGAAAATGCAATTTATACCTTTATTTTCATTGAATTCTAACTGAAATTTAGCATTTTCCTTAACTATTGCAGTGAACAAAGCACAGTAATATTATGTCTTTTATACTCATTATTACTTTGAACTAATTCTAGTCAATAAACTCACCAATAGATCACATATGGCTGTAGTCTTCCTGTCCTAAAATGTATTTCAGCATAAATGATTTCTCTTATAACCCTATATATCTGGATTTTTATATTTATAAACAGTATTCTGAGGAAAGATTCATGTTTCACATTGTCAAAAACGTCCCTCCCCCCCCATACACACACACTATGACTCTTCTATAGAGAGTATAAAAGGGAAAAAGTAGAACAATATGGAAATGTTTTACATAACTGCATATGTATATCTGATTGCTTACCATCTTAGGGAGAGGGGAGGGAAGACAGAGAGAGGAAGAGATAGAATTTGAAACTAAAAAATTTAAGAATTAAATAAACAAATATTAAAAAATATTTTGACATGTAAAAGTAAATGTGGATATTTCTATTTTGTTACCTCACTGATCACTCTCCTAGCTTGACAATCAACAGATTGCCTAAAAATCTGAAGTACTTTGCACATTGTCATTTTTAATTTTTTAGCTTTGCAGAAAAATACAAACCACATGGAACTAGGACCTTTACTCAAAACTAAAATCCTCATAAGCAAATCTCATTAAGTAAAGAGATAATTGTGTACTTTTGGGTTTTCCTCCATTGAATGAAGATTGAGAAAGGGAAAAGAATAGAGATTCTAAGAAAAAATCATCAATGTTCTCAGCCAGTCACATTGACCTTTGCTGAGTAACATATTATATAACGAATAATGTCTACTCTCAAGGTGCTTAAAAGTCTATCAAGTGATTAAAAAACACATATAGCATTATTGCACTAAATTTTGCAAAACACTGCATATTTTATGTCATTTGATCCTTCTAACAGCTCATGAAATAGGTAGTGCATTTGCTATTATGTCTATTTTAGAAATGAGTTGCCTGAGGTTTAGAATAATTAAGCGATTTGTCTACAATTGTAAATAGAGAGAGAGAGAGAGAGAGAGAGAGAGAGCATTCATTAGGTGCCTACTACATTCTAGGTACTGTGATAAGCACTGGGGGATATAAGTACAAGAGGGGAAAAAAAAAGACACCCTCCAAGTTCAAGAAGCTCATAGTCTAATATGAGAAGGTAGGTTTGCTAAGTCTTTTACTTATGTCATCTGATACTATTATTATCTCCATTTTGCATATGAGGAAACTGAGGCTGAGAGGTCAAACAACTTTTCCAGGGTAACAGCCGTTGTACATCTCAGGCAATTATGTATTCTGATGCCAAAATTCAGCACTTAAGGAGAATCTAAGTTGAATTTTGAAAATGACGCAAAGATCAAGAGAAAAATAAGTGAACAATTAGTGAAAGTTGGATGCAATTACTACTAACAGTGACTTGAATGAAGTGTAGGCACACCAGTGCCCTTGTAGGTCAAGTTCAACATAGGGAGGAAATATGAGTCTTGTGAGTCACTGAACATTTAACAAAGGAGGAAATTAATTTTGTTCTAACCCAGCAGGGATATGCAACAAGGATACAGGGCCTCTTAGCTTCCTGGGACTTCCTCCATCATCTCCATTTGGAAACAGGAGAAGCCACCCACTAAGTGTGAGGGACATGACTTGGAAATTTTATTAGTCCTAGGCCAGGAACTGTATCAGAGAAGCTGAAGTCAAGTGTCCTTGGAGAAAGTTTCACTGGGGAACCTCCAGGAAAATTAGGACGGAAGGAAATTCCATGTGGGTTATATGTGGGGGAAAAAAGCTGTGTGGGTGAGGAAAACTGTCACAAAATCACTGTCTTCTCACAGCAAGTAACATGAAATTATCAACATGTGTTATCAGAAAATAAGGTGGTCCCGTAGTAAGAAGAACCTAAAAGACTAATAGCAAATATACTGCACTAGTGCCTCTGAGATAGAAAAAGAAAAAAAGAACAAGCTCTCTAGTGTATTAGATGATTTAATGGACAGATATGGATAACGTATGTTCATTGAGCTGAAATGAATAAAAATCACAGAGGATAAAGAAGTATGAAGGAGAAGTTAATGTCATTACTGGTGGAGTGCATCCTCATAGCAAGATGACCTTTGTTGTCATCTGGTCGAACCTTTTCATTTTATAGAAGAGGAAATAAAAATCTAGCAAAAGGAACCAGTTTGTCCAATGCCTCTAAGTCACAAAATGGGACAATCATTGGGATTTTAAACTGGAGTCTCTTGGCTCAGGATGCAGTTCTTCTTCCATTAAATTATTCTGTGAATTCAACCAGATAAATCACTCACATATACAACAAACATTTATTAATTTTCTACTCTGTGCATGGCACTGCTCCAGAGGTTGAAGACATGAACAAAACATTTGAAAACAGGAAGAAATAGGTTATACCCTACTCCCACAAGCACTGGGAGAACTATTTCTGTCATCCTACTCCTGTTCTTCCTTTCTTCCTTCCTTCCTTCCTTCCTTCCTTCCTTCCTTCCTTCCTTCCTTCCTTCCTTCCTTCCTTCCTTCCTTCCTTCCTTCCTTCCTTCCTTCTCTTTCTTTCTTTCTTTCTTTCTTTCTTTCTTTCTTTCTTTCTTTCTTTCTTTCTTTCTTTCTTTCTTTCTTTCACAAAACCTTAAACCCAGTTCATTCTAAAGCCCATAGATTGAACCACAATACATCCCTGCTTATATTCCACTTAATGGCTGTATTTTGTTCCCTCCTGGTTTAGAGTGAATGTCAATGGCAACTATTTCTCTTTGGAACAGCAACCCTGAGGAGCTTCTTCTCTTAGCTTGATCATTTTTTCTAATTAAAAGGGCCATCCTTTGACTCACTTCTTAAAGAAGCCTATTCACTGAATGGACATTACCTCACTCTACATAAGTATCTGAAAAGGTGTTAGCTTAAAAGGACCAGGGTCTTCCATTGCATCCAGTAATCCTGAAGAATATCTGGTAATTGGATGCAGATGGATCTGGAGGAGAAAGGTAAGGTTGGTGACCTTGCATAGCCTTCTCTCACTCAAATCAAAGTCAACTGCAAGTCATATCATCAGTTCCCTGATGCCATGGTCCTCTTTGAGAACAAAGGACAAACACAACTCCTGTGACTCTGAAACTACACTGACAGTGATGCTATCATCTGTTTCCTGCGTTTTCATTGCCTGTTGATCACATACATATCCTAACCATGAGCCTGGAATCTTTTCAGGGTATCTTGGTCTGTATAAAACAGTGGTAAGAGGTAAATTCACATATGTGGTTCTCTGAGTCAACTAGAATTCTGGTCTTTATGTCTTGCAACCAAAAGGCAGAAAAATAATTGGAAAAATTTAAATTAATTTGTAAAGCACTATACATTATGCAAGTTTCTTGAATTACAGGAATTGCTTGCTTTTGTGTGTATGTTCCCAGCACTTAGCACAGTGCTTTGCATATAATGTATAATTAGTGCCTTTTCATAAGAAAAGAGACACCAGTGAAGAAGGTGGAAGAGGATAAGATGTATAATATGGCTTCCTGGTCTCTCTCACCACCCCTCCAAGAAGAAAAATGAAATAAATACTAGCAAATATGCTAAAGCAATTGATAAAACTATTAATTATTATGAAATGGAATTGTGACAATAATTGAAGCATGCTTCATTTTTGCTTGTTTAAATTGGGCTAGCCTTTTAAGGATTCCCAGTTTGGCTGTTGTGGAGACCTTTGCCTGATGTACCACATGAGTGGAGATAGCTTCCTTTAATTGACTGTCTTCCTGATGAGGATGCTGAACCTATCTTTCTCTCTCCAATTACCTTTTTGGTTGCTCTTTTTTTCTGCTGTCTTTTTTTTATCTGCTGTGTCTCACCTGGTCCCTCAAATACTTTTGATAAAATATTTTTATTAATTCTTATTTATACTTTTATTTTTTTATTAATTTTTATCAAAACACTTTTTTGTTAAAAACTCTAAAACATCTGGGAGTAGTTTTACCTTAAGATAAACTAAATTATTTATTTAAATAATGTCCATAATGGAGAAACATCAGAGGCTTTCCTGTTAAGTACAGGAGAAAAATCAGGTCATAGGGTCCACTGTTACCTTTTCAATTTAGTTTTAGAAGACCATACAGCATGAAAAATAAAGTGAATAAGCATAAGTAAGTAAGATAATTGCACATTATCATTTTCATTTTCAGATTATGTAAGTTTAATTAAAATATCAGTCAAGGTAATAATGTTTCATCAACCTAACTGAGAAAAATGATTATTAATATGGAATGATTTCAGGAGATCCAAAGTTTTCCCCTCCTTCTAAAGTTCTGGTTTTTTTTTTAATTTCATTCTTGTCACAAGGATATTTTTTCTCCTGATTCTATGGTGTAAACCACTGGGGAGGCCATTGGCCTCTGCAGGAGACTAGAGTCAATTCTTGAATTGGAGATATGAACAAATGAGCCAGCTGAACTTCATTTAACTGGGTACAGACCAGATTTATGCATCAGTCAAAAAAATTTCCATTCCCACCTCAACTTGTGAACCATGAACTGTAATTCTCTTTGGTGCTTCTACTGAATGTCTCCTAATGACCACAGAAGTTAGTTCCCAGGAGCATTTCACCAAATGCAGAAGAAATTAGCCACTGTTTCCATATGGGATAATACAGTATCAGTACTGGGCTAAAGAAGTATCTGAATTTATTGCTTTTTGTGTTATACCTTTCCCTTATTGTGGGAAGGTAAGGTCAGGTCCCAGGTATAGCAGCATTCACAATGCTCCTGCTTAACACAGAAAAGCAGTGGAAGCACAGGCACCCAGCAAACTTTTGCATAGGGGAAACAGAGTCAGACTTGCCAATATGGGCAGAGGCATAGAGATCAGGACTACACTGATACTGCCTTGGATTAGGGAAGATGAGGTACAGGCCCTAGTTGTATTAAGTGGCAGCAAGTACAGTTGCACCAGGGTCTAATGGTATTATAAATGGGAAAATATTTCCCATGCCATCTGCTTAAATTGAATGAAAGCCTAAGTCACATATGGTGAGAGGAGTTTGCTAAAAGTATAGAACAGAAAGGGTAGAGCAGAATTGGGAGGAAGTTGGTCAGGCTAGTAAGAGCTGAGAAGGACATAGGCTAGCAGACAGCTAGACTCATGAGTGCTTGTTTGTGGAAAGAATCCAGCAGAATTGGGAGGGTGGGTGGAGGCTTGAGAATGGTTTTGTCCCCTGCAGTGATAATATTCATTGACTTCTTGGCTACTGTGACATATTTGGCTTTCTGGTTTTGGAATCTGGATTTCTGGTGTCTGAATAAATTTGTGATTCTGAACTACACTAGCATATTCATAGTAGCTCTTGGCTCTGTGAATATTGCTTGGGTGACACAATTGGCATCACAAATAGGTCCACAGACTATAAAATCTATATTTGGAGATAGAAAGGATTTAGAGGAAAACATGGACGTTCCAAGATGGGAGGATTTACCTTATTCCTTCCTAGCAAGAGAATGGGCTAAAAGCACTGGACCCTGTGAAAACTGGGAAGTAAGATTATAGGAGGTGAACTTAAAGACTTGGAAAGGTATTTGCAAGGAATAATATTAAGACCACAGAAAGAGTTAGCAGGGGTATATTGGAGAGGTTGGATTTTATTAACAGGCTACTGCATTATTTGTGAAAGCAGAGACTAACTGCTGAAGGAAAAAAACAAATGGAAAAAAAGTTACTTAGTTTGTGGGAGAATGCTCAGTATTAAGTTCTCCTTTAAAAGAGCAATCTGGGGGGTCTCAGGTAGAAGAAAAGGCTGTTCATTTAGAAAAAAAGAAGAGAAAAGCTGGCAAAGGAAGTGTACAAACATCTTTTATACAGACTCAGTCTATTTGCCATGATGATGCATGGACAGAAAATGTAACTAAGTCAGAGTTGGAAAATGAAACAATGTTGAACGGGGAGACAACTGAGGCTGAAGCTCATCCAATACTATGGCAAAAAGAAGAAAACCAAGCAGGAAACACAGTGTTTAGAGGGATATTTGAGGATTTTACTCAGGCCACAGATATTTTAAGTCATTTCACCCAATGGATGGAAGAATTGTTAGTAACTTGGATGGTGAGAAACAGTGATGAAAGAGCTAGAGGAGTATCGATAGATGGTTTGGATTGCTTCAAATGTATAAGGTGCAAGTCAGAATGCTTTTGTATAACAAACTTTTAGAGATTACAATATACAAGGAGATAACAATACAATTAATCTGCTAGTTTTGCCTGCAGAAGGATGCAGTAAGCAGTGTCCTACTGATTCTATGTGGTCTAGTGGACATAGACCCTGGTATTCACTTGGGGACTATATAGGAAAATTAAAGGAAGAGGTAATGAAAACTGCCATAATGATCAGAAACACAGATGCATACTACGATACCCCTTTAGTAGTTTCCCATAGTAATATAATAGTGAAAATGGCTTCTTCTGCTTATAAGCACCTAGTTTTTGACTCATAACTGGGGAAATAGGGTACTCTCTTTTGAAGGTGTAGGACAAGATTTACAATTAAGTGACTGAGGAAACTGAAGAAAAGAAAAATTTCCTTGAGAGAGAAGAATAAATAGCCAGTGATTTCAAAGTCAGAATGTATTGACAGGGAAAGAATTGCATACTGCTCTTTTGGAAGCAGGGGTAGATTTTGGAAGCATAGATGGTATTCCAACCAATGAATTATAAAGAATGTATGTAGAAAAGGGGCTTGATACTAGAAAAAATAGAGAAGTAAGAACTGCCCCTACAGATCCTACTGAAACATTTTATCCAAGTTCAGTACAGGGAGAATTGGAAATTGACTGAGCCCCAGCTCAGATTAAAGAAATACACAGATGGAATTACATATCCCCTATCAATTTGACCATGCATTGGAAAAATGGATCAAATACTGTAACTAGGGCTTTAATAGACACTTGGGTGGAAACCTTCCTTATATATGGAAACCCTGATTAGTTTAAACATGGAACTCCTATCACCATCACAGGACTGGGAGGGACAAGTCAAACTAACAGCCAGAAAAGTCAAACTAACAATGAAAACTGGACAATTATCTATCAAGAATATATTGTTGTACTTCTACCCATACCTGAATACATCATTGGAATAGTTATATTGAGAATTATGATTCTAAATTTACCTGATGGGGCATAACAATTTGCAATATAGAAGATAGGAATGAATACAGTTTTAGTAGGTCAAATAAAAATGGACTCAATCATTTTACCTGAGCCTTCTAAAGCAATTAATTTAAGGAAACATCATGTGCCAGATGAGCAAAATGAAATTATCAGTACTATAAAGGACTATGTTGAGGCAGGAATGTTAGTCCCTACAACCACTCGATGGAATAATTCTGTCTGGCCAATATGGAAGTCAGATGGGACATGGAAAATGACAGTGGATTATATAGACAATTGAATAAGGTGACTCCTCATTTGTATGTGCTATTCCAAATACCATTACCTTAATAGAAAGGATCCAGAAATATGATGGAACTTGGTAGGTAGTTATTGACTTAACCAATGCTTTCATTAATATTCCAATAGATTCTAAAAAATGGGATCAAGTTGCTTTCACTTGGCAGGGCCCACAATATACTTTTACACATTTGCCACAAGGATATATGCATAGCACCACTATTTGTATTAAGATTGTGGCTGAACATTTAGATGAATTAGAGCTACCTGGTGTACAGCTTATGTACTAAGTAGATATTATAATGACACAGGGAAACTATATAAAAAAAGTGGAGAAGAGTTTGATGCTTTCAACTGAGGATATGAAAAGTAAAGGGTGGGAAATTAACCCTTCAAAAATTCAAGGACCAGCTCAAAGTGTAAAATTTTTGGTTATGAAATGGAATCAGAGACTGTGAGAGATTCTCCTACAAGCCCAACAAAAGATTCAGGACTTTCCTATCCCCACTAATAAGAAAGAGGCTCAAAATTCTATAGGATTATTTGGATATTGGCCACATCACATACTATATATCTAGGACAAATTTTGAAACCCTTATACACTGGGAAAAATGAATTTGTTTGGGCACTTGAACAGATAAAATTTTTGATGAAGCAAATGCTGCTATACAATTAACCCTAGATTTTTGGCCTATGTAAAGTGGCCTAGTGGAATTACAAGTGACCATACAAGATGAATATGCAAACTGGAGTTCATGACAAAAACAACAAAGCTGAAATGTATGCTTAGGATTTTGATCTAGGAAGCTTTCTTTATCTGGAATTTGAATAGCAGTTGTTAGCTGCTTATTAGGCTTTGGTAGAGACTGAACAATTGACTTTGGGGCATGAGGGAATATTAAGGCTTGGATTATGACCTGGGTAATGAGTACCCTAGCTTCTCACAGAATTGAACATGCTCAAGTGTCTAGCATAATTAAATGAAAATTAAATTATATTGAAAATATATCTAAAGCAGGCAAAAGTGGAGTTTCTACTTTACATTAATCTATAGCAAACCTAGATACTGAGGGAAATGATACATCCCCCTAACCTAAACAACAGTTGCTACAGTCCTTGATCAAATGGAATGGAGGATATGATGGATTAACTGAGGAACAAAGAGACATGCATGGTTTACTGATGGGACAGCAAAATATTTGGGCCACAAAAAACATTGGAAAGTGGTAGCCTATCACTTGTGTACTACACAGACTTTGGAAAGTACTGGCATAGGTAGAAATGGTCAATATACTGAAATTATGACAGTACATCAAGTTATCAAAATTAAATAAGGAGGACAGTGTCATCTATTCACTGATTCATGGGCAGTAGCTAATGGGTTAGCTACATGAATGCCCATGTGGAAAAATCAAAATTGGAAAATTCATGGCAAACAAGTCTGGGGAAAAGAATTATGGGAAGATATATGGGACATGTCTTTCAATACTCATTTGTCAGTTTTCCATATAGATGTTCATGTGGCCCTCACCACCACAGAATATGAGTACAATGCACGTACTGATTGACTAGCAAAGATTAGTACTCAACATATTGTCTGACACAAACTGATGATTGGGTACTAGTAAAATGGGTCCATAAAATTGTCATTTAGGAGTCCAGACCACACACTAGGGGCACGATACTGATGTATTAGTACCTCTCCTTCATTGTTAAAACAAGTAGCAGAGGAATGTCATATATGTCAGTTGGAAAAAGGAATGAAATGTTCCTTGGGTAGTAACTGGAGAGATAGCAGAGGGGAAAGTACCAACCCAAATTTGGCAAATAGATAATATTAGATCCCTGCTCCAAGATAAAGGATGCAAATTTACATGTGCTTGTGCTGACACCTATTCAGGTGTACTAGTGGTTTGCTGCTGTAAGAATGTGACCCAGAAAAAGACTGTAAAAGTCTAGATATCATAAGTCTATGTTATGGAACCCCAAAGCTGATCCAAAATAACAACGGGTCACATTTCAAAGTAATGAAATGATGAGATATTGTGTAGTAAACAACATAGAATGGATATATCATATTCAATATTCTCCATAAACATCTGTGTTAATTGAAAATATGAATGGATTATTCAAAGAAGAATTAAGTTAAGTTCTAATAATTCTTATCAACATTGGAAAGATATTTTGTTCACTGTTTCGCATACTTTCAATAATAGACCATTGGGAGGAAAAATGTCTCTAGCCAGAATAATGACCCCAAATATGCAAATTAGAAAACAAAAGCACATAATATCCAAAATATTGAGTATTGGACTATGAGACCAGATGTCCAGCACTGTATTCAGAGATACCTGGTTCAACTGGATATGATTTACATTGTTTAGAGGACTTTAGTAAGGTTGGACAGAAAAGAAATAAGAAAAATCTCTCCTGTACTATGAATGAAAATCCCTAAAATTCATTTTGAATGGGTATTAGCTAAATCAGGATTAGCAGCTCAAGGAATATATGTATTGCCTGGAGTGATAGATTCTAATCATCCAGGAGAAATTATTGTGACATTTCAAAATTTAGATAAAGAATCCATACAGTTTTGTAAAAAAACAATGATAGAATAATTCAAGCATTATTATTCCTTGTGAAACAATAACTTATGGAAACTGATCCTCCTTCTGAAATAACTAGCAGAGGAACTGAAGGGTTGGGTTCTACTGATGGAAGACTGAGAGCTATAGTATGGGTAAAATGGAAGCCAGGCAATGTTCCAAAGACTGCATATATTATAGCACATGGGAGGAATAATACCACAACTGTTATTTACTCAGGAGAAGATGATTATCAAATTGTACCCATAACTCATATATTCTGCTGTGAATGATAATGGCTTCATGGACCCAAGAAGCATGGCTGACCTTATAATCACCCTGCTTCTGGTTATTTTCTCCTTGTTTCTTTTTGTTTTTTTGTCTGTTAAACTTGTTTTCTAGGTTTGTTTTCTGCAGGCTTAGTACCTTCCACCTGCAGATTCCTGATTGTTTAATCCAGATGCTACCCCTTGTCCATGACTGTGATGTGTCAACCCTGTACCTAAAGTTGACCAAGTTCCAGATGCCAGCTAAAGAACTGACCTCTCATATGGGACCTCTTGGGGGAAGGACACCTCTGTGTTCAATTTCAGCAGGAAGTAGCTATAGAAGAAGAGACCTTTGTCCCTATTTTAGGCACATTCATTCAAGGAAGGAATGAAGGGATGCTTACGCTAAGATATTGTTTTATGTGCTTTTTTGTGTGATCCCTGTTATATTTTTGTAAAGTTCTGTTGACACCAGTTGCACAAGATATTGTTTTATGTGGTTATTTTCTGTTATCCCTGTTAAAATTCTGTTGATACCAGTTGCCACACTGTCTTATGTAATGAATATGAAAGATCTTGGAGCTGAATGTAATGACAATTTAAATAGGAAGATCTTTTCCATTCATTAATAGGCCCATGTGACCTGCTTAAATGACATAGAAGCATAAGTCACATGTGACTGGAGAACTTTGCTGAATTAGTGGAACAGGAAAGGTGGAGCAGAACCGACAGCAAGCTGATGAAAGTTGTTAGGATGGAGGGAGAGCAAGGATACAGGCAATCAGGCACAGCTAGGCTCCTAAGTGTTTGTTTGTTGTGGGAAGGCCCTGGAGGGAGTGGGACAGAGGCTTGGGAATGGCTTTGTCCCCTACAGTGATATTGACTTCTTGGCTACTATGACAGATTTGCCTTTCTGGTTTGGGGATTTGACTTTCTGAATAAATGTTTTTTCTTCTGTCTTCTATATGGAGAGTCTTTTATACTTTGTGATTCTTAACTAAGCTTGCATATTCATAGTCACCCTCAGTGCTATGAATATTGCCTATGTGATATACAAAGGATAATGAGTGAAGATGCAGATCTCAGTTACAACAGATAGAAAATCAATTTGCAGCATCATTGGAAACCCAGTGGAATTGTTACTGGCATGGGCAGTAGCACATGTCATTCATGAGTTGTGTAAAAGAAAGGACATAGAATAATCCTCTTGTGAGGACAAAATACAACAATTAGTTTAAGTACACATTGATATCCAGAGAATGCTAAAGGACTTTGAAAAAGGCCTCCGATGTCATACATACATATATATATATGTATATATATACATATATATATGTATATGTACACATATATGATGTTTTATGGGACTAAATGGATAAATAGCACAAAATGAGAAAATGTGTATATATTGTAACTTTTAATAATAACAATAGTTAGCATTTATATAACATTTAAAAATTGGCAAAGCACTTGCCCTATTATCTCATTTGATCCTCCCAACAAATTTATAATATAGATTTCAATTTACATCATTAGAAGAAGTATCTATGCTGATTAAATTAAATATTTATTCTTTCCTGTAATTTTATTGTATTCAAAGCCAAAACTTTCACTAATGAAGTATATCTCTGATTGTACAAGAACAGGACCTGAAATCTGAATAATATAGAGAACTCCCCAGTGAAGAAACTCCATCAACTGATACAAACCAGCACCTGCTCTGCAATTTATAGTCTTCTTTTATAATGGAATTACTACAATTTATTTTTTTTTCAGAAAACATGACTCTTCTTTTTCATTCAGTACTGATTATACATTTTTGCTTTGAAATAAATAATTCTGAGTTAATTATTGTTGAATTATTAAGATTTGATTATATATAATATCATACCCCTTACTAAGGATGCTTTAAATGAAGTTATAGCAATATTAAAAAGGATGCATACTCTTTATCACTGCTATTACTTCAAACTACATAGATTATACTCCATTAATACCTCCATTAATATCCTCTGTGACCCTTTTCATGTCCTTTCATAAGTTTATCAAATCAGATATAATGATGATGATGATGTAATTCTTGCTATGAATAAGGTACCCTGTAATAGATTTTACAAATGTTATGCTGGATACTTCCTCATATTCTCTTTGCATTGCTTGATTACTAACAGAGCACAAAGGTTGTTTGTACTTTGCTCCCTGGTAGGTAACTCGTCCATTTTTGGTTCATGCTTTATATTTCTTCTGAATAAATCCTCATTTGTAATTGTAATACATACTAGAATTGGGTATGCTCAAAGAAGCCCAGGCTACATGATGTTTTGCAGTCTGCTCAAGCACTATGGTTGACATAAAGCTTGAATAGTATCAACCTTTAAAATAATGCCATTTATTCTTTAAGTACTAAGGCTGAAAAATCAGATATCTCTTTGTGGTGGGGTGGAACAAGTCTGAGTGAAGGAGGGGTCTTGTCTTCCTGAAAATTATAAGAAATTTAACCTTTAACCTGAATTTATAATCTAGGGTTTTTGTGTGAAAATTTAAGAAAGCATTGCTAGATGTATAGATGGGAATCCAAAGTAGGGACATTTATAATAGCTAGATAGTATTCTCAGTCATATACAAAAATGTGTCAGGGACATATTCATCAAATATATTATGTGCAATGTATCACCCAAAAGACTAACCTAGTGCTTTCTTACTATAAATTTTATAATAAAACGCCAAGTTCAGCAAGCCTGTCAAGCAGTATGAAAGAAAGCAAGTTCTGCAAGCTAAGGCTGAGAAAAATCTTTTTCTATGCAGCATTATTCACTATCAAATTTCTCTAGGTAGTTTTTCACAGCTACTGGCAAGTAATTACTCAGCAAGAAATAGCATTATTATTCCAGATATAAATTCTGAATGGGATTCACTTAATGCTGTGCAGTCATTGAACTCTATATTATCAAATGATATAATAATTGCAATAGTAATAACCAGCAATTAACATTTTCCTTTAAAATAAAATAGCACCTTTTACAGAGGAGATAAAAATTATTGAGCTAGTGGTCAAAAAAGTTTCAGAAAGGAAACCGTTACAGTAAAAGGAGATAAGTAGGATCTCTTGAAAATCTAAACCTGTGTCCCTATCCCAGTGTTAGGTTGACTTGAAGACAGCCAAAGATAAATTTTAGGCTTCCTCTAGCTCTGGATGCCAGTGATAACTGCCCTGAGATAGTATTCTTATTAAATTCATCATATATCTTTATACTCATCCATTTTAGATTGGTAGGATGCAATATACTGGTTCAAATGCTAAAAAGGTTGTGTTTTCCTCCAAATCTGACTTCATAAAGCTCTGGTATAGGCCTTTTAGTACTATAAATGCAATTTAAGGATCACGGATCTCTCCAGCAGCAGTAAAAGCAGTTGGGATCACTTCCCCCTATTTTGTAGGGGTTTATATGGAGCCTCTTGCTTTTGGTGTCTCAAGGTGAGGTTAGTAAACATCCCCACTCACCACTACACTTTCATGCCCTGTGAGGTTCCTTATTCACCTGGTGAAATTGTTTTTGAGATAGGTGCTTGATAAATGCTTGTTGAGTATGTTAACAATGGATATGACATTTTCACTTTTTAAAAACAGTTGTAAGGCAGACCTACTTTCCATTTTCTGCATGCCTTCATATCATAGACAGTGAGGCAGGGAATGTTGATTGAAACAATAGATTAAATGACATATTTCTCTTCTCTTTCCTTTGGGAATTTTAGCAAGTTTGGAATAACTGGTTTGAAAATCGGCCTGCATGTTATAAGCTACTGATTTGAAAACCCTGGCTTAGATTGTCACTTCTTTAGACTGATTTCAGACAGTGGTTTGACACCACAGTTTCGTTCATGAAAACATATCCCAAAACCTAAAAGAGTTTTAAAAATAAATGTATTTGGTCATTTAGCAGAGGAGAGCAAACTACAAAGGGGATGACTCTCACTCCACATTCTAGAAGGTTTGAATTATATAGGATTTTGATAAATATACCTCACAGGAATAACACATATAGAGTTAAACAATTTGACAGAGAAGAAGGTAGATTAAGATGGATATTAATAAATGTAAATATGCAACATAACTATCCACTGGGCAATCTACCATCTTAAAGTTGTCCATTAGCACACAGATAAAAAATAAAGTAAATCAAATTATCTACATAAACAGCTTTGACTAGGAACCATTCTGATAACATTTACAAATCATTTTGTGACCAAAAAGAAATAATAATAATTTAAAAAACCACAACTACTTCAGCTAAGATGATTGTTTGATATTATCTTCCCCCTTGCCACAAATACAATATAGGACAAGTAAAGGAAGAGTTGTTAGCATATAAGTCTTGCAATAACCTCCTCAGAGGCAATCCAACCAATCTGCTGTCTAATGATTAAATCTCTTTTCTCCTGCTGATATCAAAACATTGACTTTTACTATCCAACTGGAAATGGAGACTTTCCACATGCTAGTGTAAGAGTGAGGTTAATAACTCCCTGATCTGCAGTATTCACTTTATAATCTTTGTGAATTTTATGTAGCTTTAAAACTAGCAGTGAATTCAAAATTCAAAAACAGTGAATTAGGTATAGTGTCAAAGCCATAATGAATACGAAGGGTGTGTTCTCTGTACAATCTCAGTCATGAATGACCCACAGGGGAGAAGTCAAGCTTCTCACTGCACCATGTTGTTGCTTGCAGAGAAGTAGCTGCCAGATCCAGGTTGTACAATGCACATTTGACAAATTTGGAACTTAGGAACCATAAATATTAAAGCAAAGGACTTGATTACATAAAAAATAAAACAAAAAACAAAACCACTGACAGAGTTAAGGCTCTATCAGCATCATTAGGCTATATCACCTCATAGGAAATACATTTTTATTTGAAGAACCCTTCTAGAAGGTTGCCTTTTTGTCATGTTGAATTTCATTCTAAGGGGACTCAAAAAATGTAAGATTGCTTTGCATTTTCGAATTTAAATAAGATATGAGAAGAAACATGGTATAGTGGACAGTGATCCAGTATAGTTTCAAGTCTTGCCTTTGCCCCAAGGCAAGTAACTCTTTCTGCCTCAGGTAACTTAGTAAGCTGAATAATTGTTGATCTACATTAGTAGAGCAAGGTTTCTCATTTTCCTCATCAGTTCTCCATATCAACAAACCAAACAAGGAGACAGCGTTTATATCTTCTAATTTACTAGGACTTGTCTAGAAACACAGAGTAACACCTTTCAGTTAAATGTAGATACCAAATATTTTCTTAACAATCTTCATTTTTCTCCTCTACATAAGAGTTAAATTGAGTCTCAGGAAAGAAAAAGACTTAGTCTTTCCTCTTTGTCCCCTCTTCTACAGAAGAAGAAAATAGTTTTTCCAAAATGCAAAGTATTTGCCAACTCCTCACAAACACTTTATAAAACCATTTAAAAGATTTCTTTGTATCACTTAAAACCAATTCTAGTCAGTCATGGTGGTATACTCCTATATTGCCTAGTGTTGAGAAGTCTAATCCTTTTACAATTTTTGTTTGGGAATTTTCAGTTGAAGTGGGTTAAGACAATTAGGTGTTTAACTACACAAAAGACTGCAATTTAAATCTTTCCATAATACATCCATTTATACAAATATGTCATATGTACACAAGAACACACTAACCTATGTGTTATGTATGTACATGCATGCATAAATCATATATACATGTATACATTTGTATAACTATATATATTTCTATATGCATGTATATACATGTATACATTATATATGTGGTAAATATGTACATAGATCTCTCCTCCAACCACTTCAACTTACATGAAATAGGAGCAGTTTCAAAATTAAGAGTGATGAATCTTTGCAGAATGGAAAAAAATGAACAAAACCAATTTTGAGATTCCTGTTCTTTTATTGAAAGCTTCTGATTGAAGGTTTTTATTTAGATTCCTGAAATCTACTACATACAAAATCTAGGTACATTCTGATTGTATTTTTTTGTATGTGATTCCAAATTTTAGAAAACATTTCATTTGCTTATTGTCATTCTATGGTATTACAAACCATACAAAAGAAGCAGTCTAAACTTATTTTATTGTTAGTAGAAAACAAAGGATACAACTTTGGTGCCAAGATTATTATTTTCTCGATAATACCTTTCAAATTCCTGACAAAATAAATAAAAGAGACTCAGGAAATTGTTTTGCTCAGAGTAGTTATTGATGTGTTGAAATAAAGCAAAATAATTTGTGAAGTTAATGCTTATTATAGTAGATAACGATTGTTTCATTTTCATGACATTGTTTATTGAGAAAACTTTTAAATACATTCAAGATAGGGAATATATGGAAATATCTTCAAAGGAATATTTTCTTCCTTGTATGATGTTTCCACAATAATCAGGTAATACTTCTAAATTATTTCCATCCCCTCAAGAAAAGTATTCTAAGAGTCATAGTGTAGTTTTAATTTATTAAAATTTTAAAATGTAGTAAAATATATTGTCATAGAGTCATTGGAATACTGCTAATGTTACTGCTTTTCAACTTTATTTAAATATTTATCATTTACCTACCTATTTACTTATTTGTTTATCCATTTATTGTTTTGCATCTCATTCTACATATTCATTTCTCTTTATTAACATTTGGTGCTATACAAGACTCTCTAAAGTTTCGGAAACATATGGAATAATTTGCCATAATTATCTGTAAAAATTTTCTCTTTCTCCTTTTAAATTTTAGAATGAGAATTCATAGACTCTTCTGCCCATGGTTATCCTCCATTATGGGAATTTGCCATCACGCCACAAGAAATAGAAAAGACAGAATTTATTTAAGCATTTATTCAATGTTTAAGTCAATAAAGTTATGAATTTTCTAACAAGCAAAATGTTAGATAGTTATCCAGAAATTGCTCATGTAGCAGATTATTTAGGAGTCCATTGATAATTATCCTTTTGAAAGTTTACTTCTAGCCTATAAGATAAATATAAATATATATATAGTACATTCTGATTGCATTTTTTTGTATATGATTTCAAATTTTGCATATGATTCCAAATATACATACATATGTGTGTGTGTGTATTCAGCTTCTGTTCTCCAGGCAACTCTTTCTCTTAGACCCAACTTCAACAAATTGCTTAGATCATAGAAAAATTCTCAGTAGATTAATTTTCTTAAAGAATGTCACATGACACTGAGAAACATGAAGCAATAAGTAAATAGTTATGACTTTCATATGTCACTTTCCTACACCACTTCCATGTTATAGGGAGTCACTCATGAAAATATCTTGGGTAGTTAACAAGCTTTGGAAAACACTGGTTACTCTGACTCAGATTGTTGTGGGACCCCATCCATAAAATTGTGTTCCTGCTCAGGTAAATTAAGATGGTAACAAAATTCTTGGTATTTAGGTAGATGAATGTGAATGTGAGAGTCTCAAAGTTAGATAAATTAGTGCACAGCCTATCTTATATAAACACTATCAGAATCTTGAGAAAGAACTAATAAATAGATGTATAGAATGATTTTACATATCTGTGTGCATATACATACATAGGTACATACATATACACATTATACACACATACACATATACATACATATTTATGTCTTATGGTAGTCATCTCTAAGGTGGAAGGAGGGAAGAAAAAAGGTTATATAATAACTTTATCTTATATTTAAAAGTAATAACAAGTTGAATATAATAGATTTTCAATTTCATGTACAATAATCTTTAAATATTTCTACTGTGTTTTGGAAATTCTTATTTTATTTCATAAAGTCAAAATAAAATAAAATAAATTTATAAAAGAATTTATAAAAGATGTGGCAACCATTTTCTCTGTTTTCCCCTGTGTCTCTTCAAGAGTTCCCACTTCCTCAGTCTCTCCCATTCAATCCTTTCCTTGTCTCCAAAGGGCTGAATATGCTAGAGAAAAAAAAAAAAGAATAATTGAAATCATACTGTTATTGTCTCACCAATTGCAGTTGCTGGGAATATTCAGGGAAATCCAGGCCTATATCCATTCAAATACATTTTAAATCTAAGTGGAAATTTTACATATTCGAACTTTTTTTAAAAGTCTAAGTGTAGCAAAAAAAGTCACTTTATTCATTAAATATCATTCACTTAATTTACCTATCCATTCACTTTTCCTTTAAATTCAGTTTTAATGGGTTGTTATTTGGTTTCTGAGCTTACAGTAGATTAGATAGGTAATATTAAATGAGGGCTAGATGGTACAGAGGCAATAAATTGTGACAGCTGACTGTGGCAATAAAGGAGAAAAAAGAAAATCTGTAAAACACCATAAACAAGAATTCAAAGAGTAAAGGAGAATAGCACCAGTTAGTGTAAAAATAACCATGGGTACTTCAATAGTCTCCAAGAAGCCATAATTCTATTATTTGACATTATATCCATTGATCTTCATTATTTCAATCTTGAGGGATAACCAAAAGGTTCATTTATTTTCAATGCATTGTTTAAGATGGTAAGGATAAGTGTTATGCATTAAAAAAAAAAAAAAAAACAAAAAAAACATAGCACATGAGAGTGGAGCCAAGGTGGCAGAGCAGAAAGATGGACCTGTAGAAACTCCCCCACATAGTGCATAAATATTTGTAAAAAATTACTCTAAACAAATTCTAGAGCAGCAGAAGCAACAAAATGACAGAGTGAAAGAGATTTCTAGCCCAAGACAGCCTTGAAGGCCAACAGGAAAGCTCTATCGCACTGGGCCTGGAGCAGAGAGCAGTCCAGCATGGGCTCCACAGTGTGGCAGGAACAGGACCCAGAACAGGCTTTAGGGAGCCACCAGCAACAGCAGCAGTTCACAGATTGCTAAGCCGACAGATGCGAAAGATAGCTTCAAAGGTCAGTGAGAAAACTCCTTCACCCAGGAAAAGGGAATGCTATCTGGACCACCAGCAGCAGCCACCACAGGGGCAGCCTTCATTCTTTGAGTCCTCCATCTAAAGCCCCTGGGACAATTAAGGTGCTGATCTGAATCTCGGCCTTGAGCATCGCCCTTGGGTGAGAAGGAGCACTGACTTGGTGGAGTAGGAAGTGGCTGTGGAGAAGGAATTCTACTTGCTGATTCTGGGCAGAAAAGTTTGTGGTTGCTCCCAGACCAGTGCACAGGTCAGGAGAGGAGAAAACTCCTCACCCTTGATTGTGCCACCTTGGAGGAGCTGAGAACTTATAGGTTGCTAGACTATACCCTCCTCTTGACAAAGGATTCAAAAGTCAAGTAACTGGTTGGGAAAATGCACAAAAAAGGGAAAAAGAATAAGACAATAGAAGGTTACTTTCTTGGAACAGGTATTTTTCTTCCATCCTTTTGGATGAGGAAGAACAATGCATACCATCAGAGGAAGTCAAGGCTTCTGCATCCAAAACCTCCAAAATAAATATGCAATGGGCTCAGGTCATTGAAGAGCTCAAAAAGGATTTTGAAAATCAAGGAAGAGAGGTGGAGGAAAAACTGAGAAGAGAAATGAGAGTGATGAAAGAAAATCATGAAAAGAGAGTCAACAGCTTGATAAAGAAGACCTAAAAAATGCTGGAGAAAATAACACCTTTAAAAATAGGCTTACTCAATTGGCAAAATGTTCGGCCTAATTGCCGTGGTCTACCCGAGTCTGCTTACCTTTCGCAGGTCTTCGGTGATCAGCTGGATAAACGTGTTGAGAGAAGAGACTTTCCAGAGTCAAACAAGGTGGTATGCTTTATTCAGGGTCTTAATTATGTATCCATATGCAGGGCGAGTTCTTCCCCAGGAGAAAGGAACCCTCCTCCTCCCAAGGAGCAAGGATAATACAGAAAGAGGACGGGAGTGTAAGAGGGGAGGGACCCCTAGAGGGGACCCTGCAGTAAAAGGGGGGGCCGCCTCAGGCTTTCCTGTCCCTACTTAAGCTCTCCCAGCCACATAGTTTGCACGTGAATACCGTGCGTGCTCTCAGCCCCTAGCTAATTAACAACAGGTGTGCTCAGAACATGGACCAATCTCAAGGGTGGAATGCTCTCCTCAGCAAATTTTCACTGAGAAGAGGTGGAAAAACAAGATACCTCTTGTTTTGCTTCTCAATTCCCAGCTGTTCCCTGGTGGGCCTCGTGAGAGCTCTGAGGTTTAGAAGCCCTCAGTTTTACCTGCCCTAGACTGTTCACATGAAAACAGAGCTTACACCCCAACAGCAAAAGAGGTCCAAAAAGTGAATGAGAAGAATGCATTAAAAAGCTGAATTAACCAAATGGAAAAGGAGGTTCAAAAGTTCACTGAAAAAAAAAATAGTTCTTTAAAAATTGGAATGCAGCAGATGGAAACTAATCACTTTATGATAAACAAAGAAAATACAAAACAAAATGAAAAGAATGAAAAAATAGAAGACAATGTGAAATAACTCATTGGAAAAACAACTGACCTGTAAAGTAGATACAGAAGAGACAATTTAAAAATTTTGCAACTACCTGAAAGCTATGATCAAAAACAGAGCCTAACCATCATCTTTCATGAAATTATCAACGAAAACTGCCCTGATATTCTAGAACCAGAGGCCAAAATAAATATTGAATTAATCCACCAATCACCTCTTGAAAGAGATCCAAAAAGAGAAACTTCTAGGAATATTGTAGCCAAATTCCTGGGTTCCCAGTTCAAGGAGAAAATATTGAAAGCAGCTAGAAAGAAACAATTTGAGTATTGTGAATATAAATAAGGGTAACACAAGATCCAACAACTTCTACATTAAAGGATCAAAGGACTTGGAATATGATATTTCAGAAATCAAAGGAACTAGGATTAAAACCAAGAATCACCTACCCAGCAAAACTGAGTATAATACTCCAGGGGAAAAAAATGGTCATTCAATGACATAGAGGACTTTCAAGCATTCTTGATAAAAAGACCAGAGCTGAAGAGAAAATTTGACTTTCAAACACAAGAATAAAGAGAAGCATGAAAAGGTAAGCAGGAAAGAGAAATCATAAAGGACTTTCTAAAGTTAAACTGTTTACATTACTACATGGAGAGAAAATATTTGTAACTCTTGAGACTTTTCTCAGTATTTGGATAGTTGGAGGGATTACACACACAAATAAATACACATATATAGATATATGTACACACACACACACACACACACACACACACACACATATATATATATATATATATATATATATATATATATATATATATATAGAGAGAGAGAGAGAGAAAGAGAGAGAGAGAGAGAGAGAGAGAGAGAGAGAGAGCACAGGGTGTGTTGAATAAGAAGGGAAGATGCCTAAAAAAATAAAATTATGAAGTAAGAGAGGAATATATTGGAAGAAGAAAGGGAGAAAAAGAGAAAAGGAATGGGGAAAATTCTCTCTCATAAAAGAAGCAAGAAAAAGCTTTTTCCATGGAGGAAAAAAGGGAGAAGGTGAGAGGGAAAAAGTGAAGCTTACTCTCATCACATTTGTCTTAAGGAGGGAATAACATGATCACTCAATTTGATATGAAAATCTAACCTACTACAGGAGAGTAGGGGAGACAGGGACAAGTGGAGTGGGAGTGATGCTAGAAGGGAGTGCAAATGGGAGGAGGGAGTAATTAGAAGTAAACATTTTTGGGGAGGGACTAGGTTAAAAGAGAGAATAGTTTAAGTGGCCAACAGGATAAGAAGGAGGGAAATATAATTAGCCTTACACAATATGATTATGGAAGCTTTTGCAAAATTACACATATATAACCTATATTGAATTGCTTGCCTTCTCAGAGGAGATTGGTGGGGAGGGAGGAAGGGAGAGAAGTTGGAAGTCAAAATTTTAGGAATGAATGTTGAGAATTGTTTTTTCCTGCAACTGAGAAATAAGAAATACAGCCAATGGGGTAAAGAGATGTATCTTGCCATACAAAAAAAGAGAACAGATGGGGATAAAGGAAGGGAGCGATATGATAGAAAGAAAGGCAAATTGAGGGAAGCCATGGTAGGATTGGAAGTGCACACAAGCACCTTTATTCACTTTCTAGTGCAGTGAACAATAGAATACAAGTGGATTAAAAAAAATCCTGGGTGATCACATGAAGAGTTTTTCATATTGCTACTTCCCTGCTTGCCTGGCTTTCTACTTACCTCTCCATAAAGCATCATAGTCCCAAGATAATAATCTCATTAGTGATGGATCCAGTAATGGAACAATTCAGCTAAAAGACAAACAACTTTGGCAAAAGGTATTTTGCTCTTGCTATTATTATGTTATGGGAAAATGATAGGACAGCTTCCTACATTGGCCATGTCCAAAAATATGTTTTGATTTCTGTATGTTAAAGTTCATGACCTTCCTTTTAGAACATCAGTTGAATTCATCATTGTGCCTTTCAAATTATGAGTAATCATTCCATTAACTTTTCTAAAATTATTTATTTTTGAAATGATGTTATGTGGCCATTGACTCTTATGCTGCCTAAAACATACCTATATTTCACCCATTAAGAAAAATCATCTGTTAACCCTATCCTCTCATAATGTCATCCAATATCTTTCTTCCCTTTTATAGCCTGACTCATAGAAAAAGCTCACTATACTCATTATTCTTACATGATCACTTTCTGCTTTCATTTTAGTTCCTTGAAATCTAAATTCCAATCCTACTACTTGACTGCAATTACTCTCTTCAATGAAGCAGCGTAAGCTAGAGTGCTTGAAGTCTAGAAAACATGGGTTCAAAACATACCTGAGACATTGATTTACTATATGATCCAAAGCAAACTACATATTTTCTGTGAGCTTCAAAACTCCTCATGTTTTATTTACTAAAATTAAAGATAGATTGCTGTCTGCAATGGTAATCAGCCTGGGCACTTTTGGACAATGATTAAATCATAGATCTTTCACAGATGCACACATACACACATGGGGTGGTCTTCCTGGTGTTTTTTGAAGAATACAAATGACATTACAGGATGATGTTTTAATTTGCTCATGAATTGGATTTAAGTGAGGTACAGTTGCACAAAGATGTTACCCTTACTCTCTTCCATAGTTATCAAAGTCCAGTGGCAAGACAAAATTTAAGATGACTGGAGGTGACTTGGGATGCTATGGATGACCTTGGTCAATGTCTGGACCGGCTCCAAGCACTCCATAATATCTGATTTAGCCACTTTCATGGCCATTGGAACAGACTCCTCACAGGCTTGGTGTAGATATCCTCCTAACTCACTGATGAGCTTCAAGACTCAGTCTGGTTTTGGGTTGTGACCACTGTGCATATTACAGCTATTTGGAGTCATAGTTTAGAATTAGGTGAAGGTAGACACCAAAAGTGGATAAGTAGCCATATAAAGGACTTGGCAAGCCCTCATACCAGAGGTGCTAGTCCTCCCTGAACACCCTATCCACCCCCAGGATTAAAATAAAATCATTCAAAGTCCTTCATAAGCAACTCCCTCCCAGCTTTCTAGTCCTTATATCTTATATCCTCTATATCATCATGTCCTTTATCCGGTGACACTGCCTGCTTTCTCTTCAAAGAGAAAGACATTCTATCTCTGGGTCAAAAGCATTTTCTCTGGCTGACTCCCACGCCTATAATTTTGGTACATTATCTCATGGTTGTTTTCCATTTATCCTGTATATAGCTTTCTTGTACATTTCTCTTTGCATATTGTCTTCCCCATTAAACTATGAGCTCCTCAAGGGCAGTGATTACCTTTTGCCTGTCCTTGTAAACTTAGGGCTTAGCACAATGCCTGGCACATAGTAGCCATAAGTACTTAATAAGTAACTGGTTGGTTTATAAGTTTCAACTATCTGGAACAGCATAAGTTATTCTGTATGAATAGGCTGTGAATAAGTGAAAGCAAAATATTGTAGACAGAAATGTGCCCAATATAATTTTCATTAATTTATCATTTTTTTCTAATTGAAGTTTTGTTCTACTCAGAGAGATAAATATCCAAATTGATATAGTTCCCTCATATCCTCAGGTATCGCTATGAGATAAAACATTTTGGAGTAACATTTATAGGAATCTTGAACAAGGAAAATGTCATAATATGATGAAACATATTTACATCTCAGAGTTAACATTTTATTTTATCCATTACAGAAATAGACAAACAACAGTTTAGAAATGCCTTTGGAAAATAATTATCCTATTAACTACTCAATATCTTTTCAATTCATCATTGATGTAATTCATCAAGTCCTTTCCTCACAGCTGGCCAGAGATGACCAACCTGATATGACCAGAGACCTCCTCCTTCTGATCAATACCTTAATACTTCATCAGGAAACGGAGAAAACAAGTATTCCTCTTAGGTGAGTCATTATTCTGTTACAAGTGGATCAGTCAAGAGTCCCTTCCCCTTGTCTTGTCTCTGATTTCTGCCTTAACTACTTCATGGTAAGAGCCCTTCCTGGGCTAATTAGACACAGAGGACGAAAATGTTTATACATGGATAGTTAAAGCATGATAATCATTTCTTTCAGATCAGGGTAAAGGCTTCAACTTAGAATAATTTTAAAATGCTTTCTTATTATTTCTAAAAGGAGAAGCAAAGGACTTTGTCTGTGTCCGCAATTTTGAATATCTTTTATTAAAACCTTTCTAAAACATTACTATTTTCTGCATGGAGAGGTTACTAAATAATAATAGTTAACTTTTTTATAGTAGTTTGTATCATCTCATTTAGTCTTCATAACGGCTTTCATCATTGTCATTTTAGAGATGAGGAGACTAAGGGCCATCTAGGGTCATATAGTTATAAACATTTAGGGTGAAGTTGGGAATCAGATTTTCTTTAAACTAAGTCCAACCCTGCATTCACTAACCTACACTCTCTTTTTTCTTGATGACTTGTAGTTAAAAGGCTTGGATTCCAATCCTGGCTGGCAAGTTGGCATAATGGAATGAGCACTGGTTTTAAAGCTAGAGAATCTGAGTTCAAACATTCTTTTGATCCCCACTGCGTGACTTTGGATAAATTACTTATCGTCTTTGGGTCTGATTGCTTATCTGCAAAATGAAAGGGTTGGACTTGATAACCTCTGAAGTCCTTGTAGCCCAGAATCTATTGTACTGTAATTAGGTTTTTTATTTTTAAGTTTTTGCATCTTGTTATATTTTTGCTGTGAATTTTTTGGTTTTTTTAGTTTAGCTTTTACCATTCAGGGCTAGAGATAGCTCTCATTTGTTATCGGACATATGTCAGCTAGTGATATGTCTTATGTGTTTTAGAGTATACCCCTCCAAAAATATTTTTCAACAAGCTTAACTTGATTCCTGTAGAAATCAGATGTTCCCCCAGGAAAATGGAGGCCAAGATATGTACTCTAACATTTAATAATAAAAGTAATAAATATGAGCTAACAGAATTGAGTAGGCTTTAAAATTCTGTTTCAAAAGTTATCTAAGAATACCTTGGCTACTTAATCTCTTACTTTGGCTCAGCTACATTTAAAATCCTACATGAGAGTTGAGTTTAGCCCAAATGCCTCAACGAGTATGTAGGACAGGCCTGCACAGCCTGCAGCCAGAAGGCTGTAAGCAGCCTGGGAGCATGTCAAAGGAATTCTGGAAGTCTGAGAAAAATGTAGAGGATCTTCTCTTCTACATTTTTTTTGTGGGTGGCCCAAAATTCTTTGATGTGTTGTAAGTAACTTGCAAGCTGTAAGTTGTGCAGGCCATATGTGAGATAACAAATATGTAAATAACACACAATAAAAAGTTCAAAAGAAGCACAAAATTGCTGCCAACTTACATTGTTAATTGAAGATGATGCTTTGTAGAATGATTTGCTGTACTTTACAACTACCAATATGAAATTTTAACTCATATTTGTATGTTTGGGGTTGCCTTTTCAATCAGAATTATGTGACATCACCACATAATATTAATTTCATGACACTGTACAAATTGTGCCCCTTCACGTATGAGAATTTTATAATATAATTTTATTATTTTGCTTTTACTTTTTTTGCAAATAGCACTGAATCAAAACTTTTGAGTTCTATTCTTCTGTGACACAAAACAGGAAGTTTAAAAACACATGGCTGGATTATTCATATATGTGGAGATAGCTTTGGTATTGGGACAGTTAGATGGCATAGTGGATAAAGTGCTGGGTCTGGAGTAAGGAAGACTCAACTTCAAATCCAGCCTTAGACCCTTACTAGATTTGAGACCCTGAGCAAGTACTCAACCCTGTTTGCTTCCTCATCTATACAGTGAGCTAGAGAAGGAAGTGGCTAATTACTCCAGCTTCTCTGCTAAGAAAATTCCAAAAGCAATTATGAAGACTGGGATACAACTAAAAATAACTAAAAACCAACATCAAAAGGCTTGGTACTTGGAGTTTCAGAGTACAGGGGGTGATGCTGTTTAACAAGTTAAGTGATCCTTAAATCTGAACACCATCTCTTTCATATATATATATATATATATAAATAACAATGAGTGGGAAAATGTCATCATTTACTACCTCTTCAATTGAACAAAACAAAGGGACCCAAATTCCATATTTACCACTGAAAAAATAGGTATTTCAAGTTCTTTTCTAAGCAAATATGGTCCAGGTATACGTTATTTAACACAATCAATGGACATAGCAAATCTCACAGTAAAATGAATTTTCATTTTCCATGCACTTCCATTAAAAATAATCAGAGATAAGTTCTGGGTGGAAAATAACTCAATACAATGATGAGATATGTCAGTACAGTTTATGGTTAATTTGTGAAGGTTTACATTATAGTATTTTTTTCTTGTAAATAGGATTCAATTTTTTAAAAACATTTTTCTCTGAATTTGTATCTATTTATATAATAAAACAATGCCTGAACTTCAACATCTGTAATCTATGAAGAACAACCTTCTGATTTCTACTGCATTTATTTTATAAATAATGTAATTAATGTTATGCTGCATTGAATTTTAGAGTTGTCAGTATCTACCTGAGCCAAGTTAATTTGTTCCATTCCAAGCCAAAGGCATGGTTGTGAAAGAAACTTGCTCACTTTAAACCAAGAACAATACTCATTGTGAAGCCAGGAAAGTTTTCATTTTATTTTAGCAATTTGTTCTACCTTCCTAGTGAACAGATCTCCCTAATGGAGAGTACACTTGTTCAGACAAGGGCAATGCTTTTTTTATTGTTCTCAATTCAAATTTTCCACCATGCTTTCTATTGGCTAGATGTAGCCTCCTGAACCTCTGACTTCATGTTCTCCTCCCGAATAGGTTCTCTTCAAACAGCTCCTTAAGCATGCATACAAGCTTCTGCCCTTTTGCCTGATCAGAAGTCTTTTTCTACTAGGTAATAATTCGGATTAGAACCAGTAAGCTTTAATGTACATTTTGCTGTCACTCAAAGCTGGGATATTCTTCCTTTTTGTTCCAATAGTTGAATAATGTGATCACTTCTAGCTCCAAGACATTTCTTTACTAACCAGTTAACTTGTAAAACAAAAGCAACTTTAATCTGAATTCTTCCTCAAGGGACTGCTCTCCTATTCTCATTTATCCCTGTCAAAAATAGAGGCATTTGGTCTCCTCGGCGGGATGGATAACTAGGGTCATCTGATTGGTATGGTCCTTATTTTTTAATCAACTTTGTTAAAGTCAGTTGAAGCCCATAAAGTTATTAACATTTCTTTATTGTTAGAGAGGGTACAATTAGCGACATCCAAAAGCAGATCCATGTTCCCCAGTGGATAATTTCCCAACCACCCTATCCCCCTACCTTTTGAGTCTCATTAAAATTATCTTTTCCTGACTTTTGTGAGGTGGCCAAAGTTGCTTGTTTAATTAGAAGCTATATATGTCATTGTTAATAAGCAGCTATCTTGCCCAGAAAACTTGCTTCAGTGTCATTTTACCTTATACAGGCCAACATTCATGTTATAGCTTAATGGGTAACAGAGTGTCAGGGCAGCAGGAATAATATGGGGTCCAAAGTGCTGTGGTGACTCCATCAACTTAGCAGCTTCAAATCCTCTCTCATTAGCTGCTTAAGTATCATGTTAGACTAAGAGGCAAGGGTAGCAGCTGCATTAGGATGATACTAAATGCGAATTGGTGATACAACTTTTGTCAGGTCAGCTGTCCTGGTCTTTTTACACCTTAACTTCTTCTTACATTGTAACTCACACAGTAAGGGGAGTTGGATGTTCCAGCTAGCAGATAGGGTAAGATGATAGACATAAAACCACAGATAAAAATATGGAGCTTCTATGAATTCAGTGGTAGTGATAAAGAATACATGGGTGGGTACCAGTGTCCTGAAAGAATTCACTTGAATAGTCTCCACATTAAAAAAAGGCATTTATTGAGGTAACACACCCAACGAGCCTTCTCCCATGGGAGGGAGAGCAGCAGTGGGCTCTGCTCCATGTAAGAGACAGAACGATCATCCAGGTTAGTGTCTGGTCTAAATATAGTTTGATGGGATAGGGGGAAGGTGATCAAGAGAAGAAAAGGAAGAGCAAGTGAGGTTCTTGAATGCCTGGAATATCAGGTATTCCAAAGGTGTTTTTGTCATACAGATAAGCAAGGAGAACAGGAAAGGAAATATGTAGTTGGGGTGTGGGGTGGATGATGTTTGTGAAAGCACATAGACTAATCTGCAATGTGGATGTCAAAGCAGAGTCTATGGCTGGTCATATCCTGCATCTTATATATATTTATCTCATCCTGCAACCTGCCTGACCCATCTGCCTGGAACTCTCTATCTACCTCATCAGTAGGAGCTCTTCTTTGAAGTGAATTTATTAAACTAAATTCCTTGAGTTCAGAATTTAGTTAAATATTTTGCATTGTTGTCACTAAATAATGCATTTACTAGTAAAATTATGCTGGTCAATCATAGTGCCACAATACTTGTCTATGATTTACCTGCTGTCAAATCTATGGGTTCCATCCCTTTGACCATATGCTATATGTCTCTATAGACATGTTCACACATATAAGTGTGAATCCTAACTTTCATTAGGGGAATCATTTTCATAAGAATTTGCCTTTCTATAACCTCAGCAATGTCAATCATATATTTATAGCACAGGTGAAGGCATGTGTTTTACTTCATTCCGCTATGAAGCCCAAGTCTTTTAAACATTAATTTAAAATACACTCTTTTACTTTAAATTGCTATAGAACATTTTGTTTTTAATAAGACTATTGGTGATTGTAAACTTCCACTAAATAGATTTATTTTGGTTTATTCCAACAAGTTCCAAAGGCACAGAGATCAGTCCAAATGAATAATTTACTTTCGTAATTTTTTTTTCCATTGACTTCACCATTTAAGTTGCATAGGGCTTGTTTATTTGATTTAATGAATTCTTTTGTTATTTGAAGCTTTCAGTCATTTATCTTCTTGTGGTCTATCCCTTACCGCTTTTAAGTTGTGAATCAACAGATGCTTTCAATCTTTAATTCTATTTTGTAAAAACTGAGTGTTCTCATTTTGCCCAGGCTGGAAGTGCAATAGTTTCTCATGAGTTCAGCATGAGCACTTTGCTCTGCTTTGTTTCTGACTTGAGCCACTTCACATCTGTTTAGGTAATCTACTGGCTCCAAATTCCTGAGAACTTAGCATATTAATGCAGAACTTAGTTCAGAGACACCAATGACAAAGAGCCTGATGACATAACTGCATTTCAGCACTCCTAAGCTCAAGAGTTCATCATCTTCATTCACCCAGGTACCTGAGATTTATAGAAATATGTGACCACACAAAACTGTTTGTCTACAACCTTTAGCAAGGTAAAAGTTATCTTCATTATTCATGACAGAAGTAACCTGCCATTTCTAATTTTTAGTCCTTGTAGTTCTGTTTATTGTGTCAACCTACTTAAGTATCTGAAGGACCCTAAGGACAGGCATGGAATCTCTTACAAAATTGATAACCAATTTTTAACCTTTTCACTGTACTATGAAATGCCTTTCACTGATGGTTAATCTCTGAATGTCTAATACGACTACTTTACATTGCCATGCTCTAAAGTCTTACATAATTCCCATCTGTCTTACATTAAGAAAGTGAGCTCTTTTCTAAAACTCCAGTCCTTGTAATGGAGCTTCAGAAAATGTTCATGTAATTCAAATCCCTCTAGAAGTTTATGAAGAGGTAATTTATGCTAATTTTATGTTCTTGATTTTTATAATCAGAAATGCTAAAATCAATTTATAGAAAATCTGTTTAGATTATAGTATCACTTTTATTGAAATCTCCCAGACACAGTTCGCTTTTAATTGAAAGAGACCTTCTCTTAATGATTATAATTCTTTAGTTAATCATACCCATTTGAGCTGCTTACACACAAACCAAAGACTTCTATAGTGAAAATTTAGAGTCATATAATCCCTTAACTTATTTGCAGGTGAATTAATAAATATAAGTAGAATATAATTAAACTAGTGTATATTCCAGAATTAGCTGGAAATTGTTTTATAAATTTGTCATATATCTGTATCTATATTTATCTATCTTTCACTCCATTGTCATTATTATTTTTGTTTTGGTCAGTATCATTGATTTCATTGGTAAAGGTGACTCTCAGTGAGTGTCTGAGGAATTAACACAGATCAATAGACAGGGCTCCTGACATCACAAACATTCTTTATGTTAGGCCTCCACACAAGCAAGTTCCCCTACCCGCTCACATTTGCTTTTTCTCTCAGTTCTCCTTCTCTCTCTATTCTCTCCTCTCTCTCCAAATAATACATTATGTAAATATATTGTGTTTCCAATCAAAGATTCTTGTTTCAATCAAAGGCAAGACTAAATCAAAGGCACTTGATTGGCTAAAACTCAATCCAGAAAAACAGCAAAAAATACTACTTTGCTTACTGTTACAGTGAGAAAATGCCTTCTGTTTTCTTCATGGCATAGTAGATAGAAGGCTAGATCTAGAATTAGGATGATTTGGATTTAGATCCAGTCTTATAGTGTGACCTAGGTAAATCAACTAACCTCTGCTTGTCTTGGTTTCCTCATCTAAAAATGGAAATAATAAAAGAACCTACCTGCCAGGGTTGTTGTAAAGATTTTGAAAGAGATATTTGTAAAGCACTTTGCAAACCTTGAAGAACTAAATAAATACTTTTCAGTCATTCTTTTTTTTCGTCATGTCCAACTCTTCAAGATCCTATTTGGGGTTTTCTTAGCAAAGATACCAGAGTTGGTATACCGTTTCCTTCTTCAGTTCATTTTACAGATGAAAACAGAAACAAACAAGGTTATGTGACTTGCCTGGGGACACACAACTATTAAGTATCTGAGGCCAGATTTGAACTCAGAAAGATGAATCTTCTTGACTTCAGGCTGTCACTGTACGAACTTTGCCACCTAGCTGCCCTAAATAAATATCAGCTCTATGATATTATTACCTGGGAAGCTTAGCACCTGTTATGCAATTTTGTAGTCTGAGGTCACTGAAAATCAATAACACAGTAATAGAATAAAGACTGCACCTTTGATTTCATTAACATAGACAACTGCTGGCATAGTGGATAGGGTCCAGGATTAGAGTCAAGAAAACCTTATTTCACATTTTACCTTGGATATTTACTAGTCATGGAATCCTGAGCAAGTGACTTTAACCTCCTTTTCCCTCAGCTTCCACAACTGTAAATAATAACAGCACCTACCTCACAGGGCTATTCTGAAAATGAAAGGAAATAATTGTAAAGTTCTTAACACAGTGCCTGGCACACAGGAAATTATGTATAAATGCTTGTTTCCTCTTTCCCAATGCAGTTGTCACATTTTCTGTACACTATAGTCTGAGATGGTTGCTTGAGATTTTGAGCAGTTAAGTAATTTGCCTAGGGTCACACAATCAGTATGAATCAGAGGTAGGACTCCAACCCAGTTCTTTCTGACTCTCCATTGACTCTCTAACCACTATTGTCTTATATTTTTATTGTTTTTCAGTTTCTTTTTATAATAGACAAGTTTTACTGTATAAGAAAATTGATAAATCTCTTATTTTGTATACAGAAGTTTGATACAATTGAACACATATTATAGGGCCTAATGGGGTCCAGGAAAACTAGAGGAAATGGTCCTAAAACTATTGTGACTGCTATCAGTCCTTTGAGAGCTATGCTGACTTGGTGACCCATTGTTCTCAGTCTTGCTTGTAAATCAGTGTTGGTGGAGGTTTTGTTGGAGCTACATCAGTGTATGGCTTTTGTCTTAACTGCTATTTATCATGTGGCTCCTGTCTGTAGCAATTGAGGAGGTGCAATGGCCCATCTCTTTGTCGATGTGAACCTATCCAAACTGTCTTTGTCTCATTATTGAGTTAGCTCCATCTTGATTCCCTTGCATATTCTCAGCTTTAGAGGATTTCTGTAGCACTGAAAGATTAAATATTTGGCCAGTTACCTAGTCAATATATCTATATCTATACCTATATCTATATCTATCTATCTATCTATCTATCTATCTATCTATCTATCTATCTATCTATCTATCTATCTATCTACCTATCTATCTATCTATCCATCCATCTATCTATCTATATCTATATCTATCTATCTATCTATCTATCTATCTATCTATCTATCTATCTATCTATCTACCTATCCATCTATCTATCTATCCATCTATCTATATCTATATCTATCTATCTATCTATCTATCTATCTCTATCTATCTATCTACCTATCTATCTATCTATCTATCTATCTATCTATCTATCTATCTATCTATCTATCTATCTATGTAGAGGAGGACTTGAATCCATTTCTTTCTGAATGCGAGATCTCACATTCTCTTTTCCTTACCTGTCTCTCCAGCTAATAGCAAAATAAAAACAAACTTTCCCCTCAACATCTCCCCTGGCAATGCTTTGATGCATAGTCACCTGATTTATTTATCCATTCATCCCTTCCTCCTTTCAGTCATGGTAAATTGAGAGACTTTCCCCATAAACAGTTAATTTATTTAAAGATTAATAACAATTCCTGATCTTTGTGAAACTGGCATCTTGTGGGAAAGGAGCCAAGCCTTTGGAGATAGGGATACCTGTTCCTCATTGAGAGAGAATGATCATGAGAATAGCTTAAACACATCAATAAATATGTATATATTAGTCCATACCCATATACTTATACACATATACATATTATGTGCGTATGTATACACAGGGTCATTACACACACGCAGACATTTTTATACGTAAAACTTTCTCTAGACTAGCATTTTCTCTCTAAGGTGAACAGTGACCAACCTGTTGGTTCTGATTTCCTGGCAGAAATGAAATTCTTTCTTGTGTACCAATAGGAATTTTGAGAGACAAAATTCTGAGTCCAATCAGTCAATTTTTAGTTAGGCTAGAAGTAACCAATAAATTGGGTTATTGGCCTCTCTAGATGACCTAACACTTGGTGTGAGGGCTGACAGGACCTTTGAAACCTAGGTGTATCTTCTTTCTGATTGGTCTGACAATACCTCCTTTGGACCTCCCCTGGCAAAGGTAAAGTAATCCCAATTGATAATTCCAATTGGAAATCCCAAATTTTAATGCAAAAGTTGGTAAAGAGTTTTCAGCTCCTCCCTATTATTGTATCATTGGGGATAAGTGGAAGTGGGGGTGGGAATTAAGCCTCAGGTGATAGAATTGGTTGATAGAGTGGGGAAAATGGGCTAGATTTCAGATGTGACTGATTACACCTCTCTCTGACAGTTAAGGAATACTAGTTGCTTTATGAGACCCAGCTGCCTCTAGCAATCTTGGCTAGAAAAACAAAAGTCATCTCAATCAGGTTCTTCCCCCCATGCTCACCCATTCCCCCACCCTCCACTCTACCATGTAGGCCAAATCTCCCTTAACTTTGATTAGAAATCAAGGACAAGAGAATTGTACTCTAGGGAAGGTCTACAGGATAAACAGAGTCCCACTGGGGAGTGACCCAGCCCAAACTGGTATAGGAACAAATGCCTTGGGAGCTGGGAATGAACATATTACTAAATCATACCTTTCAGAAACCACCTGTCCTTCAAAAGTGGGATCTGATAAAATGAGGAAAAGGATAGATCACAGAATAATATTGGTTATTAAATGATGTAGAATAATGTGAGCTTTGTCCATCCAAATACATGTAGACACACATAATCTTTTCTCTGTCACAGGGACACACCATACACTTAAAGACACAAAAGGAAAGAGATAACAAAGTCTTAAGAAATTAAATTCTGCTGAGTAAAGAGAGGAAAGGAGACAAAGGAAGTAAGGCCTCATCATCTCTACTCTCAACAATCTGAGTGGTTTTAAAAAATCCAGTGTCTGTTCTATTTCTCTTCTGCATGTTTTGCTCACACAACACCTGTCCTCTAGCCCAGCACTCAGTGCTTCATGGATGAAATTCTCTTTCTTCTCAGTTTCTTTAGGTGTTGTCAGTCCTCAGCACAGCTTCCATTTGTGGCAATGGTGATTCCTCTATGTCTGTGCTCCTATTTCAGACCCAAATAAACACTCTCAGATGTGTGTTCATTTCATTTTGTCACTCTCCTCCCTTTATCTAAGGAATAAGAGTCATTGGCTCTCAATCATAGTCTGATCACACTCCATCACAGTGTTAGATTAGCATTTTAGAGGACTGGGAGAAAAGATCCCACCACTGGACATTGTTTCCAATGTCCTATTACTTTAAAACACACACACACACACACACACACACACACACACACCTAACGAAAAGAAACACTGTCATTAAATACAATAAAGGCTAAGCTAGAACTTAGAACAATCTATTTATTACCTGGATTAGTTCATCTCTGGTTGCAAGTCTGAAGTTCTTTGCATCAAGCTAGAAAGTTGCAGCAAAACTCTGAAAAGCAGTTAGGATTCCTAACTGCTCCAGATTAAAAATTATGTTTAACTACTATTAGTATGAATCATCAATATAAATTTGATCACAAGTTGCTGTTTAACTAAATTTACTTAATTATTCCCATGCCAAGTTTAAAAGAGCTAAATTGCCAAGAGAAGGTAGAAAAGAAAAGTAGGAACTATATGTTAAAGTAAAAGAAAAAACAGCCTCTAGACAGGTATGACTAAGTCTTTTAAAAATACTCCAACATTATCATTTTTTCATCTTAAATTTTCCAGCAGTTCCTATAGAAACCTTTCACTTCTTTTCATATAACAAGACATTGCTTTTCTCTCATTAGGATTATAATCAAAACTTAAGCTTTGAACTCAATAAAAAAATGTATATAATACTGACAGAAGTACAATGAACACGTTCCCCAGGATTGTTAGAATGTTTTCCTGACAGGGGGGTGGCCTTATTATGTGTATTTCTCTGAAGTAATTTACTTTCATGTTCATATTATATATATATATATATATATATATATATGTATGTATGTATGTATGTATGTATGTATGTATGTATCACAGTGTCATTTTCTATGGCCATGAATGATGGAATACCACAATCTCTAAGGAATCAAAACTGCCAGTGACCCAAAGGGCACTGGAAAAATGCATGTGACAACAACATATTGACCCCAATGACTGGCACGTAAAAAGTGGTATGAAATATATCACTAAGAAAATATATGAATTGAAAAGTAGTTGGGCTGGTTATATAAAGAGAACTAAGGATAATAGAGGGCTAATGTGGTTACCACTGACTATTAAAAGGTTTGGAGTAGGACTTACAAGTATAGGAGATGATTCTTCTAAAAAGGTCATATGATTTGTAGGAATTCTTGTGCAAGAATTGCCCAGGAAATGGGCTATAGTCTGCACCATTATTGGATATATCTACTTGGATGAGATCATGGATCTATTAAATTATTAAAGTGTGTTTGATGTATTTGGCATGTTATTTGATAATACAGATTGCTAAAGACTATCTCATTCAAAAATGTTATTCTGGCATTAGATATTTTTGCATTCATCAAGATGATATTGAGATGTTTAAAAATGCATTTTCAGAGTAGGGATCTTAAGTCTAAGGACTGTCATGGTGAGGATTGTGGAATAATTCTCAGTAACCTAAATGTCATTTTGCTGATGCTATTACACTTGTTATTGCTATGTGATTCAGACATCTAGTCCTATCATTATGGAAATTAAAATGAATTACCAGAAGGTTGAAGGCCCTTTATATGCATTTAGAGTCAGATTATGTTGTAAATCAGACATGAGCATCTGTATTTATGAATTACTCGAATTCTGAAAAAAAGCCTAAGTAGTGACTGCCACACAATAAATATCTTCAAAATTTGTAGGCTTACTTAGCTGGATTCTTTTGTCTAAGAATAGAAAGGTACAAGCATTACGGCCTTCTTGATATGAACAGAAGAGAGAATCTGTTATTATTCTTTCCTTGACAAGATGTATGGGAAGCTTGAACCTAGGCTGTAAACTCATGAGGGAAGAATTTGTGATTTATTTAATTGTCCTAATTCCCTCAGTGATCTGCTCAAAGTAGGTTTCTAATAAACGTTTACTTGAATGAATGGACAATTAAAAAATATATTCCCTGGCTATTCAGTGCTTGGAGATAAATCTAGGTATTCACCCTTGACTCTGATCATATCTAACCTCCCTTGTAAGGTCATGGCAGCAGTCACTGTTATACAGGCTGTCAGATTCGCTCCACTTAATTTGACCAAGTTGTACTTGATGCACATAACAAAATTCTAAAAGGAATGGAGTGACGGTTATTTCTTTCCCTTTGCCCTGAAACAAGAGACAAATGGCAAAACTTTAAATAAAAAATGTAAGCATTTAAAATTTAATTAGTAGAATTCATCAGTGTTATATCTGGTGGCAGCATCTGGTGTGTTAAGGCCTTGGATGGTCTCTGTCACTCCTGCTTTAAGGCATAAACAAAATGTGCTTGTGTGTGTGTGTGTGTGTGTGTGTGTGTGTTTGAAAATGAAAGAGAATAGTATTAAGTGAAAGAAAGGAATGTAAATAAATAAAACATGTAAGAGAAAAAAGTTCAAAAGGGATTATAAACAAAAGGTATAATTTTGGTACTATCATGTCAAATTTACTATATACTTTTCAAAATCAAACTATGTGGCAAACAAGAACTTCACATGCAGTCTTTTTTCTTTGTTTTTTGCATTAGCAAAAGAAAAAATACTTCTTTTTGTTGTAGGCTCAAGCCTGACAGAAATAATTTTAAAATTATTATTAAATCGATATTCTAAATTCAAGTCTCATTCTTTTTGAGAGAGAAATGTCTGAACTGGAAGAATCCCCTTGTGCCTTTGGATATGTGTCTCTGCTTCCTCACATGGCATTTTGAGGTAATGTTTAAGGGTTCTTGAAGTATGAAAAATTTTACAATATGATAAGCCATAATTACATAGCCCAGGGTAAGATACAAGTTAACTTTTTGCTTCATAAATCTGGAATAATGACATTTAAGATATATCCCTTGGAGAACCAGTTTCCTAAGACCATTAAATCCTTCAACAACCACTCCCTTCGAGGGTTCTCCCATCTAGACACTTCTTTATCCAAATTCCTTCTGGATGGATCAATCACAGGCACCTTGTTCTTGACTTTGTCTGTTCACTACTTTAATTACTTCAAGGCAGAAATCCTTCCTGGGCTGATAGGAGAGTAGAACATGACATAGTTTCAGAATTCATAGTTAAATAAATACATTATGGTTTCTCTTTTGGTTTAATCTACAGGCTTCAAACTAGGATGACTTTTTAGTGCTTTCTTAATATTTCCAAAAGGAGAGAGAAGGTTTTTTGACTCCTTCAGGTTATCAGACTGTTTGCATTTGTTGACAATCACTATATTCATAAGGAAAAATAAAATAAATGAATCCCAGAATTACAAATTTTTATGGTATGGAACGGATTTCAGGGGTCATTTAATGTAACCTATTTCTGAGAGTTAATCCTCACTATAAAATCCAACAAGTAATCATCCATTCTCTCCTTGAGCACCTCCCATGAGGTAGAATCCACAACCTACTGTCGTACAATCATAGATGGTTGGTTGGTTGGTTGTTGTCCTTCTTCTAAGAGGACCAAAATAAAATCACCATGGTAAAGTGAAATTTCATTGTGTCCGACTGTGGCTGATCAGACTAATACAAGCTCAGAATGTTCTACCACAGGTTGGGCACAGAGAGTCTATGTGAATATTTGGGGTGAATATTGGGGTGAAAGGCTATAAGCCAAGACTGAAGTGGAGGGAGGGTTGGTGCATGATTTTCTGTTTGCAGATGATTGTGCACTCAATGCAGCCTCTGAAGCTGAGATGCAACACAGTATGAATCAATTCTCTGCTGCCTGTGCTAATTTTGGCCTAACAATTAACACCAAAAAAAAACACGGGTGGCCCATCAGCCACCACCACACCATCCATATGTGGAACAATCAGCTACAACAAATGGAGAAGTTTTGAATGCTGTGGATAAGTTCACTTACCTTGGTAGTGTACTTTCCAGGGATGTACACATTGACAATGGGGTTGATGTACACATTGCCAGAGCCAGCTCAGTGTTTCAGAAACTCTTAAGAGAAGTTTGGGAGAGAAGAGGTATTAGACTGACTACCAAATTGAAGGTCTACAGAGCCATTGTACTGACCTCATTTTTGTATGCCTGTGAAACATGAACAGTCTACCAGCGCCATGCCAGGAAACTGAATTGTTTCCATTTGAACTGTCTTAGGAAGATTCTGAGGATCACCTGGCAGTATAAGGCATTAGACACTGAATTCCTTTCTCAAGCTGAACTGCCAAGTATTCAAACTATGCTTCAGAGAGGTCAATTCCAATGGGCTGGCCACATTGTTCGAATGCCAAATGTATGCTTGCCAAAAAGACTATTTTGTAGAGAACTCACATGGAGCAGGCAATCACATGATGGTCAGAAGAAGTGATAGAAGGACACTCTCAAAGTCTCTCTCAAGAACTTCGGATTTGATTGTGCCACATGGGAGACACGGGCACAGGACCGCTCAGCATGGTGGGCCCACAATTCTCTGAGCAGAATGCAGCCCAGGTTTGGCTGTGAGGCATGGACAGTCCTGGAGCAGACTTCAAGAAGAGGACTCATGGATAGCAGTTGCAGTTCCAAAATATTTCAACTCATAAACCCCAAATACAGCTTCAAGGGTCAGTAAGAAAGCTCTTTCACCTGGGTGAGAGGGGAGTGTGGTATGGCCCCAGCCTCAGCCCAAGGGCAGCAGCAACCACTTTTGGAACTTTCAGCCTCAAGACCCAGGGGAAATCAAGGAGCTGATCTGAGTCTCAGCCCTGAGTGGTGGTCCTGGGGTGAGGAGAGGGTGGTAGCTGTGGAAAGGGAATCCTCTTCGAAGTTCCACTGCAGAAAAGAGTGCTTGTGGCTACTCACAGACCAGAGTGTAGGCCAGGAGATTAGTATACTCTTCTCCCTTGGTTGTGCTACTTTGGAGGAACTAAAAACTTACAGGTCCCTGGAGTATACCCTCCACTTGACAAAGGACTGAAAAGTCAAGTAACTGGGGGAGGAGCCAAGATAGTGAAATAGAAAGATACACATAGGCTTAGCTCTTACCCCACAGCCCATAAAATGCCTGTAAAGAACTCTCAACAAATTCTAGAGCAGCAGAAGCCACAGAACAATGGAGCGGAGGAAATTTCTATTCCAGAGAGACCTGAACAACCGACGGGAAAGGTCTGTCACACACCAGACCCAGAGCACAGCCCAGCCCTGCCTTGACCATGCAGTACTGTGGGGAGCAGATTCAAGCTGCCCTCAGGGACAGAATCTCCAGCAGTAGCTCAGATCCGTCAACCCACAGGCACCAAAGGTAAATGAGAGGAAGTTTTTAGCTGGATGAGAGAGGAGCAAGGTGTCCCCATAACTCAGGCCCCCTAAGGAGGCAGCAGCAGAGGCAGCAGTGGACAGGGGCTCCCAAAGCAGGCAGTAGCCTGCATCCATTGTTAAAGGTTTCCTTGCAAACCACCTTAGGGAACTGAACCCAATGTGGTGGCCCTGCCCCCACCTGACCAGCTGAACTTAATCTCATAATGACTAGCAGCCCCACCCCCACCAAAAACCCTTAAGGCTTGGGAGCAGCACATTTGAATCAGCCCCCAAGAGGAACTGCAGGCAAAGTGGTTGTGGAGAGGAAACTCAGAAGTCAAGGAACTGGCTGGGAAAATGCCCAAAAAAGGGAAGAAAAATAAGACCATAGAAGGTTACTTTCTTGGGGAACAGGTGTCTCCCCCCATCCTTTCAGATGAGGAAGAACAAGGCATACTGTCAGAGGAAATAAAGGACCCTTCCTCCAATGGGGACTTAAAATGGGCTCAGGCAACAGCAGACCTTAATAAACCAGTTAGCAGCTTACTAAGGGTGAACCAAAAAAATGCTGAGGAAAATAACAGCTTAAAAAGAGGCTAAATCAGGGGCGGAGCCAAGATGGCGAAGTAGAAAGACGCACATACACATAGCTCCGAACCCACAAACCACAGAATGTCAGAGGGGACTAACCCAGGCTGAATTCTGCACCCAGAGACAATGGAATATTGGAGTGAGGGAGATTTCTGTTCCAGAGAGACCTGCAAACCTCTCGCAAAAGGTCCGTCGTGCTGCAGAGGCGGCGCCCAACCTGGACCTGCGGCGGCGGTCGCAGCTCCAAGAGGCACAGATCTGAGAGGGCTCCGGAGGCAGGAGCATCAGGGGCAGCACGGCCCCCCCCCCCACCACCAACAGGTGACTGACGGGGGTGGGTGAGAGAGTCTCTTTGGCGGGTTGAGAGGAGAGTGGGGTGTCCCCATGGCTCGGGCCCCCCCGGGAGGTGGGGGCTGAGAGGCAGCTGTGGATGGGGGCTCCCCAAGCGGGCGGGAGCCTGGATCCATTGTGGAAGGTCTGTGCATAAACCCCCTGAGGGCACTGAGCCAGAGAGGCGGCCCTGCCCCTGACCTCAGCACCTGAACTTAATTTAACACTGAATAGCAGCCCAGCCCCAGCCAAAAATCCTAAGGCAGCAAGCAGCATTTGAATCTCAGTCCCCAAACACTGGCTGGGAGGACCAGGAGGTGAGGTGGGTGGGAGGAGAACATTCAGAGGTCAAGCCACTGGTTGGAGAAAATGCCAAGAAAAGGGAAAAGAAATAAAACTATTGAAAGGTACTTTATCTGAGAAAAGACACCTCCTCCCTTCCTTTCTGATGGGGAGGAACAATGCTTGCCATCAGGCAAAGACACAGAAATCGAGGATTCTGTGTCCCAGCCCACCCAATGGGCTCGGGCCATGGAAGAGCTCAAGAGGAATTTTGAAAATCAAGTTAGAGAGGTGGAGGAAAGACTGGGAAGGGAAATGAGAGGGATGAGGGAGAAGCATGAAAAGCAGATCAGCTCCCTGCTAAAGGAGAACCAAAAAAATCTTGAAGAAATTGGCACCTTGAGAACTAGCCTAACTCAGCTGGTAAGGGAGGTGCAAGGGGCCAATGAGGAGAAGAATGCTTTCAAAAGCAGAATTAACCAAATGGAAAAGGAGATTCAAAAGCTCACTGAAGAAAATAGATCTTTCAAAACTGGAATGATACGGATGGACGCTAAGGACTTTTCGAGAAAGACAGATATCTCAGAACATACCGCGCAGATTCGAAAAATGGAAGATAATGTGAAATATCTTATTTGAAAAACAACTGACCTGGAAAATAGAATCAGGAGAGACAATGTAAAAATTCTGGGACTACCTGAAAACGATGATCAAAAGAAGAGCCTAGACATCATCTTCCATGAAATTATCAAGGAAAACTGCCCTGAGATTCTAGAACCAGAAGGCAAAATAAATATTCAAGGAATCTGCAGAACACTGCATGTAAGAGATCCAAAAAGAGAAACTCCTAGGAGCATTGTGGCCAAATTCCAGAATGCCCAGGGGAAAGAGAAAATATTGCAAGCAGCTAGAAAGAAACAATTCAAGTATTGTGGAAATACAATCAGGATAGCACAAGATCTGGCACCCTCTGCATTGAGGGATAGAAGGGAATGGAATAGGATATTCCAGAAGTCAAAGGAACTAGGACTGAAGCCAAGAATCACCTACCCAGCAAAACTGAGTATAATACTTCAGGAGAAAAAATGGTCTTTCAATGAAATAGAAGACTTTCAAATTTTCCTGATGAAAAGACCAGAGCTGGAAAGAAAATTTGACTTTCTAACACAAGAATGAAGAGAACCATGAAAAGGCGAACAGCAAAGACAAATCATAAGGGACTTACTAAAGTTGAACTGTTTACATTCCTACATGGAAAGACAATATTTATAACTCTTGAAACATTTCAATATCTGGGCACTGGGTGGGAGTACACACACACACACATGCACACACGCACACATACATAGAGACAGAGTGCACAGAGTGAATTGAAGAGGATGGGTTCATATCTTAAAACAAAATGAAATCAAGCAGTGAGAGAGAAATATTGGGAGGAGAAAGGGAGAAGTTATATGGGGCAAATTATCTCTCATAATAGAGGCAAGCAAAAGACTTATTAGTGGTGGGATAAAGAGGGGAGGCAAGAGAAAAACATGAGGTCTACTCTCATCACATTCCACTAAAGGAAAGAATATAATGCACACTCACTCTGATAGGAAAACCTCTCTCATAATACAGGAGAGTGGGGGACAGGGACACAAGCAGGGTGGCGGGAGGATAGAGGGGAGGGCATGGGGAGGAGAATGCAATACGAGGTCGACACTCATGGGGAGGGAAAGGACCATAAGAAAATAGAAGTAATGGGGGACAGGACAGGATGGAGGGAAATATAATTAGTCCTATACAACACAACTAGTATGGAAAACATTTGCAAAACTAAACAGATATGGCCTATATTGAACTGCCTGTCTTCCAAGGGGAAGGGGTGGAGAGGGAGGGAGCTAAAGAAGTTGGAACTCAAAGTGTTAGGACCAAATGTAATGTTCTTACCACTGGGTAACAGGAAATACAGGTTAAGGGGTCAAGAAAGCTATCCGGCCCTACAGAACAAAAGAGAAGACGGAGACAAGGGCAGGGAGGGAGGATAGAGGAGAGAGCAGATAGGTCACAGGGGCAATTAGAAAGCTTGGGTCTGGGGGGGAGAGGGGAAAAAAGGGGAGAAAATTTGTAACCCAAAATTTTGTGAAAATAAATGTTAAAAGTTAAATAAAAAAAAAAGGCACAGAGAAGCATCACCCAGGATGAGAAGATACTTGTATGATTTGTGATTTGCACCACTGATTAGAATAACTGTATTTATGAGATTAAATTTGTGTCAAAATAAAAAAAAAAAAGCTAACTCAGTTGGAAAAAGACGTCCTAAAAGCTAACAAGGAGAAGGAGGTTTTAAAAAGCAGAATTAGCCAAATGGAGGAGAAGTTTCAAAAGCTCACTGGACAAAATAATTCCTTGAAAGAGAGAACTGAGTTCAGGGAAACGGATGACTATGAGTTAAACCAAGAAGTTAGTAAACAAAATAAAAAATTTGAAAAAGTAGAAGATAATGTGAAACTCATTGGAAAAACAACTGACCTGGAAAATAGATCCAGGAGAGACAATTTAAAAATTATTGGACTACCTGAAAGCCATGACCACAAAAATAGCGTAGACATTATCTTCCATGAAATTATCAAGGAAAACTGCCCTGATGTTATAGGATCAGAGGGCAAAATGGATATTGAAAGAATTCATCAATCACCTCCAGAAAGAAACCTGAACAGAGAAACTCCTAGGAATATTGTGGCCAAATTTCAGAGTTCCCAGATCAAAGAGAAAATGCTGCAAGCAGCTAGAAAGAAACAATTTGAATACTGTGGAAATACAATCAGGATAGCACAGGATCTGGCAGCTTCAACATTAGGAGATCGAAGGGCTTGGAGTGGTATATTTCAGAAGTCAAAGGAACTGGGACTGAAGCTAAGAATCACCTACCCAGCAAATCTGAATATAATACTTCAAGGGAAAAGATGGTCATTCAGTGATATAGTCGAATTTCAAGATTTCATGTTGAGGAAAAGACCAGATCTGTATTTAAAAGTTTGACTTCCCAAGACAAGAATCAAGAGAAGCATGAAAAAGTAAACAGAAAAGAAAAATCATAAAAGACTCTCTAAAGCTGAACTGTTTATATTACTACATGGAAAGAAAATATTTTTAACTCTTGAATCTTTTCTCAGTATTTGGGTAGTTGGAGAGATTGTACATACACACACACACACACACATACACATAGATAGAAAGTACAGGGTGTGTTACATCAGAAGAGAGGATATCCACACATACACACACACACACACACACACACACACACACAAAATAAAATAAATTAAAATAAAAATTAAGGGGTGAAGGAGGAAAATTCCTGGAAGAGAAAGGGAGTAATAGAATGGGTCAGGCTATAATTCATGAAAGAGATAAGAAAAATCTTATTCAATGGAGGAGATGAGGGAGAAGGGGAGAGGGGGAAAAATAAAGCTACTCTCCCAACGTGTGGCTGAAGGAGGGAATAACAGGTTCACTAAATTTGATATGAAAATTTATATACACTACAGGAAAGTAGGAGAGGAGGTGACAAGTGAAGTGAGGGGAATGTTAGAAGGGAGAGCAAATGGGAGAAGGGAGTCACTAGAAATAATCATTTTCGAGAAGGGACAATGTCAATTGTAGGGGGAAAATAAGTTGGGGATAGGGTAGGTCAGAGGGCAATGTAAGTAGTATTACACAGCATGATTACTACGGAAGTCTTTTGCAAAACAACACATATTTAGTCTGTATTGAATTGCCTGCCTTCTCAGAGGGGCTGGAGAGGGAGGCGTGGAGGGAGAGAAGTTGGAATTCAAAGTATTAGAAATGAATGTTGAGAATTTTTATTGCATATAATTGGTAAATAAGAACTACAGGGATAGGGGTATGGAAATTTATCTTGCCCTGCAAGAAAAGAGAGAAGATGGGGATATGATGGGATGTGATGAAAGGGAGGGTACATTGAGGGAATGAGTAATCAGAATGCAAGATATTAGGAAGCAGGGGGAGGGAAGTGATGGAGAGAAAAATTGGACATTTTAAGAAGTGAGATAAAAGCAATTAGTATTAAAACAGTAGGCTGAATTAATTACTGAGAATAAATCAATGACATCTGTAGTTTGGAGAGAAGAATTTCAGTCTAAACTTCCTAGAGGAAGGTAACCTCAGGTAAAATTCAGCATTGATGGAAAAGTCAAGGTTTTAATGGTAAATTTGATTTTATGATTGCCATTTAATCAGGAACTAGAACATGTATCGAAAGGCATGTAAACCCCTTAAGACTTGCCTCAAAAGATGTTCGTTAGCCAAAGTGAAACTATCATCATATTTGAAACCTGGTTATTGGAACTTGCCACTTTTAGATGATATGGGACTATTAAGTGACTGTTCTTCTGAGTCTAACTCCAGGTATGGGTAGCAAGAAAGGCAATCTGAGCCTCCAATCCATGATGCCAGTAAGCTGATGAAATGCTGTTATGAACTGCATAGGTGATCTCAAGGGAAGGGGGGAGAGAGACTGTTCAGCATAGGCTGAGGTGGGATTCTCCTGACTCAATTTCCCCACTGACACCTGGCAGACTTTAAGCCTGACTGAATGCAAGTGGATAATCTAATCCTGCCTGGAAATGACATGAAGTTGGGGTGATATTGTATCCCTGCAATGTCCTTACTATTGGTGGCAATTTCCTATAGTCAAAAGATTTGTAAGCTTAATACCAGATCTAGTCAATTTTAGATTATGGGTAGGGGAACAAATAAAGGTTGTCTAAAATTGAGCTATTAGGCACAGGACTTTAGACCAACAACAATAAGTTAGGGTCCTTTAATTCTTAGTAATACTGTGGAGACAATTAAGTCAAGAGCTTGTGAAGTTACCAACATAAAAATTATTTGTGTCTCAGTTGGTTAATGTTTAAAAAAAAATTGTTTTGTGGTCCATATAAAGTTGGAATTGCTTTATCTGTTATAAACTGTGTTAAAAATAAATAATAATAAAAAAAAGAAACAGGAGGAATCAGGGAAGGCATCATAGAGAAAATGGAACTCGATCTGAGCTTCTAAGGTAGATCCTAATAACTAAACCTTTCTATAGAGCTTTAAGATTTACAAAATGCTTTGTATATATTATCTAATTTGATCTTATCTGATAAGCAACCTGAGAAAGGTGAGGACATAGTACAAACCAAGTATGGGTTGGGGAGGTGAAAATGCTTCTCTAAATTCACAAAAGTAAGAGATGGAATGTTCAATGTGTAATGTCAAATTCATGAGAAGGAGCAGTATGAAGTAAGATTGTTTGGAGTCAGATAGTAGAGGCCCAGACATGATAGGCTAAGGAATTTGTTTTTAAACCACAGAAGTAGGGAGCAGTTGACTTTTTAACCAAACTACAACATAGTCAGGCCTGAAACATGAAGAAATTCACCAGTTTGGGCATGCTAACATTGGAATTTCTTATTGAAAGACTAGGATATGAGGTCTCATTCTAGGGGAAAACAATCAAAATAATTGTCAGTGTCCAATCAATGTAACTCTAAGAATAATCATAAAAAAAAAAAAGACTAGGTCTATAAGAAGAGAAGAAAAGGAAAGCCAGCAACCAACGGTAAACTGTCAAAACCATTATGTGAAGCCACATGGACATTTTAAAAATGGCTCCCCATTTGAGTAAGTCAGTATCTCGTAACAGGATCAGTAGGCATTTTTAGATGGTAAGCAGCTATAACAAAGAATTGCTGTCCTTAGGACAAATTTACTCAGTGGGAGTCAGGGGGAAAGGTGAAAGGAATGATGGCAACAGTGACAGAGAGGATAGATTGTATGACCAGGAGCACATGGTCACCCCAATCATAGAACTCTGGGGTAGTCTGAAATGGTCGTGCCACTATGTGCCAAGAGATGTGGAGAAGTATGAGGCAAGTGAGGGTTGCCATGGGGAGGAAGACCATCCTCCCTGTCTATTATGGCCTTGGAACAAAATTTAAGTCTCCACCTAATAGAGAAAGCACTGATGGTAAACCCCGGTAGATCATCCTGAGACACTCCTAGACCCTGACACTACCTATTGTGATTAAAACGCGATTAATTCAAGTGAATCTGAATGCATGGATACCATTTACAAGAGCTTCTTCCAGAGATGAGAAGATTGCTACCCCATCCACCCCCAAACTACCCTTTCTTGAAGGTGAGAGGTCCACAAATAATGTGCATTAGTCATTTTTGGACTTCATCTATTCATCAGTAGTGCTGATTTTTTCCATTCTTAAAAATTCTATATGTCATATGAGACGGCTGTCTGAGAGAGAGAGAAAGGGAGAGCTATTCTTGGGATAACTGTAGCTATTTAAGAAGCAGAAAATACCAATAATTTTTTTTTTAATAAGTCAAGTAACTGGCTGGGAAAATGCTCAAAAATGGGAAAAAAGGCTCTAGAAGGTTACTTTCTTGGTGAAAGGCATTTTCTTCAATCCTTTCAGATGAGGAAGAACAAAGCATACCATCAGAAGAAGACATCAAAATCAAGGCTTCTAAATCCAAAACCTCCAAAAAGAATTTGCAGTGGTCTCAGGCCATGGAAGAGCTCAAAAAGGATTTTGATAATCAAATAAGGGTGGTGGAGGAAACAATAGGAAGAGAAATGATAGTGATAAAAGATAATCATGAAAAGCAAGTCAATAGCTTGCTAAAGGAGACCCAGAGAAATGCTAACCTCTTTAAAAATAGACTAACTCATATGGTAAAAGAGATTCAAAAAGCCAATGAGGAGAAGAATGCTTTACAAAACAGAATAAGTGAAATGGAAAAAGAGGTTCAAAGCTCACTGAAGTAAAGAGTTTTTAAAAATTAGAATAGAGCGGATGGAAGCTAATGATTTTATGAGAAACCAAAAAATTATAAAACAAAACCAAAAAGAATGAAAAAGTAGAAGACAATGAAATATATCATTGGAAAAACAACTGACATGGAAAATAGATCTAGGAGAGATAATTTTAAAATTATTGGTCTATCTGAAAGCCATGATAAAAAAAAAATAGCCAAGACATCATCTTCCAAGAAATTATCAAGGAAAACTGCTCTGATATTCTAGAATCAGAGGGTGAAATAGAAATGGAAAGAATTCACTTCTTGAAAGAGACCCAAAAAGGAAAATTCCTAGGAATACTGGAGCCAAATCCCAGAGTTTCCATGTCAAGGAGAAAATATTATAAGCAACCAGAAATAAAGAATTCAGGTACAATGGAAATACAATCAGGATAACACAAAATTCAGCAGCTGCTATACTAAGGTATCAAAAGACTTGGAATATGGTATTGCAGAGCTCAAAGAAAATAGGATTAAAACCAAGAATAACCTACACAGAAAAACTGAGTATAATACTTTAGGGGAAAAATGGAATTTCAATGAAATAGAGGACTTCCAAGTATTCTTTTTTTTTTTAGGATGAGAAAGTTTGAGGTTAGATTTAATTTTAAAAGATCTCAAGGCAGCATCTCTTGACCTTCCTCACCACTTGGGTGTTTTGGGTTTTTTTTTTTGTATTTTAACTAATTTATCTAAGTTTTCAGCATTCATTTCCACAAAATTTTGAGTTCCAAATTTTCTCCCCATTTCTCCTCTTCCCCCAACCCCAAATGCCAAGCATTGCAATTACCCCTATCACCAATCTGCCCTCCGTTCTAACATCCCTTCCTTCCCTTATCCCCATCTTTTTTTTTATCCTGTAGGGCAAGGTAACTTTCTATACCCCATTACCTGTATTTCTTATTTCCTAGTTGCATGCAAAAACAATACTCAACAGTTGTTCCTAAAGCTTTGAGTTCCAACTTCTCTTCCTCCCTCCCTCCCTCCCCATCCCCATTGGGATGGCAAGCAATTTAAATATAGGCCATATCTGTGTAGATTTGCAAATGACTTCCATAATAGTCATGTTGTGTAAGACTAGCTATATTTCCCTCCATCCTATTCTGCCCCCCATTTCTTTTATCCTCTCTTTTGATCTTATTGCTCCCTAAGAGTGTTGACTTCTAATTGCTCCCTCCTCCCACTGCCCTTCCTTCCATCAGCCCCCCACCCTGCTTATCCCTTTCTCCCTCACTTTCATGTATTGTAAGATAGTTTTTCATATCAAAATGAGTATGCATTTTTTTCCTTCCTTTAGTCGAATGTGATGAGAGTAAGCTTCATGTTTTTTTCTCACCTCCCCCCTTTTTCCCTCCATTGAAAAGTCTTTTACTTGCCTCTTTCATGAGAGATAATTTGCCCCATTCCATTTCTCCCTTTCTGCTCCCAAGATATTACTCTCTCACCCCTTAATTTAATTTTTTAAGATATCATCCTATCTTATTCAATTCACCCTGTGCTCTGTGTTTCTCTGTCTCTCTCTCTGTCTCTCTGTGTGTGTGTGTGTGTGTGTGTGTGTGTGTGTAATCCCACCAACTACTCAAATACTGAGACAAATTGTTATAAATATTGTCTTTCCATATAGGAATGTAAACAGCTCAACTTTGCTAAGTCCCTTATGACTTCTCTTTGCTTTTTACCTTTTCATGCTTCTCTTCATTCTTGTGTTTGAAAGTCAAATTTTCTTTTCAATTCTTGTCTTTTCATCAAGAATGCTTGAAAGTCCTCTATTTCATTGAAGGAACTTTTTTTTCCCTGAAGTATTATACTCAGTTTTGCTGGGTAGGTGATTCTTGGTTTTAGTCCTAGTTCCTTTGACTTCTGGAATATCCTATTCCATGCCCTTCGATCCCTTAATGTAGAAGCTGCTAGATCTTGTGTTATCCTAATTGTATTTCCACAATATTTGAATTGTTTCTTTCTGGCTGCTTGCAACATTTTCTCCTTGGCCTGGGGACTCTGGAATTTGGCCACAGTGTTCCTAGAGTTTCTTTTTTTGGATCTCTTTCAGGAGGTGATCAGTGGATTCTTTGAATATTTATTTTGCCCCCCTGGTTCTAGAATCTCAGGGCAGTTTTCCTTGATAATTTCATGAAAGATGATGTCTAGGCTCTTTTTTGATCAAGGCTTTCAGGTAGTCCCATAATTTTTAAATTGTCTCTCCTGGATTTTCCAGGTCAGTTGCTTTTCCAATGAGATATGTCACATTATCTTCCATTTTTTCATTCTTTTGGTTTTGTTTTGTGATTTCTTGGTTTCTCATAAAGTCATTAGCCTCCATCTGTTCCATTCTAATTTTTAAAGAACTCTTTTCTTCAGTGAGCTTTTGAACCCCCTTTTCCATTTGGCTAATTCTTCTTTTGAAAGCATTCTTCTCCTCATTGGCTTTTTGAACCTCTTTTGCCAACTGAGTTAGCCTATTTTTCAAGGTGTTATTTTCTTCATCATTTTTGGGGGTGTCCTTTAGCAAGATGTTTACCTGCTTTTCTTGCTTCTCTCTCATTTCTCTGCCCAATTTTTTCTCCATCTCTCTTGCTTGATTTTCAAAATCGTGTTTGAGCTCTTCCATGGCCTAAGACCATTGAATATTTATTTTGGATGTCTGGGATACAGAAGCCTTGACTTGTATGTCTTTCCCTCATGGTAAACATTGTTTTTCCTCGTTCAAGAGGATGGGAGAAAATATCTGTTCACCAATAAAGTAGCCTTCTATAGTCTTATTTTTTTTTTTTCCCTTTTTGGGCATTTTTCCAACCAGTTACTTGACTTTTGGGTCCTTTGTCAAGAGCAGAGCATACTCTGGGAATCTGTAAGATCTCAGTTCCTCCAAGGTGGTACAATCAAGTGTGTACACTGGTCTGGGAGCAGGGAGAAATTTTTGTGCACAGAATCTTAGCAGAATTTCCTCTCCACAGCCACCTGGTCTCCAGTTCTGCCAAGCCAGCACTGGGGGCTGAGATTCAGATAAGTTGCATGGGCAGTGCCGCCATTCACTGTGAGATAAAGACCAGCTCCCTCAGGGTCTCTACACTGGGTTGAGGTAATAATCAGCTCCTCAGTGCCCCCAGGGTTTTACGATCCAACAATGGATGCGGGCTGCTGTAGGGGCTGCTGTGGGAACTGCTACTGCCTGCCTGATGTGGGCTCTGCTGCCACTGCCTAAGGCCAGAGTTATGGGAAGGCCCTTCTCCCTTCTCAGGCAGCTGAAAAAACCTTATCACTGACCTTTGACGCCTGTGGGTTGAGGGATCTGGGAACCCTGTTACTGTGAATGGAGATTCCACCTCCGAGGGCTGTTCATGCACCACGCAGCTAAGGCTGGGTTGGGCTGTGGTCTATGTCTGGTGCAATAGACATTTCCATCGGCCTTTCAGGTCACCCTGGGCTGGAAATCTCCTTTACTCTGTTGTTCTCTACTTCTGCTCCTCCAAAATTTGTTGAGAGTCCCTCTCTTCAGGTATTTTATGGGCTGTGTGGGGAGATCCAGCATAGTTGTGTCTTTTTACCACATCATCTTGGCTCTGCCCTCACTTTCAACTATTCTTGATGAAAAGACCAGTGCTGAATAGAAAATTTGACTTTCAAATACAAGAATCAAGAGAAACATGAAAAGATAAACAGGAAAGAGAAGCCTTTAGGAACTCATTAACGTTGAACTGTTTACATTCCTACATAGAATGACGCTATTTGTAACTCATGAGACGTTTTTCAGTATTAGGGTAGTTAGAGGGAATATATATATATAGGCATGTATAGGTATGTTTATGTGTGTATATTATATATGTTTAGGTATGTATATGTACATGGGTATGTGCGTGTATGTATGTATATATGTGTATATACACAGAAAGCACAGAGTGAACTGATTGTGAAAGGACACTACCTAAAAAAATAAATTTTACTGTTGAATGGAATGCACTGGAAGTAGGAGAAAAGGACAGGTGGAATTTAGTGAATCATCTCACATGGAAGAGGAAATAAAGAGCTTTTACAATGGAGGGGAAGGGGGGGAGATGAAAGGAAATGAATTAATCTTGCTCTCACGGGATTTTACTTAAGGAGGAATAATAAATATTCAATTGGATATGGAAATGTGTTTTACCCTGCAGGAAGGCTAGGGAGAAGGGGATATGAGAGGGAAGATAATGCAGGGGACAGAAAATTGGGGAGGGTCATAATCAGAAGCAAACAGTATAGTATCAAGGCAAGTCATTGAAGAAGATGGAATAGATTGAAGGCAGTACAGGATAGAGGGAAATGTAGTTATTCTTTTACCACATGACTGTTATGAAAGTGCTTTGCATTGTTACACATGTATGACCTATATTGAATTGCTTGTTTTCTCAGTTTGCATGGGTGAGGAGGGAGGGAGGGAGAGAATACGGAACTCACAACTTTGGTAATGAATGTTAAAATTTGTTTTAGCATACAACTGTATATTGTACTATATGGGCAATGGAGTATAGAAATCTGTTTTGTTCTGCAGGAAAATAGAGGAGAAAGAAGATGGAAGAAAAGTAGGTGGTTAAAAGAACAGACTGGAAGAAGGGGTAGATGGTGTGCATGCTGTCCTGGGGTGGGAGATGGGGAGAAAATTTTGAATTCAATTTCTTGTGGAAGTCAATGTTTAGAACTGAAAAATAAATAAATTATTAAAAAAAATCACACACAAAAGGATTGAATTCACTATTTTTTATTTTATTTCGCTGTATACTGGCAACGGTCATTGAGGGGAAATAAGTTTTACATCTGATATTGCAGCAAAATTTTAGAAATTTTGAAAACATGAAATCATCATTAAGACAAAAAAGAAATATTATCCTCAAAACACTACCAAAACTAGCATCTATACAAATTATCTCCACATAAGGACTGGTTATATAAGTTACAGTTCTCTGAGGGCAGTTAAATTTTTCTTTGTGAGACACTGCTGTATTTTCTCTTCAATGGTAAAAAATCCTTTTCTTGTATCTCACATATTTTTCAACAATATGTATTATGTTTTATAAATTTTCACTTATTTTTCTCTAGCTTCTGTCATTTTGTCAAATGCCTATTGAAAAGAATCTCTAGCCATACAATCTTTGGGAGATAGACAGGTGGGAAGGTAGGCAAGATGGTTAAGAAAGTGTAGAGTTTTTGTCCTTTGCTGCTTATGGATGCCAATAATGTTATTTATGGTCTATTCTTAGGTCATACTTTCCTTTTATAATTGTAATTAGTAAAAGATGGTTGTGGGGATAGCTCGTATGTGTGTGTGAGTGTTTGTGAGTGTGTATGTGTGCACGTGTTTGCATTCAATGTGGTTAATAATGACCCTTGCACCAGTGAATTAAACAGAAATATCATACATTATGCTCACCTTAAAAGAGCATAATTGTTTATTGATTTAACATTTTTCATCTTAGGTTTTGTTATTTTGTACCATTGCTCTGCTGAACTTTATTCAATGAACCCACCAAAATTTTTATTATCTAATTTCATATGGACCCTCACTGATGTGCAAAAGCCCTTTTACTTTGGATTAATTAACCGCTCAGAGTAGCTAGGTGGCACAGTGGTGCCAACTCCAAGTATTAGACCTGGAGTCAAGAAAACCTCAATTCAAATCTGACCTCAGATACTTCCCTGCTGTGGAGCCCTGGGGAAGTCATTTAAGTCTGTCTTAGTTTCCTCATCTGTAAATTGAGCTGCAGAAGGAAATGGTAAACCACCAATATCTTTGCTAAGAAAACCCCAGAGAGTTTGACATGAATGAAACAACTGGAAAATAAGAGTTATTGTTCATTTTCTCCGGACGTTCTCATACATCTTCTCTTCTCTCCTCAAGCCATTTAGACAAACATTAACCAACCCTTTCACCTCATATTACTGTATGAAAAAGCACTTAATAAAGTTATAATGTAGCAGAAACTATGTTAAGTTCAGGGAATATGAATATTAAAGTAGAGTTGCCTCTAGGAGCTTATGTTCTACACAAGAAAGATAAAAATATTCATGGTGTCCAGGGAAGGGGCATGGGAATGAGCATCACAGAACTGATGTTTCCTCGTTCATTAATAATTAACTTGCTGAAGTAATGTTACTATTGCAGCTGAGTACTCTAGCCCTCATTACTTGAAAGTCAGGTGTATTACAGAAAAACTAAATAAATAAAATACTGGTAGTGAGGGCCAGAGTGATCACTGATTCTTCTTCTACCTATCTGATAGTTCCTTTTCAGACTTTTATTACTGGATTCTCATTCAGATCATACTCCGTCACAGTAGGATTCCCTCAGGGTTCTGCCTGGGCCCTCCTCTCTTCTCTCTCTATATTTAATGAGCTGATCAACTTACATGGATTTAATCAAAATCTTTATGTTGACATTTTTCAAATCTACTATTCTGCCCTAACATCCTTATTGAAATTCAATATTGCATCTCAAACTGCATTGCAGACGTCTTAAACTTACTGTACAGAAGGCGTCTTAAATTTACACATGTTCAACACAGAACTCATCTTTCTCCCCATACTCTATCCATTTTCTACTTTCTCTATTGTACTAGAAGACAACACTATCCTCTCTGTCCTTCAGGATCACAACCTAGCAGTCATCCTGAACTTGTCATTGTCTCTCACTCAATATTCAATCTGTTGACAAGGACTCTTGGTTTCACTTTCACAATATCTCTAGAATACACCCCCTTCTCTCCTCTGACACTACTGCTGGTAACATCTCCTGTCTGCTCTACTACAATTGCCTGCTTGTGGATCTCCCTGCTTCAAATCTTTCTTCCCTTCATTCTGTCTTTTATTCAGCCACCAAAGTGTTTTTCCTAAAAGGGAGGCCTGAACTCCCTCTTGTCTCCAGAATCAAACACAAAACCCTATTTGGCATTCAAACCCTTTCATAATCTTCCTCCCTCGTGTATTTCCAGTCATCTCATAGCTTACTCTAGGCAGAGCAACAGAGACCTAGACAGAGCCAAAATCACCTAAAAAGATTTAAAGATGCAGGATCTTGTAGGTTTGGAGCCAATAAAAGGAAGGTTTCCCCCTACCACAGGGTAAGGAAAGTCAGAATGCCTTATCACACAAGGAAGTCCCTGGCATCTCCCACAAGGATGTCTCAATATTAGGTAATCTAGGTATGAGTAAAGCTAAGGCCCTACACTACTGATGCACAGTGGAAAGAGTGGCAAGCCTGGAAGACAGGAAAACCTGAATTCAAATTTACCCTCAAAATGCTTACTAGCTGTGTGATCCTAGGAAAACTACTTAACCTGTGTTTGGCTCAATTTTCTCATTTATAAAATTGGAATAATAATAGCACTCACCTCCCAGGGCGATTGTGTAGATAAAATAAGACAGTAATTGTAAAGGACTTAGCACAATGTCTGACACATAGTAGGTGTTATATAGATGTTACTACTATCTGCTAATTACTACTCTTACTAATGCTAATTACAACTACTACTACAGTCCTGTCCTGTCCTGTGCCCTGTCCTTTCCCCAAATCTTAAACCTACTGCACTCTGAAACTGTGACTCCAATGGGCCCCTGCTTTAGGGTTCCTCTGGACCCCCCTAGCTTGAGAGTGATTATCAATAGTAACTTTTGCTGTTTCCCACCTACCCTGATGTCTTTGTTCTTCTTGACGTCATTAAAAGGTCCATGCCCTAGTTACTTCTTAAACAAGCCTATTCAATGAATGAATGTTTCCTCACCTTAAGTGAGTACCTGAAAAGACCTTGGCCTAAAGGGCCCAAGCTCTCCCAGTGCATCCTGGGTCATCTCCAGTAATCTGGAGGAATATCAGGTCACTGGATTCAGATGGCTCTGGAGAAGAAGTGAGGCTGGTGACCTGCACAGCCCTCCCTTACTCAAAACAAAGTCAAGTGCAAGTCATGTCATCATTTCTCTGATGGCATAGTCTTCTTCAGCAATGAAGGAAGAACAGGGCTACTAGTAATGCTGAGAGTAAGAGACTGAGATGGGTGGAGAGATAAAGATATGGAAAGTGGAAATAAGCAGATAGAGCCAGCTAGCAGATAGAATTCACTGTGGCACCAGCATGTCATAGTTCACTTTTGTCATTCGGATGAAATAAAGCACTTGCAAGTCATTGGGTCATTTACAGCAGGAAGTTTAATTATCTTAACAGAGCAGGGATGCAACTAGGATGCAATGGAAATTAACTTCTCTGTGCATGGGGCCCCTCATTTCCACATGGAAAAATCAGAACAGTTTAAGGTGATTCATGTCCATTTAAGCTCAGAGTTCATGTGACTCAAAATTTTTATTCCCTTAGATGATCAAAAACTTTGTCATGGAAGCTGGAGCAGAGCATGTAAGCTAAATAGTTGGGGAGGAAAAACGTGAAATGAAGATAATTACAGAATCATAAAGAGGTAAAGAAGCATGCTATCTACCTCTTGTTTAAAAAGGTGAGATAGACACTGCAGAAAGAGATCCATTTTTGAACATGGCTTTTGTAGGGTTTCATCTTGCTTGACTATTTTTCTATTTTACTTTATTTATGATTATTTATTTACTTTATTTTATAACAATATTTTTGTTTTTTTGTTTTTAAGTTGATGATATTATTGAGGAATGGAAGGTTAGCAACAGCACGTGCCAAAATAAACAAACAAAACAAAACAGAAGGAAATAAATGCAAGAATTACAATTTTGAAAGTAGCATGTAGTATATTAAATTCAAGTAATATAAAATGGGTATTTACAATTTTATATAGAATCCTCTTTTTGTGTTCTACTATATACATGCAAATTCTGTATTTTGACATTTTCAGAATAATTTTAAATTTTAATTTTGGAATACATTTTTATAACTTCTCCAGACTCTGCCATATTCTTGAGAACTTCAACACAATTTTTGAACTATCATTTGTTTCGTAGTCAAACTCCTAGAATAAGTCATCAGTAGTTTGTTTCTACCTCTTCTCTTCCTATTTACTTCTCAATTACTTGCCATCTTACTTCCCAAACCGTAACTTGACAGAAATTCTTCTCTATGAAGTTGTCGGTATGAGATAACTCCTCAATTGCTAACTTCTCTAGTCTATCCTTAGATATCATGGTACCTTCTACATTACTTGACACTATTCATACCACCACAATGCTTGCCACCCCTCCACCATGCTCTCTTTTCCCTGCTTTATTGCATCCCTAAGTTTTTCCAGTTCTATTACTTGTCTGACAGTTCTTTCTTAGTTTACGTTGTAGTATCTTAATACATTTCCCAGAAGTTTTCCTCAGGGATTTGTCCTGGTGTTTATTCTCTTCTTTTTCTTGGTAAAAGCTATCATTAATTCAATATTATTTCTATACAGATGTCTCAAATCTGTATGGATGTCTATGCATCTTTCATCTCTCTCTTAGATTCCATGTAGACATCCCTGACTAGATGTTTCATAGGCATGCCAAACTAAACTTCTTTAAAACAGAACTTATTACCATCTCTCCTAAACCCAAATGTCTTTCTAACTTCTCTTTCTAATGAGAGCACTACCATTCCTCTAGTTACTAATACTGGCAATCATGGATTTACTTCAATAATACACTGCCATTCAACTCCCACATTAAATTATTTGCCATGTTTCTGTTCAGTCTGCCTCCCTAACATCTCTCATATTTTTTTTCTCTCCCATATACAGTATGGCCACAACATTTTTGAGAGGGTAAAGGGGGAAGTTACCTGAACTACTATAATGGTCTTCTAACTGATGTATCTGACTACTCTCTCACTCTTTCTTAATTCATCTTTCATATAAGTTGTCCAAATGACCTGCCTAGTGATGGTGTCACCATGTTCAAATAGTTTCATGGAATTGGAGGATTCTGGGAAGATCATAGAGTAGGTCAGAAAATACTAACCTCTCAAGATTTTCCTCCACAAAACAGATGAAATAGTGCCTCAGGGAAAATATCAAGCCGTAAAGATAAATAAAAATAAGAGCAGAATAAGGGTCTTCCTGGAAAAATCTGAGAAGATCTGAAGAAAAGTTCCAGGATGAATTTTGGTCCCTGTGAAGAGTAAACACCTCCAGGCTAGGTCCTAAGTCTTATTAAACAACAAGCAGCAAGCCCTGGAGTTAACTGGGTTGGGAGACTGACTTGACCCTAGCAGCAGGAATTTTTACCTCTGAAACAGTGAGGGGTATTGGGTATCTGAGATGGAGAAAATCAAGGGAACCTCTTCTGACAAGGAACACCAGACCCAGTTGTACTATGGAGACATGGTTGGATCTAGAAGAAATGAGCACATGAGTGTAGAAGCAGTGGAGCAGGGACACTTCTGACTCTGAGTACTTACAGGAGGGTAGAGGTCTTGGTTCCAGTCCCAGACATGAGGGGTGAATTGAAGGAGGATCTGAGATCAGAGGCACCACCCCCATACCTCAGGACTAAATTTGATTATAACAATTAAGCTACTACAAATGAAAATTAAATGCATAGGCAAAGGAGAAAGAACTCAACCATACCGAGTTACTATGGGAACAGAGAAGAGGGGTTCATTTTCAGATGAGGATAATGAAGCAAAGAAACCCTATTCTACCCAAAAGAATAACATCAAATGGTCACCTGCTCAAAAAGAATGTATAGCAAAACTTTAAAAAGTACTTTAAAATCAAATGAGATAGATTGAGGAAAATAAAAAAACTTCAAGGAAAGCACAATTATAGAAAAGGAGGAAAATCTATTAGAAAAGGAGATCCAGAAGAGTTTTTATTTAATGTTTAATTTTTCCCAGTTACAAATTTTAATATTTGTTTTTAAAACTTTGATTCCAAATTCTATCCCTTCCTCCATCCCCACCCCCCTCATTGAGAAAGCAGGCAATCCCATATAGGTTATACATTTGTAGTTCTGCAAAACATATCCATAATAGTCATGTTGTGAAAGAAAACATAGACAAAAAAAAAAAAAAACCTCAAGAAAAATAAAGTTAAAGAAACAAAACAAAAGTCCAAAAGTTTCATCAATTTGTAGTCCAACACTGTCACTTCTTTCTCTGGGGATGGATAGAATTTTTCATCCTAAGTATTTTAGAATTGTCATGGATTGTTTTTATTGCTGAGAATAGCTAAGTTATTCACAGTTGATCTAAGATGATGTGCTTAGTACATACTACATTTCACTTTGCATCAACCTATGTATTTCTAGGTTTTTCTGAGAGTATCCTACTCATCATTTTTTATAGCACAGAAGTATTCCATCATACATACCACACCTTATTCAGTCATTCCTCAATTGATGAACATTCCCTCAATTTTTAATTCTTTACCCAAAGATAAGAGTTACTATACATATTTTTGTACATATTGGTCCTTTCCCTTTTTAAAAAAAATCTTTTTTGGGATACAGACCAAGTAGTAGTATTGCTTGGTCAAGTGGTATACATGATTTTATAGCCCTTTGGGCATAGGTCCAAATTGTTCTATAGAATGGTTTAATCAATTCACAACTCTGACAACAGTACATTAATATCTTGTTTTTACCACATCACCTCCAACATTTGTAGGTATGAGGCAGTACTGCAGAATTGTATAAATTATTCCTCATATACATTCAAGTTTCCACCTTTAATTTGCATTTATACAATCCATAGTGAGGTAGAACAGTTCATTTGGCTAAATGTAGCTTCAATTACTTCATCAGAAAAATGATTGTATCTTTTGATCATTCACCAATTGGGAATGGCTTGTATTTTTATAAATTTGGCACACTACTCTATATGTTAGAGACATGAGACCTTTATCAGAGAAACTTCCTTGAATTTCTTTTTCACAGTTACTATTGCATATACAATTTGTTAGGGGCACTGACTTCTTGGTAAGCTATGCTGTCACCATAGCAACTTGGCGCCCAACGTGGGGCCACAAGCAGGGGGAAGGAACAGGAAGCTCAGCCAAGGGAAGTCAGGTCCCTTAAGAAACTCAGCCGAGGGAGTCAGATCCCTCAGGAACCCCAGCTGAGGGAATCAGGTCCCTCAGTAACCCCCCGAGTGAGTCAGGCTCTAAAGAAGCCTAGACAGTGTACAGGAGCTATCAGGACAGGGTCCAAAGCAGATACCTGAGCATGACAGGAAACCGTAGCCTGTCTGCCTCACCAAGTTCCTCTGGGAAGTGAATCCGAGAAGCAGATGCAGGAGAAGACGTGCGCATTCAGCGTGAGTGAGATGAGGTATAACCGTGAGTAAGATTGAAATGGGGCAAAGCTCACAAAAGCTGAGTCAGGGTCAGTACACATTCTTTCTATATAACATGCTGAAGAATGTGTTCATAGAGGAAGATGGTGGCAAAGCAGTGCAAATGATCTTAAGGAGGGAATAACATGCTGTAAGGGGCGCTGACCACCACACCATCTGGGACACCACACTGATGGACATCAGGTAAACTGAGTCCAGTGCAGGGAAGGGTGAACAAAATGGTGCTGGAAGGGACAGCCCCACCCCTGGTTTGTTTTTGTCACTATAGTTCCAGCTTGTGTTCATTACTATAGCTTTGGGTTTGTTTGTGTGTGTTACCATGGTTCACTGGGCTGGCTGGCAGAGACTATATAATCAGAGTGCTTGCTTGAATAAATCAGAGTTGCTTCATGACCCGCTCTCCCAGCTCATTCTTTTACTCTCGAGCTCCACAGGAGGATGAGAAGCCTGCTGGTCAGGCATAAGACTTGTTCCTCTTGGTGTGCTATGTTGTCACCATAACAACAACTCACACCTGTGCCCTCTCTCCCTCCCTCCATATATATATGTACACACACACACACACACACACACACACACACACACGGAGATAGAGAGATAGAGAGCTATATATAAATATATCCATGCTTCATTGTAGCCTTTAGGGGAAGTAGAAGGGGGAGGGGAAGAACAAAGTAAAAAATACACAACAGAGAACAAATAAAAATTAATAAGGAAGCAAAGATAAGCAACTCTCAACACTTGTAGTATATACATTTGAAAATTTTCGCACTCTTTTTGGAAAACATCAGTAGGGCTACTGAGTATGCAGTAATTATTTGACAAAGGTACTGTGAGAGGAAGAAAAAATATGGTAAGATGTTGCACGTGTTATACAAAGTTCTGGTTTTTGTGTAGCACGCACAGTCCCCATTTTTCCTTTGTGTCTATTCTTTTGACTTCCTTGTGTGGCGATGTGTGACCAGTGACGTTAATTAATAACTGATGATGGGGCTGGTGTGAATTGAAAAAGGAATAGAATGACTCTTAAAAGAGATTATCTGACCAGCAATGGCAAAAATAGGTCTTTGAACACAGATAGGTACTAGTGAGTGGTTCAGCCCAGGTCTGGAGGATAAACCACGGAGAATCAACTGACAGAGGCATATGTTGATCAAAGGATGAAGAAAAATAGTTTTGCAAACCTCATCCCCTGGTAAGAATTCTGGCAAGGATACCCAAATATCTCTTAGCACTCTGGACAACATCAGTGCTCTCCTTCTCTAACTACATGTGGAACAATAAATATGGGCATATAGGCAGGTACAACAGCCATGTAAGAGTGTTGAAACTTTTCTCCTTGCTTTTCATAATGTAAAATATGTGACTATGGAATGGTGATTGCTTAATCACAAATGTTTGTGACCTTTCTATCTTTTAACATTTTGGAGTATGTTTTAGTGGTTGTCTCCCTGGGTCAAAGGGTATAGACATTTCATTTACTTTATTAGCACAATTTCAAGTTGTGGGTGGGCCAAATTGTTCTCTCTCTCTCTCTCTCTCTCTCTCTCTCTCTCTCTCTCTCTCTCTCTCTCTCTCTCTTTCTCTTTCTCTCTTTCTCTTTCTCTCTCTGTTTCTTTTCTTCCTTCCTCCTTCCCTTGTCCATTCTTTTTCTTCCTGCCTTTTCTTTCTTTTTTCTCCCTTCCTTCTTTTCTTTCTTTTTCCTTCCTTCTTTCTTTTCTTCCTTCCTTTTCTCCTTCCTTCCTTCCCTCCTTTGTTTCTTTTTCTTTTTCTTGTTTCTCTGCTTATCTGTTTTTTTAATCACTTTATTTCTTTCTAGTCTACTGTAAGCATTTGAGTTGTTTTAAGTCATGAATACATTTATTTCAGTGATCAATTCTAGGTAAACTATCTCCACTAAAATCCTATTACAATGCATTATAGTGGTATGACTCACCCAGAGTGATCCTGCATTGTTTTTTTTTTCCTTTTTCAATCTGAAATTAGCCCATTCTTTACTGTATAAGGTAGAAAAGGAAAAAAGACCATAAATGACTCCATGAATCTGTATTTCAACAGATATTTTTGTCTCTAGGAATTCAATGGTTTGACAAATTCATAGTTTCATCCATAATGCCTGTCTATATCTATCTATCTGTCTATCTATCTATCTATATCTATATCTCTCTATATATGTATATATATTTGTCATTTTTTTCGGTTTTCTGAGTGTGTAGTAGAATCTCAGAATTGTTTGTTTTGATCTGAATTTTCTTTATTAATAGTGATTTCCAAAAATCATTCACATTGCTGATCATAGTTTGTAATTCTTCCTTTGAGAACTGATTAATATTCCTTGACTATTTTTATTGAAAGATTGTCTCTTTTCTTCCTTTTTAAAAGAAGAAAACTTTTAAGATTAACTTTTCATGCTATTTTAAATTGTTATGTCTCGTTTACATAAAGTATTTTGCTTTGAAGTTCCGTTGATTATCTTCCCTATAAGCTTCTTGGTGACCTGTGCCTCTGCCCATCTCTCTTACAGAGAGAAACAATCCAAAAATTTCTTGCTTCAACATTTGAGATTAAGTTCTGGGCATTCCATCTGATAGTAAATACCAGTGCTGAGTAATCAAACTCTTTTCCCTTGAAATGGTTGTCTTAAAGTGAAACACAGTATGTATTTGGAATCCTAGACCTAGATGAATTTTAGAGTTTATATTTTAAAAAAATCCTTCAGCATCTTTTGAATAGTAATTAGCAAAAAAGAATAGCTGTCAGTAGACTGAGAAACTTCTTTTAAATACTCAGTAACTTAAACATAGCATTTAACATAATCTAATGTTTAATATTTATGTATGTCCTTTGTTGCCAAAGAAGACCATGCCATCAGAGAAATAATGACATGACTTTCGCTTGACTTTGTTTTAAGTGAGGGAGGGAACTTCAAGGTCATGAGCCTCACTTCTCCTCCAGAGTCATCTGAATCCAGAGGCCAGATATTCATCAGGATGTTTGAAGATGACCCAGGATGAACCTGAAGACCTTGGCCCCTTTAGGCCAAGTTCTATGCAGGTACTCATTTAGGGGGAGATAATGTCCATTCTTTGACTAGGCCTGTTTAAGAAGTAGCTAGTGCATGGCCCCTTCAATGAGTCAACATATCACTTGGTTAGTCAAAAAACATTTAATAAGATCCTATTAAGTGTCAGACACTATACATAAATTGAACATATATCTTGATTCCTTATTTAGGTATTCCCCTTAATCAACAGTTTTCGGGCATTGTGCTTATGTATGGGAGACATCAATACCAAGATGAGACAGTGCACTTATGTTTTATATATCCTATATGTACTCGTATGTGAATATGTTGACCATGAGTAACTGACATTGACTAAATAAATGCAATACATTCATAGATGAGTAAGCAGAGGATATACGCAAGTGCATTATGTTTAGGCAGCTGACAGAGAGGATAACAACGAGAGGAATCCGCAAAAGATGTCTTGAAAGAGGTAGCACTTGAGTTGAATCTTGAAAGGATATAAAGGTGGAAATTTGAATGTATATGAGGAATAATTTGTACAAATATTCCATGGTATGAGATGGAAGATCAGATACAGGGAAAAACAAACAGATCAGGATTGCTGACATCCCTAGTCTATATCAGTTCCCTTGAGACTACTTTATTGATATTCTCTCTACTTTATTTGTTTCACTTTGTAATTTCTGATTTTAGACATGTATGATGGCCAAATCCCTGTTCTCTCCACTCCAAATATTTAAATCTCTTGACTATATTAGTAGCTTTCATTAAATAAGAAATGTTTTCATCTCATTTCTTAGTTCAGTTATATGGAAGCAGACTCTAGGATACATTTTTTGGTCTCTATATCGCTTTGCTTTCAGTAAATCTTCCCATAATCTATCATTCAATATGAAAATAAATTCTAAAGTTTATCATAAATATGCATGTGGTTATAATAGATATAAATTAATTTCAATTAATTTATGAAATATTTTCAATACCAACTTAATTTCTTATGCTTCCTGGAAATATACACACTCCATATTGAGAACTTCTATTCTAGAATAAGCAGGAAGAGAATAGTAGAAAATAAATAGAATTAAAAGGTGTTTTAAATCATTTGCTGTCAAAGAACAAACTATTAAAATAATACTTTTTCACAAGGAAGATAACAAGGATAATATAAAACAAAACCTATTAGATACATTAAAAGTAGTCCTCAGAGGAAAACCCATATTTTGTAAAACTAGAATATATGACAAAATAAAAAAAGAGAGAGGACTAATGGATTGAAAAGGAAATAAAAAGGTTAAGAAAAATTAAAATGTCAACCCTACATCTGAGAATTGAATGGAACTTGAAAAATATTTATAAAAATTTAAGTTAGAAATCTATATGAGTGTGTGCATATGGGTGTGTGTGTGTCTGTGTGTCTGTGTGTGTGTATGTGTGTGCAAAACCTCTAGAACATTCGTTGTAGTTGAATAATGCTTTGGCCAAAGATATGAAAAGGACAGTTTTGTGTATATAAAAATATTTTTTGCTCACACAAAAAAGTCAAAATACTAGAATTAGAAGGAAACTATTTAAGCATGGCAGGACTGGGTGTGTGTACGGTAGGCTGCAATTGGTAGATTTTTGGTTTTCCGCATAGTACTTTTCTGAGATTTTTGTACATGAAACTTTTCATTTATGTTGACTGCCAAACTTTTAGTAAGAAAATAGTAAAGCATATTTTGTAAAGTTAGTTGCTATCCTTCATCAGTCTATTTTGTAAATTCATATTTTTACATATAAGCAAAATATATGATTGATTTAGGGGAGTATCCCTAAGAAATGATTCAAGAACTCAGCATGCATAGGGGCATATGCCTGCCCATTCTACTACTTGCATACATAGAAGATGAAAGTGATATTTAATAAGTACTTCTGATAAATTTGTATAGGTGGACAGATTTGCAGTGCAAATTGAAGAAACTTTATCTTATTATCTGTAGAAAATGTTCACATGTGCAGGATCATGTAAAAATGAGATTTCACTAGAATTGCAATAACATATTCTGTTTTTTTAGATCCTAAGTGTTATTGATGGTTTAAGTTTTTCTAATTATTTGATATTTATTTTAAGAAAATTGCTGTAGTCATTGGTCTTCCTGGGCATGAAATAAAGAAAAAAGACCTTCTATGCCTCTCTTGCATTCGTCTTAGCTATAAGCAACTCCATAGCTAAAAGATTCAAATCAGTTGCAGAAAATTACATGCTTCAATATATTTATACAAATGAGAATAATTGTGTTTCCTAGGTTAGAGGCTAAGAGGAAACAATATGTCCACGAAGATTCAGTGAGGAAAAAAAAAAAAAAAACAATACCAGACTTCTCTAAAGTCTTCTATTCCACACACCCATCATCGCCAACAGAACAAGACTGTATATTTTCATCTTCAGATAATGAGAAAACAATTATAGCTCACAAATTTTGAGATTTTTTTTTTTGGAAAGCATGGTGAATCCTAGTGAATTTTGCATGTGCTTTTTTTTCCTATGGATGGAAAAATGATTCTCAAACATATGAAAATCAGCGAAACCTAGGGTCAAGAATTTTAGATTGGGAGTCAGGAGAACTGAATTTGGATTTTGTCAAAGATATTTGTGTCTTAGTAGTTGTATCACCCCTGGAAACTCAGTTTCATCACCTATAAAGTGGAAAAAAAATAAATACACTGAACTCTTGTGGGGAAAGTATGGTACCAATGCTGGAACAGAATATAAATGTGAAATAGAAGAAAAAAGAAATAAAAAAATATGTTAAAGAAATAAATGGGAGCCAACAAACAGACTGCATTACACATATAATATCTCAAAAATCTGAAGATTTAAATATTTGAAAGTGATATTGCATAAAGTCCCAGTATTAAATATGTCTTTAATTAACATGTTTCAGGTAACTGAGTAATAATCAGTGCTGGAAATGCATAGAAATAGAGACAGATACTTTGCTATAAGGAACTCTCAGGTGAGAAAACGCTCTACTAAATTAGGTGGGCAGATTCTCTACAGTTTACCATCTTAGAAAGATGCCAAGAACACTCAGAGATTAAAGGCTTGCTGAAAATACCACAACAAATGTGTCAGAGGTGGGACTTGAAACCAGATAAAAAGCAGAACCAGGTTAAGACCTCATTAACGAATGACAGTTTTAGTCCCCAAATAAGTTTTTTTTAACTTTGTACCTTCTTGCCTCATACATGTCAGAAAGAAATTATGCTGAGATCTTTCAGGGTTAAATGAGGGAATAAGTTCAAATACCTGGCCATGTCTTTAAAACTGGTAAGTACCATATTTACTTTCACATTGATTTTCTTCAGTGGATAGGAAGAGGAGATGGTTCAAAACATTTTCATTCTCTCAGAGATTTTGTTCAAGCACAGTTATATTTTGCTCTTTAGTTTCTGAGTAAATACATTACATAGTTGACTATCAAAAACTTCTTTTCTGCAAGTGTCATAATGAACGTATAATTTGGAAATCATGGTTAAAGATGAAAAAGTAGTGAACAATTAGAGAAAAGTGGGCCATCAGAAAGTCAGATGAGATGACAGAGAAAAAACATGCCAGAAAGATGAAAAGAAATTGTATTGTAGACCTTCTGTCTAATTCAAATTCCTAATTTGCCATTTAATTAGATGAAACAAATATATCTGGAGTTCTGGGATGAAACAATTATGGAAAATAGGATAATTCATTGTAAGGAAGTTTAAATTGTCAAATGGATGAATCATACATGAGAAAAACTCTTCTAAGGAAAAAAACCTTAAAGTGACATTTTAAAGGATTTTTTAAGTAAAAAATTTACCTGAAAAGATTCAAAGTAATGAGATGAAATGGGCTAAGATAAAACTGTAATGGGTTCAAATGAGAGAATTCTTATTAATGGAGGAGATTTAGCATAAAGCTTTTAAAATACCAGTTACTTTCCTGAAAAGAAAACTAGTGAAAGGGAATAAAAAAATGCCTCAGACATTCAAACATTAATAGGTATAGAGTATTACATAGTGGATTCAGAAATAATTTACAGATATATGTCACATGCCAGTTTTCACCCCAAACTATCTGCCTCTGAAATCAAGAAGGTTGTGCTTATCTCTTTCTGTTCAGATTGACAAATTACTGTTTTTAGTCAAGAGAAACATCCTAAGAGCATGATAGAAATAAAATATTGGACTAGAGGAGTGAAGCCAGGATGAAACTTTCATCAAAAAGAAAAAAAAAGTTCTAGGAATTATTTTTCTTTAAATTGTGAATTTCTAAGAGAGATGTCAATCAGATAAAACTTATTGTGTTTACTGATTCCTAATTTGTCACCAACTCACTCTATGATTTTGGGAAAGATCCAAAAGTATCTGCCCGATATTCATCACTTTTAAATATTTTCTCAGTGCATTAGATTATTGCTACGTTTCCTCCCAGAATTAACCTAGTTGTTCCAATTAATTAGAGTATCCCAAGTCAACTTTTCCTTGAATTTATAGTAAATTCTAATCAGTTAATTGTTTTCAAAGCTATGAATACCCACATGACTTGTTTAAAAAAAGGTTTTAAAGAGACACTTAATTACACACACACACACACAAACACAAGTCTATATATTTAAGTTAAATATTTTGATAGCAGCAATATTTAATTTGTAATTCTTCATGTTTAATATTAAGAAGTCCCTAGAAAATGCATCCTCTATCCCAAAGAACATTAGATTAGTAATGGGTATAAGTTGCAAACATGCATATTTAAACTTCACAATAATTTGAGATAATAAGTTGTTTCAAAAAATCTTAAATCCTCTTTATAATGACCTATTTTGGTAGCAAAGAGAGACAGTAAGGTATAAATGCAGAAGAAGAGAAAGACTTCAAAACATATGTAAGCAATTCTTCAGAGAAAAACATAGCTTGGGTAAAACTTCAAATAGAATTCTTGGAGGAGATGAAGCAAGAGTTTAAAAAGGTTTAAAATGTTTAAAAGGAATGACAATATATGAAGAAAAATAATTGGAAAAGAAATGAGAGCTATGAAAGAAAGAATTGGAAAGGGAATTAGTAGGTTGACACAAGACATGCAAAACTGTGGCCAAGTAATAAACTCCCTGAAAATTAGAAGGGACTAAATAGAGGCCAGGAGACTATAAGAAATATCTAAAAGAAATAAAAAATAGAATAAAATGTAAGATGTCTCATAGCAAAAAACAATTATCAAGTAAAACAAATTGTGGAGAAAATAATTAAGATGAAGGCCAATTACACAAGCCTTGGGAAGGGTTGCATTATAGCTTGATGATTTTAACACACACAAAAAAAAAGACCAAAAAAAAAAATACAGGAAAAGGAATCCACTGGGAGGTGAGAAGAGAGGGAAAAGAAAGGTTAAGGAAAATCACTTCACATAGTCATTGGGTTCACATAGACATCTACACAAATAAGTAGGGAAGGGAAGTGTCAGCTGACACTTGAACCTTGCTCTCATTTGAACTGGTGAAAAGAAGGAATAATGCAAAAACGGAAATAGCTGTGTACCAAAATACATTTCATGCAATAGTGAAATAGGAATGAAAAGGAATAAGGGGAAAGGGGGAATTTGAGGGAGAATATTTTAAGGGAAGAATTAATCCCAATCGAAACAAATTTTGAGGATATACAAAAATATTTATAGCATCTTTTGTGGTAGCAAAGAGGGTGCCCCTACATTAGGGAGTAGATGAATAAGTTCTAGCATATACATGTCATGGGATATTATTGTACTGAATCTTACCAGGTCAATGACCCTCCAGGATTCCAGAGAAATAACGATAAAACTTGATACCCAATTCGTAATAGAGAGATGAAGGACTCAGAATGCAGAATGAGGGTTTTTTTGTTTTTTTGACATGGTCAACAAAGAAAGCTGCCTTGGTTAAAGATACATGTGTATAATTTCTTTTGTGTTCTCAATTGTGAGTTGGGTGAGAGAATAAGGAAGCAGATCTCGACTGAGTAAAAGAAAAACGTGTGTGAGTACACGTGTGTGTGTGTATGTGTGTGTGTGTGTGTGTGTGTGTGTGTTAAAGAAGATAAAAACAAAAACAGCAATGAATCCTGGGTTCAGTTTCAAGGGTGGTTTTTTAAACTGAGGTGGAAAGATCAAATATTGGAGAAAAGATTCTTGGTCAGGTAAAGATTGGACTCAATGGCTCCTAATATCACTTTCAAATCTGAAATTTGTGCCCCTAATGTTTGTTAAAACAACTTTCAATGTCATTAGAAAAAATACTTCCCTAGAACACACGACTGAGTCAAAACTGAAAGATAGGCCTCCTGATATCTCTCAGTCATTTCATTTGCAAGAAATTGCTTCCCATTATTTACTTAATTTTCTAAATTATGAAATCATACTAATACCAAGAAACAAATATAGCTTTTTTGCAAGGCAAATGTATATGTCCAAATAAGCATTGACTCTAAACAGACCTTAATAGACTATGTATTGAGGAAGAAAAAATCTAAAATCTAATTTTTGGCGACAGAAAAATTATTATTTCTTTTAGCATTACATGTCTTCTCTTACATTTCATTGTGCAGAAAAAGGGACTTAAAGTATTTTAGGGCCCATATCCAACAATAGCCGTTGGTCGTTTTATAATTAACATTTCCAATTTCTCATTTTTGCAGGCTTAAAATAATTTTAGATATTGCATTTTACCATTTTAATAATATATGACTACTGCTACCCAACCACTGATACAAATTCAAGATGACCTTTTGGGGAGTTGTTTGAGTAGATAAAGAGGAAAATGTAACTTTTTATTGACAGCCATATAAATCATTAAACTTTCCACTAAACTGATGAAAATCCTACAATGTGGGAGTATTGTTTTCAAAGATTAGCAGGATCAATTATTGCAAACTCTTATTAAAATTCAAAATAAAATACTGTAAAAGTTATATGAAAGACACAAATGTGTATATACACCCTAAGTGTACATTTATTTACATTCATGACTTTTATGGATTTTAAGAAAGAAAATAAAAATGGAAATTCAAAAAAAATTATTGTTAGTCATTAGTAGGTGGATAGAGGGATGTAATGGAACAGAGCAGATTGATTTGTCCAAGTTCATCTAATTGTTTTCTGATTTTGAATGAGCTTTTTCTTAGATTTTTTTTTCTTTTTGCCTATTCTGAAGCTTTTTATACTGTTGATAATCGCATTTCTCTTTCTATACTCTCTTGTCCCTTTGTTTTCATGACACTATACTGTCTTGGATCTCCTCCCTTTTTGTCCTGTGCTGCCTTCTTTTTCTTCTCTCTCTCTTTCTTCTGGATGATCTCATGAGCTCCTAGGTTCATCTCTATGCAGATAAGCCCCATATCTATATTCAGAACACTACCCAGTCTTTTAACATCCTTGCCCAGCTCATCAACAGGTATTAGATCTTTCAAATTTGTTAGTGTAGTCCAAAAAATCTCATTATCTTTTCTTCCCAAACCCTCCTCTCTTTGTAACTTCTTCATTTCTCTTGACATTCTCTTTAAAGTCACCAATAAACAGTCTTAGCAGTCTTCAAATATGAACTCTTCTTTGCTCCACCATCTAATCAGTTGCAAAATTATGTAAATTACACCAACACCACGTTTGTTACATCTGTCACTTTTTCTTCATTCAAATGCCTATCACTATAGTTCAGGATATCATCATCTTCCACCTGGAAGATTGCAGTCTTCCAAATTAATCTTTAAGAACTGCATTTTCTCCACTCTCCAAATTTCCCCATATTCCAATTCATATTATGTTCAGCTGTGAGCATGATATTCTTTTTATATGTCCAAATATATGATCGCCCTGTTCAAGAATCTCTGATGATTCCCAATTACCTGTAGGATAAAATACAAACTCCACTGTTTAACACTTAAAGCCCCTTCTTAATCTCTCTCAATTCTCCTGTTGAAAATGGATTTTTTGGAGAACATAAATGTCTGCTTTTGTCTTTTTTTTCCTAACTGGCACAGTAACATTTATTTGTCTTTATGATTTACACATTAGAATTAAAGACAGAGGAACAAATACCATCAAGATGGCCATAGATCTTCAGGAAAAACAATTGGTCCCAATTCAATTGCACAAATGCTCATTGTGCTTAGAATTGAGTTTCTGCTTGACTGTTTTAATATTTTTTTGCAGTCTCCAGGGTATGCATAGTTGAATATGAACTGTCTTTCTGTTTTGTTATCATCAGGTACAGAATGCTTACCAATTCCCGAAAACAATGAATAACAAAAAAAAAGTCCTTAGACAATGGACCACATTTCCATAGAAATAAATGTGATGAGCTTACTGTAATGTGACACTTTTAGTTTCCAGATGTAAAAATGGAACAATATTAACACAATAAAGGTACGATTAGTTTGAATTTTCTTTTTAGAATTTACCATATACTAATTTTTGTACAAACTATCTGTTAATTTCTTTGGTTTTGAAATATGTGACCTTTATAGAATTACCTGCCCCAATTACAATGTTCTACTTATACTGAAAAATCTAAATAAGTTTAAAAATCAAGTAAGTAAAAACATGAAACTTCAATGGTCACAAGGTAGAATGGAATTTTTCTTTTCCATGTTAAAAAGGAACTGGCCTAATTAAGCAGTCATAACTTGGGTACTGTAGATATTAACACTTCCTTTTAAGTTGAAAAAATTCTTGGGAAATAAGTATTATCAATATTTTCCAGTGATTGTACTATTTATCTCCTTTTTTTTGTTATAGAGTAATTTAGTTCCTTTTGTCTATATTTGTTGTTATAATTTTTGTTTTGTCTTTTTGTTTGGCACCTTTTTGACATATATTGAGTATTTCCTTAATGTTCCTTTCAGATCTTCCCTTATCTTTATTACAAAAGAAACATCATAGAACTTTGAATACAGGATGTAGTAGGAGCTTAATAAATGTTGATTAAGTATCAGACAAAGAAGATGTTGTTTCCTTTGGTCCATTTTAAATAGTTATGCTAAATAACACATTTTTAGTAAAAAGTAAAACATCCTCTTTCTTTTCCTAAAAAAAAAATGCCCTTTCTTATATCTTTCCTGATCCTACTCGAAATAGTTCCGTGCTTTTACTGTCTGTATAGATTGAGAGGAGAGAATACAAACATACTCACACAATACATAAACACATGTATTAAATAAATGTGTATATATGCATACATATAGGTACATTTGTATAGATACATATATGCATGTATACATATGTATTTACATACATACACATGCATGTATGTACATATGTCTATAGACTTATATGTCTATTATCTGAAAAATTGTGAGACACATATGTCTATCAGCTACTGATGGCATGGATCACTCTTTTGAGTGAATAAGTAAACTTTAATGCACCTGTTTGTATGTATCCTGTGCTGGCTTTTTTGAACAGTGTGTAGCAAAGACCCTGAAACTTCTTCCAACAATTCTGACCACTCTGGTGGGACTGCTGGCTCAGACTCTGTCAGATTCTCATCTACAGGGATTCTAGGCATACATTTAAATTAGACCACCAATTTTGGGAACATCTAGAGAAGAGGAACTGGAAGAGCCAGTAAAAATTACAGCCGGGTACCTTTGTACCCTAAATTGAGAAATCTACCGAAGCAGTTTAGTGTTTTGTGATTCCACGTTGCCTGTCTGATCTCTTGGGCTTGAGAAAAATTTGCATTTCAACAGAAAGGTGTCTTCTATGTCTGGGTGAATACTTAGGTAAGACTAGTTTTGGTTTTGTTTTTTTTCAGAAGACAATATTGTACTTAAGCATTCTGTACCTGATGATAACAGAATAGAAATATTTACTATTTAATTATCTTTCTGCTACCAATTCTTGTCAAATTGAGAAAGCAAAGAGAAATACAGATAAGAAGAATTAATTTTATATTTATAAATGATGAAATATCCTAGCAGGTTTGGATGATTATAATTTTCCCACAAATAACACATTCCTGCTTTCTTATTTCCCTGGACAATGAAAAAAATGTTTAATTCTTACAACTAAAGGAATGTGGGGTTTTTTGTTTGTTTTTTTATCTTTTAAACATCTAAGAGTTTTGTCAGTTTGGAGTTTTAAAGACTGTTATCTGCCTAGTGCAAATATTAACTTTTCTCTCCATGTTGGAAAGAGACTTGTTTGAAAGAGAAAGCTAGTGGTTTTTCCTTACCTCTCTGTTTCTGCTATCTAGATGAATTAGAAAATAAGCGATCTAAAGGAATTGGAATATACTATGAATTTTTAAGCTTTTAAGAAATCAAACTGGTAAAGTTTTATGTGACAAGATGAGAAAAATGGCTGTATACCTTGAAAAATATATTTTGATCAATAAAAGAATAAAATTTGTAGTATACAAAAATCCCAGTTCTGAAAATGACTTGAAAAAAGTTTTGATTTTTCAAAAGGGAAGGAAATGCAGAACTAATGATTTTCTCTCAAATTGGGATGATTGAAAGCCCTAGTTTTTGCCAACTATCAAAATATCATGTGTTGGTCAAAATAAAATGCTAGCATTTAGTGGAATATTGCAGAAAAAGTTTAAGAAAACTTTGGAATTCATTTAAATTAGAGGATTACAGAAAAAATTTCATAGGTGAAAATTTGTGAACTTTGCTTGGAGAAATGTTTATTTCTTCCTCAGTAATTTAGAGAGAGTTTTGGGGGAGGAGCCAAGATGGCGGAGTAGAAACACACACATACGCTAGCTCCGAAACCACAGCCCATAAAATATCTGTAAAATAGCAGTTCCAACAAATTCTGGAATAGCAGAAGCCACAGAACAACAGAGCAGATGAGATTTCTGTTCCAGAGAGCCTGAAAACCTCTCGAAAAAGGTCCATTACACCCCAGACCCAGAGCAGAGCCCAGCCCTGCCTTGGCCGCTCAGCACTGAGAGGAGCAGATCTGAGCGGGCTTCAGGGATAGAATCTCTGGCAGCTGCACAGGTCCATCCACCCACAGGTGACAAGGGTCGGTGAGAGGGTCTCTTTGGCAGGTTGAGAGGGGAGTGGGGTGCCCCCATAACTCAGGCCCCCTCGGGAGGCAGCAGCAGAGTCAGAAGCAGACTGGGACTCCACAAGCAGGCAGGAGCTGGGATCCATTGCTGAAGGTCTCTGCATAAACCCCCTGAGGTTACTGAGCCCATGAGGCAGCCCTGCCCCTACCCAAGCAGCTGAACTTGATCTCACACTGAATAGCAGCCCTACCCCCGCCAAAAGCCCTGAGGCTGGGAAGCAGCATTTGAATCTCAGACCCCAAGTGCTGGCTGGGCGGATCTGGAGGCAAAGTGGGTGTGAAGAGAATACTCAGAAGTCAAGTCACTGTCTGGGAAAATGCCCAGAAAAGGGAAAAAAAATAAGACTATAGAAGGTTACTTTCTTGGTGAACAGTTATTTCCTCTCTTCCTTTCTGATGAGGAAGAACAATGCTTACCATCAGGGAAAGACACAGAAGTCAAGGCTTCTGTATCCCAGCCCACCCAGTGGGGTCAGGCCATGGAAGAGCTCAAAAAAGATTTTGAAAATCAAGTTAGAGAGGTGGAGGAAAAACTGGGAAAAGAAATGAAAGACATGCAAGCAACGTATGAAAAACAATTAAGCACCCTGCTAAAGGAGACCCAAAAAAATGCTGAAGAAAATAACACCTTGAAAAATAGGCTAACTCAATTGGCAAAAGAGGTTCAAAAAGTCAATGAGGAGAAGAATGCTTTCAAAAGCAGAATTAGCCAAATGGAAAAGGAGGTTCAAAAGCTCACTGAAGAAAATAGTTCTTTCAAAATTAGAATGGAACAGATGGAGGCCAATGACTTTTGTGTGGGAGGGAAAGCTATTTGAAAAATATTTTGTGAATTCCACCCTCAAACTAGGGACAATTAACTTACAGGGGCAGTAAGTGCCTGCTATAGCACAATGAGAGTCAAAATGAGACATTATTAAAGCTGTGTTTTTTTGCAAAAATACAAGTGATTTATAATAAATTGACTAATGACAGATTTTGAAAATTATGAAAAGCACCTGGAATAATGTGTGTTTAAGTTGCAATCTTTGAGCCAACTTAGATTGACCCCAGTTTAAAACATTTTTTTCTACTTTGTGAGTTAATATAAAATAGATACTAGTTTTATTTTTCCTTTTTATATTTTACTTTATATTTCAAATTACAAAATGTGAATTTTCCTTAATTCTTTCATAATTGACTTATTATGTTAAGTTTAAACCAGGTAGAAACAATTTAATGGTTTTGGAAAGTCCTTGCATAAAGTTTAAGGACTGAGGACTGAGAGTAATTTTCCTTTAGTTTATTATTTTATTCCTTTTGTGATTTTGATAAGTGACTTTGCCATCCTGTCAAATTCAGCACTCTAGTTTTATTTGTAGATGAATCCTGATGACTGTCTCTCATATTCCTTATAGATTTCCCCTCTATAAGGCAGAAGGCCTTGTCATTTTATATGTTCATTGAATTCAAGTCAGATGTCACAACAAAGGAAATCAAGGGGAAGGTTTTATTTTGCACACATTAAAGCTTCCAATAAATGAATAGTATTTCTTAGGTTTAGAGTTTTCAGTTGCTTGAATGGAAGTTGATATTTTGGTTAAAAGAACAAAATACATTGTAAAATCAGAATCTTTCTATCTAAACTTTTTCAATTATTCGTCTTTACTGAGAGATCAATAGAATCTTTCAGAATTGTAAAGACATTTTGGGGGGTAGAGCCAAGGTGATGGAGTAGAAAAAGGGACCTGCTAGAGGTCTTTTTCCAATCCCCTCAAAAATCTTGTAATAATTACTCTAAACAAGCAGCAAAAGTCACAAAATGGAAGGCTGAAGCAAATTTCAAGCTCAAGACAATCTGGAACTCAACAGGAAGGGTTTGTCATACCAGCTGGGAGCAGAGTGCAGTGCAGCGTGTGCCATGCCAGCATGGAGGGAGCTGGAATAGGCTTTAGGGCACTGAATTGTTGGTGACAGCTGTCTCCAACCACAAACAGACAACTTTGAAGGTCAGTGGTGAAGATCTCTCACTTGGCTGAGAGGGAAGCACATTCTGAGCTCAGTGCTAACCCCAGTACTTGGCCCACCCAGATCCCTGACCCCAGGCCCAAAGTGGTAGCAGCCACTGCTAAAGCAGAGGCTGCTTTTGGAGTTGCCCAGTTAACAAAGAGCTCAAAATTCAAGCAATTGTCTGGGCAGCAGCTTATGGAGACTTCAATTTAACAAAGAGCTCAAATGTCATGTAACTGATTGGGAAAATTAGCACATAGGGGAGCAAGAACCAGACTATATATCCTTACTTTCTTGGTGGAGAAGTATTTTCTTCCATCATCGGTGACAAGGAAGATCAAAACATACTTGAAGAAGACAACAAAGTCAATGCTCCTGAATCCAAAACCTCAAAGAAAAACATGAATTGGTCTCAGGACATGCAAGAACTCAAAAAATATTTTGAAAACTAAATAAGAGAAGTAGAAGAAAAATGGGAAAGGAAATGAGAGTGATGCCAGAAACTCATGAAAAATGAATTAACAGGTTGCTAAAGGAAACCTCCAAATTGTTGAAGAAAATAACACCTTTAAAATTAGATCAACTCAAATGGCAAAAGAAGTCCACAAAGCCAAAGAGGAGAAAAAATGCCTTAAAAAGCAGAATGGGCCAGATTGAAAAAGAGATTCAAACTATCACTGAAGAAAATAAATCCTTGAAAATTGCAGTGGAGCAGATGGAAGCTAATGACTTTACAAGAAATCAAGATATAGGGAGTGGAACAAAGATGGCGGAGTAGAAAGACACACATATGCAGGCTCTCCCCATACATCCCATAAAATACCTGTAGAGAGGGACTCTCAACAAATTCTCGAGCAGCAGAAGTGGAGAACAACAGAGTGGAGGAGATTTCTAGCCCAGGGTGATCTGAAAGGCCCACAGGAAACATCTGTTGCACAGGACATGGAGTGGAGCCCAGCCCAGCCTTGGCTGCATGTGCCACACAGCTCTGGGAGGAGGACACCTCAGGGGCGGAATCTCCAGTGGCAGAATCCCCAGTCACTGCATTGGCTTCGCAGATCCCTCTACTCACAGGCTCCAAAGGTCAGTGGCAGGGTTTTTTCAGCTATCTGAGAAAGGAGAAGGGCCTTCCCATGGCTCTGGCCTTAGGCAGTGGCCACGGAGGTCACACTGGGCTGGCAGCAGCAGCTTCCACAGCAGCCCCTACAGCAGCCCGCATCCATTATTGGATCATAAAACCATGGGGGCACTGAGCAGCCCATTCTTATCTCAGCCCAGTGTAGAGGCCCTGAGGGAGCTGGTCTTTATCTCACACTGAATGGCAGCACTGCCCATGCAGCTTATCTGAATCTCAGCCCACAGTGCTGGCTTGGCGATACTGGAGGCCAAGTGGCTGTGGAGAGGAAACTCTGCTAAGATTCTGGGCACAAAAATCTTTTCCTTCTCCCAGACCAGTGCATGGGCTTGACTGTGCCACCTAGGAGGAACTGAGATCTTACAAATTCCCAGAATATACTCTACTCTTGACAAAGGACCGAAAAGTCAAGTAACTGGTTGGAAAAATTCCCCAAAATGGGAAAAAAAAATAAAAGTATAGAAGGTTACTTTCTTGCTGAACAGATATCTTCTCCCAAACTTTCAGATGAGGAAGAACAATGCTTACTATCAGGGAAAGACATAAAAGTCAAGGTTTCTGCATCCCAAACATCAAAAATAAATATTCAATGGTCTTAGGCCATGAAGAGCTCAAAAAGAATTTTGAAAATCAAGTAAGAGAGGTGGAGGAAAAATTGGGAAGAGAAATGAGAGAGATACAAGAAAAGCATGAAAAGCGGGTCAACATCTTGCTAAAGGAGACCCCAAAAATGCTGAAGAAAATAACACCTTGAAAAATAGGCTAACTCAGTTGGCAAAAGAGATTCAAAAAGCCAATGAGGAGAAGAATGCTTTCAAAAGCAGAATTAGCCAAATGGAAAAGGAGGTTAAAAAGCTCACTGAAGAAAAGAGTTCTTTAAAAATTAGAATGGAACAGATGGAGGCTAATGACTTTATGAGAAACTAAGAAATCACAAAACAAAACCAAAAGAATGAAAAAATGGAAGGTAATGTGAAATATCTCATTGGAAAAACAACTGACATGGAAAATAGATCCAGGAGAGACGATTTAAAAATTATGGGACTACTTGAAAGCCATGATCAATAAAAGAGCCTAGACATCATCTTTCGTGAAATTATCAAGGAAAACTGCCCTGAGATTCTAGAACCAGGGACAAAATAAATATTGAACGAATCCACCAATGACCTCCTGAAGGAGATCCAAAAAAAAAGAAACTCTAGGAACATTGTGGCCAAATTCCAGAGTTCCCAAGTCAAGGAGAAAATGTTGCAAGCAGCTAGAAAGAAACAATTCAAAAATTGTGGAAATACAATCAGGATAACACAAGATCTAGCAGTTTCTACATTAAGGGATTGAAGGGCATGTCATATGATATTCCAGAAATCAAAGGAACTAGGACTAAAACCAAGAATCACCTACTCAGCAAAACTGAGTACAATACTTCAAGAAAAAATGGTCTTTCAATGAAATAGAGGACTTTCAAGCATTCTTGATGAAAATACTAGAACTGAAAAAATTTGACTTTCAAACACAAGAATGAAGAGAAGCATGAAAAGGTAAACAGCAAAGAAAAATTATAGTGGATTAAAGCAAATAGAAATTAATTCATTGTTCGGGTCACAAAGATAGTAAGTATCTGAAGCAAGATTTGAACTCAGAGTTTCCTTTCTGTAGGACCTATCCAGCTTCTTCCAGACAAGACCTTGGCCCAAATCCATGCCTCGGTTTTGGATTCCTAGTTAAGAGATTAAATATGAGAAATTGATGAATAATTAATTTTCAGGAGGGCTTTATGCCAAGCAGTTCTGAATACAATTTTTAGTTGAAGTTCATCATTGGCATGTGAGATATAAAAAAAGAGACTATGTGGGGTGATTTTGTTGGATCTGGCATCTCAGTGCCATATTAATTTGATTGGCACTGAAATGGGTTTGCGTAGATTATAATAATATTGATATCACTCCTAAGTTGTATCTGATCAATAATACTTTTTTTCCTTGTAATGAGGCTTTGAATATATAGGGTATGGTAAGGGAGGAAGACATCCTTAGTGTGAGAGCATGCTGAGAACTTTGAGGGCTACTTATCCAATTTTAGTGGCCAACTGGTCACCCAATTCTCACCTTCAGAAAACTGTAGCACGTGCACAATGTTCACACTGGTAAAACTTGGCAGATAGGCTAAATCAGGTTGAGGTTAACCATCAGGCCTTAAGCACATCAGTGAGTTAGGGCAATGCATATCCCAAGTATGTGAAAATTTCCTGTAGTGGAATGAGTGGTTGGGAATAATTTGTTTCAATGACTATGAAGGTGGTTGAAGCAAGTGTTGTGGTGCTTTTATAGCTTTTTCAGAATGAAAGATACTAAGATCATCCACTGAATTTCAGGTGATCCCCATTCATCCTGACTTTTGTCTTGTCCCTGGTATTTGATGGTCCTAGAATATAGTAAGGCTGAACATTTTGTTTAATTCTAACTCTCTTAAACCCAATTCACATGTAAGTTAAGACATCACCTTGTGATGTTATTGCTTCTCTTTAAAAACAAAGGACAGATAGCAATGATGGCTATACCCTTGTAATCATATTGCAAAAGGAAAATGTGAGCTTCCTTTGTAAACTCAATAGCATTTTTTAGACCTGGAGATTTAAAATCTGAGTTGTGATGAAAACAGTATTGGTTTATAAAACAGACCTCATCTTAATTTCAGAAATCCTAGCTAAGGATAATGACTGATACCTCAGATTCTAAAAAGAAATCAACAATCCAAAATACAAACGAAAAAAACCTAAACAAATAAAATTTTTCAAAATGGGTGAGCTCGTTACATGGCCTTGTGACAATGGGAATAAATGTGCATTTTAATAATTGATATTCACTCCCAAAAAGTTACTCAGATAACTATTTTAAGGGATTACTGAAATGACAGGATAATATTTGCCTCAATATAGGAAGCCCTATGTGTCACCATACTACAAATTCAGAAAATGTTTAAGTGTTTAAAATGACATTATACCTAGATCAATTAAATCTGTAAAATGTAGCACCTGGACAAAAATAAGAAGCAGTTAATCTTAGTGACTCATTAGCAACTGGAGAAAGAAAAGAGACTTCTTGTTGATAGTTATTGCTGAGCTCTGTTTCAAAAGAAGCAGGGCTTCTATAAGGCAGAGGTAGTACCACTGTGTATTCTAGATATCAACCACATCCTCTAAAAATCAGAGAGGCAAGAATATAGAACATTGTATGTAGAGAGTGGCTAGTTAAACGATTTGAAATGAAGATTGTATGAAGGAAAGGGGTATGAAATAATGCTGCAAATAAAAGTGGAAGGCAGATGATAAAGAGATTTACATGCTAGGCTATAGATTTTATATTTTTTCCAGATAGAATAAAAAGCTGATAAAAGTTTTTGAGAGGGTGGGGCACATATGACTTGCTCAGATTCAAGAAGATGGAAGGAAAAGAAAGGGACACATATGTAGGAGTGTCATAATGCAAGGCTATTACATGGATATATAAATGTATGCATACATTGCATGTAATAGAAAGCTGGCCTTAAGTTCAATAAACCCTAAGTTCTAGTCCCACCTCTGAATGATAATGACTATGTAACTATGGGCAAGATATTTAACATCCCAATGTTTATAGTCACCTCTCTAAGATTAATTGTAGAATCAAGGGAAATCAATTTACTAATAAAATTAAATATCTAGCCTCTAAAAAAAAGAAATCAAGATATTATAAAACAAAATCAGAATGAAAAAATAGAAGACAATGTGAATTGTGACACTGGAAAACAAACAAAAAAATAACTGACCTGCAAAAATGGATCCAGGGGAGATAACTTAAAAATTATTTGACTACCTAGAAGCCATGATTAAAAAAAAGGGACTTGACATAGTCTTTCAAGAAATTATCAAGTTAAACTGCCCTTGCATTCTAGAACCAGAAGATAAAATAGAAATGGAAAAAATTCTCCCATAACCTCTTGAAAAAGATCCTCAGAGAAAATTTCTAAGTAACATTGTAGCCAAATTCTGTAGTTCCCAGGTCAAAGAGAAAATATTACAAAGAGCCAGAAAGAAACAATTCTAATATTGTGGAAATGCAATCATGATAACACAAGATTTAGTAGCTTCTACACTAAGATATCAGAGGGCTTGGAATATGATATTCCAGAAGTCAAAGGAGATAGGATTAAAACCAAGAATTACTTGCCCAGCAAAATTGAGCATAATACTTCAGGGGGAAAAAAAAAACCAAATATAAATGAAACATAGGCCTTCCGAGCATTCTTGTTTAAAACACCAGAGCAGAAGAGAAAATTTGACTTTTAAATACAAAAATCAAGAGAAGTTTGAAAAGGCAAACATTTAAAGTTGAACTGTTTACATTCCTCCATGGAAAAATGATATTCGTATCTCATGAGACCTTTCTCAGTACTAGAATAGTTGGAGAGAATACATATAAATACATATATGTGTGTGTGTGTGTGTGTAATGTATGTATATGTGTATGTGTGTGTGTATATATGTATATATATATATAGAGAGAGAGAGACAGAGAGACAATAAAAATAAGTTAATTAATAAAGAAACAAAAAAAGCAGGGCAGCAATCCTTACCTCAGAAAAAAAATAGTAAAAGCAAAAATGGACCTAATTAAAAGAAAAAAGGAATGAAACTACACCTTGCTAAAAAGTACGATGGATAATGAAGCAACATCAACACTAAACATATAGACACCAAGTGATAGAGCATCCAAATCCTTAAAGGGGTAATTAAGTGAGGTACAGGAAGAAAGAGGGAGTAAATCTATAGTAGTGGGGGACCTCAACTGTCTCCTTCAAAACTCTATAAATCTAACAAGCAATAAAGAAACTAAGGAAGTAAATAAAACATTAGAAAAGTTAGATATGACTGGCCTTTGGCATAATGCAGAAATAAAGGAAGATGTCAGAAGCAAATCAGAAGAGCAAGTAAGAGTCTACCTGTCTGATCTATGGGGAGGGGAAGAATTCATGACCAAACAAGAAATAGAGAGCCTTCAAAAATTCAAAATAGATTATATTAAATTAAAATAGCTTTTGTATGAACAAAACCAATGCAACCAAACTTATAAGAAAAGTAGAAAGAAGGGAAACAATCTTTAAAGCAAATGTCTGTGATAAATGCCTCATTTCTCAAATATGAAGAGAACTGGGTAAAATTTACAAAAATACAAGCCATTCTCCAGTTGATTAAGAGTTTAAGGATGAGAACAGGCAGTTTTCAAATGAAGAAATTAAAGATATCTATACACATATGAAGAAGTGTTTAACCATTAACTCTTCATATCCTTTGGCTTTTTATTTTGAGATCTCTTTCCTGAGATAATCAATGGATTCTTTAAATGCTTATTTTGTCCTCTGCTTCCAGGACATCAGGAAAATTTTTCATGATAATTTCTTGAAAGATACAATCCTGGTCCTCCTTTTGATTATAGCTTTCAAGTAGTCCAAAAATTTTGATATTTTTTTCTCCTGGATCTATTTTCTAAGTCAGTCATTTTTTTCCCAAGAGGTATTTTATATTTTCTTCTATTTTCTTCATTACTTTGAATTTATTTGTTTTATTTTTGATATCTCATAGAGTCGTTACCTTCCACTTGTCCAATTCTAATTTTTAAGGTATTGTTTTCCTCAATTAGCTTTTGTATTTTCTTTTCCATTTGACCAGTTGTACTCTTTAAAGAGTTCTTTTCCTCCAGGGATTTTTGAATCTTCTTTTTCTATTTGGCCAGTTCTATTTTTTAAGTAGTTTTCCTGGCTGTTGACTCTTTTCTTCATCATTCTCTTAAATCACTCTCATTTCTTTTCCCAGTTTTTATTCTACCTCTCTTATTTGTTTTTTAAGCTTCTTTTTGAGCTCTTCTATGATTTTTTTCTGTGTTTGAGACAACTTCCTACTTTTCTTTGGAGTTTTGATCATAAATGTTTTGACATTGTTGTCCTCTTCTGAGTTGTTTTTTATCTTCCCTGTCACAATAAAAACTTTCTAAAGTCAGAATTTTTTCTGTTGTTTTTCACTCATCCTATCTTTTTTGGCCCTTTCCCTTTCTTTTAAATCTGAGCTCTGCACCTTTGTTGGAAGGGGTACTGTCTCAGGTTTCTTGTGTCAGTGACTGCAAGCCCTAGCTATTTACCTTGTGGTGCACTGGTGTTACCCTGAGGTCCCCAGAGAACCCTTATGTTTGGTGTTGTCTTGACAGGGTGTGGTGGAGAATTACTGATGCTGCTGGAGGCCATAGGTTTCTGGTTGCTTACCTGGTGCTGAGCTGGGGTCCTAGTGGTGGTATCTGGCATGTACTGAAACCTAGTGAAGTGCTTTTGCATTTCCTGGGGATTCACTGAAGCCCATGGAGTTCTGGCCTACTCGTGCAGGAGGATGACAACTAGCAAATTTTAAATAAGGATTCAAATCTAGGTCTTCCTGATTCAAGTTCCAACACTGTATCAATTAAATCATACTGCTATAAGAAAATGTAATGTACTTAAAAAAAAAGTTTGATAAGGTAAATTGAGACCAACTTGTGAAGTGTTTGAAAGCTAACCTTAGGAATTGTTGGATAAGATGATGTCATGAAAGGTTCTAGAGCGCATTTTTCCAACAAACACACCAACAAAGCTCTAAAAGGACATCATTGAAACCAAGAGAAACAACATAAAACTTTTATGTTAAGTTCAGGACTGCAGAAAAAGTTAGTGTCCTTATTCAGTAGCCTGGAGGTTCATAGAAAACAGAAGCCAGTACAAACTCCACAAATATATTAAGTAGTGACTAGCCAGAGAGAGTCTAATCCTTATGAGCATGTGAATTGTGATCTTCCTAATGCAAACCTTCATATAGACTTTAGGGCACATGCAGGTATTGGGGGACTGTTTCCAGTCACTACATGACTGGTCCAGTGAAAACCTTTTGATTGAATCCTGACCTAGAACTGAGTGTGTATGTAAGACACCAGGCAAATCAATCTTGAATATGTTTAAGTGGGGAGGATTAAATGCTGTAGGCCTCTGTATTAGAGAGAAAGAACTTTGACCTTTATCTTCCCACCCAGATCTTACACCATTGATAAAGGTCTCTGCCATGATTTCTGTCTGTCAGGTCTATTGTTTCCTACTCTTAGGTTAAGAAGTATAGAGGGTAGTTATGAGCTTAGATACTTCAAAAAGTCAGAAGGTTGATCTATTAGAGATGCAGGAACTAGAATCTCTACCAGAATTTGCTGATAGGAAAGACTGGTAAAATGCCAGCATCGCTCACAGGAGTGAAGATGCAGTGTGCTTTCTACCTCTTACCAGAGAAGTGATATGCCCTGGAGGTGCTAAGTGAGATCTTTTCGGATAAAGAAAACATAAGGTTCTTGCTTTTTTTTTGTTAATCCCTATTTGAAATTTTTGTGTGGATTTGCTATATCTACTCTAAAACCTCATAACTCTGAAATTGGTATATGGACATTTATTCTAACTCTAGAAGGCCTCATTGACTCCAGCCTTCATTTATACTGGAAAGTTTAAGTTCCCAGAGAAGATGACTACCACAAGATTACAATCAAATTCTCTCGTAAGGAAAACAATGTTGTAAAGGAATATCCAACTCCAGCTCACCATTTCAATTGTCAAGTTCCCATGGATGTGTTTGCAGTTACACCAAACCAGAGACTCACAGTGGCTGTATATTTAGATCTTAAACATGATTACTTCCTTGACAATGAAACAAAATAAATAATCGCACAATAGTAATGTCATACTGATATCAATAACATTCATATAACACTACATGGAAGGCTCTATGCTAAGTACTTTACAAATATTATTTCATTTGACCTTTTCAAGAAGTCAGGGAACTAAGTGTTCCTATCATCTCAATTTTACAAATGAAGAAACTGAAACAAACAAAGGTTCAATCACTTGCCCAGGGTCACAAAGCCAATAAGTGTCATGAGTCAAATTTGAATCCAGATCTTTCTGTTTACATTCCTGGCACTCTATGCACTGTACCACATATTTTAAAACAAGTACAGGAATAATGGGGGAAAAGATCACAACTCAAATCTGAACTTGGGTCCACCAAGGCATCCTCAGTTTCTGGTCATAAAAATAGGTACACACAGAAATTGCACAAAAAGGTAATCATATAAGGAAAATTCATTTGTTCAAGCTAACTCACAGCTATGAAAATGTAAACTTCAGTGTCCTGTTTTCTGTCTCAGGAAGTGTCCATGAAAATTCTCTTCATGAATACTGCTTCTGTGGAGAAGAGGTGCATCTACCACTTAACTGAATTAATCCTCATTATGTCTGACATACTTAAAAAGGCATGCCATCTCAGCAGAACTATGTGATATTCTAAGTGAATTATCTAATTTTCTTCTTCCAAATTGTCTCTATATTCATTAGCCTTACTTCTAAATAACCATGGTATCTATTCCTTTGAGTTTCAAAGTTCTAAAATCTGACCTCTCTGTTTTTTTCTCTTTTTACATTCAGATATTAGACTCTCTTTGTGAACATTCTTTCCTTAGTTTATAATGGCTATTCAAAACTCAAGCTAGGTGACAATCCAGCCTCACACATTTACCCACTCTTTGACTCTGGCTAAATCACTTAACCCTGATTACCTCAGTTCCTTATCTGTAAAATGAGCAGCAGAAGGAACCCACTAATCATTTCAGTATCTTTGCCAAGAAAATCCCAAATGGGAGCACAAAGAGTTGGATATGACAGAAGTGAACAACAAAAAATCAAAATTTCACATAATTTCTATGTTGAGATAAGGTATGTTAGTTTCATAATAGTTCTGGTGTGTACATCAACAACTCCTCATGTCTCTATGTCGCATGTAACTATTTCTCATAGGACTTCAGCAACAAACTTTTGTATGAGAGGTGTCTTAAAAATGACATCTTTTATAAGGGAAGATTTTTTTTCTTTACCAAACCCTCTTTAAACTATTATAAAAGAGAAAAACTCTTTTAATTCTATTTAGTAAAATGTAGAAAAAAGACCTTCAACCAAGAATAGCTTACTTAGCAAAATTAGATCAAAAATGACCTTTCTAGTTGTGGCATTTTATAACAAAATTACTAACACTGAGTAGAATTGTTGAAATGCAAATGAGAGGGAGAGAGAGAGAGAGAGAGAGAGAGAGAGAGAGAGAGAGAGAGAGAGAGAGAGAGAGAAGAGCAAATAGAATGGGGATAAATGATATTGAAGCACTTGCATTCTAAAACTGGAGAAAATAAAAGTATCCTTTCAGAATCATAATGTCTAAAAGAGTTACAGCACAGAATAAAACAATAATAAGGAATCATTTTGTTATATTTTGTTGTCTTAAAACATGAAAGAAAAAGGGAAATGGATAAACTAAAAAAAGAAAAAGACCATCGGACGCACTGTGTCTCATAATTGGGGTAAACATAAAGGTTACAGAAACATGGAGAATGGGGTGGGAGAATGGGCAGAACACGAAAACACTATTATCTGATCCAGAAAAAAAAAAAGAGTTGAAGACATATATACACACAAATAGCTTGGTATAAGAATGTATTGAATTCAAGAGGGAAACAGAAAGGGACAGAAAGAAGAGAAGAGCTGCTCAGGGTCAAGGAGATGTCTCAAGCACCCTTCGGTCTGGCCCAGTGCCCAAGCACCAAGGGACCTTTAGATCCAGCCCAGATTAAGCAGCTCATTTTCAAGGGCCAAGAATCCAAAGAGTTTGCCTACTGTCCCTACAGTAACTTCCCAGTGGGGGCAGCTCTCTTGACTCTGGACAGGAAGATATTTTGGGGGTGCAACATAGAAAATGTGTCCTACCCAGCAGGTATCTGTGCATGTCCCACCATTCAGAAGACCATCTCAGAAGGGCACAAAGAGTTCTGGGCCACTGCTATTACCAGTAATTTGAAGGATGACTTTATTGCACCATTTATTGTGGAACCTGCAGACAAGTAATGAGAGAGTTGGAAAACATTGGTATGTCTACATGACAAAAGCAGATGGTATGTATGAAGTCAAGATGGTCCATGAACTGCTTCCTGGATCATTTGGACCAGATGACCTAAAGAAGAGCAAGTGACCCCTAATGATAAAATTATCCAACTGAGAGCTTTTTCAACCACGTGGGATTATCCCCAAAGCAATATTGATATGAAACAACCTCAGTGCTAAGTAGGTCCTAAGCACTGACTGCTCCTGCCTCTCCTGCTCAGTTCAGGGATTTCTTTGCCATTTATATTTGAAATGCCTTGAACATACTATATAGGGTTAGCAGAAGAAACACCAACCTAGGAGTCAAGAGACCAGTGTTGTATTCCCAACTCTGCCTCTAACTTCCTATGTGGCTTTATAGTAGTCATTTAGCCTCTCCAGGCCTCAGTTTCCTTTTCTTTCTGATTAGACTGTTGGCCCAAATCAGGAATTCTTAATCTTGTTTATGTCTTGAACTCCTTTGTCAGTCTAATGAAACCTGTGGACCTTTTCTCAAAGGAAAGTTTTCAAATGCACAAAATAAAATACATAGGATTACAAAGGAAATTAATTATACTGAAATACTAATAGCAAAATATTTTTTAAAAAAACAAAACAAGTTCACAGAGCCCAGGCTGAGAATCTTTGACCTAGGTAGCCATCAAGGTTCTTTTCAACTCAAACATTCTGTGTGTTAAGGTCATTCCTCTGTGTTATAGCTCACCTCTAATGTTTTATGTTCTCAGACCCTCCTTAGAAACTGTAGCCTTCATTGAAACAAGGTGCCAATCAGGAATCTTGCTTATAGACAGGATTCTTCTCCCTGTCTCCACCTTCTATTGTGGATGAGGTCACAAAGTAATGTAAAAGAATTATTCAGTTACAATATTAATTCTGCTTAATAGGAACCAAAATAATCATCCTTTGGTGGCCATCCTCTTCTGATGACTTTAGTTGGAGCTATGGGGCCAAAATCACTGTATTCATAGCTTGAGTGCAGCTTCCTCTCTGGATGCTGTACCTCATAATAGATGAGCACCATCTCACAACAAAGCCAAAACCAGAAGGTGTGGATCCTCCCCAATTGTCACTCAACTCATAATGTCATATAACCACCAAGAAAGGACATACAACTCTGATGCTTAGGTGATAAATATCAGAACTCTACATCCTTTCTGAGTTGTCATATATCATAATTTGCATTGTCTTGCACTGGTCCCATCCAAGTCCAAGCTTGGGAAGAAGATGGTTCTCCATGGTCCTAGTAACAGTGCTACTTTGTTGACCTATCACCTAATCAATTTGTCTTCTGATTATCTTGATCTATCGTCTTCAGATTCTTCACTGTGGCTTTCTTATATCCATCTTCTTCCTGTAGCATCAGCCCCAAGAATCAAGGACTGCCTAACTTTTTCATCTGTCATTTCTTTTCCTCAATCCTTGATATAATATACTTGGAGTATTACATTCTTAAACTTAATGAAGTTATTGTAAATATCATAGAGGGGCCTCCACCACTCCTTTCTCCAGCCCATACCTAATTTAACCACTTAGTCACCATAACACTCCCTCTTTCTTAAGAAAACCAATAGAATTAGGATGACCAACAAGTAAGACAAATCAACAAGAATTTATTAAGTGCCTACTATATGCTAGGCACTGTGCTAAGGGCTGGGGATACAAAGAAAGGCAAAAAACAGTTCTTCCCCTCAAGGAGCTCAGTCTAATGAGGGAGACTACATAGAACTATGCACAAATAAGATAAGATGGATAAATTGCTGATAGTCTCAGGAAAGCACCAAGATTATGGAAGACTGGGGTAGGGACCTGTGATTTCATTGCTAGATTAAACACTCAGAAAAAGAAATTCCTCCTACCAAGGCAGGTCAACCCCTTCCCTGCAACTTTATAGCATCAAAGAGTATTTTGAGGCATTGAGGGCTTAAGAAATTTGTTTAGGGTTCCACAGCCACTATGTGTCAGAGCCACACTTTAAACTCAGATCATCTTGGCTTCAAGGTTAGATCCCTATCTACTTTGCAGCTCTACTTCAACAAATGTAAGAATAAATGATTATTACACATAAGAAACACAGTACATGGTCTAGAGTCCCAAACTGGTTGCCAGCTATCAGCTTGCATCATCTGCCAGTGTATTGTTTCACCTGTCACTTTTCTACTGTAGATGCCATGAGGCCACCCTTCATGTACTTTATTTTTTTGTTTTTGAGAGGTAGAGTTTAAGTGACTCACCCAGGGTCATACGGCTACTACATGTCTGAGGCTGGATTTGAACTCAAGTCCTCCTGACTCCAAAGCTGATGCTCTATCTACTGCTCCATCTAGTTGCCCCTACCCCTCATATACTTTAGAGGAAAGGATAGGAGGGAGGGAGAAAAATTTTGAACTTAATATTTTGTAAAAATGAATTTCAAAAATTGTCTTCACATATAATTGAAAAAATAAAATACTATTTTAAAAAAAGAAAGGGATAGAATGGAAAGAATGGGGCTTAAAAAGGAGAGCAAAGAAAGGAATAATCACAGAAAAAAAGGACACAATTTTGGAGAGTAAATCATAAAGGATCCATTAAAATGAGAGAAACCATATGAACCAATGACATTTAGAATCTGTGTGAGGGGTGGTAAAGAAGCTAGGTGGTTCAAAAAAAGGGGAGAAAAGTAGTGTTAGATGATAAGACGGAAGAAAATACACAATTACCAATCATTATGTGAGTAGGATGAAATCATCCATAAAAGAAACAAAAATGGATATTAAAATGAATTAGGAGGCAAAATCAAAAACGGACTGTTTACGTGAAGAAAAAAAATCTTTGAAATATAAAGATTGCCACAGTTTATGTGAGGAGCTGGAAGAGAATTTTGTATATTTCTAGTGAATCTTAAAAATGTAGAGGTATCGATTATGATCTCAGATAAAGCAATAGTGAAAACAGACATAACCAAGGAAACTATGTTATTCTAAAAGTCAAAATAGGGAAAAGAAAAATACTACCTAGACTTAAAGGGCACATCTGCTTTGGACTGAGTTCAATATAAAGTGCTGTTTTATTTTAACAAATCAACACCAGGTTCAGGCAGACACACTGCCCTGGATTGACACATGTAGACCTGCTTCAATATCAGGTATTACCTGCAGTTTCTCCAGAGTTCCCTACCACTTCTAGGAAATCTAAATGAAGAGCCAAACTGAACTTTACTTAATACAAATGAGCAACAACAACAACAACAACATCTCAAACAACTAACTTCAAAACAAACAAATAAAACCTCACAAAAGTTCTCAAAGGGATGTGAGGGCATATAGAAATGATTAAAGAAGGTATCTATGCAGTCAGGCTAACCTCATCCCAGTTAAGTTCTTCTGAAAAGTTTCAAAAAATAGAAATAAACCTGGATTTCATTCCAGAGTGTGTTCTAGGGAAATTCATAAGCACCAGAATTCTAAGGTTTCAAGACCTATCTTCAAGTAAGCATTCACGCTTATACTGGGTACAGTACTACAAGAGATATTACGCAATGAGGTAAATATTGGTAAATACTGCATGACATAGTTTAATCATCATTATTAATTTTTCTTGCTTAGCTTAGACAATCTATAAACAGTAAATTGAGCTTTGATTTGTGTGTCATTTGGACAAGGCTCACACTAACAATTTAATAATCAGCTCATGAGAGTTATAAGATCTGGCAACATCTCCACCCTGGCTATTATTGTGTAGACATTAAGTCGTACAAAAAATGTGTCTCTGGAGTCTATTCGTTTGCTCCCTAAATTGTGTCTCAAACTCTCTTGACCTGATTGAGAAACTGTTGGATGGGGTTTCTCTTTTTGAGTTATGAAAACTTCATAACATAAGATTTTAGTGCATTCCAACTCCTTTTCCCATTTGGAATTTTAGATTCTTTCCAAATCCTATTTATTTTTTGTGGTCAACTTGTTTTCTTAGAAAAATGATTCCATTCTTACTCAAAAGCAGGGTTTCTCAACATGATGATGTATGTAAAATGTAACAAAAAAATTAAATTTAAAAAAACAGAAGAGAAAGAATGTCTTCCTTCTGAAGTTCACTTATGTAGGCCTACTTCAGCAGATAGAGTCCTCTGGTAAAAAAAATAAAAAAAAAAACATATTTGCAGGAACCTAGTCCATTTAGGTGGGATCTCATTGAATCAGTTTATGAGGGAGAATTCTAAAGTCTGAACTGGGGGCCTCCATCTGTGGCTTATTTAATACTTGTTTGTAAAAATATCAAAAAAGACCAAAAAAGAATCAGGAGAGTTTATTTTTAAAAATATAAAATCTCTCTTTAACAAATGTCTCCTATGTTCTACCTGTTTTGTTAAAGTTACTTGCTTATATCATGTAACCCCTAATAATTAACCCTAGGCAAAGGGTGATAGTAGGATATTTTGTCATCTCTTTTTTAGTAGAACATAGGGTCAAGTAACTGGCAAGAAACTGTTTTTTAAAGTCATATAATGAAAGGTTGATATGTAGAATTTGGAGCTTTAGAAAACCGTAAGTCACTTATTCTAGCTACTTTTTGTTATCTGTCAAAGTCTCCATTCTGCCTGGTATTTATAAACAAGAGATTTGGAGAAACATTGTTATTGAGTTGTCACAAAAGTCCAGTGGGAGAGACTTTTGGACAAGGAGATTTAAGTTTTCCAGTACTTGAAAGAGACTTGAAAGAGAGAGACATTGGGGTTACTTGGTAAATGGGGGCCATAAAGATAACTTAGTGGGGAATGTAGATTCTCTAACTCTCTGGATTTTTTTTTTTGCTTAGATTGCAGGAAAGCAAATGAAATCTGTTACTCTGGAGATTCTTAGAAGTTCACAAAAGACAAAAAACCTTGACCTTAAGTGTGTATGCAAAAATAACCGAAGTTTGTGTAGAAGTAAGGAGGAATTAGAATGCCTAATGAAATTTGATCATATTAATGTCACTGCTTTTTGGCTAGCTAACATTCATCACTGGGACATTGAACTGGATTCATATATTTATGCAAAAGAAATAATACCGATAAAACTGGGGGTGGAGAATAGCATTGTATGTTGAAGGAAATAAATTCATGTAAAGAAATTCAAAAGGAGAGAGTGGAGGGAGCACAGTGGAAAGAATTTGGATAAAGAGAGAGAAAAAAACAAATGATTTTGTCCTTTGAACATTTTATAGAAGACATGAACAAAAAGAGGAAACAGATGAGGAGTTTGGAAAACAGAGCACAAGACTGGCACAGAGGAATGTTGTATTTGTGTTGAAAGATTTCAACTATCTAGATATTTACTAAAAGCTTATTTTTGGACCTGTCTAAATGAAATTTCATGATGAAAATATTGTATGACTCAAGGGGGGTCTTGTATTTTGGATACATTTTTTACTGAAAGAAAAAAATAGAAACTAGAGTAGAAATAATAAAACTTTCTATGGAAATGTTGACTACCTTTTACATTTTGTGATACAGAGGGGAAGGTATGAGGCCAAGCAAAGTAACATCTTTTTGCTCTTGTTGTTTATACCAAGAAGTGTAATGCCTCTGAATAATTTGATTAAGGAGGATCTTTCCCACCCCTAGTTGGACCTGCCCACTGAGGGAAGCTTGATTAGGGGAGTTGTTTTGTAGGAGGGTACCAATCAATTTTTGCTTTTTTTTCTATTGAGATACTGAGTCATGCCTTCTGGCTCTGAAAAGTATAGAAATATTATGAAGGTGAGGTTTTACTTTAGAGCTTATTGACTGGAAATATTTGCTTGGCCAGACAAGGACTCCAGAAAGCTGTTAAGGAGCCCCCAGCTTTGAAAACCCAGATGTTGGTGCTTCCCTCTCTGGTACCTATGGTCAGACAGTTGGACCTGTCTTGATTTGTGATACACGTCTTGATTATGGTCAGACAGAGGAAGCCATGCCAGTTGATCTTTGATTCTTCTGTATTTTCTTTGACCTTCAGGGTGCTCACTCCCCTTTACTAGGTAAATAATGTATGTTCTTGATAAAAGGAATGCTATATGTACTTCATTAAAGTGATGACCTCTCAAAAGTTGCCTTCCCTTTTACAGAAGCAGATCAAACAACCTGTGATAACAAGTCCCCCTGTGTGTGTCAGGGTATTTACTGATACAAAAGGAAAGCTAGGCATAGACTGACATGCATCCTAGACTTGGAGAGAACAGACATCATGTTCAGAGGAATGCTAGGTAGTATCCCTTAGTTTAAAATTCTACAAGGAAAGTCAGTCCCAGGTAGATTTGATGTTCTCAAAGAGGAAAATCTGAAGTCACAAAGATAAAAATTCCAATGAGGAAGAAATGAGAAATATTCAGAGACCAGTGTAGGTGCCCAGAGAGATCGCTAGTAAATTTAGACTTAATAAATTAGTATTTAGGAATATTAGAAAGATGAGAGAAAGAGAGGAAAGGGAGGTTGTCCACTCTTACATTGTTCTGGAAGCATGTCTGCTTTGTGCATGTCACAGTTAAAAATATAAGTAGTTGAAAAGCCAGATTTTGATCAAATCCCTAGCTGCCTCTTCAACTTTGTGCTTCTTTCTCCACTGAAGTTGCAAATTAAGGTGCCATTTTATAAGATTCCCTTACTGTAATCTTTCCACTTACACGTTGAGTAAATGGCTTTCTTTTAAGTTATACTACTTATAACTTAACAAATTTGTTTTTTAAAAGTGCAGCCTATTTTTTTCTTTTAATTTTGCAAGCAATTGTCTCCTCTCCCCCATTACCCTCCTAACCAACATACTTGTAAGATAACAGTTGGCCTTGTCAAGGTCGTTCTCAGGATATTTATTAGGATCTAAACAGAGTAGTCAGTCTATCCTAAAATTGCCACTCTCTCTAAATGCCACTGACTATATATCATCCTTAGGATAATTATAGGAACCAGTCTATCATAGGTTTTTTCCCAGAAAAGATGTTCATTCATCTGAGGCCACTGAAGGTCAAAATCTAATACTGAGTATAGAAAAGACTATCTAGCAAATGTGCTCTGGTCAATTAACTCCCAGAAAAAAATGTCTATTAGCTCATGCACTTGATTGATTAGCACTCATAAATCTTCAAGTACATTTGAAGATCAGGGGACCTTATCAATAAGGGCTGAGACCAGAAGCAAGAATTTTCCTTATAGAAGAAACATTGCAGTTTAAAATAACATTGCCATTAGATATCCTACAACCCACACATGGATACTGTTACATTGATGAAGAGAAGGTTTTTTAAGAGCCTACTATATGACAGGCACTATGTTAATCACTGGGGATACAAAAAAAGTAAGGCGAAAGGTAGTCTGTGCCTTTGTAGAATTTAGAGTCTAATAAAGAAGATTATATGCAAACAGCTGTGTGAACAAAGGTATATAATTGGAAATTTCCAATAGAAGGACAGTAATAGAATTAAAGAGGTTTGGGAAAAATCTTCTTGTAGAAGGTAGGATTTACCTGGGACTTGGACAGAAGCCAAAGAAGCCAGGAGAGAGATAAGGAAAGAGAACATTCCACACATCGGGACATGGACATCTAATAACAATGCTTATGGTCAGGAAATGAAATGTCTTGTTCAAGGAACAGCCAGGATCCCTGGGCAAAGAGTACATCAGTGGTGTAAAGTATAAGAAAACTGGAAAGGCATGAGAGATGAAGGTTGTGAAGATCTTTGAATGCCAAAGAAATGATTTTGTATTTAACCCTGGAGTCAATAGGGCACCTCTGGAGCCTTCTAAATGGAGGTAGGTGATGAGAAGAGGAAGGACAACAAGGTTAGACATGCATTTTGAGAAAATCTCATTGATAGCTGAGTGTTGGATGGACTGAAGTGGAGAGACTCTTGTGGCAGAAAGTCCAACCATCAGGCTATTTCAATAGTCCAGGCATAAGCAGATATGGGCCTTCAATGAGGGTAGTGATAGTGTCAGATGAGAGAAGAGGCTGACAGAAATAATCTTAGGAAAGTAAAATCCATAAGCCATATCAACAAATTGGGTATGGTAGATGAGAGTGAGGAGTCAAGGATGATACTTATGTTGTAAGCTTGGGGGACTGGGAGGATGATAGTACCTCGAATAGTAATAGAGAAGCAGGGACAAGGTGAGGATTTTTTGAAGAAGATAATGAATTCCATTTTGGATATGCAGACTCAGAGGTGTGTGCCTTTTATCTTGGAGGATCTGAGGAAGCTTAGAGCAGCATTTATATTTTAGCATTTACCATACATCTGAGATCTGGCTGACTGAAATTCAACTCTGCAATAACTCATATCCTTCAATAAATCTAACTGGAATATATGTGAGTTATGTGTCAAGGTATACTTTCAGCATTTAGTGGTCTGGCAGCAATGTTTACTACATAATTATTCATTTAGAGAGCATTAGGTACTAAATATTAGGGACTGGACATGAAAGCTTGGGCAGCTCTACAGCTCTTGAAATTAACTCTACAAATCTAGAACAGATATATGCCCTGACAACCAAACAGGTCTAGCTGCCTCTTAATCTTTGTGCTGCTTTGTCCACTGAGATTAAGGTGTAAACTCTATTTTCTGGGATGTCTTTGCTGAGTAGAACAAATCTTCATTTCCAATAATTGTTATCAGTTTGACAAATAGTTGTATTAAAATATTGAAATCAGGGTGGAGCCAAGATGGCGGAGTAGAAGGACATACATTTACTAGCTCTTTCCACACAGCCCATAAAATACCTGTAAAGAAAGACTCTCAACAAATTCTAGAGCAGCAGAAGTGGAGAACAACAGAGTGGAGGAGATTTCCAGCCTAGGGTGACCTGAAAGGCCAACAGGAAACATCTGTTGCATCAGAGATGGAGTGGAGCCCAGCATGAGGTGCTGGGAGGAGGACAGGAGCAGACCTTGGGGGCGGAATATCCAGTTGCAGTAGCAGCGACTCCCAGATCCCTCAACCCACAGGCAACAAAGGTCAGTGACAGGGATTTTTCAGCTGGTTGAGAAGGGAGAAGGGCTTTCCCATAACTCTGGCCTCAGGTAGACGCCATTTTGGGCAAGCAGCAGCAGTTCCCACAGCAGCCCTTGCAGGAGCCAGCATCCATTGTTGAATTTTAAAACCCCTGGGGGCACTGAGCAGCTGATTCTTATCTCAGCCCTGTGTAGAGGCCCTGAAGCAGCTGATCTTTACCTCACACTGAATGGCAGCCCTGTCCCAGGAGCTTATGTGAATCTCAGCCCACAGTGCTAGCTTGGTGGAACTGGAGGCAAGATGGCTGGAAGAGTGCCAGACCTAGAGGCCTGTGGGCTACCCGAGTCTTCTTACCTCACCTCCCGAGGTCTTTGGTTGGCCAAACCGGATGCTCGTATGAGAGAAAGGACATTCCAGAGTCGAACAAGGGTTGAGTTTTATTTCAGGGTCTAGTTACAAGTGCAGGGGATTCTTCCTTAGGAGGGATAGAAGAATCTCCCAAAGAGGCAAAGATCTTACAATAAGAGATTGGAAGTAGAAGTACAAGCGGGGAGAGAGGGGGAGGGGAGAGAAGGAGAAGAGGAAAAGCGGAGCCTTGTGTCCTCTTTGGCTCCTCACGTGCTAAGAGAGCTTTCAGGCTTCCCTGATCCTACTTAACTCTCCAGTCGCATAGTTTGCATCTAAATACCGTGCTGTTAGATAACAATAGTGTGCCCAGATCCGGGACAATCTCGAGGGCGGGGAGATCTCTCTCCCATCACGTTTCTCACGGGAAGAGGCGGAAATACACGAGATAGCTCAGTTCACCTCGATTCCCAGCCATTTCCTGGGGGGGTCTCGTGAGAGCTCTAAGATTTAGAAGTTCCCACCTTTACCTGCCCGAGACTGTCCACACGGAATTGAGCTTCCAACCCCAACAGAAGAGGAAACTCTATTAAGGTTCTGGGCACAAAAATCTCTACTTGCTCCCAGGCCAGTGTAAATGCTTGATTGTGCCACCTTGGAGGAACTGAGATCTTACAGACCCCCAGAGTATACATTATTCTTGACAAAGGACCCAAAAATCAAATAACTGGTTGGGAAAATGCCCAAAAAAGGGAAAAAAATAAGACTAGAGAAGGTTATTTTCTTGGTGAACATATATCTTCTCCCATCCTTTCAGATGAGGAAGAACAATGCTTATCATCAGGGAAAGACATAAAAGTCAAGGCTTCGGTATCCCAAACATCCAAAATAAATATTCAATGGTCTCAGGCAATGGAAGAGCTCAAAAAAGATTTTGAAAATCAAGTAAGAGAGGTGGAGGCAAAATTGGGAAGACAAATGAGAGAGATGCAAAAAAATCATGAAAAGCAGGTCAACAACTTGCTAAAGGAGACCCAAAAAAATGCTGAAGAAAACAACACCTTTAAAAATAAGCTAACCCAATTGGCAAAGGAGGTTCAAAAAAGCCAATGAGGAGAAGAATGCTTTAAAAAGCAGATTTAGCCAAATGGAAAAGGAGATTCAAAAGCTCACTGAAGAAACAGTTCTTTCAAAATTAGAATGGAACAGATGGAGGCTAATGACTTCATGAGAAACCAAGAAATCACAAAACAAAACCAAAACAATGAAAAAATAGAAGATAATGTGAAATATCTCATTGCAAAAACAACTGACCTGGAAAATAGATCCAGGAGAGACAATTTAAAAATTATGGGATTACCTGAAAGCCATGATCAAAAATAGAGCCTTGACATCATCTCTCATGAAATTATCAAGAAAAACTGCCCTGATATTCTAGAACCAGGGGGCAAAATGAATATTGAAAGACTCCACCCATCACTTCCTGAAAGAGATCCAAAAAGAGAAACTCCTAGGAACATTGTGGTCAAATTCCAGAGTTCCCTTTTCAAGAAGAAAATATTGCAAGCAGCTGGAAAGAAACAATTCAAATATTGTGGAAATACCATAAGGATAACATGAGATCTAGCAGCTTCTACATTAAGGGATCGAAGGGCATGGAATATGATGTTCCAGAAGTCAAAGGAACTAGGACTAAAACCAAGAATCACCTACCCAGCAAAACTGAGTATAATACTTCAGGGGAAAAAAAATCGTCTTTCAATGAAATAGAGGACTTTCAAGCATTCTTGATGAAAAGACCAGATCTGAAAAGAAAATTTGACTTTCCAACCCAAGAATTAAGAGAAGCTTGAAAAGGTAAACAGTAAAGAGAAATCATCTAAAGCTGAACTGTTTACAATCCTGCATGGAAAGACAATATTTGTAACTCTTGAAACTTTTTTCAGTATCTGGGTAGTTGGTGGGATTACATACACCCACACCCACCCCCACCCACACCCCCACACACATACATAGAGAGAGAGAGAGAGAGAGAGAGAGAGAGAGAGAGAGAGAGAGAGAGAGCACAAGGTGAATGGAATAGGATGGGATCATATCTTAAAAAAATGAAATTAAGCAGTGAGACAGAAATATATTGGGAGGAAAAAGGAAGAAATGGAATTGGGAAAATTATCTCTCATAAAAGAGGCAAGTAAAAGTCTTTTCCATGGAGGGCTTTTGCCCTCCCTTTTGGGGGGAGATGAGAGAGAAAACATGAAGCTTACTCTCATCACATTAGACTCAAGGAAGGAATAAAATGCACACTCATTTTGGTATGAAAACCTGTCTTACAATACAGGAAAGTGGGGTAAAAGAGGATAAACAGGGTAGGGGGATGATGGAAATGAAGGCAATGGGAGGATGGAGGAATTTGAAGTCAATACTCCTGAGGAGGGATGAGGTCAAAAGAGAACAGAAGAAATGAGGGGCAGGATTGAATAGAGGGAAATATAGTTAGTCTTGCACAACATGAATATTATGCAAGTCATTTGCAAAAGTACACATATATGGCCTATATTGAATTGCTTGCCTTCACAGTGGGGATTGGTGGGGAGGGAGGAAGGAAGAGAAGTTGGAACTCAAAGTTTTAGGAACAGCTGTTGAGTATTGTTCTTGCCTACAACTGGGACACAAGAAATACAAGTAATGGGGCATAGAAACTTATTTTGCCCTACAGGTCTAAAGAGATGTGTACAAGGGAAGGGAGGGATGTTAGAAGGCAGGACTGATTGGTGATAGGGGTAAATTAGAATGCTCAGAGTTTTGGGAAGAAATTTGGAACTCAAAACTTTTTAGAAATGAACACTGAAAACTTAAAAAATAATAAAAAATTTAAAAAAAATATTGAAATAATATATAAGTGAGTATGGAAAAAAGACTGATGAGGTTTTACAAATGTGTGGGAAAAGTGTCAAACATTTTATGTAAATAACATTTAGAAAAAATAGAAAAAAGCTAGAAAAAAATAGGAAAATTGTTTTAAGACTTCATAGGCATATTTCCTTCACATTACATCTCTGATGTGAAGTACCCTATCTCTCTACCTGGAGGTTTACATCAGGTCTTGCCTTACTCACCACTAGGGAAGAGAGTTTATATCCATTTAAGCATTTTGTGTGTACACTCAGCTCTGGCTCAAGTTTTTCATCATCAAAATGGAAAGCAATTTGAATATTTCTTGAATAAGTGAAAAGATCCATCCATCTTGAATTTTTGAAAGCCAATTCACCAAGCCTCCATGGTAATAGTTAGCGGGAAGATATCATTCCTGTCCTATGGACTTATCATTAAGTAATCTCTTAATTTTAATTATTTAAAAATAATAACTGAATTTATATAGCATTTTAGAGCTTGCACAGTATTTCAAATACATGACTTTGTTTCTCATAAGAATTCTAAGGAAGATTGCATATCTATACCTTTATTTCCACTTTACAGATAAGACAATGGAAGCTCAAAGAAGTTAAGTGACTTGTTCTTGATCACGTAGCTAATTTGAATCCAGTTCTTTTTTACTATCTCCAGTACTTTGTCTATTCAGCAGTACTGGAAAATGACCACTGTTGGCAATATTGCTGAATTGCATCTCTAGAGGTAATTTGGAAAAACACTACATTTGATTTTTCTTATTTATTGTCAAATTTATCTTGACAAGCACATACTGAAACTGGGAATGATTAAAAATTATATTGAAAGGTATCTGGTTCAAGCTGCTTTATTTAAGCCAAACCACTGTGGAATACATTTGCAGAGCCTACCTGGCAGTTGCTCATTTTCTTCAGAATTCTCAGTGTGAGCATTTAGTTTTGTTGATCATCTGATGTTCAGATAATGTGCTGAAATAGAGATGAATCTGAATTGGCATTCAACTTAATATAGCAAACTTTTATTAAGCATCTAATATATATGATTTTTACAAGGTTCTGGGAATGAAAAGTGAAAACAAACAAAGGAACAACAACAAAAAAAACCCTATCCCCACCTTCAAGTTTAGTCTTTCTCCAAAATTTGTTGATCTGGAACTTTCCTTATTGGTACAGATGAAGACCCTAACTTGCATTAGAGGTGGGATGGAGTTGGTGTCCCCCTTCAGGACTTTCTCAGTCTAGTACTCTTTGGGAAATCATCAAACTTTGAATCTTCTTCAGGAATTAAGAATTGAGCCTCTTTGGATGTTTCTGGCTTACAGTTCTGAGAAAGAATACAGAATAGGCCAACCCCACTTCAGGCCTGCTAAAAAAAAAAATACAACTCTGGGAAGACGGAGTAGAGGCAACAGTCACTATCACGTTATTATCACCTATACTGCCTTAGAGACTTTGGGGAGTTTCCCCTGGGGTGAGATAAAGTACTCTTGCTCTAAACGCTTAGTTATCTTGCTCCCAGTGGAAGAGATCCTTCACTCTGTATTGTTTGATACATATTCTTATTCTATATCATCTCTGATTTCCGTTTGTCTATAATTTGGATGAATGGGTTTCTCTCCTAAGCGTGGGAAGACTTCTGGGTGAAAAAAGCAGATGTGAACAATTTTTTTTTTCCCAGTTGACCCTGAAGGCAAGCAGAAGCAGGAATTGAAGAGCTATAGAGTTAGTTTGACATTGAAGATAGCAAGGTATTCTACTGCATCCCAGGGCGTCACCAGTAATCTTAAGTTTTGTTTTCCCTCTGAACTTCTATGACTTTGGGAAACAGTGAGATCAATGACTTTGCATGACTCTGCCTCACACAACACAATTTACTTTTTTTCAAATATTTAATTTTGCCCCAATTACATTTAAAAACAATTTTCAAGATTCATTTTTAAAATCAAGGCCCATATTTTCTCCCTCCCTCCCCACTTCCCACCTTGAAAAGGCAAGCAACTAGATATAGGTTATACATGTGTATTCATGCAACACATGTTTGCATATTCATCAAATTGTAAAAGATAGACTAAAATAAAAAAAATAAAGTAATAAAAGTGTGCTTCAGTGTGTATTCAGATGCCATCAGTTCTTTCTCTGGGGATACACAGTGTTTTGTTTGTTTTGTTTTATTCATGATAAGTCCTTCAGAATTGTCTTGGATCATTGTATTGGTAAAAATAGCTAAGTCATTCACAGTTGATATCTTACAATACTGCTACTGTGTACAATGCATCAGTTCATGTAAGTCTCTCCAAGTTTCTCTGAGGGCACCTAGGTCATCATTCCTTATATCACAATAGTATTCCATCACAATCATATACCAGAAATTATTTAGTGATGTCCCAATTAATGGACAATGCCCTCAATTTCCAATTCTTTGTCACTAGAAGAGAGCTTCTATAAATATTTGGGCATAGTTTCAAATTGGCTGAAAAAGTTACAACTCCACTGACAGTGTATTAATGTCTCTATATTCTCACATCTCCTCCAACATTTATCATTCTCCTTTCCTGCTCTATTAACCAATCTAATAGATGTGAGGTGGTGCCTCAGTACCTTCTTAATTTACATTTCTGCAATAAGTAATGATTTAGAGCATTTTTTCACATGGCTATAGTTAACTTTGATTACTTCATCTCAAAAGTGACTGTTCATATTTTTTGATTATTGTCAATTGGAGAATGGTTCTCATTTTCATAATTTTGACCAATGTGTATGTTTGAGAGATGAGGACTTTATCAGATAAACTTGCTTCAAAAATTCTTTCACATTTATGTTTGCTAACTGTATTTTCCTCCATCTTATCTCCCCGTTTATTCTATTCTCCATCTCCTTTCACCCTGTCCCTCCTCAAAAGTTTTATTCCTGACTTGCTTTCTCAAATTCTCCCTCCCTTCTCTGAGTAGTCCCCCTTTTTGGGTCCTCTTTTTCCCCTACTTTCCTGTAAGGTAAAATATATTTCTTTACATAGTTGGGTGTGTATTTGATTCCCTCTTTGAGCCCTTCTGAAGAGAGTAAGGTTCAAGTATTCCCCACCACATTCTCCATCTTCCCTTCCACTGTAACACTTTTTATTACCTCTTTAATGTGAGACAACTTACTCCATTCTACTTTTGCCTTTCTCCTAGGGCATTCCTCTTAATTTTATTTTTAAAGATATCATCCCATCATATTCAACTTGCACCTGTGCGCTCTCTCTCTCTCTCTCTTGCTCTCTCTCTCTCTGTCTTTCTTTCTTTCTCCCTCTCTATACACACACACACACATGCATGCACACACACACACACACACACACACACACACACACCTAAATGCCCTAATACTGAGAAAGTTCTTATGATTTACAAGTCTCATCTTCCCATGTAGGAATATAAACAGTTTCACCTTATTAAGTCCCTTATGAATTCCCTTTCCCATTTACTTTTTTTATACTTATTCTGAGTCTCATGTTTGCAACTCAAATTTTCTTTTCTCTTCAAGTCTTTTCATCAGGAATGCTTGACATTTCTCTATTTCATTGAATTTACACTCATTTTTGCTGGACAGGTGATTCTTGGTTGTAATCTTAGTTCCTTTGCCCTCGAGAATATGATATTCCAAGCTGTCTGATTCTTTAACATAGAAGCTGTCAAACCTTCTGTTATCCTGACTGTGGTTCCACGATATTTGTATTTGTTCCTGTCTGGCAGCTTGTAAAATTTTCTCCTTAAACTGAGAGTTCTGGAAATTGACTATAATATTCCTGGGAGTTTTCATCTTAGGATCTCTTTGAGAAGGTCACAAGTGAATTCTTCCAACTTCTATTTTACCTCTTGTTCTAGGATATCAGAGCAGTTTTCCTTGATAATTTCTTAAAGAATTATATCTAGGCTCCTTTCTTGTTCATGGCTTTCAAGATCTACTTTTGAAATTATCTCTCCTGGATCTATTTACCTGGCCAATTGTTTTTTTCTAATAAGATTTCACAGTCTTCATTTTTTTCATTCTTTTCATTTTGTTTTATTGCTTCTTGATGTCTCATAGAGTCATTAGCTTTCACTTGCTCAATTCTAATTTTTAAAGAATTAGTTTCTTCAGTGAGATTTTATTCCTCCTTTTCCATTTGACCAATTCTAATTTTAATAAGTTCTTGTCACAATCTTCCTTAATAGACTGATCTTTCACCTGGAAAATGGTCATCTACCTGAGAGTCAGTATGACTTCAGAATGAGCTGAGGAACAGTGAACGTGGTGTTTGCTGCTCAACAACTCTACAAGAAATGTGATAGAGCAGAGCATAGGTCAGTACATACCATTCATTGTTCTGACCATGACCTTTGATATTGTTACTTATGAGGACTTGTGTGGGATCATGGCAAAATTGGTTGCCCAGGGTTCATCAGTATCTCATGCCAGTTTCATGATGGCACATCTCATGATTTCTGGATAATGCATGATGTTCTTGAACTTTCCCGGTCACCAATGGAGTGAAGCAGGTCTGTATGCTTGCTCCCATGCTTTTTAGCATGATGTTTTCAGCAATGTTGTCAAATACCTTCAATGAGAATAAAAATGGCATAAATGTAATTGAGAATAAATTATTTAACTTGAAAAAGGATACAAACCAAGACTAAAGTGGAGGAAGTGTGGTGAGTGACTTTTTGTTTGCAAATGATTGTGCACTCAGTGCAACCTCTGAGGCTGAGATGCGACAGTTATGGATTTTATCCTGACAATTAACACCAAGAAAATAGGTTCTCCACAAGCCAGCATCATGACATTCATACATGGAAGCATTGGTAATGGCAAATGGAGAAATTTTGAATGCTGTGGAAAAGTTCATTTACCTTGGCAATACACTTTTTAGGGATGACCACATAGATGATGAGGTTGATAGATACATAGCCAGAGCTAGCTCAGTATTTGGAAGACTCAGAAAGAAAGTGTGGGAGAGAAGATGAATTAGACTGACTATTAAACTGAAGTCAATTGTGTTGACTTTATTGCTGTATGTCATTGAAAAGTGTATAGTTTCTCAGTGTCATACCAGGAAAATGAATCCTTTATATTTGAATTATCTTAGGAATACTCTGAATTTCCCCTGGCAAAATAAGACACTTACTGATACTGAGGTTGTTTCTTGAGTTGAACTGCCAATCATTCAAACTACTGCAGCCCAACTCTATTGGACTGGCAACATTGTTTGAATGCTAAATATGTATTTACTTAAAATAATTTTATTGAGAACTCATGCAAGGCAAATATTCACATGGAAGTCAGAAGAAGCAATGCAAGGACAATCTCAAGGTCTCTCTGAAGAATTTTGGTATCAGTTGTGAGATGTGTGAGACATTGACAAAAGACTGTCTAGCATGCTGTGTCTACATTAAAGATGGTGCTGTGCTCAATGAGCAAGCTTGAATTATAGTAGCTCAAAAGAATTGTGAGATGCACAAATTTGGAAACATTTCCATCCCACATTTTCATACTTATTATATGTGCCCTACCTCTGGCAGAGCTTTCCGAGTTTGGATTGGTTTGCTAAGCCACAGTGGGGCACACTGTAGACATATCCTATTATCATGATGTCATTTTGGACCTCTCCTATTATTAAGGACAATTGCCAATCATTTCTAATAGATTACAAACTGTACTATATTTAAATATTGTTAATCCAGAATATGTATAGTACCTTGTGCTTGGGCTTTTAATAATTATTTATTGAATAACTGAAAGGAAAAAAGAAAAAAAAACGGATTCTTTGCCTTCTAGGAAGAGGCATCTAACAGTTGCCAGTGATGCAGATGCCAATGCATGGGGAATAGGTTGGGAAAGAAAGCATTCCTGAGTGTGAAATGTTGTACCTTAAACTGTGATCTCAAAAGCTAACCAGGACAATGTTGTAGGTAGGGTGAAGTCAAAGCTTTAAAAGGGGGTGAAGACTCGAGAAACAAGAGTAGGAATTGTAAGAGAAAATCACAGCAATATTTTAAAACTGGGATGGGGTTGGAGTTCAGGGAGTTGAGGAAGTTACGTGGTGGAGCCAGTAACACAAAGCATTGGGGAATGACAATTTGTAACTTGCAAATTCTCTGGCTGAAATAACTTCTTTTACCATGGTAACATGTAAATGATCTCCTTTTTCTCTCAATTATGTATATAACAGCACTATAAGTATGGACAAAAATTTGTTTTCTTTCTGAGAATACGTATTGAATAAATGAATAAATGAACGAATGAATGAGGAGTGAAAACATATTTATGTGCTGACTACATTGGTAGTAAGTTACTAGGGAAATCACTTTACTCTGTAAGCATTTGTTTGTCAGTCAGTAAAATAGGGGTAACTACTTTTCTTACCCACCCTATACGAAGGCAGTACTTAGTCAATTTTAAAATCCTCTATAAGTTTGAGCTACTTGTACATTTTCAGTTGTGTAAGCATAGAATTTTAAAGTCTTTTAACTTTTATAATATTTGTGATGACATGTGGCATAAAACACAATACTGTTTTTTATTGTTTTAGGGAGATTTGCATTGGGGACTATTAATAACAATTATATAAACTCAAATACATATATGTCAAATGTTCACTAGCTAGTTTTACTTTGGACAATTATTCTTTAGCACAAATATATTTTGCCAATATTATGGATATCCTTTCAGTAACTCTTGGGATTCAAAGTATGTGGTTATTTTTCAAAGATCCGCTATCTTAAGTGGAAAATTATGTTCTAGAAAAACTAATAAATCTCACAGAGCAGCAACAATATGGAAAACATTTCAAAAGTACTGAAACTGATAAGAAATCTCATGACTAAGAATATGAAAGTAGGCTTGTCCCTTTCCTCCACTTTATTTGAGAAGGCATGATTTTATTTTGAGAATATGAATATAAAGACTCAAACTCTGAGACCTGTTCATTTCATTTTATCCATCTAACTAAAATAGCATCATATTTTTGTTGGTATCACTATCACATGACTCTGTTATCCATTCACCTGATTCTATATAAGGAGGTGCCCCTACCCCCCATCCAAAAGCTCTGTGATTAGGATTTCCACACTAGTGCTGGAGCTTTTTTTTAACTTCCTTGACCAGAAGTACAAGGAAATATGGAGCTTTTTATGGAGCTCACAGTCAGTCAACTGCTCCAAGGCCACCTGTCTCCCTATATTTTTAGTGATACAGCAAGGAAGAAAGACCTCAACCAGAAGACCTGATCATTTATTTAAATGGATCCATGGAAGAAAGATTTGAAAATGAGGGCACAAAAACATTTAGCATTTTTCTCCTGATACAGATAGCCTGACAATAATTTTCAACTACATTTCAATTGAGTTAAAAGCAGATAATCGTGTCTTATTTCTATGGCTGAACGGCAGTGCATTGGTTGTTAAAAAGTAGAAAGAAAGTTGAAACAATTAGGGAGATAATATTTTAAGAAACAACTAGTTTTCATGCCCCAAAATGATAAGGTATATTCTGTTACCTTGATGGCTGTACCTTTTTTTTTTTTTAATGAGGGAAGGATCTTTAATTCAATTTATGTAATTCAATTTGGTGATTCATTCACAGAGTCAGACCAGACTATATCCCATTGAATGGGGCCTGTAGAGTTGGCTCTGGAGATGAGTGTTGTTTTTGGTGTGGAGTAGCAAATGAAATGCTCCCACATGTCTTGTACCACTGTGATGTTCAACTGATTGGAATTACATGATGGCATGTTATTTTAATTAGCAGGGTTAAAGCCATCAAAGTGTCAGAAAAAACTGAAATTCAGATAATAGTTCCAGAATAGAGAGAGTCCTTAAAACCAGATTTAGTAATCTTGGAAAATGAGAACTATCCTGTCATTATCATAGATATCATCATGCCCTTTGAAAACAGATCTTTCCAATCAGCCAGAGCCTATGATATAAAGAAATAACAGATAATTTGTCAGTATGTGGTTCAGGAAGTTTACATGATATATATTGCAATGTGCTGGAGGATTGTAGGAAAATAGGATTCAATTAATAGCATTGTGCTATTTAAATTAAAAATCATTTGAAATTATGCTAGCCTGACAAAGAACTTGATGGCATGTTACTCCATATGATGGAGCAGGGACATATACCTATGCACATATATATATATATGTGTGTGTGTGTGTGTGTGTATGTACATGGGTGTATTGATATATGTACATATAATGTGTATGTATATATTTACACATGTGTGTATACATACATGTATACATATATTTACATGTGTTTATGTATATGACTGGAATTAGGCAATATACAGAATGAACTCAAAAAATATTTAGTGTGCTTCATTATTAATTTATTTAAAATGTACTATATAATCTATTTATTAATAAAACATATATTAAAATACACATATGTAGTATTTATCTCTTTGGAGTTTATATTTCATTGTTCCTATTGCCAGATATTTAATTTTTTTTATCATGTAAAATGTAACATGATGAAAATATCTGCAAGCCTGTTCTCTCAAATATTAGTAAAATAAACAAAAACAAAAACACTCAGTTTGAGATGTGCAAAAGGCAGTAGGTGATGAATAACTGGAGTTCAAGAGACAGATTAATACTGCCTATAGATATGGAGATAGATAGATGGATTAATGGATGGATGGATGGATGGATGGGTAGATAAAAGACAGATAAATAACAGGTAGATAGATAGATATGGCATTCATCTACAGAGATAGTTGAACCCATGAGATTCAATGAGATTACCAAGGGAGGTAGGACAAAGGAGAAGAAAGAAAGGCTGAGCAGAGGCACTTAGGGAACCCCCAGTATTACTGGGAGTGAAGAACAAGCAAAGGATAGAGAGACGGAACAGTTAGACAGGTAGGAGAAAAGCTAGGGGAGACTAATATAAAAATACATAGAAAAGAGGTCATCCAGGAGAAGAGTGTGATTACATGCCCAATGTAGCTACAAGGTCAAGAAGAATGATGACTGAGAAAAAGCAATTAGATTTAGAAATGAAGATACCATAAGTAACTTTGGAGAGAGCAGTTTCAGATGAATAATGAGGTCAAAGAGTTTATAAATGAGGGAGAATACAAGTGGAAAAACCAAGTATAGATAACTTTCTCAAGAGGGATGGCCACTGAAAGAAATAGAATTATACAATGATGGTTATTATAGATAGTTACAGTGAGGGCTTTTCCTTCCTTTTCATTTCTTTTCATTTTTTAAGAATAAGAGACATATGAGTACTTGCAAGCAACAGAGAAGCAGGCAGGAATTTGAGACTAAATATTAGAGAGTGGGGATGATTAAGGTAGGACTTTGCATATAAAAAAAGTGGATTGGACTAAAAGCATATGAATGAGGGTGTGACAACAAGGGAAAAAGCTTCATGAAGTGAGATTAAGGTGAATGAAAACATATTAAGAAAGACAACTGAGTAATGTGATGTTCCATTTTTTGTTATACTTTGATGCATTTTCATATGTTTGTGAATTATTTTTTTCTTCCCAAAATGCTTGTTCATATCCTTTTTTTCTGCCTTTAAAACAAATTGTTCTTGGTCTGATATATTTATGTTAGTTTCCTACATATTTTGGATTTCAGGTTCATATCAGAAAAACAAGTAAAAACTTCCTAATTGAACATATTCCTTCTTATTAAAGACAAATTAATTTTGTTACAAGAAAACATTTTAAAAGTTTTTGTAACTGAGATTGCCTATTTTACTTGCACCTCTATACTTTGCTTGGCTGAGAATTCTCTTGATGACTAAAGATTTTTAGGGTATAAAAGATTCCATTTACCTTTATTTGTTTTGGGGTATAATATGACCTTTTTATATTTCTAATGTAATCATTTGAAATTTATTATGATAAATGGTGTAAAAACGAAGCTGGCCTAAGTCTGATTTCTGTTTACCTTGCTTTCAGTTTTCTCAGTAGCCCATATTCCAAAGAATAATAGATTTACAGTCAGAGTCCAGAAGAACTGGTTTCAAATCTTTATTTTGTCACTCTATACTTGTGTCATAATGGGCAGCTCACTCAAACTCACTTTGCTTCAAATTCTTATGCATAAAATAATGAGTTTGAAATAGATGAGCTTTAAGTCGTTATACCTCTAGATCAATTATCTTATAGTAGCCTCCCAAGTAACTTGAGTTCCTGAATTTACAAAGTATTAGACTACTGTTTACAATGCATTCTAAGTCTTGCTTTTATCTACATTTTTCCCCATATTACTTTTCTACTTTAACTAGTAAAACATAGATGGATGATTGTTGCTTTCTAATATAGTTTGATATCAGAAAATACGACAGCCCTTTCATTCCTGCATGCTTTCATTGCAAATTCTAGATCTACTGTTGCCATATTTTTTGTTGTTGTTGTTATTTCCCTCTTTTGGGAAACCATCTTTTGACAGTTTATTGGTTCTGAGAATCAAATGAGATAATATTTATAAAGTGTTTGGTACAATGCTTTGCACATGGTAGCCATTATATAAATCTTATCTTAGCTACGTACAACCACACACACATATATGTATGTATGTATGTATGTATACATATACCTATAACTATACCTATACATGTGCATGTACATGTACATATATGTATGTATATATGAAAAAAATTCACTTAGTTCAGGAGAATAGTCAGCACCCTGGACTTCAAAGAGTATACAAACAGAAATTTACAAATAGAGATAACAGGATAAAGACTAACAGAAAAAGCCTCTAACTGTCTGACCATAAGCAATACATACATCACAGATCAACAGACAGATCCAATTGTCTGACCATTACATACACACCAGAGAGAGAAGCACCAATATCTGGGTTTTCAAAGCTGGGGGGAACAGAGAGGAGAGGGCCTTAATAGCTACCCAGAGTCTTGTCTGGCTAAATCACAGGAACGCTCTTCCTATGAGTAAGCCCTAAAGCAAAATGCTAACTTCAGAATATATAGAGAACCAGAAGGTATGACAATCCATGCGCTTCAGTGCCTAATTACCAAAAGGTGTGAAAACCTTCAAGCAAGCAAACTTCCCCTAAGCAATATTCCCTTAATGGGCTCCATATGAGGCCTATTAATGGACAAGGAAGATCTTCAATTCCCATTAACATTTTTCAGAGATACTTCTAGAGACCTGTAAGTTTTCAATTCTTAAAAAGATGGTATGATGTAAACAGAGGGGAGTTTAATATTCTCCTGGCCAGTGTTCTGATATGTGAGTGAGCACATACCATGAAGCTGTTTCCAAGGTCCCTACTTCACTGTGACTGCAAGCTCTGGTGTGCCACTGCTCCTTTTCCTTCTTGTACCACTAAGGACTATGACCTGGATCTGAGTATGGGCAAAGCAACAGAGTCCTGTCCCCAGTGCCAATGAAGAGATCCTTGTAATCTCCTGCTGACCAGTTTTTCAACCTCCTTACCATTTGTGGACATAAAGCCCCAGAAGTAGCCCCTACTGCTGCTGATTCAGTCACTTCCAAGGCCTCCTCCTGGTTATTGGGGCCTGTTATGCACTGGCAAGACCTACACTGGACTGTGCTCCACCCTCACCCAAGTGTGACAGACTGTTCCTGTTGAACTTTTAAGTTGGCTTTGGCTTGAAAATTGTTTCATCCCATCCATCTGTGGGTTCTGCAAATACAGAATTTGTTTTGAGAGATTATTTAAATTTGTTCAGAGGATTCTGGGGAGAGCTTAGGTGAGTCTTTGCCTTTTCTCCACTATTTTGGCCCTGCCTCCCTAGAATTAATTTTATTTTCACTAATGCCATTTTTATATATCACTACTATTCTGCCTTTTATTGCATATTTTTGTGGGAGCATATGTCCCAACTATGATGGAATGTTTTGAAGCTGTATTTATCCATTTTAGTAAAAAAAACTAAGCTATTTTTTGTCTATTGGTTTTTGGTTAGGTGAATACAACAGTGGGAGCTTCTAAAATATAGTTTTGGGAATTCTTACCCAGAGTGATATGAACCTGGAGTAATAATATCCCCTAGATAGATCATGTATTCATTAAGAGCTTAATATGTGCTACTTATTAATGCTAAAAACTGGAGATAAAAGAACAACCAAACAAAGCAGGCTCTGCCATCAAGGAATTTAAATTTTAACAAGGAGTAAACTAGATATAAAGAGAAGCTGGGAGGTATGAAGCAAGTTAAGTACAAATTCACCTATCAGAGAGCATGATGGTTCCAAAGGAAGAGCCCAAGATATATAGTGTGGGTGAACCTAATGTCCAGAGTAATTGTGGTATCTGTTGGAAACAATGGCAAGAAACTGATGCAAAGGGCTGGCTGTGGAAAAAAAATAAGGCTATCAGAGACAAGGATGGTTCCAGGGGCAGAATAAACTGTTTTAGTACATACTGTTGAAAGTGGGTATGATCAGCATGATGACTGGAATGTAGACAGCATGGTTTTCTCAGAAATTTCCAGGATAGATGCTGAGTTGCAGAAATAATTCACAAAGGAGACATCACACACACACACACAAACATACATATACATACATATATATCCTTATATATGTATATAAGGAATATCCATTGATAAGGAGGTTTCTATACCTCCTTATTGTACTCCTAAATTGTATATTATTATATCAAATCCTACAATCACTAAGTGTGACAGTGGATAGTGTCAGACTCAGAGACACAAGGAACTGAGTTCAAATCTAGCCTCATACATTTACTAGCTGAATGACTCTGTGATCTTGAACCCTATTTGCTGCAGTTTCCTTATCTGTAAAATGAACTGGAGAAGGAAATGGCAAACCACTCCAGTAACTTTGTCAAGAAAATCCTAAACAGTCACATTCAGAAATGAAAAGTGACTGAACAACAAATACCAAATCCTAGATTCATATATACACACAACTAAGTATCTGTATGTGTGTTTCTGCCTATCTATCTATCTATTTATCTATCTACTGTTGTACATGATAGGTGTGTCAGAATGCAACACAAATACTAGAGTTCACTTTTTAGCATTTGTAAAGAGAATGCTACTCTAGAAATCCCATTAGATGGGAAATCATGTCATATTTTTTATTTCAAACTGACTTTATATGCAACTTTGAGCAAAAACAGAACATCTCTCTACTTCAGGGAGCCTATTTGTAAGGCAGTCATAATACCCGCCATGTCAAAAGAGGTTGTGAGGATTAATTACTTTGAAAACTGTCTGAGCTATTCATAATTTGTAAAGTATTGTTATAGACTTTCCATTGGATATTTCTTTCCCCATCCATATATTGCTCTTTTATATTTGTATAAATGAGTCTAATAAGATAGTTATAAAAAGGTGTATTAAAAATTGAATCTATGGAAATGTCTGTATAATGAATAAAACCGAAATTAAAATCAATAATCACGTAGAGATATGAGATTTAAACATCTCCCTTACTTCTAGAAATTTGGAGTAAGGCTTTAGAAACACTAAGAGTTGAGTTGATATTAACCATATAAATTTCACCATGAACAACAATATGTTGAATGTGTAATAGATAAAATTGATAGTAAAATAAAGTGATTATATATTTTGTAAGTTGTGTAATATCCACAGAAGCCAAAGAAAATGTGGTCATGTCATATGAGAAACTGTTATTAACCCAACAAACATGACTTCACGTAATGCTTTTTTTGAGTGATAAAATGTTGAAGATTTTTAATCAATAATTTTCAAATATTTCAATCGGTTTTATTATATTTGATTCTTCACATTTTAACTTGAAAATGTCTTGTGCCAACAATACAAAATCTATGTGGATACATAAACATTATTAAAAAAAACACATCTTTTTTAGTGAACCTAATGAAACTACAGTGTGGATATCACTAGCTTAGAATCTAAGATATCAACAGCATTGTTTTAGAAGAGATTAAGATAGTGGAGGTGAAAGTGAATCTTATGTGTGGTTTCAAAGATGTGGATACCACCTCCAATAATATGGATTGTAAACATCCATATCTGCCGATCTTGTGACACTCATGTTTACAACCTCTTAAAAGCTGGTCACAGTGGACGTACCCAGTATTCTATGGGTTCTTTCTAACTTTCTGTTAATATTTCAAGGGTACCTGTAAAGTACCAATATTACCCATTATTATCCCTTACTCTTACATGTGACCAGTCCATTTTCCTTTATAAATTATATATTACTTTGACGATGCCTTTCATTCAGATTATTTGCAGTTTATGATGCATTTCTCTTATTCTGAACTCTGCTGACACTTACCATGTAATTCTCAATTACCTTCTGAAGAATACTTATTTTAAATTCTTTAAAAAATGTAGCACTCCATGACATGTAGTCTTATAATGATGTTAATAGAATGTTGCTAATAAAAATAAATAAAAAGATGGTTCTTTGTTTTCAAGAGAACTTTGAATTACTAAAGGAACTTTGTGATATTCTGAAGGCCACTTGGTCCATTCTCCTGCCTAATTTTGGACCCAGATCATTATTAATTTGCAGGGTCTATACAGACACAAACTGACAAATGAAATCTATGGTTTATATATAAATAAATATCTTATTTTGACAAGTCAGTATTAATCCTCCTGGTTTTATTTTTAATCAAATTCTTTTGAGTGATGATGAATCTCATCCAGGAGGCTCTGCCACAAAGTAATTATGATGTCAACAATGTCCAAGATGTTGGACTGCTCATCACTGAAACTTAGACCATTGCTCCAGGAACTTGTCAGATTCGCTTGAACTTTTCCTGTGACCACCCTAGATCTTTGGTAGAGAGAGTCTCCAAATTTATTCTCCTTCTATAGTCTCATGACTTTAGTCTCATCAGGAATCACAATCTCTTGGTCAGAGGTCAGAGGATAGGTGGATGACTGTAACGTATCAGTTTCGATACATATTAATAGCAAGGAGGCACTAAAATTAAGAAAGAATGGGAAAGCCTTCTAGTTGGGGATGAGATTTTAGCCAGGACTTAAAAGGACCCAGGGAAGTAAGGAGGAACAGAAGAGAATTTGGAAGAAATAATGAATTCACCTTTGGAAATACTTATTTCAAGTTGTTTATGGAATATCCAGTTCAGGGTATCTAATATGCAGTTGGAGATATGAGACGGGAGATTAACAGAGAAGTAGTTTTGAGAACAGTCAGCAGGGAAATCATAATTGAATCCTTGGGAAGTTATGAAATCACCAAGAAATGTATCATAGAAAGAGAAGATAAGGGGACCCAAGATAGAGCCATGTACGGCACCCATGGATAGGAGCCTGATGAAAACCCAGGAAAGGAGACTAAGTAAGAACAGACAGATAAATAAGAGGAGAAAGTCTAGAAAGAAAAGAATATCAAGGTGAAGCAGGTGACTGACAGTGCCAAAGTTTACAGAGAGGTGAAGAAGGCTAAGAATTGAGAAAACACCATTGAATTTAGCAATAGTAGCTTTGTAGAGAATAGTTTGATTGGTTGATGGGGTAAGAGGCAGTAACCGTATACAATGCTTGTAGATCTGACCAAGGCTTATGATTCTGTCAGTCATTAAGGCTCATGGAAAATTATGTCAAAATTTGGCTGCTCAGAGAAGTTCATCAGCATGAAATGCCACTTTTATGATGGCATGCTTGCCCAAGTTCTGGATAATGGACAATGCTCTTGTGCTTTCCCACCAGTGGAGTTAAACAAGACTGTGTGCTTGCGTCCATGCTTTTTAGTATGATGTTTTCACCCATATTGTCAAATGCTTTCAATGAGGATGAACATGGCATCAAAGTCAGCTACTGCACTGATGACATATACTTGAAATTGAAAAAATGTTACCAGCCAAAAGCAAAGTGGAGGGAGTATTGGTGTATAATTTTCTGTCTGCCGATTATTGTTCACTCAATGCAGCCTCTGAAACTGAGGTGCAGTAAAGTATGAATCAATTCTTTGGTGCTTGTGCTAATTTTGGCCGAACAGTTAACACCAAGAAAACACAGGTGATCCACTAGCCACCTCCACATTATCCATACATGGAACCATTGGTTACAGCAAATTGAGAAGTTTTGAATGCTGTGGATAAGTTCATTTACCTTGGCAGTATACTTTCAAGGAACATACACATTGATAATGAGACTGACATACAAATTGCCAAAGTTAGCTCACTGTTTGGGAGAATCTGAAGGAAAATATGGGAGAAAAGAGATATTAGATTGACTACTAAACTGAAGGCCTACAGAGCCATTATACTGACATCATTGTAGTATGTCTATGAAAATTGGACAGTATACAAACACCATTCCAGGAAATTGAATTGCTTCCATTTGGATTGTCTTGCTAAGATTCTGAGGGTCACCTGGCAGGATACGGTACTAGGCACTGAGGTCCTTTCTAGAACTAAACTGCCAAGCATTCAAAGTCTGCTTTAGAGAGCACAACTCTGATGGGCTTGTCATGTTGCTTGAATGTAAAATATACACTTGCCAAAAAAACTGTTTTATGGAGGACTCACACAGGGAAAGCATTCACATGGTATCAGTGATGAAGAAGTGGTACAAGGACATACTCCATGTCTCTCTTAAGAACTTTAGAATTGAATGTATGACCTGAGAGACACTGGCACGAGAAAATTCAACCTGACATGCCCAAGTAAGACAAGGTGCTGTGCTCTATGAACAAAGCAGAATTGAAACAGCTCACAGAAAATGCAGGATACACACAACTATCCCAAATGTTCACATGAACTATTTGTGCTTGACCTATGATAGAACATTCCGAGCTCATATTGATCTGAGCAGGCACAGTAAGATGCAATGAATCTTGCCTCAAGCATAGTGATATCATTTTGGTCCTCTTTGAGAACAAAGGACAACAACCAGCAACCAACCAACTAAAAAGTGTAGGGAGCAAACAAGAAAGTGAAAGGAGAGGAAAAAGAAGCAGCAATTATTGTACATAGTCTTTTCAAGCTTTGTACCACAAAAGAGGAAGGGAACAAAATGAATATGCATGTATAAAGTGCCTATTATGTGCCAGGCATTGCACTAAGTTGCAAATATTGTTTAATTAGATCCTCACAATTTTGCATTCTCACTGCTATTATTGTCCTCATTCTATAGTTGAGGAAAGTGAAACAGAAGACAAATGACTTTGACCAGAGGATCACAGCTATTGCTTGGAGCCATATGTGAATTCCAATCCTTCTTACTCCAGGTGCAGTACTCTATCAGGTCCACTTCACCCAGTGCATATTAAAAGGCAAGATAGATATGGGGTGATAGTTACTAAGGGTGATAGGTTTGAGTGAAGGATTTTTGAGGGTAGGGGAGACATGAGCATGTTTGACATTATGGAAGCAACCAGTAGACAGGGTGAACTTGAAGGTAAGTGAGAGAGTGGGAATGGTTGAGCAGACAATATGCTTTAGGAGGTGAAATATATTTCTGCAGATAGAGGGGCTTGCAGTAGCAATGGTACAGGCCACATTTTCATGTGAGACGGGGGTGAAGGAGGAGATAGTAGGGGAAGATAGGTAGGAGAGTTTGATCATAAGAGAGACAATAGGGATGATGGGTTTCATCTGTTAAAAAAAGTCCAGAGGGAGTGGGGCCAAAGTACATATGTAATTGTTAACTTTGGCAAGAGGAAGGGCCATGTCTTCACCTGAGTCTCAGTAAAGGAGAAAGTAGTGTGGGAAGATATCTGACTGATGTGTAATGAAGAGGACGGAAGAGGAATTAGTGACAAATATTTTAAAACTTTTCTCAAATCTCCTTCAAGTGCCTTATTGATAATAATCTCCCCACTCTATAACTCTCTCATGTGGGAAATCACCCTTTCAAGGTAAGAACCTCCTTTGATACTAGTGAAGATTTTCAATTTTCATCTTTATTTCCCATACGCATCCCTTGTAGATGCTTCTGAGAACTCCACTTTCCCTGACTTTCCTACTTTCAGCCTATTGGGCCTCATATCTAACAGCATTAAATTTAATACCTAAATGCATTAATTGATACTTTGCCTTCAAGGCATGATCCTTAAAAATTGAATGCTCATTGATATTTATCTGCAATTGCTGAATACCTTTGAACATTCAAATTTTACCTAATTTCTTTTCGCTTTCCTAATGCTGGCAATATGTTTTTTGAGAACTCATTAGTAAAAATCAGGGGACATTGATTTTTTGGAATATTTTTATTTTTCTTATCAATATCTTTGAGTTCTGAATGGACTAGTCACTCCCTGTCACTGTGAGGTTCCATCATCTCATTGCTACACTCTCTATATATGCTTAAAATACTACAGCCCCAGGGACCCATAATCCTGTGTCTCAACACCAGTCTCTCAAAATTCTCTTTTTTCTTTACCATCATCCCTCCTAATTCTACTTGAAATTCACCACAAATCATTGTAAGTCAATTCTGTTTCAAATGTCAAACATCCTTGACCAATCCTAACTCAGGCCAGTTCAGTGATTCAGACTCAGGATCAAAATACAGTAAAAATTCTGTCAGATCATAAGATTCACTAAAATATCTTTACTTATAATGACTTTGAATGAATATAATTACTAAACACAGAGTCTTCTTCCAGCTCCACAGGATAGGAATAATAGTTTAGAAAGATATCCTTTTAAGGCAGTGGAAACCCTCCCATACTCCAGAAATACTGAATCCTCAAAGGCATGACTTTTTATACCATTTTTATACCATTAATTTCTTTGGATCAACTAAATCTTAAGAATAACCTCTGTTTCCTAGAAGAAAAATGATCACAAGTCGTATAAAATAAATACTATTCCTACTACCTTGGGAAAGATATAATAAGTCCAACAAAACTTAGAATTATAATGCAAGTAGATTTATTTTATGAGAAATAGACATGGCTTGACTGATAGAAAGTAGAATTTGTTCTTTGCAATTTCATAATTTACAAGTACTTTTTCCTGAGGACCTCAGGGAAGCCAATAAAAATTATCAAAAGAATTTACACATATTGACTACTTGAAGGATATCATACTTTTAAAACAAATATTTGTAAGTGGAGAGGGAAAAAAGTAAACATTGTGCTTCTTTATCTTAGCTTTAAATGATAGTCAGAAAAACCAATATTAGACATTGTTCTCACTGTGATCTGATGACAAAATGAGGCTATTTTATGCGACCTTATTAAGAAAAAATGGGTGAGAGCAAGCATAAGTTGACAGAACTATATGCTTCTTAGTATCACTGCTGAAGTGGTGTGCAAATCTGCTTTGGTATTTGGCCTAGTATCTCTCTCTAGCTCATATACAAAGGAACTGAAAAAAAATAAAGAAAATTGCACATACACAATTGTGATCCTATCCCACTAACATTTTTATGAAAGCAGAAGTAAAATGGGTTAACAAAGGATTCATAAAAGAAAGAAATGGTTTTGCCCATTAAAAAGAAAAAAAAATTCCTTCCCCTACCAATGAGAGTGAAGTGAGAGCCTGAATATCAGACAGCATTGAAGCATTAGTTGATTCACTTGTCATTCACAATTCAGGTGCTAGTAGAAAAAATAAAGTAATGTTTATCTTTAAGAATAAACTCAAAAGATTGTCTTGGTATATTCAAATGCACATTCCTTATTCCACTTTACCTCCTGGAATTTTTTATTTTTTTAATTTCCAAAAAAAAAAAAAAACATAAGTGAAGTGAATCCAACAGACAAATCAGTGTCATTTTCCTGCTTACATACATATATAAGTGTATACATACACACACATAAAATTTTAAAAATCTTTAAGAAAGTGAGACAAAATTTTATATTTTAAAAAATCTAAAAGTTGAGGTAGGCAACACATGTTCTAAAAAACACAGTAGCAGCATCACATTTGTCAACTTAAAAAGCAGCCTCTCCCTAGTTGAGAAGATATGGAAACCTGGACCTTAGGTGGAGTCATTACCTACATAAGGGTTATGACCTACTGTAACTTGGGGGGAATACCTTAATCATAAAGCCAACAAATATGAAAGGACAAAAGATTTATGAGACCTTTTGATTTTATGCTGGCTTTCGTAGTTTGCTAAAGTAATAATAAATATCCCGAGCAACTCCACAGTGTAAGCAGAGAGTACTTTGGCGTATTTTCAAGCGACCCCTTTTAAATGACTCCTTTTAAAATTTTTCCATTTTGATTTTTAAAAATAAATAAGCACATTTAAACTAAATCTAGGTCAGACATTGTAGCATAGTAGAAATAACAAATCCTAGGTCCAAGTCTCCAGTCTTTAGGACCATGCAATCTAATTCTTCAAAGTCTCAGTTTCTTCATTTATAAAATTGTGTTGGTGTACATGATCTTTCCTACCCTTAGTGTTCTATCATTTTGTTTCCCTCAAATATTACTCTGACTTGAGGAAGAACACCTCAATACTACAGTTGAAATTACCCTCAACATTTCATTTTTTGGAACAAGATTTGGAACAAATTCTTTTTATTTAAAAGACCATATGTTCAATTTAATATTCATTTTACTTTCTCCTTTATGTAGGCTAGTAGAATTTCAGGTCCTTTAACAAACATGCAAGGGATTACAGGAATGGCAAAAGAGAAAGTATTGAATATGAAGAAATCATATTGATAGCATTTCTTAGATGACTAGGATTTGTTATAAAAATTATTTGACTGTCATTTATGAGTCAGCCCACACTACTTAGAGAAGTCTATCATTTAGAAAATTATAACCAGATTGTATTCTTACAAAGACGCTGCAACTGATATAGATTTTACCTATCCAAGCATCACTCAAAGACCCCTAGAAATAAACCATAACCCATAAAGCATAACTTTCAAGTGTGGCTAATCTATTCTATCCATCAATAAATCTAATGGGAGTAAGGAAAAGTATTACATCATTTTCAGTGAATTAAGTGAATTGATGAGAACTTCCGAAATATTTCCAATGAGAAATCTTAAAAAATCTCTTAACTTGATTCAGACTGGCAGTAATAGTTGTGCCAGTTCCTAATGAGAGCATGAGAAGGAGAACTTGATGGGAATTCAAGAGATGCAGGTATTTTTATGCCTAAATCCAGAATAATTTGAGCCAGCCTGCAGACTAAAGTACAAAAAAGAAACAATTTAGCAATAAAGTGCAAGATATTTCATATAAGTAACCAGAAAGGATGATTTGGGCCAACAGAACTGAATACAACACTTGCAAGATGTGTTTGGCTTTGCAGACAAACTGAATCTTTTTGCTGGCGAAAGTATAGCACCAAAGGAATTGACTTTCACTATTGACAAATATATAGAATGGATAAATGGATGAATTGCAAAGCATTGTTTAAAATATGTGCCAAATTAATACATCACCTTTTCTCAAGTAGTTCATATTCCAATTGAGGTAAAGAACACATACAGAAAGGTGCAGTTTACAAGTAGATGCTAAAACTTGCAGGCCCTTAGGACACAGAAGTAGGGCAGATGGTAAGACTCAGTGATTTGGCTGATGCAACAGTAGAATAGATAGTGATGCTTGGGGTCTGGCGGGCACAGTGATAGAACAGATGGTAAGGCCCAGTGGTCCTTAGGGCACAACATCAGGGCAGATGGTAAGACCCAGTGGTTTGGATAGCACGCAATCCATTCTGGCTGGTGTATAAAGGGGAGATAAAGTTGAATTAAAACACATTTTTAGTCACATTTTGATTGATTAAACTATATGCATTTCTGACATAGAATCATTTGATATTGCCAAGCCCCTTGGTGGCAAGAACTTTCTTTCCTAGATCTTCAGTATCTATGGCTGCTGAGAAGGCAGAGTCTATAGTACCAGAAGAGGAAACTGCTAGGGCTATGTCTCCAATGGAGTTGTTTCTCTAGATAATGTTGTCAGAGTTGGGTTGAATGGGCATTGGGTCACAGGAATTCATCTTCACCAAGGCCTTACCTGTCTTGATCATGTTGCCTTTTGTCTTTCAACTGGGATGATTTTCTGTTCCAGTTCAGATGACAAACCAACTGGAGTTCTTTGGTCAATAGTCTGGGGCATTGATGGCAGAGCTGTCACAGATTCATATCAAGCAGAAGAAAAGAAGAAATTTTCAGATGGAATTCTTCTCACCCAGGCAGGACTAACTAGGTGAAGAATTCTGATTTTTCATCATTAGATTATCTGTTGTCGTGGTTCAAATTTCTTTGCAAATAAATTAGGGAAAATCTTGAAGCTATGTATAAGATATTTGGCACATCAGAAAGCTTTGATGTCTGGTTTTGTTACAGGGCTGAAAAAGGACCGACTTAATCTTTGCCCCTGGTATTTTCATCTTGGCTTTTGTTAGCTGAATATGGTGGCTTTGACGGAAGAACTGTGACCCTTCCCTTATTAGACCAGTACTAGAGAATTTTGCCAGGTAACTGAAAGGCCAGAATGTCAGAAATGTCACTTCCCACCAGAAGCAGGGTCAGAAGAGTAATGTGCCACGTAGTGGTTTGAATAAAGAAAAGAACTTCAGAAAGTGTCATACAGGTATCTTCCATTCCAGGTCAGAGGTGTAGGTTAGCCTTCTGCATGATTTCTCCAAATCCTTATATATCAGCTCCATATGCTTCCTAATAGGAATTCTATGCATGTACACTCATTTCAGGCATATTCTTATTATCTAAATACATAAGATTGACTTTCTACAACTTAATTGGTCTTCTGATGAACTAGAGAGAAATTTGGACTCATCAGTAGGGGTTCCTAAGATAGTGACTAGCTGGAAATGAATCCAAATAGACCCTTTAATCTGGAGTAGCTATTCTGGAAACTCTACATACACAAAACCTGTGGTATAAGTACCACACCTTAAGAAGATCCAAGTTTTGGTATAAAATTTACTACTCTCAACTTATTTGAACACATATAATCACTATTTACTATGTACCAGGACACTTGGTGTTATGCTAAGTCCAAGGAGAAGAAAAAGAAAAGAGATTTTCTTTTCTACCCTCAAAATGCTTACATTTCAATAGGGAAAGAGAGCATATATAGAGAAATAATGGAAAGGGAAAGGTGTTTTTGGCTACAGAGTAAAAGAATATAGACATTGGCCAGTTGACACACTTCCCCCACCCCAGAAATGTTAATTAAACTAAAGTTTCCAAAGTAACAGATGGAAAAGGAGTGAGAGGAGAGTGTATCTGTGGCCATAAGGTAAAAGATGGTTTGGGGTTTGAGGATTGCTAGAGAAAATGGGCTCACATCAAACAGGAGGCAATAATCATAGGACAGGAGTGCCAAACAAATGCTTGTTAGAATTAATGCTTAAAAAGTTGGAAATGGATGGAGGAATAAACATGTATTGTCTTGGAAGTCTCCTTTATGATTTCCAGACTTTCTGTCTTGTGAGTTATTGAGAATATCTCATTTTCACTTTCAGTACAGAAATAATTTCCATTTTTATTTCTTCCTCATTTTTCTTATTTTTCTTCAACTCTGACCAAATTTCTTATTGCTTTTCAATAATTTGGGGCAGTATAACATATAATTTACTGTCTTGGCTTATTTTTTAATTGGGAATTTTGATGCAACTTTCTGTCAGAATATAATATATTACATTGCTTCAACCTTTTAAAAGTTTCCTCAACTTTTTCCTCCTTTATCACACCCTGATGATTTTTCTATGTGGAGCTTAAACCTATCCCTTTATGTTGACCTTTTTGTTTTCTGCTTCTGGTTTTCTAAACAGATGGTCTTGTGTCAGGCCTGAGAACTTTTTTGACTCCTGCCCTGGCCACTGATATTTTCTCTTCTCCAGACCACAGGATTGGGATATTTCAGAGTTTTCCTCAATTTGAGGGCTGGTTGTAGCCAGGGTTTTTTTCCTATCATGAAAATTCCATTAAGGGACATTTCAACTGAGTTAATATTCCACAAATATCAACAATCAGCTCTTCCTTCCTTCCAACCACTGATATATTTAATATAACTTCTCTAATCATGAATATGAGTGAATAAAATACTGTCTCCTTCATCATGTGGTACTCTTAGGGTGGTCATACTTGGTCACTACAAAGAGGGCATTAATTCAAGCCACTGATTCAAAATTTTGAAATGAAGGCCTTTGTATTTGGTCATGCATGGTATGAGACTTCATGAAGCAGGGAAGAAAGAATAGGGAAGGAATAAGAGTTTATTAAATGTCTGCTATGTGACAAAAATAAAAAATAAAAACAAAACTGTGCTAAGCACCTTACCATAGCGAAAGGAGGCAGTGAATGAAAAAAGATAGAAACAATTAGTAAGAAAGGGAAGCTGATTAAAAGGGAAAACTGCTGGAGACAAGAGGGGATAGGATCAAGTCATAAGTAAAGGGGTTGAGGTAGGCAAGGTAAAGGGACACTGCTTCTTTAGAAATTGAATCCATGGGTGTGTGAGTGTGTGTATGTGTGCTTGTGTGTGTGTGTGTGTGTGTGTGTGTGTGTGTGTGTGTGTGTGTGTGTGTGAGAGAGAGAGAGAGAGAGAGAGAGAGAATGCTGTAGTTCATTCTTGAGGAAAAGGATCAATTACAATGACATCAGGAAGGTGATGTCTTGACTTGCAAATGAATTAGATTTAAGTAAGGCAAGGTAATGTAAAGTCATCCACCTCACTCCCTCCTCCAGAGTCACCGGAGTTCAGTGTCAAGACAGAGTATTAGAGGACTGATGATGGCCCAGGATGCAGTGGGAGAACTGGCCCAGATCTCAGTTTGTCTAAGGCATCACCCATTCATTGGAAAAAAGGCTGAATAAGAATTGAGGTAAATGATGGCCTAGTTTTCCTTCTCAAAAGAATCTATCTGGGAGGGAAATACCCTCAGAGTTTATGGCCAGAACAGAAACAATAGATATTTACTCCCTCTGAGCTATCAAAATCTTAACAATGAGCAAGTGAAGCTTGGGCTAGGATCAATTATTGGTAAATCAGTGAGAGCCAGAATGATTTGGTTTTAAAGGCATAGTCAAGTATCTCCAGTTGAGTTCTAATGTCCTTTAGTTAAGCCTAGATTTTCAGAGCTATATTTCAAGAAATCATAGATGAAGACTGCATGAGTTTAGAGGGTTAATTGTTCCAGTTTTTCAAGGGAAAATTATAGAATTAATAAATTGGGAAGAAAAAAATCTAGGCCCCAAACACCAAGATATCTTGTAAAGTATAAGTAATCAGAATTTGTATTCCTTTAGACAGAATATCCACATGTATAGGTTTGACTTTCCATGTGTAAAGAGGGAAAGAAGAAAGAAAAGAAAGAAGAAAAGAAGGAAGGAAGGAAGGAAACAGCAGTATTGTCCAACTGGAAGTGGATAGTTGGATCCCCAGTAAGACAGCTAATCTAGTCATAGACTGTTGTTCCTCCTTTGTTCTTGAAGAGGGCCAATGACACCAGGAGGGTGACATCATGACTTGTAAGTGAATTGGATTTAAATGAGGTAGATCACTGCAAAGATATCAGCTGACCTGTCTCCTCCAAAGTCATTAAGAGTCCAGACATAGAACAGGATGACTGGTGAGAGAGAGAGAGAGAGAGAGAGAGAGAGAGAAACAGAGAGAGAGAGAAACAGAGAGACAGACAGAGAGATAGAGAGAGAGACAGAGACACAGAAACAGAGAGAGACAGAGACAGAGAGACAGAGATAAAAACACAGAGACACAGAGACAGAAAGGCAGGGAGATACAAAGGTCATTTCATCTGTGGAATTATGGACTATTTAATGAAAAGAGGGATTCAATTTGAATTTTATTGTTTCTGACTGATTCCGACTTTTTATTCACTATGCCATGCTCTCTTGCTTCTGGCACACACAGGTTGTGAGTCTCTTAAAAATTCCTTTATCTCTCACTGCCCCAAGAATACACTAATAATAACAATACAGAAAAAGTGTCAATTAGCATCAATAGATGGCATTTTCTCATTAGGAATTTTTTAAAACAAAAAAGTTATAGGTTCAGCCTAAATCAAAGCAAGCCAAATAAAATAACAAGGTGCAATCTTCTGAGAAAAAAAGGGCACAGGGGTGGAGGGGAGCCAAGATGGCGGAGTGAAAGTAATGACTCACCTAAGCTCCTGGACAAATTCCTCTGGATACCTCTGAAAGGAGAATCTGACCAAACTTTGGAAGTGTGGAATCCAGTGGGTGGCAGACTTTGAAGGATTCGGAGCCCAGGTTAGACTGGAAGGTCCACGGGAAGGATCTGTTCTGCGGGGGTGAGACCCCAGCGCACAGTGAAGTGTGGTCAGTGCAGCGGGGTGGAAGGGACCTGAGAAGCCCGAGAGCGGCAGGCGGAACCAGTGGAGCAGGAGACCAGCCAAACCGAGCCGGTGAGAGCCGCTGAGCGCCAGATATCAGCGCAGCAGCCCTTGAAACCTTCAGCCTGAAGACTAAACTTCGGTAAGTCACCTAATTGAACTTCTGGGATCCAGGATGGTGGAGTGATCAGTAAATGCTCTCTCCTCCCCCCTGATGACCGTGAAAGAACCATAAAATATTTCCTCAGAAAAATCCTAGATCAGCGGGAACAGCAGAAGGGAAAAGTAGTCTCATAACACCAGAGGCTAGGAAAATAGCAAAGGGGAATTCTTCCTACTGTAGCAGAGGTGATCCGGAAGCACAGAGGACCCAGGGCAGAGAAAATTCGCACTGAGACCCAGTCAAGCCTCAGCGCTGGGAGAGGAGCCCCAGGAGGGGTGGTAACACGCATTAGCATCCAGGCATGCCTCAGCCCTCCAGGGGAAAAGGGAAGACAATAGGGAAGCTGGGATCACTATCCCCTGACCTTGCCTTTGCCTCAGGTCAGCTGAGGAGATCTCCTGTGACCAGACCACTCCTCCCACACACCTAACAAGCTAACCCCAGGGTTGATCTGGGAAACAAAAAACAAAAACCTGCTTTTAGCCTTGACACACATCAGCTCAACACAAAGTTCTGTACCTTCTGACTGAAAGAACCAGAAGCTACAATACTCAGCCAACATCATGAATCGGAAAAAGCAGACAAAAAGTGAAAAAAACCATAGACTCTTTCTATGGGGATAAGGACCAAAACACAAACATCAAAGACATCAGAACTGAGACTGTACTTCCATCTGAAACTTCAGAAGGGACTATGAATTTCTCGCAAGCACAACTAGCTTTCCTGGAACAGCTGAAGAAGGAAATAAAAGGAAAACTGGCCAATGATTTTAAAATTATAAAAAAAGAATTCACTGATGAGAACATCACTCTGAAAAGGAAAATTGAACAAATGGAAAAGGAAGTTCAAAAATTAACTGGAGAAAATAATTCCCTAAAAGGAAGAGTTAATCAAATGGAAAAGGAAACCCAAAACCTAATTGGGAAAATTGATCACATGGAAAAGGAAACACAAAACCTAACTGGGAAAATTGGTCGAATGGAAAAAGAAGTACAAAAATTAAATGGAGAAAATAGCTCCTTAAAGGGAAAAATTGGTCAGATGGAAAAGGAGATGCAAAAGTTAACTGAAGAAAACAATTTGATAAAGATTAGAATTGGGCAAGTAGAAACTAATGACTCAATGAGGCAACAAGAATCAGTCAAACAAAATCTAAAGAATGAAAAGATAGAAGAAAATGTAAAATATTTAATTGGAAAAACAAATGACCTGGAAAGTAGATCCAGGAGAGAAAATTTAAGAATTATTGGCCTGCCAGAAACCCATGATGAAGAAAAGAGTCGGGACAATGTCTTCCAGGAAATAATCAAGGAATACTGCCCAGAAGTACTAGACTCAGAGGACAAAATAGTCATCGAAAGAATCCACTGTTCCCCTCCCGAAAGGGATTCCAAACTCAAAACCCCAAGAAATATCGTTGCGAAATTCCAGAGCTATCAAGTGAAGGAGAAAATACTACAAGCAGCCAGAAAGAAACAATTCAAATATCAAGGACATACAGTCAGGATCACACAGGACCTTGCAGCTTCCACATTAAAAGATCGAAAGAACTGGAACCCAATAGTCCATAAGGCAAAGGAGTTGGGACTTCAACCAAGGATCAACTGCCCAGCAAAGTTCAGCATAACATTTCAGGCAAGGAGAAAGTCATTCAACGAAATACGGGATTTCCAGAGCTTCCTGACCAAAACACCAGAACTCAATAGACAATTTGATCTTCAAATGCAGGTCTCCAGAGAATCATAAAAAGGTAAACAGGGGGGAAAAAACAAAAACAAAAACTTGTTACTCAATTAGGGCAAACTGTTTACCTCCCTATAAGGGAAGATGATACCTGTTAATCTTGAGAACTGTGCAGCTATTATGATAAAAGGGATATACATAGAGGGAACGGGTATAAAGTAAATGATGTCATGTCAAAAATATGATTTAAGTATGAGAAGGGATTGTAATGGGAGGTATGAAAAGGAGGAAGCAGAAAATGGCAAATTACATCACAGGAAGAAGTACAAAACTATAGTAGAGGGAAGGAGGGGAGGGAGATGAGCATTGTTTGAGAGGTACTCTCATCTGATTTGTTTAAAGGAGGGAACAATAATCTTAAGTAGATAATCCTAACTAGCTCTATAGGTAGTAGGAGGGGAAGGGGGAAGAAAGGGGAGGGAGGCTAAAAGGGAGGGAAGAATCAATAAGAGTAAAGGGGAGTAAAAGGGAGGGGGGCTAAAAGAAGGAGGGGAAGACTGCAGGAGGAGGGGGAGAAAAGTGAATACTATTGAGGAGGGGAAGGGAGACGGGAGAGCTAAAAGCCAATATGGTGGGAAAAAGGATAGAGGGAAATACACAGATTGTAATCATAACTGTAAATGTGAATGGAATGAACTCTCCCATAAAACGGAGACAGATAGCAGAATGGATTAAAAGCCATAATCCAACAATATGCTGTTTACAAGAAACACATTTGAAATGGGGGGATACACATAGGATAAAGGTCAAAGGATGGAGCAGAATATATTGTGCTTCAGCTCATGTAAGAAAGGCAGGAGTAGCAATCCTAAACTCAGACAAAGCAAAAGCAGAAATAGATCTAATCAAAAGGGATAAGGATGGAAACTATATCCTGCTAAAAGGCACCATAGACAATGAAGCAATATCATTACTAAACATGTATGCTCCAAGTGGTATAGCATCCAAATTCTTAGAGGAGAGGTTGGGGGAGTTGAAGGAAGAAATTAACAGCAAAACTATACTAGTGGGGGACCTCAACCTCCCCCTCTCTGAACTCGATAAATCTAACCTCAAAATAAACAAGAAAGAGGTTAAGGAGGTAAATAAAACTCTCGATAAGGTAGATATGATAGATCTTTGGAGAAAATTAAATGGGAATAGAAAGGAATATACCTTTTTCTCAGCGGTACATGGAACATTTACAAAAATTGACCATGTACTAGAACATAAAAATCTCACAATCCAGTGCAGAAAGGTAGAGATAATCAATGCATCCTTTTCAGATCATAATGCATTAAAAATTATGTGTAATAAAAGGCCATGGAAAGATAAACCAAAAATCAATTGGAAACTAAATAATCTAATTCTAAAGAAGGGTTGGGTTAAAGAAGAAATGATAGAAACAATCAACACTTTCATTCAAGAGAATGACAATAGTGAGGCAACATACTAAATCTTATGGGATACTGCAAAAGCAGTTATTAGGGGAAGTTTTATATCTTTGAATGCTTACATAAATAAAATAGAGAGAGAGGAGATCAATGACTTGGGCTTGCAGTTGAAAAAGCTAGAAAAAGAACAAATTGAAAATCCCCAAGTAAATACCAAATTAGAAATACTGAAAACCAAAGGAGAGATTAATAAAACTGAAATTAAGAAAACTATTGAATTAATAAATAAAACCAATAGTTGGTTTTATGAAAAAACTAATACAATTGATAAACCTTTGGTCAATCTGATTAAAAAAAAGAAAGAAGAAAATCAAATTACTAATATTAAAAATGAAAGGGGTGAACTCACCTCCAATGAGGAGGAATTTAAAACAATTAATTAGAAACTACTTTGCCCAACTTTATGCCCACAAATTCGATAATCTAAACGAGATGGATGAATATTTTAAAAAATACAAATTGCCCAGATTAACAGAAAAGGAAGTCGAATACCTAAACAACCCCATCTCAGAAAAAGAAATAGAACAAGCCATCAATGAACTCCCTAGGAAAAAATCTCCAGGGCCAGATGGATTCACAAGTGAATTCTATCAAACATTTAAAGAACAGTGAATTCCAATACTATATAGACTATTTTTGAAAATTGGGAAAGAAGGAGTCCTCCCAAATTCTTTCTATGATACAAATATGGTTTTGATACCCAAACCAAGAAGAGACAAACCAGAGAAAGAAAATTATAGACCAATTTCCCTAATGAATATAGATGCAAAAATTTTAAATAAGATTTTAGCAAAATGAATACAGCATCTTATCACGAGATTAATACATTATGATCAGGTAAGATTCATACCATGATTACAGGGCTGGTTCAATATTAGGAAAACTATTAGCATTATCAATCACATCAACAACACAGCTAACAAAAACCACATGATTATCTCAATAGATGCAGAAAAAGCTTTTGACAAAATACAACACCCATTCCTACTAAAAACACTGGATAATGTAGGAATAAAGGGAACTTTCCATAAAATAATAAGCAGTATCTATCTAAAACCTTCAGCAAGCATTATATGCAATGGGGATAAGCTAGATGCATTTCCAGTAAGATCAGGAGTGAAACAAGGATGTCCATTATCACCACTATTATTCAATATGGTACTAGAAATGTTAGCTGTAGCAATTAGACAAGATAAATATATTGAAGGATTAAGAATAGCCAAAGAAGAAACTAAGTTATCACTCTTTGCAGATGATATGATGATCTACTTAGAGAATTCCAGAGATTCAAGTAAAAAATTACTTGAAATAATAAACAACTTTGGCAAAGTTGTAGGTTACAAAATAAACCCACACAAATCTTCTGCATTCCTATATATTAGCAACAAAGTCCAACAGCAAGAGATAGAAAGAGAAATCCCATTTAAAGCTAGGGTAGACAGTATAAAATACTTAGGAGTTTACCTGCCAAAACAAACCCAGGGATTATATGAACACAATTACAAGAGACTTTTTGCACAAATAAAGTCTGATTTAAGTAAGTGGAAAAACATTAGTTGCTCATGGGTAGGCCGTGCTAATATAATAAAAATGACAATTCTACCTAAATTAATTTACTTATTTAGTGCCATACCAATTAAACTATCAGACAGTTATTTTCTAGAGCTGGATCAAATAATATCAAAATTCATTTGGAAAAACAAAAGGTCCAGAATATCAAAGGGACTAATGAAAAGAAATGCTTGGGAAGGTGGCCTAGCGCTACCAGACCTCAAACTGTACTATAAGGCAGCAATTATCAAAGCCACTTGGTATTGGCTAAGAAACAGAGAGGTAGACAAGTGGAATAGACTTGGCACTCACGACACAATAGGCAAGGAATATAACAACCTTCTGTTTGATAAACCCAAGGACCCCAGCTTCTGGGATAAGAACTCACTCTTTGACAAAATTTGCTGGGAAAACTGAATAACAGTGTGGCGGAAATTAGGCATAGAACCATACCTGACACCGTACACAAAAATAAAGTCGAAATGGGTACACGATTTAGGTATAAAGATTGATACCATGAATAAACTGGAGAAGCAAGGAATAGTGTATTTATCAGATTTATGGAGAACAGAAGAATTTTTTACTAAAGAACAGATAGAAAGCACTATGAAATGCAAAATGGATAACTTTGATTATATTAAACTGAGAAGTTTTTGCACAACCAAACCCAATGCAACCAAAATCCGGAGGGATGTAGTAAATTGGGAAAGAATTTTTATAGCTAAGCTTGGGGATAAAGGCCTCGTTTCTAGAATATATAGAGAACTGACTCAAATGTATAATCATACAAGTCATTCCCCAATTGATAAAGGGTCAAAGGATATGAACAGGCAATTTTCAGAGGAAGAAATTAAAGCTATCTATAATCATATGAAAAAATGCTCTAAATCACTATTGGTTAGAGAGATGCAAATCAAAACAACTCTGAGGTACCACATCACACCTATAAGATTGGCAAACATGACAAAACAAGAAAATGATAAATGCTGGAGAGGATGTCGTAGAGTTGGAACACTAATTCATTGTTGGTGGAGCTGCGAGCACATCCAACCATTCTGGAGAGCAATTTGGAACTATGCCCAAAGGGCTACAAAAATGTGCATACCCTTTGACCCAGCAATATCGCTACTAGGACTGTATCCCCAAGAGATCATAAAAATGGGAAAGGGTCCCACATGTACAAAAATATTTATAGCATCACTTTATGTAGTTGCCAAAAACTGGATGTCAAGGGGATGTCCATCAATTGGGGAATGGCTGAATTAATTATGGTATATGAATGTAATGGAGTACTATTGTGCCATAAGAAATGATGAACAAGAAGACTTCAGAGAGGCCTGGAAGGACTTATATGACCTGATGCTGAGTGAAAGGAGCAGAACCAGGAGAACTTTGTGCACAGCAATGACCACAGTGTGCGAGAGTTTTTTCTGGTAGACTTGGAATTTCGTAATAACACAAGAACTTCTTAAAAAAAAAAAAAAATCCCAATGGTGGTTCTCAAGGTAAAATGCCTTCCACACTCAGAGAAAGAAATATGGAAGTCATTCGCAAAATGTAGCAGATCATGTTTGTGTATGTGTATGTGTTTGTGTATCATGTTTTGATTTGTTATATGATTTCTTTCATTTATTTTAGTCTGACTACATAGCATGACTATAGTGAAAATACACTCAATAGGAAAGTATATGTAGAACCTATACAGAATTATATGCAGTCGGGGGGAGGGAGGGGGGTAGTGGGGGGCAGGTGTGGGGGGGATAAAATCTCAATTGTATGGCAGTGATTGTTAAACATTAAAAAATAATAATTAAAAAAAGAGAAAAAAGAAAAAAGAAAAAAAGGGCACAGGGTGGTGCCAAGATGGCAGAGTAGAAAGATACACATTCAAGCTCTTCTCACACAGACTATAAAATACCTGACAAAAATGACTTGCAACAAATTCTAAAGCAGCAGAAAACACAGAACCACAGAGTGAAAGTGATTTATAGACAAAAGTAACTTGGAAGGACAACAGGAAAGATCTATTGCACAGGATGCAGAGTGGAGCAGAGCCCAGCCTTGGCTGCATGGCACCAGCACCAGGAGGAACAGGACAAGAACAGGGCAGAATCCCCAGTAGCACCAAATGGTCTCAGATCCCTCTACCTACAAGCATCAAAGAAAGTTTCAAAGGTCAGTGAGAGGCCTTTGCCAAGTGGGTGAGAGGACAGCAGGGTGTCCCCAGCACCAGCCCCAGGAGGCAGCAAAAGCAGTAGCAGCAGTGGCAGCAGCAGCAGCTCCAGTGTCCATTTGTGAAGCACCCTGCCTAAAGCCTCTGGGGGAATTGAGCAGTTGAACTGAATCTCAGCCTTGACCACAGTTCCTGGGATGAGGAAGAGCACTAGGACCCTCCTGTTGACAAAGGATTCATAAGCCAAGTGACTGGCTAGGAAAATGCCCCCAAAAAGGAAAAAAACCAAGACTATAGAAGGTTACTTTCTTAGTGAAGAGGTATTTCCTTCCATCCTTTCAGATGAGGAAGAACAATGCATACTATCAGAGGAAGTCAAGGCTTCTGCATCTAGTACCTCTAAAATAAATATGCAACAGTCTCAGGTCATGGAAGAGCTTGAAAAGCAAGTCAACAGATTGCTAAAGGAGACCCAAAAAAATTCTGAAGAAAATAATACCTTTAAGAAATGGCTAACACAACTGCCAAAAGAGGTCTAAAAAGCCAATGAGGAGAAGAAGACTTTAAAAAACAGAATTAGCCAATTGGAAAAAGAGGTTCAAAAGTTCAATGAAGAAAGTAGTTCTTTAAAAATTAGAGTGGAATAGATGAAAGTTAATGACTTTATGAGAAACCAAGAAATTACAAAAAAAAAAAAAAGAATGAAAAAATAGAAGATAATGTGAAATATCTCACTGGAAAAACAATTGACCTGGAAAATAGATCCAGGAGAGACTATTTAAAAATTATGGGACTACCTGAAAGCCATGATCATAAAAAGCATCCAGACATTATCTTTCATGAAATTATCAAGGAAAACTGCCCTGATATTCTAGAAGAATAGGGTAAAATAAATATTGAAAGAACCCACTGATCACCTCCTGAAAGAGATCCAAAAAGAAAAACTCCTAGGAATATTGTAGCCAAATTTCAGAGTTCCCAGGTCAAGTAGAAAATATTACAAGCAGCTAGAAAGAAATAAATCGAGTATTGTGGAAGTACAATCAGGATAACACAGTATCTGGAAGCTTCTACATTAAGGGATCAAAGGGGTTGGAATAGGATATTGCAGAAGTCAAAAGAACTGGGATTAAAACTAAGAATCACCTACCTAGCAAAACTGAGTATAATAATAATCTTCGGGGGAAAAATGGTCATTTAATGATATAGAGGACTTTCAAGCATTCTTGATGAAAAAGACCAAAACTGAAGAGAAAATCTGACTTTCAAACACAAGAATTAAGAGAAGCATGAGCAGGTAAACAGAAAAGAGAAATCATAAAGGACTTTCTAAAGCTGAGCTATTTACATTCCTACATGGAAAGATAATATTTTTAACCATGGAGACTTTTCTCAGTATTTGAGTAGGTGGAGGGATTACACACACACACACACACACACACACACACACACACACACACCACACAAAGAGGGAGAGCACAGGTTGGGTTGAATAAGAAGGGATGATATCTATAAAAAATAAAATTAAGGGGTTAGAGAGGAATATATTGGAAGGAGAAAGGGAGAAATGGAATGAGACAAATTATCACTCATAAAAGAGATAAGAAAAATCTTCCTCAGTGGAGGAGAAAAGGGAGGAGGTGAAAGGGCAAAAGTGAAGCTTAATCTCTTCACATGTGGCTTAAGGAGGGAATAACATGCTCACTCAATTTGGTATGAAAATCTTTCTTACACTACAGGAAAGTAGGATGGAAGCGGATACGTAAGGTGAGGGGGTTGATAGAAGGGAAGACAAATGGGAGAAGGGAGTAATTAGAAATAAAAACTTTTGGGATGGGACAAGGTCAAATGAGAGAATAGGACAAACGGAGGGACAGAGTAGGATGGAGGGAAATATAGTTAGTCTTAAACAACATGACTGTTATGGAAGTCTTTTGCAAAATGACACATATATAGCTTATGTTGAATTGCTTGCCTTCTCAGTGGGGATGAGTGGGGAGGGAGGAAGGGAGAGAAGTTGAAAGTCAAAGTATTAGAAGCAAATGTTGAGAATCGTTATTGTATATAACTGGGAAGTAAGAAATACAGGTAATGGGGTATAGAAATTTATCTTGCCCTACAAGAAAAGAGAGAAGATGAGGATAAGGAAAGGGTGGGGTAATGCAAGGTGCTATGGGATGGGAGGAAAGGAGAGATCGGGAGAACAATTAGAACTCAAAATTTTGTGGAAATGAATGTGGAAATCTAAAAGTAAATAAATAAACATTAAGAAAAGAAAAAGGGGAGTCGTGAAGGTGGCTTGAGGAAAGGCAGGTCCAAACAGATACTTCAATGAGTAAGATAAAAACTCATTCAAAAAAGAGTAAAAGGATTTGTGTGCAGCAGTGAACTGAGAATATAATACACAATGTTTTAGTTGATAGTCTATTTGTCATTTGACAGCATGGTCATTTGATTACTTTCACCAGTAATTAGAAGCACCTGAGTAAGATCAGAAAAGAAACGAAGGAGAAATTGATACAGAGTTGGGGTTTGGAAAGAGATGAAGATGACAAGAAGAGGAGTATGGAAAGAAGTTGGCATAAACTGGTTAACTAGGGAGTCAATATTCTTAAAGAAGAAAAGTGAGGCCAAATTAAGAATGATGTCCTAGAAAAGCAGAAAGTAGAATTGCTATGAATATGAGGGGCAAAAATGTACATTTCAGGAACAATGAGAGAAAGAATGATGGAAGTTTATGTTCACATAGAGTAATTACCAACTGTGGAGGTGGCATATTTGTGGGTGGTAATGAGACTGAAGATATGAACTATGCTGTCTTATGTCTGGGTTGCTGTGAAAGTACAAATGTAAGGAACTGAAAAAGCTGAGGTGAGAATTTCAATACAAATTTAAGTTTCCAACTCTAAAAGAACAGGGAGGAGGTGGAATGAGAAAGAAACCTGGATCAAGTATCAAATTTAAGACAGTCAGGGAAATGATGTGGTATGGGTTGGTATAGAATACCCACCAGGATCTGGATAAAATGATGGATGTGAAGAGAGTGAATTCAAACGAATCAAGGTTGCTTAGTGAGGAAAGTCAGAGAAGTATGGAAGTGGCAGTGAGCCCATATACATCACATACCTGGTCTGAGCTGTTAGCAGTAATGAGTTGAAATAGGTCTATGTACTAAAGATGATATCCATAGTATAATATCTTCTGGAAGGGTAGGGGAATCTGCTTTCAACAAATACAAGAAGTTGAATGTAGTATGAGAAGAAAAATATGAAAATAAATTTCTAATATGAAAATAAATTTGTTAGAATAGAAGAGAAATACACATATAAAACTGGCTAAAAAGTCAGAAAAAGAAATTGATAATGATGGGGACAGGATGTGGAAAAATTGGCACATTAGTCCATTGCTGATGGAGTTGTAGAAGAATTTGAAACTGCACCCTAAAGGCTATAAAACTATGCCTATTCTTTGACTCATAAATACCACTACTAGGTCTATATCCCGAAGAAATCAAAGAAAAGGGGGAAAATGATTCATTTGCAAAGACCTGAAAATCAAGGGGTTGCTCATCAAGTGGGGAATGGATGAATAAGTTGTATATAAATTTGTTGGAATACAATTGAGCTGTAAGAAATGATAAAATGAATGATTTTGGAAAAACCTGAAAAGACACATATGAGATGATCCAAAGTATATTGAGCAGAACCAGAACACTTTACAAATTAACAGCAATATGATAGGGATGATTAACTGTGAAAGACATAGCTATTCTGATCAAGACAATTATCTAAACAATTTCAGAAGACTCTCAATGAAAAAGAAAACAAAACATGCTATCTACCTCCATAGAGAACAATTTGATAAACTCTGAATGTAGTTTGAAGCAGCATTTTAAAACTTTCTTTCCATTTTTGTTTCTGTGTGTGTGCACGGATGTGTGTGTTTTTTCTTTTGGAACAGAGATCACATGAAAATGCTTTTTTTCTTACCAAACTTCACCTAGTAATGCATAATTGATAATGCTAGACTTCTCAAAAGGTAGGAGAGGGGCAGGAAGAAGGGAGAAAATTTGAAACTCAAAATTTAAAAAAAATTTTAAATGTTTTACATTCAACCAGGAAATGATTAACAAATTAAACTTATTACGAAAAAAGAATAGAAGAAAGAAGCTAGCCACTACCTTTAGGTAAACTAGATTCTCTTTTAAGAGACAAGAAACATAGGAGCAATTGGGAAAACATTAACTTATTTAATTAAAAAGGTCAAATATTTTAAGGAAAAGGTCTTGGTTTTAATACATTGTCCTAAGAACTCTCACTAAGTCAGAAAGAAATAGTCTATATTTGCTAAAGTGTAGTGTACCCAACCCACTGGAGATTCAGGCTTATGAACCATTTTGCGAAGATTTTTTTTGACCCTCTGGTTAATTGTCTGCATAGGGGCAGTAGTTATCTTCTCATTCCTTCAAATCATCGAGTATTTCCTCAGTGATGATTCTTTTTCAAAATTCATGAAAGAAAATATCTTTTTCCTGCTCTACTAAAGTTTAGATCTAAAACGAAAACAAGAATCTTCCATTTGGGAATTAAAGACCGCATTACAATCTTGCTTTAATGTTTTATTCATACTTTTCTCCCATTGTTCCACTCTGGACAGCTCCATCTTCTGCCACATTGGTGTCTGAAGCATGTTTTGTCCTTTCTTGCCTTCAGAACTTTGCTCAAATGTTTTACATAATCTCTCATTATTTCTCCTCTCTGATTCACCTATCTGAAACCTCTTACCATTTGAAGTCCATTTTATGTTCTTTCTGCTCTGTAAATCTTTCTTGCCTCAAACTCAAGAGTTCAAACAAACAACATTTCTCCTTTAAATTATTCTAGCACTTAGTATTTATTAGTTGGCACAATAGGTTTCAGAGTTGAACATGGAGTCAGAAGGACCTAAGTCCAAATTCTGCCTCAGACACTTTCTAGATTACACTGGATAAATGTAACTCAGCCTCAGTTTCAACATCTGGAAAAGGGTTAGAAGATAATAGCATCAGCTTCACAGGGTTGATGTGAGGATAGGGTAGAAGACAAGTATACAGCATTTTGAAAACTTTAAAAAATTGTATAAGTGCTATGATGATGATGAAAATGATGATGTGATGATGCATTTATTTACTCTACCACCTTGGAGAATTTAGTTAATATTCCACCTGTACTCTTGCAAATAAAATATATGTCATCAGTTACTTTCAACAGATGAACTTGTTACATTTTACTTAAAAGACTGAGGCTACTTTGCATGGACTCCTTTGTTTATCATCCTCTTTTTAACTTTGCATTGACACTTTTTTCCATGAACGCTTCCCTTATCTTCACAGAAACCTTAACTCCTAAAAGCAGAGTTCATGCTCTCTTTTCTTTTGTATACTTGTCATTGCTATGTCCATAGTATATGCTCAACAAAATGAGTCTCAGACTCAAAGGATTTAGAATTGAGAAATCTTCTAATGCAATTTCTTCATTTGATTGCTAAGTATAGAGTCTGAGATCAGTTAAATAACTTCTCTCAGGTAACATAACTAATTTCTTCCCTCCTCTCTGATCCACATCCCTTTCAGAATTACAAGCTAGGTTTTCTAATTTCAGATTCCACGTTCTTTCTCCTGCCAAATGAATACATGGGTGAATGTTCACACACCTATCTGGTTTACAGGTTCCTAAATTTTTGTTTATTTCTTTTATGTATTCCTTTATCATATTGGTGTGGACCATGAAGCCACTCTCATAATATTTTGAATTGTGTAGGATCAGAAGAAAACCAAGATGTAGTTTTCCCAACTAAGGTCATAGATGTTCCCCAAAACTATATACAGATCCTAGGGAAGCAATTCATGGACTCCATGATAAAAAAAATAAAAGAAAATTCTGCTCTAGCTCAAAAATTTCTCCCTCCAAACCACATCTCCACCCCTCTACACATGCACAACACCTCAGCTGATGAAAGATATATAAACAGAATGGAAAAGGATTTGGGGGAAAAAAAGAAACATTTCTTCCTTTCCATGTCATCACTGTCCTGCTCCCACACAAAAATTAGCAAATTATTCTTCTTTCATCTTGATTCCTATGCTCCTATCAAATCCAATACTCCTATGCTTTTCCTTTTCAACATGCCACTTTCCTATCCATATCTTGGCTAAGATAGATAGATACATAGATTTAGAAACAGGAAATTTAGGAAACATAGATATAGAGTTGAAATTCATTTTACAGATGTGTAAACTAAGATTTATAGAAGTTAAATCACTTGTCCTGATTCCCATATCTAGGAAGTGTCTGAAGCATATTTGAACCCAGTTCTTCCAGATTTCAAATGCAAGGACATTTCTACAAATGATTTCAATTCATTAGTTTCTAAAAATATCTAGTAACTACACAAACATAAAAGATTCTCACTATGGTAACACCAAAAAGTAAATTCAATTTCCCACTTAATTTCAATTCAAAGTTTAATTTTTAAACACTTGAAGTACCAAATCTTCCTCCTTATGCATTTTTATTATGTCCATTTTAATATTGATCTTTTTCAAGTTACCTTTTCTGCTTTATGATCCTTTTAGTTTATTTTCTTTTTTAAAAAATTAATTTATTTGTTTTCAGTTTCAACAATCACTTCCATGAGTCTTAAATTTTCTCTCCCTTCCTTCCCCTCCCTCTCTAAGATGACACGCAATCTTATATGAGTTCTATACATACATTCTTATTAAACACATTTTCACATTAGTCATATTACATAGAAGAAATAAAATGAATAGGAGAAACCATGAGAAAAACCAAACTAAGCCAAAGTGTGACACAAGAAAAAATAGTCTGCTTCATTCTGTGTTTCAATTCCATAGTTCTTTCTCTGGATGTGAATGGCATTTTCCCTAGAGTCCTTTGGGAATGTTTTAGGTCCTTGCATTGATGTGAAGGGCTAAGTCTATCAGAAATGGTCCTCGCATACTATAGCTGTTATTGTGTAGTGTTCTCTGGTTCTGCTCATCTCACTCAGTCACTCCCACACACACTCTTTTTAGTTCATTTTATTTATAATTGACTGATTTTGAAAATCTATACATTTTAATGCTAAGATTCATTTTGCTTGATTGTTCAGGGAAACATATAGAAACTGAGGAAATCTTTTTTTTTTTAATGTTAAATTGCTGTATGTTAAGTAGAATATGATCAGTTTAATATATATTCCATCCATACCCATATCCACCTCACCCCCCCAACTTCAAAAATTGAAATAAAGTCTTTCTGTCTCTATTTCTGTCTCTGTCTGTCTGTCTGTCTCTCTCTCTCTCTCTCTCTCTCTTTCTCTGTATGTGTCTCCTTTTGCATCTCTGATTTTGTCTCTCTCTTTGATTGTCTCTGTCTGTCTGTCTCCCTTTTTTAAGAATTAATTATTTCTGATACTTTCTAGACAGTAATGCTCATTCTCTTAACTGATTTAAATTTTATTCTCCTTTAGGTTTTGTTCAGTTTTTAGCACCATTCAGAGTCTGACAGTTGTATAAATACACAAAAGCCTTTACTAGAATTTTTCCTAAATCCTTTCTTTTAGGGTTTTCCTCCTTAAGTATGATTATATTAAAGTGAAACATTCAAGCCGGTAAAATGAAGGCTATATGCTGTGGAGAGATTATCAGCACAATGGAAGCTGGGAACAGACTGGGTTTTATAATTTAATATCAGCAGCTTCAACAGGAAAGCAGTCAATAATAAATTATAAACTTTCATTGTAAATCTACTAAAATGGTACCTTCAATTGCTTAACGTTTTCTGTAACTGACCACTTATTTGTAAGGACTAGGAAGATTTACTTCTGACAGTAATCTTTCCTATTGATTTAAAAAGTCAGCTTCAGCTAGCATAAATTGACATTTATATTACTAACAGTGAGAAAACAATTTAAAGGAGTACATAGCCCTTAGGGCCAGCAGCATAAAGTAGTATGAAAGGCTTTGATTTCAGTTCTCAGATAGGAGGAAAGAAAATACATGTGCATATAATTATTCTTTTTTCATATGCCAGTTCAACTAAATAATATGTTTCCCTATTCTACAGAGTTGACCCTAAGAAATTAAAAAAAAAATAAGTAAATGGATTTAAAAACAAAAGTCTATTTAATTTTGATTCTTAATGGAACCAAATGATAATGAGAATAATAGAACTAGCTAATTAAGTGGCATAAACAGTGGAAGACATTAATTTCTAATTTTTCACTTTTTCTCTAAACTTCCCATACAAAAGAAAACTTATATTGATCAGAACACTGAAGATATATGCGATTCCATTAGAACAATGAAATCTTTCAATGACATCATATTTGAACCAACTAGGAATGTGTTAGTACCAAATATATAGTTCATATTAATATCTTTAGCATGGTGTTAGAAATACCAGCCAAGCCCAAGATTCCATTTGACTTTGCCAATCCATTTCAATCTATGAAAATCATCTTTCTCCTTTTAGGTTTCTATCACTTTTGTATTCATATTGATATTTTTTCAAGCTGTGAGGCTTTGTGTCATAATTTTTAAAGATTATAGTTTTAAAGAATGGATTCCATTCATTATCTCAGTTACTTAAAATTTATTATCTTTGCTAGGTAAAATTATTTCTTGATTGACAGCAATCAGACCACCTGCCATTTTTCCTGGAGAAATTTTGCTGTTTGGTTTCCTGTTGAGTAGCAAACATCATATGGGCGATTCCTTGGTCCTTTCTGAAACCACACTGGCTCTCCAGTTGGTGACCATCTTCCAAGTCTATTAATGAGGATTCTGGCAAGAATTTTTCCAGCAATAAGTAAGAGAATCTTCTTCTCCCCTGTGATTGTGCAGGACCATCAGTTTCCTTTATCTTCATAGAGATGGCCATGGAGGCATCTGTGAATTCCTGGAGGATGACCCCCTGTTATCATATAATCTGGAAAATTTCAGTCAGCTTTTGTATGAGCAATATTCCCCCACCCACTCACACAGCTTGTAAATTTCCATTGGAATAGAATCAGCACCAGATACTTTTTCACAGGGCAGGAGCCTAGTGGTATGCAAAACCTTTTCATCAGTTGAATATTTGGCTAGAGAGGGATTGACTTCAACCTAATGTAAGTGGCCTATATGCTTCTGTATTGATTGATGTTGATCTGCTGAAAATGCTATGGAAGTGTTCAGCCTATCTCTCCAAGATCATATCTTTATCATTAATCTTTTCAGGTCCATTAGCACTGAGTAATTGAGAAGAGCCATTGTTCTTTGACCCAAAGGCTTTGGGAAATCATAATAACGCTTTGGATTGTTACTATCAGGATAAAATTTAAGTCACTTGCCTTCTTACTGAGTCAAGAATTCTGTGTCTCTCTCAGTCTGCTTGTGCTTCACTTTTGATGAAATTAAATTTTTCCTTCTTGCTGGTAAACCCTGTGGAGTTCTCATTTTTCATGTAGCAGCTTCTGAATTTTCCCATCATTTTCATCAAATCAGTCTTAATGTTTGTGAATATTGTGACCCAGATGGGTAAATGTAGTTTATACAGCATATCACTGAAACCTGCCCTTTCCTCTTTCTGCTCCACTTCTGCCAACTGTGTGTTGGCTCAACTTTTACTTTAAGTTAGCAATAAACTATTCTAGTTCAAAGAAGCACTCTAATATCTTGACAGTTCCTTCTGGTGGTCATCTTACTTTGGGTCCACCACCTTTGTTGTATGTGAATAATTAGACTGAAGAGGATAAGTCTATGATCAGACCAGCACTCTGGGCTTCACATCTTGTCTGTGTCTTCTTACAGTTACATCATCTATTGAACACCAATGTTTCTGGCAAGGGTGTATCCATGAAGTTTTACTGCATTTAGGTAAACAGAAGACAGCAGGGGTGATGAGAAGATCATGAGATACACAAGTTTCAGTAGTAAAGTAACAATTGCTGTTGGCATTTCCAACTCCATTCCTTACTCCTAAGGACTCCCTGTCGTATCTGGTAGTTTATGCCTTAGCATTAAAGTCACCTAGAATTATATTCTTGTTCTCTTTTGGCACATTGATGATGAGGGTTTCCAGGTTTTCATAAGGTTTTCCTTTGACCTCATCAGGGTTCATCATGGTGGGAACATCAGCACTGATGATGGTGGTGTAGAGCATTCCTTCAAGTGGCCATCACATAATACTGAGTCTATTGTTCACTCATTTTGGTTGACATACCAGTTTGTTGATTAGATTAGTTCTGATTTCAAAACCAGCATCATCTTCAAGGTGCTCCCTTTCATTATGGTCACTCTAGAAAAAAAAAAAACAAAACATGCATCCAGCTCCAACTTTGATAAACTGACTTTCATTTGCTAGCCTTGTTACACTCAAGGCTGCTATTTGGATATGATAATTGCTGAATTCTCTCATAAGAGCTGTTTGTCTTTTAGGTCAGCTGGATTTTTTGTTGTCACAAGTGTGCATACATCCTATATTCCAGTAGTGAGTGAAATCATCTTTGCAGAAGTGTTTGTGGGATTTTTGCTTGTTCATTTTTTTCAGATTTGTGCATGCACATGTATGCATGCATGCATGTGTGTGTGTGTGTGTGTGTGTACGTGCATGTGTATGTTTTGACTGCAGGGTAAGATAATCATTTGCCACAGTAAACAGGCCAAGAGTGAGTAAGCAAACAATTTTTAGGCTACATTTTCTGGTCCCTTCCTCACACCAGAAAGTGAGTATTGTGGTCCTTAAAAGGCTACTCAGACACCCAGATGGCTGCCAAAGCTCACTGTTGGTTCCAGTGAGAAGATGACCCTATGGCCTGGGCAACTTGTGTGCAGGCTTGTTACCACAGCTCCCAGTGTATGCATATGTGTTGCTTTGTTACTTGCCCATCCCCACAGTGCTTTGAGTTAGTAAAAATGCAAAATGGCATGGGTGCTATCTTTTAATTCATTCATAAATTGGATTTAAATGAGGCAGAGTTGCATAAAATCATCAGCCTCAGTCTCTCTTTCAGACTCAGAACAGTTTATTGGCAGGACAAATTCAAAATGACCAGTGATGGCTTGAGATACAGTGAATGACTTTGATGATTTCATTGTTTAAGCACTCCACAATACCTTCTTCAGCTGTGTTCATGGCCATTGAAATAAATTGTTCTCTTACTCTCCTTCCACCAGGGGAAGTCATCATATGCTTGGGGTAGACACACTCCTAACTCATGAAAGGTTTACAGATGGAGAAATCAATGCTATATATATTCATATGATAAAAACTCTAAATCTCTACTGAAATGCAAATTAAAATAACTCTGAGACACCACTTCACATTTATCAGATTAACTAACAGAAAAGGAAAATGACGGATCATAGAGAAGATGTGGAAAAATTGGAACACAAATGCATTGTTAATGGAGTTATGAACTGATCCAATCATTCTGGAGAGTGATTTAGAACTGCACCCAAGGGGCTATAAAACTATGTATTCTCTTTGATCCAGCAATGCCACTACTAGGTCTGTATCTCAAATAGATCATAAAAATGGAAACAGATCTACTTGTAAAATATTTATATCATATCTTAACATGGGGATGAAGAATTGGAAACTGAGGAGATGCTTATCAGCTGGGGAATGACTAAATAAGTTGTGGCATATGGATACCATGGAATACCATTGTTGTATAAAAAAATGAAGAGCAGGTGGATTTCAGAAAAAAACTGTAAAGACTTTCATTAACTGATGCTAAGTGAAATGGAAAGAACCAGGAGAATATTGTTCACAGTAATAGCAACACTCTGGATTGATCATCTGTGATAGACTTAACTCTTCTCAACAATACAATGATCCAAGAAAATAAAATAAAAACAAAACACCATGTGTTGGAAAATCCTATCCACTTTCAGGGAAAGAAATATGGAGTCTGAGTGTAGATCAAAACATTTCCACTTTATTTTTTGCTTTCTGGGGATTTTCCCCTTTAATTTTGATTTTTCTTTCACAACATGACTAATGTGGAAATATGTTTAACATGATTGTGCATGTATAACCTATATTGGATTGTTTGCTCTCTTGGAAAGGGGGAGGGAAAGGTGAAAGGGAGAAAATTTGGCACTCAAAATCTTACAAAAATGATATTTGAAAACTATCTTTGCATATGATTGAAAAACAAAATGCTATTAAATGCAAATAAAAATATATCCCCATTTATCTTGGAATGTGTGTGCATGTGTGTGTGTGTGTCTGTGTGTATGTGTTTTGACTTCTAGTTGAGATAACCAAGATACCTTGAGTCTGGAAGACAGAGTGAGATTGCTGATTTTTAGTAATTGTTTTCCTTGACAGGAAAGATATCATATTTTCTGCTGTTTGGCCATTTTAAGTCATGTATGACTCTTCATGACCTTTTTCTTCTCCAGCTCATTTTATCAATGAGGAAACTGAGGCAAATGGGTTAAGTGACTTGACCAGGTCATACTTTTAGTAAGTGTTTCAGGCTAGATTTGAACTCAGTAAAATGAGTCTTCCTGACTCTAAGCCTGGCACTCTATCTACTGTGCTTAGCTGCTCCCAACATCATACTCCTTCATAGGAATGAAAAAACCAAAATAAGAATTCTCTTTCTGATTCTGTCTGTTGTCTGTTATTACCATCTTAACCAAAATAAACAAAGGTTGCTGCTCCTTCTTTGTTCCTTCTGTTTCCTTTCAATTTTTCTATAAAAATACTTTCTTTAGCTGATCTTAGCTTCCACCACAAGTTTAAGTTTATTTTAAGCTTTAGCACTTCTGCCACTATTTGATGAAGCTACTTGTTTTGCCTATAATTTGTAGTAAACAAAAAATACCATCCAAAATACCATAACCTTTTGTTTATTGTTTATTTCCGGACATTCAGAAATCTAAACTGTTGTCGTAAATTAATAGTAACCTTCTCCCAAGCAGTTAATGTCTTCTGGTGAGTTCATTGCACTGTTTCCTGTCAAGCCAGCTCTATACTACACTGAGGGAGCATGCAGTCTGTGTCCAGTATATAGTCTCTTCAGAACATGTGGATACAACATGGAGTTTCTGCCAGACATTATTCACTGCATCTCCCTTTTGCTTTGAATTTTTCCCATTTCTTCTGTAGTCACTTTCATTTTAACTCAGCCACATAGGCTCCCTAAACTTCCAGCTCCTGGTTTCAGCTATAGTAGTCATAGGAAGAGAGCTCTGTTGCTGATCCTTTAACTTAAAAATTCTTAGAAAAACAACAAGTCCTAATATATAAAGTTCTCCAATTCACAGAACCAAAGAAGAAAAAGTGAAACATTTTTACCAAAAAGGATATCTTTCTGTTGTCTTTGAACATTGACTTAAGAGTGGTTTCTTTTACAGAAGATTTTTTATCTCAGGCCAAGATTTTTAGCCATTCATTCTCAAGAACGCTCACATATTTTAAATCTGTATACTGACAGCAATTTTTTGTTCTCAAGAGGATCTGTCTTAGAGACTGATTTAGGATTAGAAATTCCTTGTGCATTATTGTAGTATAAGAGTTCAGATGAAGAGTAGCAGGGCCACACAAGCATAGCTTTGACAAATCATTATTATTATTCATAAGGGGAAAAAACAAGTGCCAAAAGATTATTATCTTAGTGAGCACCAGATGTAGAACCATGCAGCAAATTTCACATTGTGGTTAAAGGCTCAGATACTCTTAAGGGTCAGACTTTTGTTGTTATTTTATAAGGTTTGCACAGCAGTTTTTTTTCCCTTTTTTTAGTGTTCTGTCCTTTATTTATTTATTTTTTTACTATGTAATTTATTGATTTTTCAGTTTTCAACATTCACTTCCACAAGAATTTGAATTCAAAATTTTCTCCCTATTTCTCCCCACCCCCACCCCTGGACAGCATACACCCTACCACCTCTTCCTCCTGTCTGTCCTCCCTTCTAGAACCCCTCTCTTCTTCAATCCCCCTCACCTCCATTTTCTGTAGGGAAAATAGATTTCTATATCCCATTGCCTATGTATCTTATTTTTCAGTTCCATGCTAAAGCAATTTTTAACTTTCATTATTAAAGCTTGAGTTTCGTATTTTCTCCCTTCCTCCTTCCCCACCCATCCTCATTGAGAAAACAAGCTATTCAATATAGGTAATATATGTGTAGCATGCAAAACACTTTCATAATGGTTATGTTGTGAAAGGCCAACCACATTTCCCTCTGTCCTATCCTGCCCTCCATTTATTCCTTTCTCTATCTTGACCTGTCCTCCCATAATAATGTTTGCCACAGATAATTCTTTTCCTCAATTTGCTTATCTTATTATCTTCCCTCTCCTTTCACCTTCCACCTTGCCTTCTTTCAGGGTAAAATAGATTTCCATATCCAGTGGAAGGTGTGTTATTCCCTCCTTAAGCCAAATACCATGACAGTAAGACTTACTTTCATCCTCCAACTCCCCTCCATTGTAAAAGCTCTTTCTTGACTCTTTTATGTGAGGTGATTTGCTTCATTCTATCTCTCCATTTCTCTTACTCCTAGTACTTTCCACTCAACAGTAAATTTTATTTTTTAGGTATTCTCCCTTCGTATTCAGCTTACCCTGTGCCCACTGTCTATGAGGATACATACACACACATCCATGTAAATACATTGATACACATATATAACATACACATTCAAAAATATCCATACACACCTACCTACATGTATATAAATTCAATCTAACTACCCTAATACTGAAAAAGGTCCCATGAATTATAAACGTAGGAATGTAAACAGTACAACTTCAATGAATTCCTCAAGACTTCTCTTTCCTGTTTACCTTCTCCAATTTATATTGATTCTTGTATTTGAAAGTCAAATTTTCTATTCAGCTCTGATCTCATCAAAAAGAATGTTTTCTAAGTCTTCTATTTCATTGAAATTTCATTTTTCCTCTAAAGTATTATATTCAGTTTTGCTGTGTAAGAGATTCTTTGTTGTAATCCTATCTCATCTGACCTCTGAAATATCATATCACAAGCCCTTTGATCTCTTAGTGTAGACATGGCTAAATCCTGTATTATCCTGATTGTATTTTCACAATACTTGAATTGTTTCTTTCTGACTGCTTGTAATATTTTTATCCTTGACCTGGGAACTCTGGAATTTAGCAGCAATATTCCTAGGAGTTTCACTTTTGGGATCTCTTTCAGGAAGTCATAGGTGAATGCTTTCCATTTCTATTTTACCATTTGTTTCTAGAACATCAAGCAATTTTCCTTCACAATTTCTTGGAAGATGATGTGTAGGCTCTTTTTCTGATCATGGTTTTCAGGTAGACCAATTTTTTTTTTTAATTATCTCACCTGGATTTATTTTCCAATTTTTTCAATGAGATATTTCACATTATCTTCTACTTCTTCATTCTTTTGGCTTTGTTTTATAATTTCTTGGTTTCTCAAAAAGTCATTAGCTTCCATCTGCTCCATTCTAATTTGTATAGAACTATTTCTCCAGTGGGCATTTGAACCTCCTTTTCCATTTGGCCAATTCTGCTTTTAAAGCATTCTTCTCCTCATTGGCTTTTTCAATGTCTTTTGCCATTTGAGTTAGTCTATTTTTAAAGGTGTCATTTTCTTCAGCATTTAGGGGGTCTCCTTTGCAAAGTTATTGACTCACCTTTTATGATTTTCTTTCATTGCTCTCATTTCTCTTCCTAATTTTTTCCAACACCTCTTTTACTAGATTTTCAAAATCCTTTAGGAGCTCTTCCATGGCCTGAGACCATTGCATATTTTTTTGGTATCTTTGGATGTAGATACCTTACCCTTACTGTCTTCCTCTGATGATATGCTTTGCTTTTCCTCATTCTACAGGATAGAAGAAAATACCTTTTCATGAACAAAGTAACCATTTATAGTCTTCTTTTTTCCCTTTTTTGGGCATTTTTCCCAATGCTTATGTGACTTTTGAGTTGTTTTGTCAAGTGGAGGATATACTACCCTAGACTTCAGAGGTTTTGTACAACTGTTCTCTGAGATGTCTCTAGGGATCTATAAGTTCTCAGTCCCTCCAATGTGCTACAGTCAAGGAAGAGAAGTTTACTCCTCTCCCAGCCTGAACTCTGGTCTGTGAGCAAACAAAATCATTCTTTTCTGCCCTGGGACTGTGTAGGATTGTCTCCACACCCATCACCAACTTTGCCACTTCAGGGTTCCTCTTGATCCCAGGGCTGCCATTCAAGACTGAGATAGAGATTAGCTGCTCAATTCTCCTGGGGTTTTTAGGCCAAGGGCTTCAAAAGTGGATGCTGCTGCTGCAGTGTCTGCTGTAGCCCTGGTCCTGGGGCTGAAGTTGTCTTTAGCTTTTGTGGCTTGAGAAATCTGGAAACTGCAGCAGCTACCTGATATTCTGCACCCTGGAGCCTGATCCAGTCTTGTCTGTGTCACGTGATTCATGCTAGGCTGTGCTCTGCTCTGAGCCCAGTAGGATAGACCTTTCCTATTGGCCTTCCATGCTGTCTTGGGCTGGAAATCTTTTTCACTCTGTCATTTTATGTCTTCTGCTGTTCTAGAATTTGTTTAGAGTCTTTTATGGGCTGTCAGGGGAGAGCTAGAACATTTCCATCATTCTACTCCTCCATCTTGGCTCTGCCTCCTGCATGGCACTTTCAAGGGTTTTATACAAAGATCCACTTAATATCAATAGAAGACTGCCCTGTTATCCCAAGGAAAATATACTAGTTTAATTGAGACCAGTGAAGATGAAGGCATTTTCTAAATTGTCTCATAAATTCTGAGAAATGAAGGGACAGGATATAGGGAATTTTACTGTTCCAGTGCAGCATGAGGTTGGAGAGGAGGAAATGTCCAATCTCTGGAATTTTTGCTTTTGGGTATGGGAGAGTAGGGTAAGCTTATTATAGTCAAGCTAATTTTCACCAATTCACAATTATTGCTCCTTAGTTTCATAACCATACCCAAATGAAGACCATATTAGGGCTGGTCTTACAACAAGCTATAAAAGGCTCAATGTTCCCTATTTTAAAGTTGCAAAATTCCTTTTAAGTGTCCTTTCCAAATGAACAGAAGGGTAAAGGGCATTAGATCAAATGCTAAGGGCAGTGGACAAGGTTGTTTTCTTCCAACTATCTATCCTCATTAACTTTAATGTGTATGTGGCTGGTAATAAACTTGGCATATACAAAAATAAATTCTCATTCATAATATACATATTTATTCCATTGTATAGTAAAAAGAACACTGGTTTTGGAGTCAGAATCTCTAAGTTCAAGTTCTGTTCATTTATTAACTGTGTGACTGAATTTGTTCTACTTCTATATGCTTTCCTACCTCACTCCCCTTTCCCAATAATACTGCAACATTTTTATTGAACTAATTAAAGATATTAGATCCAGTGCCCCAACTTCTTTTCAGTCTATTTGAAGTTAAATTTAATTAAATTCTTTCTGTCTGCCTTTGCACAATTTTCTGCTACTCCACTCCCATAATTTAGGAATTCAGTTTTCATCTTTTCACTGCAACCATCTCAGTGACATTAACAAGTAAATACCTTCAGTTGATAAAAGTCTAAGGAAGAAAATAAGGTAATTAATTAAAATATTTAACCATAGAAGACAGTCCCCCTTTCTAATGATTCATCCATGAAGTTGTATCAAGGGATTATTCACTGAAATTTCCAGTCACAGATTAAATACTAAGCTATTTACAACATGGTTTTAAGTCAATGCCAGACAGCTGTTCAGTTTATTTGCTTCACGCTGGGGTTTTTTGCTTCATAGATCTATGAATCAAACTAAGATTGATTTAGAATTGGGATCTTGCCAACAGTCATATACTTTAACTTGAATATAATCATTTAAAAAGATTCTTGCCTTTTCTCCCCAATAAAACAACTAAATCAATCATATAGAAATGCTATGAAAAATGTGGGCTCACTAAATGTGATATTCTTAGTAAAACATATCATTGTCTGAATTTTTTGAAGTGACAAATCAGTTTGGAAAATGACTCTGAATGAGAAGAAATGAAAAAAAAATCTGTTACTCCTGGATATATGCATGTTGTGTATATATGAATACAACGTATATATGTCTGTGTGTAAAAATGCATGCATATATTTATTTTTCTGTCTATCCATCTACCAATCTATCTAGTATATAAAACAATGTGTTTCATATTCTGTGCTTTGCAGACTAAGGTCCCTTTTAAGATTATAAATGATGTTTGGTAGTAGAAGGCTATGTGCTTCAACAATGTCCTCTTTGTAAAACAGAGTTGCCTATAGTTTTCCAGCAGCCTCTAGAGGGGGGAAAATTAGTCTTAATGTGTATGTAATAGCAAATAGCAAAGAAAATATTTAGTTAATAATAGTTTATGTTTGATTCAATCTCTTTACTTCCTTTAGAACTTGTATTGTAGCTTGATTTTCCTTATGTCAGGATATATTTGCCCATTTTTAAGTGTTATCTATTATTTCTACTTCTCCCTTAAGCACATTTTGTTGATGGACATTCTTGTTAATTGTATGTTACTATTTTTCTCCAAATTTTGATTGTGCATTGTATTTTGCATACTTCTAATACAAGTAAATTGACACTAAGGAACTCTCACAAAATAAAATTCACCAAAAAAACTGACATCTTACTAATTGTGTGTTAGAAAATATATATTAATATTCCTTCCATATTATGAATGCATGTTCAGATTTCTTTGGAATATATTTGATTTTGATCTTCTTCCTCTTCCCTTCCTCTTCTTCCTCAGTATCTTCCTGAAGATAATTAATCTTTCACCTGAATTCTTAGGATCATAATTTTCAAGTTATAACCATGCATGAATAAAATTGTCAAAGACTTTAAAGATAGAAAATATTCAATGTTGTCAGAGTTGAGCAAAGACAGGAAAGCCAATTGTTTTCTAGAAATGCAATTTTTGCCAGAATTTTGCAAAATAATATTAATCAATCATAAACATGCTTTCCACTGGTGATTCTTCAGCATAAATTGGGAATTAGAAGTAGCAGATGATACCTTGCTTACAATCCTGGAACACCAACACAAAGAATAGGCACAGAAACTCAGTCATTCCTCAGGGACCCCCAGCTCCCCTCTCATTACTCAATAAAACAGTACATCTGCCAACTCTGTTTGCTTTTTTAAACTGCTTTTTCTCTTTTTTGTTCTTTACTTTAAGTATTACTTTCCGGGATTAGAGAAGCATAAATTAAAAAATTCATTTCTTATGAAAAGAAGATATTATATTTTAAAACTATATTCAAAGAATTAGGATTTTGAAAGTATGATGTGAAGTTGAGGAAAGAGAAGATCTATGACAAGAAACATGGATCATAATCATAATATAAGAAAAAGAAATGGAAATGGATTAACATTTATTAAAGGAAGTAGCTAGGAGAAATATAATGGAAGAAAACATGATCTTAACAATTATAAATTTGTATGACAATGGAGGAAGCTTGTTAATCACAGACACACAGAGTAATGTTTGTGTTTGATACATTAGTGTGTTTATATATGTATACTTGCAACATTAAATACAACATTCCCTGAGTACTGTAATTTTATCCATATTGTTTGCTACAGAATGTATATATGCATACATTTATATTTAACTATATTAATAAATAAGACTTCTCTCCTGATAGGATCTTTGTGTATTGGAAATTTATCCTTCCTCCCTTGTAGAATTTGGTTTAATACTGATGAAAAATTGATGCATGAAGAATAAGACACTCCCTAATGTCTTTGATCTCTCATTCTGAGACAACAACCCAAGGAAATTCTTTTGTGATCAACCAGTATAGTACCAGATCTTCTTGGAAAGCCCCATGTCCAAATGCCTAGGGTCCTGTAAATGTTAAGTATTTCTTGCTTTTCTTCCTTTCTTTTGTAAAACTTTCCAAGGATGTATTTTTCCCCTTCACACAATAATAATTTCATAGATGCACAAATGGCTTTGTATCTGTCGCACCTGCTATTACGAATAAGACTATTCTCTTACCCCTTGTGAGTTAATGTTTATTAAGTAAGAAAATTTTCCATTTTTCATATTCTCATTATTTGATGAAATAAAAGATATCAAAGTATCTGGAAGCAGAGGAATCAATAATTTTTTGATTTCCATCAGTTTCCACCCTAGAAAAGAAAAAGGGTTGAGGTCATCTCAAATATAGAGAGATGGATCTTTTCAGATACAAAAATCCCTCTTTGTAGCTTCCATGTGAATAACCATTTTGGATGAAGATTTCAAGGAGTGACCAGTCCTCTTTCCAAATGTCTTGATGCCTTGGTGGATTATATATCAAATATCTATTAACAAATATCTATTAACTATTTCTTTGGGGAAGGGAGGGTTGTTGTTCTTTCTTTTCCCTCTCCATTGCATATGCTATAATCACACAATTAGTCAGAGTGGCGTTTGCCACTAAATGTAGAAGGGATTCATACAGAGATCTCTCAGCTACAGTAACTGGTCTCATTTGACACCTCTTCTTTCTCTAAGTCAATGATCATATGATGCTCTATAAGAGCACTAAGCTTAAGAACTTCCTAGGTATAAGTAAGACAAGTAAAAAATAAAAGTGAGAGGCTAAAACAAAATGCCTTAAACTTCAGGTGATTTTTATAAAAATTAAAGATTGTAACTATTATTTTCACATAAGAAAATAGGACAAATGAAATATAATTTAAAATTGGAGCCATCTTATAAAAAAACTATTATTAAGTGTTTATGAATTTAGAACACATGTTATTAAAGTTACAGGTTCCATGATCTTAAAATTAACATGGAAATGAACTCAATAAATTTAGATAATGTCAATATTCATATTTCAGGGTTGGATAATTATCACTAATCTATCCATAAAATGATATTATATTGCAGATTTGGAGAGATTGTTAGCAAATTGAAAAATATGTTATGAAAAAATAATAAAAATAAGTATAGTTCTAATTATGAGAGGTAGTATTTTCTGCTAGACTGTAAAAATTATAAGTGTATATATATATGTGTGTGTGTGTATATACAACATGTATATGTATACATATGTACATATATAATTATAAGTAAATATAGAAGGATGAAAATACCAAATATATCTTTTGTAGATAACAATGATTGCATAGTAATTAACATGGAAGTAAACAAATGCACTGATACGTGGTAAAGGAAGACAAAGTAACAGATCTTGCAAAACACTGTCAAAGTCTACCATAGGACCAATAAATACATATTTCAAATAAAATAAATTTAAAAAAATAAAATTCATAAGGTTTAAACAATCCTCAGGAGAAAAGTATAAATATAGAATCATATTATGAGCTGATCTTTCAATTAAAACAAAGATTAGTAAATTAACCTTAAATCTAGTACAAAAGAAGAAAATTTGAAAATCTGAAGAGCTGCATATAAAATATGGGGGAAAATCCTAATGAATTATTAAAACAAATAAAAGTTTTGTTTTTCCTCTAGATAATTCTAACCAAGTCAATAAGCATTAGCTAATTTGATTTTTAAAAGCAAGGAAACTGATTTGCCACATGTAGCAGTAAGCACCACAACACACAGGGAGACCTGCTATCACTTGTTCTTAGATGTGCATTCGTAAAAGGAAAGGTAATTTGTGAAGAGTTAACAATCACTTTAATCAAGCACATAAATCATTCACAAATTTTGGGGGAGTCAACATCCTGAACTTCGAAATTGAGAGAAATTAAAAGTCAACATACATGCTTCCAAAAAATCTAACCATTAACATACTTACATCTTTTATCAAAGAGGTAACATCTGGATTTCTCAAAGCTGGGGTGCTTCTTAACAGTTTCCCTGAGTCCTCTTCTGGTCATATAAACACTCCTACTCAGTAAGCCCCAAAGTTAAACCTCACGCTTAGAGTATTTATCAACTTTTTAGAGCCAGGAGGCATAATCCTCTGACCCAGCATCTCAATAGAAAAAACAAAAGGTACTTGGGACCCTCCTACAAAAAAACTCCCCTAATCAAACTTCCCACAATGGGCAAGCCCTTCAGTGGGTGGAGAAGTGCCTCCTCACTCACATTCAAATAGAGGCATTATACTTCTTGATTATACTAAGGTGAAAACAGAAAAAAGATCCTTTTTTTACTTGCCATTACACCACATTAAACAAAAGTATAAGGTGAACTTACAATGACAAAAAAAGGTCACTAAAGCAAACGATTAAATATTATGTTCTACTAACAATATTGAAAAATTTTAGGAAGTGAGTAGAAACCTCCAAAAATATAAAAAAGCAGAAAATCAAGATCACAGTAACCTAATGTCAGAAGGAGAATTCAGGCAAGCAATAAAATGAGCTTAAAAAGGTAGGAAAACAACTCTGCTACATATGTATTTATAGGTAAAGTCTAGGGAAAATTTAAAGAGCAATGTATACCTAAGCTACATGAATTTTCTCCTATAATAAATATTTTTTATTTAAAAATCTCCTTTTTTAAGACACTTGATCTTTGTAACCAACTATTCTAAGAATAAAGAAAGAGATCTATAAATATTTTAAAGAAAAAAATTAACGAAGAGGCTGGAATAGGATATCAAGAATTTTTCACTGTGAACAAGATGAATTTATTCTGTAAACTTCAGAATGATAGAATAAAATTAAAACACAGATGAGTATATATTCAGAATGAGAAAAATCTTAACAAAATGTCATTCTTGAACATTAAAAGAAATCATGACCTTGGAAATTTCTTCATTAATTTGACCACAATAGTGTTCTAGTACCATTCATAGTCATAGTTTCACTATTTTTAGTAGAATAATCCTGGATATTTTCCTAATTAGGTCTAGTGTACAGGATGATCCTACCCTTTTCTCATCATTATTTGCGATAATAATAAACATACTAGCTATAGAATCTTATAAGAGAATGAAATAAATGAATGGGGATCAGCAAAGGAATAGAAATTTTTTCTTTTCTAGTATATATAATAAATTCGCAAAGATATGCATTGTTTTGTTATTTATTTTTATCAATATAAAATTATTTTATTTCAAAAAGAATATTAATCATGAAATTATAGAAAAAAATAAGTCACTGAAAAAAATTGAATACACAAATCATCTGGTACCTACCATAACATTTTATCCACTACTTAGGCAGCTTTGCTAAAAATTGTTCTCTACTGAAATAAAAGAAAACTAAATAATTTGAGCGACTTCCACTATCAATGATTGGGTCTGTACAGATAATCAGAATTATTATTTAAATTAATTTATTTTTAATTTTCAACATTCATTTCCACAAGTTTTGAGTTCCAGATTGAGTTTCATCTCTCCCCTCCCTCACCTCAAATGGCATACATTCTGATTATCTCTTTTCCCAATCTGCCATCCCTTTTATCACCTCCCCACTTTTATCCCTTTCCCCTTTACTTTCTTGTAGAGTATGAATGATTTCTATACCCCATTGCCCATATAGCATTTCCCAGTTAAATGTGAAAACAATTTTTAACATTTGTTTTTGAAACTTTGAGTTTCAAATTCTCTTCCTACTTCTCTCCTCACTCACCTTCAGTAAGAAGGAAAGCAATTCAATATAGGTTACATATGTATAGTTATGCAAAACTCATCCATAATAGTCATGCCGTGAAAAGACTTTATGTCCCTCTACCCTATCCCACCTTGCCACTTATTCTGTTTTCAACTTTGACCATGTCCCTTTCCAAAAATGTTTACTTCTGATTACCCCCTTTCCAAATTTGCCCTCCCTTCTATCATTCACCTCCACCTCCACCCTCTTCTTTCTTACTTTCCTTTAAGGTAATATGACAAATTCATCACATATGTTACTCCTTTAGCAAATTTCAATGAGGGTAAGGTTCCCTGATTCCCTCTTACCTCCCCCCTCTTCCATTGCATTGTGAAACTTTTTACTTGCCTCTTTTATGTAAGATAATGTGCCCTATTCTATCTTTCCCTTGCTCCTTTTCACAATAAATTCCTTTCTCATCTCTTAATTTTATGTTTTAGATATCATCCCTTCATATTCAACTAACTCTATGCTCTCTCTCTCTCTGTCTCTCTCTCTCTATATATATATATACATATATAGATAGATACAGATATATCTATCTATCTCTATCTAGCTATCTATCCATCTATCTATATATATAGATAGATGGATAGATAGGTAGATAGATAGGTAGGTAGGTAGGTAGATAGATAGATGGATATCTATCTATATATAGATATCTATATCTATATATATCTATATCTATAGATGATATCTATATCTATATAGATAGATAGATAGATGGATATATCTATATCTATATAGATAGATGGATATAGATATAGATATATCCTCAATCCTATTACTAAGCAAGGTCTCATGAGTTACAAACACCATCTTTCCTTGTAGGAAAGTAAGTAGTTCAACTTTAATAAGCATCTTATGATGTCTTTGCCATTTACTTTTACATACTTCTCTTGATTCTTAAATGTGGAAGTCAAATTTTTATTAAGCCTTGGTCTTTTCAGCAAGAATGCTTCAAAGTCTTCTATTTCATTAAAATTCAATTTTGTCCCCTGAAGTATTATACTCAGTTTTCCTGGGTAGATGATTCCTCATTTTAATCCTAGCTCCTCTGACTTACAGAATATTATATTCCAAGCTCTTTGATCCCTTAAGGTAGAAGGTGTTACAACTTGTGTTATCCTGATTGTGTTTCCACAATACTCTAATTGTTTCTTTCTGGCTGCTTGCAATATTTTCTCTGTGACCAGAGAACTCTGGACCTTGTCCAGGAACTCTCGAACTGGCTACAGTGTTCCTAGAAAGTTTCCTTTTAGGATCTTTCTTTTTTTTAATTAAATTATTTTGTTTTCAGTGTTTGACAATCACTTCCATATATCTTAGATTTTTTTCCCCTTAATCCTATTCAATCTCCTCTCCTTCCCCACTCCCTCCCTGAGGCAGCATACAATCTTACATAGGTTCTATACATACTTTCCTATTAAATATATGTTGCATAGAAGAATTATAATGAATGAGAGAAACCATAAAAGAAAACATAATAAGAAAGAAAATGATCTGTTTTTATTTGCAATTCAATACCATAGTTCTTTCTCTGAATATGGAAGGCATTTTGCCTCAAGAGTCCACTGGAAATTATTTAAGTCCATGCATTTCAATGAAGTACCAAGTCTACCAGATAAATTCCATGTACACTGTGGTTGTTGCTGTGCACAAAGTTCTCCTGGTTCTGTACCTTTTGCTCAACATCAGTTTATATAAGTCTTTCCAAGCCTCTCTGAAGTCTTCCTGTTTATCATTTCTCATAGCACAAAAGTATTCCATTACATTCATATAGCACAACTTGTTCAGTCATTCCCCATTTGATGGGCATCCCCTTGATTTCCAGTTGTTGGTGACCACAAAGAGAACTGCTATAAATTTTTTTTGTACATGTGGGACCTTTTCCCATTTCTGTGATCTCTTTGTGATAGGATCCCAGAAGCGATATTGCTGGGTCAAAGGGTATGCATCTTTTTGTAGCCCTTTTCACATAGTTTCAAATTGCTCTACACAATAACTAGATCAGCTCACAGCTGTACCAACAATGAATTAGTGTTGTAAGTCTCTCACATCTTCTGCAACATTTATCATTTTCCTGTTTTGTCATGTTGGCCAATCTGATAGGTGTAATGTGGTACCTCAGAGTTGTTTTGATTGGCATCTCTCTAATCAATAGTGATTTAGAGCATTTTTTCATATGATTATAGATAGCTTTAATTTTTTCTCCGAAAATTCCCAGTTCATATCCTTTGACTGTTTGTCATTTGGGAAATGACTTTTATTCTTGTACGTTTGACTCGGTTCTCTACATATTTTAGAAATGAGGCTTTTATCACAGATACTAGATGCAAAAATTCTTTCCCAGTTTTCTGCTTCCCTCCTAATCTTGGCTGCATTGGGTTTGTTTATGCAAAACCTTTTCAATACAACATAATCAAAATTATCCATTTTGTGCTTCATATTGTTCTCCATCTTTTGCTTGGTCATAAATTTTTCCATTCTCCGTAAATCTGACAAATACACTGTTTCTTGCTCCCCTAATTTATTTACAGTATCAACTTTTATACCTAGATCATGTATCCCTTTGGACTTTATTCTTGTGTATGGTGTCAGGCTTTGGTCTATGCCCAGTCGCACCATACTCATCCAGTTTTCCCAGCATTTTTTGTTGACCAGTGAGTTCTTATTCCAGAAGTTGCATTTCTTGGGTTTATCAAACAGTAGATTACTGTATTTATTGACTACTGTGTCTTGAGTACCTAACCTATTTCGCTGGTCTACCCCTCTGTTTCTTAGCCAGTTCCAAGTGGTTTTGATAATTGCTACTTTATAATGCAATTTGAGATCTGGTAGGGCTAGGCCACCTTCCCTAGCATTTCTTTTCATTAGTTTCCTTGATATTCTGGACCTTTTGTTTTTCTAGATGAATTTTGATATGATTTTTTCCCATTCTAGGAAATAATTATCTGGTAGTTTGATTAATATGACACTGAATAAGTATGTTAATTTACGTAGATTTGTCATTTTTATTATATTAGCTTGAACTATTCACAACTGATATTTTCCCACTTACTTAGTTCTGAATTTATTTATATAAAAAGAGTTTTGTAATTCTGTTCATATAGTCCCTGGGTTTGTTTTGGCAGGTAAACTCCCAGATATTTTATGGTGTGTACTGTAGCTCTAAATGGGATCTCTTTCAGGAGACAATCAGTGGATTCTTTCAATATCTATTTTACTCTCTGTTTCTAAAATATCAGGGCAGTTTTCCTTGATAATTCTTTAAAGATAATGTCTAAGTTCTTTTTTTTTTTTTTAATGTAGAAGCTTTGACTTTCTTTTCTTCTGGTTGTATGTTTTGATCCTCTTTGTCATCAAATTAAGATGCTATAGTCTGAGGCTTCTTTTTTGCACTGTTTATTCATGATCCAAACAAAATACTTGACTTTCTAACTCTTTGTTTACTCTTCTTCCATTGGACATAGTTTGGATGTATTGTCTCAGGCTTCAGGGGTTTTGTATCAGCAACTCAATTCCCCCACTATCTGTGGGCCCAGAGCTCCAGAAGCAACTGCTGCCTCTGGTACCAGTACCCCTTCCTCCTCCACCCTGGGGCTGTGGCTGGACCCCAGCTAGACCAGGTCCCCCAGAGTTTGCACACTGACCTATGTTGTCTTTGGCATTTATGGGTTGAAAATTTCAGAAACCCCCACAGTGTCCAGCAGTTCAGTCCCCTGAGGCCTGCCAAAGCACTTTCCATGACAGGCTGGCTCACACCAAAATGCACAGAGCTCTTCTATCCTCATATCCCATACTTTCCAAGCTGTCTGGGGCTAGAGATTTGTTTTACTCAAGCTTTTTAGGGGTTCTGGAGCTGTAGACTTTATTTAGAGTCATTTTTTTCACAGGTATTTGGAGGTATTTGAGGTGAGAGCAGAAGAAAGTCCTTGCTTTCACTCCACCATGTTGGTTTCATCCAGAATTATTATGTCAATCTATATATCCAAAGCTACTTAAATATATTAATTAATAAAATAGAAAATAAATTAAAAATTTTGAAATGATGTAAAATTCACTTGGAAGAAGAAAATATAACTTTTTTGGAGGAATAATAGGGGATAAGCAGTAATATGCTGCTAAATGTTTAGTAAATGATTCTCTGTGGGGTGAAAAGGAGTACTCTTCTACTTCACTAAAGGACACATTTTTAAGTTTTATATGCATTATTACTTATCCATCCTTTTCTTGAGTCAACAATGAACAAAACATTCACAGAGCCTTGATTTGTAACATTTGTCAATTTCTGAAGTGTAAATGCTCACACACTGCTTAGTTAACAATCAGCTCTCAGAAGCTGATTTAAGTTGACTCTAGCATGTACTTAGAGATGGAGAAAGAATAAAGTAGGCTTACAGTGGTCAGAATAAATTCATATTATAAAGTAAAAAGTCAATATTATTTGAGAGTGTTTTGTAAAAATAGAAATAATAGAAGCAAAGTTAGAAAAATACAGCTATATTCAGTAAAAAAGTAAAGCAAAAAGTTTAAAAGACACAAACTCAGTTTAAAAAAATCAGTTAAGCAAATACATCGAGCAGTCTTTGTTCTAAAAGCTCAAGGAGTTAAATTCTCATGGGAAGGTCTCTATAAAGCTTTCAATATTATATTTTTCAAATTGTAAGTAAAAACAATTGTAATATTTTTTAACAATTGAGTTTAAAGTGGGCAGAACCAAAATGTAGTTGCTTAAAATATTTTTTGTTAACTAACTGATTTATTCATAGAGTGCAATTCTAAATCTAAATAATCCACATTCTTTAATAATTTCTCAACTTGTTTATTTTCTTTTCTTTTAAAGCTTAGATCTTGCTGAATCTTATTTGGATTTTCCTTATGATTCTCTTTTGTGGGAAGGCCTAAATAAACAAAGGTGTGCCCAGTAAGAAAAAGGGAGCTAGTTTACATGAAAATGTTATCACACTACAATGAAAAAGAGATTACTCTCTCACTTCTCAATTTTTTTGACACTGATTGACTGCATATAAATATATTTGACTGTATATGACTATACATATTTTTATATATATGTATATTTATGTATGTGTATAAATAATGCATTTTTACACTGCTTAATTAAATGTCTAGATAAGAAATATAGGAAAGTTAATAATTTGGACTTTTCCACAGAAGTCATTTCTTCAAACAAAATTAAGTATAGCTTTAATCGGAATTTAGGCAAAACCTCAAATTCTCTGCCATGTCATGTACTGAATCACCAGGAAATGAGCCAACTCCTTTGGCATCAAACTACTGATGTGGCAACATTGAATAATTGGTAAGCCTTATGAGACTGTATCTTGAATATAAAATACTTTTATGTAAATATTCTCTCAAATGGAACTGAGTTTTTAAATAATTATGTTAATTGAACTGCAACTGTAGATGGATTTACTTTGATTATAAGGTATAATTTTTCACTCTCATAAATAACACGAATATGATCTATTTGCATCATTTTAATGCACTTATAATATGAAGTCTTGAACAGAACAAACAGAATTCATATTTCTTTCATGTTACATATGTATACATATGTGTATATATATAAGATATTGTTCATGTGTGCATAATATCTATATGCATATCTCTATCTGTCTATCTACTTATAGATAGATGCATACATATGTGCATGTGTGTGTATGTAGGTGCACACTAAGAAGTATGGTATATCTTATCATATGAAACAAGAGTTGAAATAGAAAGAAATGCTTCATTGTTTTGCGCAGTGCTTTACATTTCTTTATAATTTGAAGAGGCTTTTGAGGGTGCTTGTAGAACAATTAAATTTATGCACACATTAAATTATAGCCTGATTATTACATTTCAATATAATGAGATAAGTATAGATGGAATACTATTCTGAAATTTTCATTTAAAAATTAAGCAGTGTCTTTCTGTTATTGCTGTGCATTAGACAAGGCATTAGGTCTTATTTCAGATATACTAATTTGATTAAACTAGCTTTTTCCATGAGAAACTTCCATGTTCATTTGACTTTTGTCATATTTTCATTGTTTCCAAAAGGGATTTTTGTACTTTTTGAAATGACAAATTCTAAATTGGAGATTTTTTAGTTACTGAAAATGATAAAGTTCTAGATAATATCAAAGGATAAAAAAATTTTTTGATTTGATTCTATGTAAAATCAGCATTTTGAAATTTTTTTAAGATTCACTACAGGCAACAGGATGGTGAAGTGAATAGAGATAGGGACTTGGCCTTAAGTTTGAATGAATTCAATTCTAGATGTAGGTAATTACTAGCTATATGAACCTGGGCAAATAACCTAAACTCTCTTCCTCAGTTTCCTAATCCATAAAATTGAGATAACATTGCACTGCCTACAGTACAGTGTTGCTTTGATCATATGAGATTCTGAGAGATCACACATGCAAAGAGCTCTGCAAATCTCAAAACACTCTCACAATTTTGTCTTCTTAAGCATGGAGTGGTGCTATGTGCATTTGGCTTAATAAAGCAACTTTTCCTCCCTTTGTTCTTTCTAGCTCAGTTTCCACCTTCCATATATGGATGTACAGTGTTGTGATGTGAGGATGAAATATGGTTGTTACATTGCCTTTGATGCTAAAAAAAATTGTCATACTTCATTTCAACGTCTCACCAAACTTTCTTAAACCTGGTTTTACCATCCTATTACCATCCTTTATCATCCTACCTACAATATTTATATATTGCTAGATCATGGTACTCATAACCAATCATCATATTTCTGAAAAATGGGATTATATTATAAATCAGTATTGCTGATCTCTCCACTTGAGACGCAAGTCGTTATTTTTGCTAATGCACTTTCTGGGATCCTTTCAATAAAACCTTGGTGCAAAATCATTCTTCTCAATGTTAATGACACTTTTAATATCTGTTTTTCATTTTTCATCGTTGATGTATTCTTAATTTATTTATGTAACTTTTAACATTCATTTTCACAAAAGGGTTCCAAATTTTCTCCAAAATAAATAGCAAGAAAGTCAAGTTTGATATGACCAATGGGTCATGGGATGAGGATCTCACCTTTGAAGTACTAACATGCAAATTAAAGCAAGAGAACAAAGCAAGAGATAGTTCAAAAGTCAGGGGAATTTTGTCAGCTTCTACTCTCCTTTTCTCTACTCTGCCACCATCATTGCAGAAGCAGTGAATGAGGGATATACTGTGTTTTTCTCTATTTTGTTTGTTGTCATTGACAAGAATATCATTACCAAGAGACTAGCCTGCTGGTGATGACTAAACCTCTCCATACTGTGCTAAACTCTTTCTTATATGAAGAAAATTTTGATACCTTCTACTCAATTTAGTCAATATTTAGTCTTTATTGTAATTGGGAAAAGACTCATTATGTTACTGGAGACTTATTCAAGCTGTTATTCAAGCATGAGGGCTTATGCTCTTCTGCCATGGAACTAAAGAATCCAGAATCACCTTCAATATGTCAATGAGGTATTGAAGGAGGATTTTGTGGTGGGCTTGTAATACAAATTTCGTGTTGCATTTGTAATATTATTAATCTTGCTTCTTTCGAGATGTTTAATAATATTGTTTGTTCTTCTGGGAATAATGGAGATACATGGGTCATTCCAGTATTCCAATTGCAATATTTTAGAACTTGAATAAATCTATCAGTTTGAAGAAATGGGGATAGTATGATATCTGTCTGTATGCCACTAATGGAAGCAAAAAAAAGATGAATCTCTATCTAGTGGACCACGACATGAGCAACAAGAGTTTTCTGAATTGAATTCTAATGCATTGACTGGCCAGTCTTTTGCTTCTTTTCACTACTTCCATGTTAGAGTAGAAGGAGTCAAATTTGGCAGATTTGGTTTGCACAGCTTGATCATTGCATTTTATGGTTACATACTTCATTAATCAAGTCTTTCATTATAAGTGAATCCTTCATATGATTCTTCAATGACATGAGGCCCTTTGTCCACTGACTTTCAATTACTTCTCTCTATCACTACTAGCATCCAGTCAAGGGTGAGTTTATTGTTATGGAGCTGATGTCCAGTTTAAATATTTTCATATTACTGAAGAAGCATAGTTTTTTCTTCTTTTCTAATCCCATTTATGGATTACACAACTGTTTCTCCAACTGGAAGAGAACTGGTAAACAAAATATAAGTGCCTTCCTGAGAGCTGTATAACTGTTCACAGAAGTATTTATTCAGCTTGTAATGTCAATATGATAATAACTTTGTTCTGTTTTTGCATAATTGCTCTTCAGTAGCATTTCTATGGCTAATTGTTTCATTTATGTACTATAATAAGATTTTTTTAGTGCAAAGTATTATGATGACTAAAATAAATGTAGGGGGATTATTTTCCAGTATTCATCATAACAGCACATACATGTCTCATGATTTTGAAATAATTGAGGGAAACAGGTGTAGTTGAAATGAACCTAAGTAATCATCCTATATTTATATTCTCTATAATACTCTTTGCAAAGGGTCATTTAAAAACTGATTTTTTTCATACCAATTGTCTGTCAAGAACTGGAACCAGAAACAGTTGTGTACAGAAACCCACCAGATCAACAAGAAAGGTGAAGAGAGTAATTCAATGGAAATTTATTTAACTGATGTTTTCAGTCCATTATTTTGAGTTTCTTGGCTAATCAAATAAAAGTAGAAACAAAAGATGAAATTTTAGCTTTGGTGACTAACATTGAAGAAAAATATTCTTAGCCACAGTAATTCGTAACAGATCACTGAATGCATAGTTAAGCCATAAATAAATAATGATATTTGATTGATCAATTAATCCCTAAATCCCTCTTCTTCTATATTTAGTCTCTCTTGCATAACTCAGCTACTACCTCTATACAAATAACCAAGATCTCTATTGCTAGTCCTGTCCTCTGGCCTCAACTTCTCTGCTGATCTTTAAAATATTAAAATTGGCTAGACAGTTCCTTTTACTGCAATTCCTTTACAAAATATCTTTCCTCTTCATTGCAATTACTTCTCTTCTTGGTTTAATATTCCGTTTCTAAATATTTCCAGTTCATTCTTTGTTGATTTGTCATGTAGATTTTTATTTCATTTATTTCATTTCATGATTGCATTCATTATTTCATTTTATTTCATTCTTATTTTACATCTTCTTAAATCAAATTCCAACTTAAAGTAGTCATTTCTTCTCAAATTTGCATGATTACTAGTAAATCAATTAGGCAAGTAGCAAGTCCTATGTGGTATTTTTCTGGGTTCTGCAATTTCAAGCAGCTTATAGTCATAGAGAGACACACATTCACAGGCTCATAAAACATAAACACATAGGATTTAGTTGGGGTGGAGAGGTGGGCTGATAACCAATTTCCCTTTGTTAGTAAGAATCAAGTCCAAAATAGAGTTTCTTCCTTTCGGTTCTTCTAAAATTTGAAAGACAATATTGCTGCACTTGACACTGTTGGCCTCCCTCTCTTCCTATATTCTCTTTCTTCTCTCAGTCTGTAATTTTATTTTTTTTAGTGTATGTATGTGTTTGTATGTGTGTGTGTCCTGAGATTTTCCTCCCTCTATATTCATTTCTTTAGTAATCTTTTCAAATCCATTGAGTTTAACAATCATTTATGTAGATAATTCTCACATTTACATATCCATCCCTAGTCTCTTCCCTAGAGCGATTGTGCCAAATTAGGAATTGCAATTCAACTTGTCAACCTAGATGTCCCGGAGACATCTTAAATCAACATGACTAAAACCAAATTCATTATCTTTCTCTGCAAGCTTTTCAAACTGGATTTTTTAAGGCATAAACATCCTTTCACTGTCTCAGATTATAACATCAGCTTTTTTTAACTTCTCACTCCTCTGAACCTCACGTATCCCTTTTGTTGCCAAGCCTTACCATTTCTATGTTTATAACATCCTTACATTCAATCTATTCTCTCCACTGACACAGCCACCACCATTTGTCAAGCGAGTAACATTTTCTTCCTATTTTGTATTGTAACAGCCTTCTAATTCATCTCCCTAGCTCAAGACTCTCTCCATTCCATTCTATTCTTCATACAACTATCAAAGTAATTTTTCTTAAGCACCAGTATGACAATTGGCTCCTCTACTCAACCAACTCCAATTGCTTCCTATTGCTTTTATGATTAAATATAAACTCCCATGTCTAGCTTTTACAGACTTACACTGCCTGACCTCAAACACTCTTCCCAGTCTCACTAGAGATTATCCCTCATTATGTACTCTGTGATTCAGTCAAATTGGCCTTCTCTTTCTTTCTTAGACATGGCATTCCATTTCACATCTACAAACTTAACCCATATCTGAAATATACCTCCTCCTTATTTCTATTTTCATAAATTCCCTCTCATTCTTTAATATGTAACAAAGCCAGCATATTCTGCATAAAGACTTTATTGATCCCCCAAAATATTGATTCCCTCCCTCCCAAACTACTTTGAGTATGTGTGCATGTAGTTAATTTATATTTTTTGCTATATATTTTATTAGATGTTTTTCCCCTTAGAATACAAGCTTTCAAACTCATACAAATAGAGATTCTTTCACTATTTATGTTTGGAATGCCAATGCCTAGGCCAATTCTTGTCACATAATAGGTGCTTAATACATAGTTATTGATGAATGAATGTTACACAAATTGACAGGTGAAGTTTCTCTAGCAACACATTTAGGCTGATTGTTTTACAAAGACAGTGTGTTGGTGTTGAGGGATGTGTCAAGAAATGACTCATACACATACACATGCACACACATGTAGAAGAAGATGATTATAAGGGTCAGTTTTAGTAAAACTTTTCTTGAGCTATGATGAAAAATATTATCTCATTGATGTCCAAGTTATGAATGTGAAAAAGCTGAAGTTTGCAACATCTGGCAGCAACTGAAGAATTATCAAACACTGAAAATATTTCTTGTATTCTTTAGCTATTATCAGATATTAGTGGAACTGATGAACTATAATTCACTCCTATTCTCTTGTTTCTTTGAGTTCCACATATTTCTACTTACCAGGGGTTTCATAATATTCTATTACATGCACAGAGCATGATTTGTTTTCAGCTACTCCTTATTGATGGGCACCAAGTACTTTTAAGTATTCCACTATCATATAGACTGATGTAATGAAGACATTTATTTATGAACAATAATTGGATCACTAGACCAATAAGTATGAATAATTTAATGATATTTCTCAAGTAATTCCAGATTGATTATCAGAAGTCTCCAAATTTATTCCAAACTCCAAACTGATACAGAGTGAAGAAATGATAACCCAGAGAAGACTATATATAATAAGTACAATAATATAAATTAAAACACAAAAAAGATACTGGAAACCTGATTATGCACATTATTTAATTTTGGTTCCAGAGAGTTAATCATGAAACACATTTTCCTCCTTTTAGTAGATTGTTCTGTCTTTGCTGTCAGTCACAGTAATGGTCTTTTTGTTTTCCTTAACATTTTCTTTATTATAAGAGAAAGTTCTATGGTTTGAGGGGTGGAGGGCATTTTTGAATAAAAGTGATCTACCAAAAAATGCTTCAGTAAAATATTTTTTCAAAGGAAATCTATTATGAATAGAACAAAATGAACAAAAATAGGAGAACAATGTATAGAATAATATAAAACAAAGCAAAAATGAAATATATAAGAACTCTGATCACTGCAAGCACGATAACACTGAAAATGAAGGAGACTTCCCACAGTTCTAACAGAGAGATGCCGATTTAGAAATGCAGAAGACAGGTATTTTTATACACACATATATGTATTTGTTTTCCATGACTATACTCATCGTTAAAATAGAGGCCTTTATTTTGGGACAGGGGTATGATGTGGAGAAAGGAGTATGTGGAATTTATATTAGAAATTAGGAGATGGGATAAGGATATGGAATAGGCCTGCAATTTCTTTGCTATAAACAACAGTGGGGAGAGGAAACTTTTGCTACCAATTACGTGTATCCCTTTTCTGCAAGTTCTAGTCTCAGACCATTACCTAGAGCACTGAGACATTTTGTGACTTGCCCAAGGTCATAAAAACCAGTTTGTATCAGAAACAGAAATTAAACATAGATTTTCCTATTTCCTAGATCAGTTCATTATCTACTACAAAAAAGAAGAAGAAAAAGAAAATTATTGAAACATTACACAAATACATGGAAGAGAGCCAAAAAAAAAAATAAAAGCTCAGAATAGGACGATTTAAAAAAAAAAATCAAGTACAACACTGATTTAAAATGTGGTATACAATTCTATTTTCCTATTATTTGTATGAAGAAATGTTCTTATTTGTGGATGTTTCTCAAACTCATGAGAATTTTTAAAAGTTTACTTTAGCAGAACTGCAGCAAAGGCTGCTCTATAGTATAATGGATACATTACTAGTCCTGGAGTCAAAGAGATAAATCTTTGGCAGTTCAAATTTGTTCTCAGACACTAGCTGTATGACTTTTGGCATATCACTTAACCCTGTTTAACTCAGTTTCATCATCTGTAAAGTGAACTGGAGGAGGAAATGGCAAATCACTTCAATCTCTTTGCCAAGAATACCACAACTGGTGTCAGAGTCAGACATGACTGAAAGACAAACAAAAAGCATTGTTGAAAAGCAAAGCATCTCACTCTTAGTTGTCTGGTCAAGAAGACTCTAAGTTGAAATATAGATTGTCAACATGGGAAATATAATCAGATCTTTAAGAACTTTGCTGGTTATATCATATATGAAGCCATGTTGATTTTGTTGATCCAAACAAGGCCATTGTGTTGCACACTGATTCCAGACTGAGTGGCTAGGGAGACATTTTGTAAGAGAAGAAAAATAGCCAACAGAAGTTGGCATCTGGATAGAATTTCATGGTACAAAAACTTGTTCTTTTATCCACAGATTTTGAGATATTGCTTTAAAGCATACTGTCAAAGAAAAAGGTTCATTGTCTGATTCAAGGGTGATTGATTAAATTATTGATAGATAACAACTCAGTAAAATCTATTATTAAAGCCAATAAGTTCAATGCCAGCAACCAGAGAGGGATTTTCATATTGGTCAATGCCAGGTTCAGCATGAATTATTAACTAAAGACCATGAATATGAATGCGAATATCTTTTCCCGAAAGACACTGGGCAACATAAAAAGTGATTACCAAGGGGATAAAAATAGTCTGTGACATGATGAGTTTGTGACTGTTAAATGGCATCAGTCTTTTCAATGGGAATAAAATATGTATTTATGGATCAATTTTCTCTGTACAGGTTGAAAATAAGCAGTTGACACTGAATTCAAATTAAGTTTATAACATTAAGAGAAGTGATTTAGACCAAGTAAAATCATATTTATCTTAGTTCATATTTATCTTATGGGATAACACTTTTTTGGGGAAGTGCCCTTTTAACTTTCTCTTACACTGACTGAATCAATTGCAAAGACTTATACAACACCCCTAATCCACACCGTATCAGCCAGAGACTGCACTTTATTCTTCACTCTCAAAACATAAGTAATTTAACTTATTTCTTCCTTCTACTATCTCACAAAAATCCTTTGAAATTATTCTCTGTCCTCTATTCGAGTTTCTGATAAACAATCTTCTTGACAAGACAGACTACATTATTACTGATCTCATCCTCTCATACATTTTCCTTTATTAAAAATTAATTTATTTGTTTTCAGTTTTCTACAATCACTTCCATAAGTCTTAGATTTTTCTTCCCCCACCCATGAGATAGCATATAATCTTATATGGGTTCTATACATACATTCTTATTAATCTCATTTTCACATTAGTCATACTGCATAGAAGAATTAAAATGAATGGGGGAAACCATGAGAAAAAACAAACTAAACCAAAACATAACACAAGAGAAACTAATCTGCTTCATTCTACATTCCCAATTCCATAGTTCTCTCTCATTTTGTCTCAAGAGTCCTTTGGGAATATTTTAGATCCTTGCATTGCTATGAAGGGCTTAGTCTAGCAGAAACAGTCCTTACACACTCTGGCTGTTACTGTGTATAATGTTCTCCTGGTTCTGCTCATTTCACTTAGCATCAGTTCATATAAGTCTTTCCAGGTTTTTCTAAAATTCAACTGTTTGTCATTTCTTATAGCAAAATAATATTCCATTACATTCATGTACCACAACTTATTCAGCCATTCTCCAATTGATGGGCATTGCCTCAAATTCCTTTTCTTGACCAGCACAAAAATACCTACTATCAATATTTTTGTACATGTGGAAACTTTTCCCATTTTTATGATCTCTGTGGAACATAGCTTTAGAAGTGATTGGTTGTTATCTTTCATTCTTGAACATGACCAAAATGACTACCATGATAAAGTGAAATTTCAGTATGTCCAGCTGCAGCTGATCAGACCAATATGAGCTCAGAATGCTCTACCACAGGTTGGGCATAGATAGTTTGTGTGAATATTTGAGGTGGTTACTCCAAATTTGTGCATCCAACATTTATTTTGTGCTGTCTCAATTCTGCTTTGATAATAGAGTGCAGCACCTTTTCTGATGTGGGCATGCCACGCTGAGTGGTCCTGTGCCAGTGTCTCCCATATTGCGTAGTCCAATCCAAAGTTCTTGAGAGACACCTTGAGAGTGTCGTTGTATCTCTTCTGACCACTATGTGATCGTCTGCCCTATGTGAGTTCTCCACAAAATAGTCTTTTCGGCAAGCATACATTTTGCATTCCAACAACGTGGTCAGCCCATCAGAGTTGTGCTCTCTGAAGCATAGTTCAAATGCTTGGCAGTTCAGCTTGAGCAAGGACTTCAGTGTCTGGTACCTTATCCTTCCAGGTGATTCTCAGAATCTTCCTAAGACAATTCAAATGGAAGCCATTCAGTTTTCTGGCATGGCACTGCTAGACTGTCTATGTTTCACTGGCATATAACAATGAGGTGAGCACAACAGCTCTGTAGACCTTCAGTTTGGTAGTCAGTCTAATACCTCTTTTCTTCCAAACTTTTGTTAAAACATTTTCTTAAAACAACATTGAGCTAACTCTGGCAATGCATGCATAAATCTCATTGTGAATGTGAACAGCCCTGGAAGGTATACTACCAAAGTAAGTGAACTTATCCATAGCATTCAAAACTTCTCCATTTGTTGTAACCGATGGTTCCATATATGGATGGTGTGGTCATGGCTGATGAAGAACCTGTGTTTCCTTGGTATTAATTATTAGGCCAAAATCTCAGCTTCAGAGGCTGCATTGAGTACACAATCATCTGTAAACAGAAAATCATGCACCAACACTCCCTCCATTTGGCCTTGGCTTGTAGCTTTTTCAAATTGAAGAACTTACCGTCAGTACAGTAGTTGACCTTGATGCCATGTTCATTCTTATTGAAAGAATCTGACAACATAGCTGAAAACATCATGCTAGAAAGCAGAGGAGTGAGCACACAGTCCTGCTTCACTCAAATGGTTCCTAGGAAGGCATGAGAGCATTGTCCACTATCTAGAACCCAGACAAATATGTCATGATGAAATTGATGTACAATATTGATTAACTTCTCTGGGCAACCAAACTTTGACATAATTTTCCATAAACCCTCATGACTCACAGTGTTAAAGGCCTTGGTCAGATCTGCAAACATTGTGTACAGACCTCTGTTTTGCTCCTGGAATTTCTCCTGGAGTTGTCAGGCAGCAAATACCATATTGACTGTTCCTTAGGCTTCTCTGAAGCCACACTGGCTCTCAGGTAGATGACCACTTTCTAGGTGAAGGATCAGCCAGTTAAGGAAGACATTAGTAAGAATTTTGCCAGCAATGACTAAGAGAGAGACCCCCCTGTGATTGTCACAGGAAAATCTACTCCCTTTACCTTTATAGAGATGGACAATAGAAGCATCCTTGAACTCCTGGGCAATAACCTCCTTTTGCCATATAACCTGGAAAATTTCAGTCAGCTTTTGTATGAGCAATGGTCCCCAACCTTGTAAATCTCAGGTAGAATAGAATCAGTACCAGGTGCTTTGCCACATGAAATGAACTTAGTTGTCTTCAAAATCACTTCTTCACTTGGAAACTCAGCTAAGGAGGAATTGACTTCAATCTGAGGTAAACTTCAGCATCTATTGATGATGGTCTATTGAGAATACCATGGAAGTTTTCAAGCCACCTCTCTAGGATCATGTCCTTATCACTAATCAATGTGGCTCCATCAGCACTGAGTGACTGTGATGCACCACAGATTTTCGGTCCATAAACAGTTTTCAGGAAATCATAAGAGTGCTTTGGATTGTTACTATCAGCATAAAATTGAATTTTACCTGGCTTTGAATTTTACCTGGCTTTGAATTTTACCTGGCTTCTTAGTGAGCCAGGAATGCTGCATCTCTCTAAGTTTTGCTTGTACTTTGCTTTTGATGGAATTAAATGCTGTCTTCTTAGAGGTGGATGAACTGTCTCGCTGATATATCCTGTGGAGTTCTCATTTTTCGTTTACTAGCTTCTGAATTTCTCTATAATTTTCATCAAACTAGCCTTGATGTTTGTGAGTGTTCTGACCTAAATAAGCAAATGCAGTGCTGTATACCAAGTCTCTGAAAGCTGCCGACTACTTATCTGCTCCACTGTTGCCAACTATATATTGGTTCAACTTTACCACAAGTGATATTGCTGAGTCAAAGGGTACACATTTTTTGTAGCCTGACAATGAATAATTATGTAAAAGAGATTGCTAATGATGAAAGGGCATGACAAAATTTCTGAGATTCAGAAGCAAAACAATCAACATATTTAATCATATTAAAATAAAATAATTCCTAAAAGAAATTATCTCCATAGATGCAGAAAACTCTTTGACACAGTACAATCTATATTTATGCTAAAACCACACAAAGAACAGTGACCATGAAAAAAATATGAAGACTATAATAAATAATAAAATTATATACCTAAAGCCAAAAACAACTACTATATGCAAAAGAGGTAAAATTAGACCTATACTAATAACTCCTACATTTGATATTTAAAATATTATTTTAGTAGTGTTAGGTTCACTGTTTTTATGAATAGATTCAGATTTTTTTCTTCTCTCTTCTTCTTCCTCTTCTTCTTCCTCTTCTTCTTCTTCTTCTTCTTCTTCTTCTCCTTTATCTTCTTTTTATTTGTTGTTTTTCTTCATCATCATCTTTTTCTCCTTCATTTAATGACAGCATATCTGGTCTGTTTTGAATCTGTCCATTAAGATGTTCATTTGGTCTCCTTATTGTGGTATATGTTTCACATTGATTGAAATTTAATATATGCACCCTCACCTACTGGACATTAAAAAAAAAAAAAAGATTGAATACTGACACATTTTCTGGTATTCAGGAACTTGAAATCCAATAATAAATTACTTGAAACAGAGCCAAGATGGTGGACTAGAAAGATGCACTTATGTAGGGTCTCCCCACACAGCCCACAAAATACCTATAGAGAGGGACTCTCAATAAATTCTGGAGAAGCAGACTTGGAGAACAACAGAGTGGAGGAGATTTCGAGCCCACAGTGACCTGAAAGGCCCATGGAAACATCGGTTGTGCCAGATGTGGAGCAGAGCATGGAGCCCAGACAAGCCTTGGCCATGCAGCGCAGCGTGATGAGACTCTGGGAGGAGGACACCTTCAGGGCACATTCCCCAGTCACAGCAGTGGGGCCTCAGATCCCTCAAACTACAGGCACCAAAGGTCAATGAAGGGGTTTTATCAGCTGGCCAGGAAGGGATGAGGACCTTCCCATAGCTCCAGCAGCAGGCAGCAGCCACAGAGGGTACACAGAAGCTGGTATGGGCTGCTCCTTTTTGGAGCATAACAACCCCTGAGGGCACTGAAAAACTGAGTCTTACCTCAGCCCTGGGTGGAGGGCCTGAGGGAGCTGGTCTTTGTCTCATATTGAATGGTGGCACTGCCCATCTAGCTTATATGAAAATCAGCCCCCAGTGCTGACTTGGCACAACTGGAGGCCAGGTGCCTGTGGAGAGGTAACTGCTAAGATTCTGGCCATAAAAATCCGTCTCTGAATCCAGACCAGTACATACTTGATTGTGCCACCTTGGAGGAACTGAGATCTCACAGATTCTAAGAGTATATCTTACTCTTAACAAAGGACCCAAAAACAACTGACCTGGAAAATAGATCCAGGAGAGACAATTTAAAAATTATGGGACTACCTGAAAGCCATGATCAAAAAAAGAGCCTAGACATCAACTTTCAGGAATTATCAAGGAAAAGTGCCTTGATATTCTAGAACCAGGGGGCAAAATAAATATTGAAAGAATCCACCCAATCACCACCTGAAAGAGATCCAAAAAGAGAAACTCCTAGGAACATTGTGGCCAAATTCCAGAGTTCCCTTTTCAAGGAGAAAATATTGCAAGCAGCTGGAAAGAAACAATTCAAGTGTTGGGGAAATACAATCAGGATAACACAAGATCTAGCAGCTTCTACATTAAGGGGTTGAAGGACATGGAATAGGATATTCCAGAAGTCAAAGGAACTAGGACTAAAACCAAGAATCACCTACGCAGCAAAACTGAGTATAATACTTCAGGGGAAAAAATTGGTCTTTCAATGAAATAGAGGACTTTCAAGCATTCTTGATGAAAAGACCAGAGCTGAAAAGGAAATTTGACTTTCAAACACAAGAATGAAGAGAAGCATGAAAAGGTAAATAGCAAAGAGAAGTCATAAGGGACTAAAGTTGAACTGTTTACATTCCTACATGGAAAGACAATATTTGTAACTCTTGAAATTTTTCAGTATTTGGGTAGGTGGTAGGATTACACACACACACACACACACACACACACACACACACACACACACCACACACACACAGAGACAGAGAGCACAGAGTGAATTGAATAAGATGGGATCATATCTTTAAAAAATGAAATTAAGCAGTGAGAAATATAAAAGGTGGAGAAAGGGAGAAATGGAATGGGGCAAATTATCTCTCATAAAAGAGGCAACCAAAAGACTTCTCAGTGGAGGGATAAAGAGGGGAGGAGAGAGAAAAACATGAAGCTTACTCTCATCACATTCGACTAAAGGAAGGAATAAAATGCACACTCATTTTGGTATGAAAACAAATAATTAGATAAATTACTTGAAGAGAAATGAGTGGAGTCAACGTATTTATTTTTTTAATATATGTTGGTGCTAAAAGTTTAATAGTTCGTGTTGGCACTCTACTTTTTTCAATCATTACTTCCTTTATGATTTTTTAAAACTTTAGTCTTATTTTTGCTGTACTAACCACTGATAATCTCACATGAATGATTCTGAAATAATGATTCTACACCTAAATAGTCATTTCTTTCTGTTAAGTTAATTTCATTAAAATAATATAATTTGGGATTTGTTATGTTTTATCAATTACCACTTTTCTAGTTGAAGAAAACATTTACTTTTAGTTGCATTTTTTCTGATTAGAGGTCAAACATTTACACTCGTTTGTTTTCTGATCCCAACGATATTTTCCAATGTAATTTTTCATGTTTCCAATTAAACATTGATGTCACTGAGGATCAAAATATATTCATATGGGTTGCAAAATTTTGTTAATCATTTCACAAAATGTCAACCCTTAGTCCTGTACTTTGAATGGTGGTTCACATAATGGAATAATTTTCAGGGTAAGCATAAGAAAATATCATGCATGATGAGAAAAAGAAAATATTCTTATACTTACATCATCATTAAAAAGTGAAGTGATGAGAAAGTCACCAATAAAATAGAGCTTCAATGTTGTATTAGGTCCATAATGATTCTAATTCCATTAGAATAGTATGTAGTCTTGACAGAATTACCTGAACTGATACTGACTGAAGTGAGCAGAACCAGGAGAATATCACACAGAACAGCAGCAACATTGTGCAATGATTGTGATAGACTCGGCTGTTCTCAGCAATACATAGACCCAATTTTAATAGAATCATGATGGAAAATACTGACCACAATCAGAGAAAGAGCTATGGAGTATGGGTATAGATCAAAGTATACTATTTTTCCTTTTTTCTTGCTTTTTCTTTTTTTCCTGTATTTTTTTCCTTTTATTCTAATTCTTTTTTCATAACATGACTAATGTGGAAATATGTTTAACATGACATACATCCAATTGCTTACTATCTTGGGGAGAGGGGTGGGAAAGGAAAGGAGAAAAATTTGAAACTTAAATTTTACAAAAACGAATATTGAAATCTAACTTTATATGTAATTAAAAATAATACTAGTATCTATGGAAATAAAGAATAGTATGTAGCTCACCATATCATTTAGCTGAAATATTTTAAATTTCTCATTTCTTGAATAGAGAAGATGAAAACATATACTTATTTTTCTTAGTAAATTGTCACCTGTTTAATCATTGTGATACTGTTAAAGAAGAAATGTAAGAAAGTTGTGAAGAGCCAGTAGCTAGTATGCTCCCTTCCTCTTTTGGCATTTAATGAGTTTCCATGACTAAAGTTATCAATCACTTATTGATTAAAAATCTATATATAATCTTCAGAAAATATACCTGATCTCTAAGACGGTCAGCATAGAATTTGTACATGCACGAAGTCCTCCTAATCTAGCAGTCATAAGGGTACAGAATTTTAATGTATTGTACAGAAACCATGACCATCCCCACTTCCCAATCAGTTCCTAAAGCAGTACTTTACTAAAGTTTCTGCTATTTTCTCATTGAATAAAAAAAAGCCAGTAGGATTCTGCATAAACTCTCATGGATACTGTGACTTACTGGTAATTTGTAGAGAGAGAGGGTTTCGTGGGAATAATTATTCATATTTACGAATGTTTGCCCTGAGTCTTCTAAGGGATACACAGTATTTCCTAAAACATGGTACTTATGAAGATTATACACTGCATAGATAACTTAGAGAAAGAAAACTCAACCACAAAAACACAGGATTTCTGATTTTGCTAATACAACAAGGTATTATCAAGTAATAACAATAACAAAAATTTGAATTTACCTTGTGCTTAGAACAGTGACTGGAATATAGAAAACATTCTATAAATGCTAGCTATTATTATTATAGTTTGAACGAGACTTTTCATTTCATTGTTGCAGAAAACTTGGAGCAAGGAAACTCCTTATCCCATCACAAATCTGCCCTGGATCTGTAATTTATAATTATACAAAATATGCAATATTATACAAAATATGTACAAAATATGCAAAATTTTCTGAGACACTAAAAGTTTAAATCACTTGCTCAAATTTTCATAGCCCACATATGTCAGAAATGGCAATTCCACAATTATTTCACTAATTCTGAAGACAGGACCCTTTTCTTTGTGTTTCTTTGTCCTTCTCCCATGTTGACATAATGTCTCTTTCGATGTGGATCCTTATATCTAGGATTTTTTCTTTTCTTTTCTTTTTTTAATTTAAATTTATTTATTTAAGTTTTCAACATTCATTTCCATAAAATTTTGGGTTCCAAATTTTCTTCCCATTTTTCCCCTCCCCCACCCCAAAAACACCGAGCATTCTAATTACCCCTATCACCAATCTGTCCTCCCTTCTAAAATCCTTCCTTTACTTATCCCCATCATCTCTTTTGTCCTGAAGGGCAAGATAAATTTCTATACTCCATTACCTGTATATCTTATTTCCTAATTGCAAGAACAATACTCAACAGTTGTTCCTAAAACTTTGAGTTCCAGCTTCTCCTCATCCTTCCCTCTGCACGCATTCCCTTTGGGAAAACAAACAATTCAATATAGGCCATATCTGTGTAGTTCAGCAAATGACTTCCATAACAGTTGTGTTGTGTAGGACTAACTATATTTCCCTCCATCCTATCCTGGCCCCCGTTTCTTCTATTCTCTCTTATCCTATCCCTCCCCAAAATTGTTCCCTCCTCCCACTGTCCTCCCTTCCAATATCCCTCCCACACTGCTTATCACCTTCTCCCCCACTATTCTGTATTGTAAGATAGGTTTTCATATCAAAAGGACTGTGAATTTTATTCCTTCCTTTAGATAAAGGTGATGGAGTAAGCTTCATGTTTTTTTCTCTCACCTCTCCCCTTTTTCCCTCCACTGAAAAGTCTTTTGCTTGCCTCTTTTATGAGAGATAATTTCCCCCTTCCATTTCTCCCTTTCTCCTCCCTTTATATTTCTCTCTCACTGCTTAATTCCATTATTTTAAGATATGATCCCATCCTATTCAATTCACCTTGTGCTCTCTGTCTGTCTGTCTGTCTATCTGTCTCTCTCTCTCTCTGTGTGTGTGTGTGTGTGTGTGTGTGTGTGTGTAATCCCACCAACTACCCAGATACTGAAAAAAAGTTTGAACAGTTACAAATACTGTCTTTCCATGTAGGAATGTAAACAGGTCAACTTTAGTAAGTCCCTTATGACTTCTCTTTGCTGTTTACCTTTTCATGCTTCTCTTCATTCTTGTGTTTGAAAGTCAAATATCCTTTTCAGCTCTGGTCTTTTCATTAAGAATGCTTGAAAGTCCCCAATTTCATTGAAAGACCATTTTTTCCCCTGAAGTATTATACTCAGTTTTGCTGGGTAGGTGATTCCTGGTTTTAGTCCTAGTTCCTTTGACTTCTGGAATATCATATTCCATGCTCTTCAGTGCCTTAATGTAGAAGCTGCTAGATCTTGTGTTATCCTGATTGTATTTCCCCAACACTTGAATTGTTTCTTTCCAGCTGCTTGCAATATTTTCTCCTTGAAAAGGGAACTCTGGAATTTGGCCACAATGTTCCTAGGAGTCTCTCTTTTTAGATCTCTTTCAGGTGGTGATTGGTGGATTCTTTCAATATTCATTTTGCCCCCTTGTTCTAGAATATCAAGACACTTTTCCTTGATAATTTCCTGAAAGTTGATGTCTAGGCTTTTTTTTTGATCATGGCTTTCAGGTAGTCCCATAATTTTTAAATTGTCTCTCCTGGATCTGTTTTCCAGGTCAGTTGTTTTTCCAATGAGATATTTCACATTATCTTCCATTTTTTCATTCTTTTGGTTTTGTTTTATGATTTCTTGGTTTCACATAAAGTCATTAGCCTCCATCTGTTCCATTCTAATTTTTAAAGAACTCTTTTCTTCAGTGCGCTTTTGGGCCTCCTTTTCTATTTGGCTAATTCTGCTTTTGAAAGCATTCTTCTCCTCATTGGCTTTTTGAACCTCTTTTGTCAATTGAATTACCCTATTTTTAAAGGTGTTACATTCTGCAGCACTTTTTTGGGGTCTCCTGCAGCCTTTACCAAGGTGTTGACCCAGTTATCATGCTTTTCTTGCATCTCTCTCATTTCTCTTCCCAATTTTTCCTCCACCTCTCTTACTTGGTTTTCCAAATCTTTTTTGAACTTTTCCATGGCCTGAGACCATTCAATATTTATCCCAAACAGCGGTATAGAAGACTTGACTCTTATGGCTTTCCCTGATGGTAAGCATTGTTCTTTCTCATCTGAAAGGATGGGAGGAGATATCTGTTCACCAAGAAAGTAACCTTCTATGATCTTATTTTTTTTCACTTTTTTGGGCATTTTCCCAACTAGTTCTTTGACTTTTGGGTCCTTTGTCAAGAGTAGGATATACTCTGTGCCTCCAAGGTGGCACAATCAAGTGTGTACTGGTCTGGATGCAGAGAGGGATTTTTTTGCCCTGAATCTTAGCAGTTACCTCTCCACAGGAACCTGGCCTCCAGTTCTGCCAAGTCAGCACTGGGGGCTTATTTTCTTATAAACTGGATGGGCAGTGCCGCCATTCAATGCAAGACAAAGAGCAGCTCCCTCAGGGCCTCCACCCAGGGCTGAGGTAAGACTCAGCTTTAAAGTGCCCCCAGAGGTTGTTATGCTCCAACAATGAAGTGGTCCATACGGGCTTCTGTGAACCCTCTGTGGCTGCTACCTGCTGCCAGAGCTATGGGAAGGCCCTTCTCCCTTCCTGGCCAGCTGAAAATACCCCATCACTGAACTTTGGTGCCTGTGGGTTAAAGGATCTGGGAACCACTGCTACTGAGACTGGGAATTCCGTGACTGGAGATTCTGTCCGCAAGGGCTGTTCATGAGCTGAGCCCCACGGCCAAGGCTGGGCTGAGTTCTGCTCTGCATCTGGTGCAGCCAATGTTTCCCATGAGTCTTTCAGGTCACCGGGGGCTGGAAATCTCCTCCACTCTGTTGTTCTCCACTTCTGCTGCTCCAGAATTTGTTGAGAGTCCCTCTCTACATGGATTTTATGGGCTGTGTGGGGAGACCCTGTGTATGTGTGTCTTTCTACTCCCCCATCTTGGCTCAGCCTCCCAATTTTTGATTTTCAAATCCAGTGCTCTTTTCATTTTGCCAAGGTTAATAAATATAAAATCAAGCATAATGGGTATTGATCGATAAATGTAACAAGAGTTTAGAGAAATACATATTCAAAGGAAAAGCTGAATTACAAAATTAAAATTACCCCATGTCAAATATGGAGCTTCTGAAGTTTAGAATATGAATTTGGTGGCATTGTGAAATTTACATTCCCATTTCTTATAAAAATCTAAAAGAAGTATTAATAGGAAATGCTTTGGTTCTTGAATATCAGCAAAAATTTTTCTACTTTTTCCTACTTCAATATTTTCATATATCTATTATTTCATCATTTTATGCTATCCTGCCAAAGGGGAATATTAGAACCCTTACAGGGAATTTCATCTGATGGATATCTTGTCTATAAATCATCTTCAATAATTCCACCCAATGTTTTTGGTTCAAGTGGTGCACATAATTTTCCATGTTTCCCCTTGCTTTCACTACATGACTAGCCACCACCTTTTGGCAGGTAATATGTGATTCTGATGACATCCTTCATACAGATTATCCAATATGATAAGCAACCACAAAATATTATGACTTACCTGATCATGTGTTTCTCCATTGGTCTTTAGGTGGTTATGAACCAATGGATACTATGTATTTCCATCTCAAACAGATACACAAGATTGCCAGGATATACACCTTTATGGATCTTTCTCTTTCCATTTTTCCTAGCTTTCCACTCTCATTAGAATTTTTCAATCCTTTCCTCATAGGCCCTTCTTCCCTCACAGTTTTGTTTTCTATCTTTGAAACTGTTTTTCCCAGACAATTACCCTTCACTGACCAAACAAATTTGTATGTCATAACATGAGTAAGCAAATCACTACAGAATAAGGATGCTTTTTACTGTGCAGACATTGACTGAATTGTGAAACACTTTCTATTAATTTTCTAGTCATTCAGGGTACTGGCATATATTAAGTAGATTGTATCAATCAGCATTACGTATTCTCCACTTATGAGGTCCAATGTTTGAACCACAGTTCTAAGAAGAATAACAGATTATAGGTAAAAGGAATAATGTTATAAATTCTTTGAAAAGAGTTTGTTTTCACAGGAAGTTCCTGTGAATGTGATCAGTTTGACTTTGTCAAGCTTATTTAGATTCTATATGAGTACAGCACAGTAAATGTTAAAATCATGGAATAGTCCAAGTCCTCTTGTCAACATTCATTCTATTTCTTTAAAATGTACTGTTTTGCTTTGATTTACATCACCTTATAATCACCTCTGTTTAATGTCACTGTATGAGAACACATCTCCTGGCTAAAAAAGGTTGCTAGCTCTACTTGCTGCTATGACTACTTAAAACATTAGAAATTTGTAAAGATGGTACGCACAACACCAGTAAACTCTGTCATCAACATAACGGATAACCAAGCTAAAAATATTTTGAGACAATTTATTTTCGTTCTTTATTTCCAGATGATCTGAATCGTATGTATTGATTTATCTAGCCTAAATTTCTGTAAGATAAAATCACCTTCAGCTGGATTCAGATTTGTCTTGAAATTAATTCATTCAGTATTAAGTAAATACTATTCATCCTGCTAACGCATATGTAACAAAATTTAATTTTAAATAGCCAAGAAGAGAAATGGCGGACCTGAAAATCAGCTAATGTTGTGAAAAACCCATGATTTCAAGCACGTCTTTCAATTCATAGCATGCAGTGTAGTTAGTGCACCAACTGATTTCTGTTTTCTTCCAACAAAATTACTATTTTGTTTTGTTTCCCACTGATACTGAAAACAAGTTTAAGGGGACATATTTTAGGCAATTTTCTTTTCTTCTAACAACATCATCTAAAATGTGCTTGTGAGAATTAACCTTTGCATAAAAATTTCCCATTCAATTAATTTTTGTATTGGTTTGCTAAAAATTCTGTTCATTCAGGATTACAGATTGGTAAACACCAGCTGGAATCTTGTATTTCTTACTATCATCTCTAGCAATTACGTTTTTTAGTCCAGATAATGAGAGCACAATATTTATGTGTTTATTATTGTAAAAGCAAATCTTAAATATTTTTATCATATCAATTGCTAGTAAAGGAAACCATTTCATATTAACTAAAAATATGCATTTGTGAAATGAATGTATAGATTTAAAATATGTCAAACTATCTGTCTTCCATTACTGAGGACTGATGGGATAATAGAGTGAAAACATGGTTCTATTTTAGTTTATTCAAATGAAGTAAGGATACAGTGATGTTGATAAATGCTATTGCCTGAGAAATATGAACATGCATATACCCCAGTAGCTGCATATCCACTAATGGTTAATACACTGAAAACTCCTGAGAGCAGGGACATATTTTATCTAAAATTTATATTTCTCTTAGCATCTAAAACAATATTTTACACAGAATGGATAGTTAATAAATGCATGGTGGATGTGTACGAAATTAGACTTGGCATTAAAATAGCAACATTTGGTATTGGAATTGAAGACATGTCATTTAATTTTTTAATTTTTATTTGCTTACTCATCCACTCATTCACTTATTAACTTTCAACATTCATTTTTATAAGATTTTCAGCTCCAATTTTTTCCCCACCACTAACCCCTCCCCAAGAGAGTGAGCAATTTTATACAGGTTGTACATATACAATCATATTATACATATTTTTGAATTAGTATGTTGTGGAAGAAGAATCAGAACAATAGAAAACCATGATAAAAACAGAAAAATAGTATGCTTTCATCTGCATTTGGACTCCATAGTTCTTTCTCTAGAAATGGACAGCATTTTACATCACGAGTCTTCTGAAACTGGAACACTTGTCATTTAGAAGAAAAACATAAATACATTCACCAAGCAATTCCTTTCTTATAAAAATGACTGTGTATGCTATTAAAAATAATTGGTCAGAATACATGAACCTTTTTCTTCCTTTTGAACCTGGTGATACAGTGAGACTGAAAAGGAAAAAAAATCAACAGAGGAATGATGAGGAAAAGGTTGGTACAATTTTTGTCTAAGCATACTCTTTGACACTGTATATTGAAGTGGTTTCTATTTCTAGTATTCCCTCTGATGTTGAAAGTCCCTGGTTCATATACCCTCAGGGTACTCTACTCTTAGTGGTCTGTAATAGTACACATATTAAAATGTTAAATGCTCTGTAATCATAAAGGACAATTTACATATGATTATTAACTGTATTTGTATGGATATGTGTATGTTCATGTTTGTATATAAACACACATGTATTCATACGCATATATGGAGATATACACACACAAACACATTACATATAAACTACATTTATATGTATAAGGAATGCAGAATTCCTTATAGAAAGAGCTCATTTCATTGACAGAAATTTTTCTCTGAGTTATCTGCCTTCTTCCTGCCATGATTTGTAATAGCAATAACACATTTACTGACATATAATTATTCTGTTATCTATGTTTTCCCTTACCCCCAAGAGTCAAATGGATGAATGATGCTATAAATAAGAGAAATAGGAAGATCAGAAAAGAGAAGAGGTTTGAAGGATAAAGTCAGTTTAATTTTAGATATATTGAGTTTAGGTGCATAGGATAGCATACGGATCTGCCCTATAGGCAATTAGAGTTCATAAAAATCATAGATTTTAGACCTAGAACTAACTTAATTTTATCCAACACTTTCATTTTGCTAAAGAGGAAATGGATACCCAGAGAAGTTTTGTGACTTGGCCAGTATCACACAGATAGAAAGTGCCAAAACCCAGGTTATCTGATTTTAAGTCCAAAATTCCTTCTTCTATGTCAAATCTGAACATCAGGAGAAAAAAAAAGATCAAGATTATAAATAAAGATTTTTATTCTCAAACACTACTACTCAGATCTTGTAGATATTGTTTTCATGATGGAAAATCATAGGTTCAGCACCAATGCCAAACTTTGCCATTTAAGTACTAGCCAAACCACTGGGAAGCTCATCTCTGAAATGTCAAATGAGTTAGTGAATTTTTCAAAGATAGAAACTCTTGAAATATGGAAACCTTTCAGACCATGCATCTAACAGACTTTTTGAGACAAGTGAAACCACAGACCTTTCAAATTCTAATAAGGATAAAAATATTATCAGCAGTAATATTAGGTGAACAACTAACTCCTCAGTGCCTTCTAGTGTGTTGAAAATTGAAGACTATTAATAAGTTTTTTTTTACTTAACAAAGGCTAGAAATCATATGAGGATTATAATAGGTCTGCAGATCAAAACTTGAGTGGAAAAGATAACAAAAATGAGAATGCTTTCCCCTAAATTTTTGAATCCAAGTTTTACATTCCCATTATTTTTTTTAATATCTCATTTTTAACACAATTCATATCATATGAAACAATTCCAACTTTTGGTCAAGTGGTATTTCTTTTAAAGCATTTAAAATATAGACCACAAGCGAATTTTTTTTTTTATCATTGACCAACTGAGACACAAATAATAACTACGTACGCTAACTTCACAAGCCCCTGACCTAATTGTCTCCACATTATTACTAAGAATTGAAGGACTCTAACTTCCTGTTATTGGTCTACAGTCCTAAGCTTAATAACTTCATTTTAAACTCAACTTCAGATGTTTCCCTGCCAACAATCTATAATTAAATAGATCTGGTATTAAGCTAACAAACCTTTTGAATATAGGAAATTGCCACTAAGAGTAGGGACATTGCAGGGAAACAATATCTCCACAACTTCATGTCAATTCCAGTCAGGAGTAGATGGCCAACTTGAATTCAGTCAGGCTTAAAGTCTGCCAGGTGTCAGTGGGGAACTTGAGTCAGAAGAATCCTACCTCAGCCCAGGCTGAACAGCCACTTTCCCACCCTTCCCATGAGATCACAGTTTTCAGTTCATACCAGCATCTCACAGACTGGGGTGGGCTCCACTCTCCTCAGTGTCCCATGAGATAAACCTTTCCTGTTAGCCTTCCAGGTTACCTTTGGCTGGAAATCTCTTTTGCTTTGTTGTTCTGTGGCTTCAATTGCTCTATAATCTGTGGAGAGTCATTTTGTGGGCTGTGGGGGAAGCGCTAGAGCATATGCGTCTTTCTACTCTGCCATCTTCACTCCACCTCACCCTTATGTTCCCATTCTTAAAGAAAGAAATCTGACAGTAGGATGTTGATGCTTTTTACTTCTACATTTAAAAGCATGCATTTCCCAATTTGCACTTCCTTGGAGAGGTAGAAATCTTCTGGTTCCACTGAACTGGTTTGAGGAATGGAATAAGGAAGGAATAGAGAAGATTAACTGTGCCTATGTCTCAAAGGAAGCCATCCTTATCGGCCTAAGGGTTGGATCCAATAAAGTGGTGGACCAGGGAGCAAAGTCAAGATGGTGGAATAAAAGAAAGAACATGCTGTAGCTCTCCCCCCTTAGCCCATGAAATACCTGTAAAAATGACTCAACAAATTGTAGAGTAGCAGAAGTCAAAAAAAGGACAGAATGCAAAAGATTTTCAGCCCAAGACAGACTGGAAGGCAGACAGGATAAGTCTATCACACTGGACTCAGAGCAGAGCACAACCCAACCTTGGCCACACAGCACAGAACTGGAATAGGCTTCAGGGCACGGAGCCACAGGTAGCAGTTGTGTTTCCCAGATTTCTCAACCCATATATAACAAAGTCAGCTTCAAAAGTCAGTAATAAAACTCTTTAACCGCTGCAGCAGCATTCACTTTAGGAACTCTCAGCCTAAAGACATAACAGGAATCCAGCAGCTGATTTGGAACTCAGCCCTGAGTGGAGGTCCTGGGGTGAGGAATAGCACTGGTGCTGATGTGGTAAAGCTGGTGGTGGCTGTGGAGAGGGAATCGTACTCACAGATCCTGGAGAAAAAAGAGTGCTTGTGGTTGCTCACAGACAAGAACACAGGCCAGGAAAAAAGTAAACTCCTCTCCTTTGATTGTGCCATCTTGAAGGAGCTGAGAACTTACATGTTCTTAGAATATACCCTCCACTTGACAGAGAATTCAAAAATCAAGTAACTGACTGGGAAAATGCCTGGAAAAGAAAAAAAAAATAAGACTAGAGAAGGCTACTTTCTTAATGAAAGGGTATTTTCTTTCATTCTTTCAGATGAGGAGGAACAAAGCATACTGTCAGAGGAATTTATCAAAGTCAAGACTTCTATATCCAAAATATCCAAAGAAATTTCAGTGGTCTCAGGCCATGGAAGAACTCAAAAAGGATTTTGAAAATCAAGTAAGAGAGATGGAGGAAAAATTGGGAAGAGAAATGAGAGTGAAGCAAGAAAATCATGAAAAATGAGTCAACAGTTTGCTTAAGGAGACTCAAAAAATGCTAAAGAAAATAACACCTTTAAAAACAGACTAACCCAAAGCACAGAAGAGCTCCAAAAATGCAATGAGGAGAAGAAGAATCCTTTAAAAAGCACAAGAAATCAAATGGAAAAGGAGATTCAAATGCTCACTGAAGGAAATAATTCTTTAAAAATTAGAATGGAGCAGATGGAAGGTAATGACTTTCTGAAAAGCCATGGAAATACAAAACAAAACTAGAAGTATGAAAAGAAATAGAAGACAATGTGAAATATCTCATTGGAAAAACAACTGACATGAAAAATAGATCCAGCAGAGATAATTTAAAAATTATTGGTCTAACTGAAAGTCATTATCAAAAAAAGAACCTAGACATCATCTTCCATGAAATTATCAAGGACAATTGCAATGATATTCTAGATCCAGAGGGTAAAATAGAAATGGAAAGCATTCATTGATAACCTCCTGAAAAGATCCCAAAAGGAAAACTCTTAGGAATGTTGTAGTCAAATTCCAGAGTTTCCAGGTCAAGGAGAAAATATTACAAGCAACCAGAAAGTATTCAAGTACGGTGGAAATACAATCAGGATAACACAGGATTCAGCAGGGTCTACACGAAAGGATCAAAGGGCTTGTAATATGATATTCCAGAGGTCAAAGGAGATAGGATTAAAACCAAGAACCACCTACCCAGAAAAACTGAGTATAATACTTCAGGGGGGAAAAATGGAATTTCAATGAAAGAGAGGACTTCCAAGCATTCCTGTTGAAAAGACCAGAGTTGAATAGAAAATTTGACTTTCAAATGCAAGAATCAAGAGAAACATGAAAATGTAAACAGGAAAGAGAAGCCTTAAGGAATTCATTAAAGTGTGTGTGTGTGTGTGTGTGTGTATATGTGTGTATACACACATATACACACACATAGACAGAGGGCACAGGGTGAACTGAATATGAAGGGAGAATATCTAAAAAATAAAATTTACTCTTTAATGGTGTGTACTAAGAGTAAGAGAAAGGGGGAGTTAGAGTGTATCAAAACATGTCACATAAAAGATGGAAGAAAGAATTTTTACAATGGATGGTAAGTGGGGGAGAAGAAAGGAAATAATTGAGTCTTACTGGCATGGAATTTGGCTCAAGGAGGGAATAACACACACTCAGTTGGATATGGAAATCCATTTTACCCTGCAGAAAGGCAAGGGGAAAGGAGATAGGAAAGAGAAGATAATAGAAGGGGCAGTAAACTGGGTGAAGTGATAATCAGAAGAAAATATATTGTGCGAGGACAGTTCAAGGGAGAGAATGGAATAAATGAAAGGCAGTATATGACAGAGGGAAATGTGTTCAGTTTTTTACAACATAACTATTATGGAAGTGTTTGCATTACTACACATGTATGACCTACATTTAATTGCCTGTTTTCTCAATGAGGGTGAGTGGGGAAGGAGGTAAAGAATATGGAACTCAAAGCTGTAAGAATGAATGCTAGAAATTGTTTGAGCATGCAACTGGAAATTAAAGTATACAGGCAATGGAGTATAGAAATATGTAGTGCCCTTCAGGAAAATAGAGGGGAAGGGGGATGGAAGAAATGCGGATAATAGAAGGGAGGACAGACTGGAGGGAAGGGAAGATCAGATGCAAGCTGTCCTGGGTTGTGGGGTGGGAAGATATCCAGAAAAATTATTGAATTCAAATTCATGTGGAAGTAAATGTTGAGAACTGAAAAATAAATAAATTACATATTTTTAAAAAACGTACAAGCATAATTACAGGTTTCAGATTCATTGCTTTAAGGTAAAAAAAATGTACATCAGTGTCTTTGAATTCTATATTATCTGTCCACATAGTAGGTACTCAGCTACCATTTATTGAATTGAAATGTTCTTAGAACATTGTTCTTAGAACACATTTTAATAAACATTTTATTTCACGAAATCATAGCACTTATATAGGTTATGAGGAATGTAGTGCATTATATTCTTCGTTTCAAGTACTGTCAAATAATATTATAGAATAAAACAGATTCACGTGAAGCAAGAACAAAAAACCATAACACCAACTACTGCCAACTGAACATGTCTAACTCAATTAATATATGTATATATATGTACACACATATATGTATATGTACACACATATGAATATAATATATATACATATATAAACACATAAATGAACATATCCAACATAAAACTCATTACCTTTCCTCCAACCTTTCCATCTTCCTAACTTCCCTATTTCTTTTGTTTGCATGTATGTTTTTCAGTATGTTAATTTCACAACCTCAAAGTCATTCCTGTCTCCATTCTTACACCTCTCATAATCCATCAATTGTCAAGTTCTGTTTATTCTAATTCTGTGATAAATTATACATCTATTCTCTTCTTTCTACTCTTACAATCACTGGGGCAGCTAGGTGGTGCAGTGGATAGAGCACCAGTGCAGGAGTCAGGAGGACCTGAGTTCAAATCTCACCTCAGACACTTGACACTCACCAGTTGTGTGACCGTGGGCAAGTCACTTAACCCCAAATGCCTCATCCTGGGTCATCTCTAATAATCCTAATGAATATCTGGTCACTGGATTCAGATGACCCTGGAGGAGAAGTGAGGCTAGTGGCCTGCACAGTCCTCCCTCATTCAAAACAAAGTCAAGTGCAGGTCACATCACCATTTCTCTGAGGGTATGGTCTTCTTTGGAAACCAAGGAAGAACACACATATGGTCACCATCCTACTTGAGTCTCTTACCATTTCTTGTGTGGATTATTGCATCATTCTCGTCATATGTTTTCCCGTTTCCATTTTCATCTCATTAAATTATTCTCCAAATATTGGCTAAACCTATATTGCTAAAGTACAAATCTAAACATTGTAAAATATAAAATGCTCCCCTGGCAACTTCTGTTTTCTAGGACAAAATACAAACTCCTTCATTTCACCATTAGGTCATTTGCAAACTCAGTTCAGCTTATTGTTCTGTTTTCTCCACAAATTTTATATTCCAGCCAAATTTACTTGAACGATTTTCCTAATAAAAGATATCCCTTATTCCATTCACATGTGTTTGTTCATGCTTTTATCCCATGTCTGAAATGTATTCCTTATTCATTTCCACCCAGTAGAATCTGTTGCACCCTTCAAATTAGCTCAAATTAAATTTTGCATTTTGTAATGCTCTCTATCTTTTGTTTGTTCATGAATTCTTCCCCTCTTCATAGATCTGATGGGTAGACTGTTCCTTGCTTTTCTAATTTTCTTATGGTATCACCCTTCATATCTAAATCACGTACCCATTTTTACCTTATCTTGAAGTATTGTAGGAGATGTTGGTCTATACCTAGTTTCTGCCATACTATATTCCAATTTTCCTAGCAGTTTTTGTCACTTATTTCTTATCCCAGAAGCTGGAGTCTCTGATTTAATCAAAGAGTAGAATAATATAGTTATTTACTACTGTGTCTTGTGTATCTAACATATTCCACTGATCTATCACTCTATTTTTTAGCCAGAAACAGCTACTTTTGATGATTACAGCTTAATAATATAATTTGAGATCTGTTATAGTTAGACCACCTTCTTTTGTATTTTTTCCATTAATTATTTTGATATTCTTGATCTTTTATTCTTTGAGATGAGTTTTCTTATTTTTACTAGCTTTATAAAATATTTTTGCTAGTTTGGTATGACAATGAATTAAAATAACAGGTAAAATTGTCATTTTTATTATATTAACCCAGCCTACCCATGAGCAATTGATATTTTCTAATTGCTTAGGTATCATTTTATTTTTGTAGAAAGCGTTTTGTATATAATGCCTGGGTTTCTCTTGGCAGGTAGACTACTTTGTATTTTTATACTGTTTACAGTTATCTTAAATGGAAGTTATCTTTCCATCTCCTGATGTGGGGTTTTGTTATATAAAATAATGCTGATGATTTCTATGGATTTATCTTATATTCTGCAACTTTGCTAAAGTTGTTAATTATTTCACATATCTTTTAGTTGATTCTCTAAAGTTCATTAAGTATATCATCATATCAACCACAAAAAGTGATAGTTTTTTTCTCATTGTCCATTTTAACTCTTTTAATTTTTTTCTTCTCATTTCTATAGCTAATATTCCTAGTACAATACTGAATAAAAGGGAAAATAGTGGACATATTTCTTTCACCCCTGATCTTATTGGGAAAGCTTCTTTCTAGCTTATCCCCAATGCTTGCTGTTGGATAGATATTGCTGTTGGATAGATACTGCTTATCATTTGAAGTTATGCTTCTTTTATTTCTATGTTTTCTAGTGTTTTTAAGTGGAATGTGTGCTGTATTTTGTCAAAAGTTTTTTTAGCATCTGCTGAGATAATCATATGATTTTGTTGGTTTTGTTATTGATATGGTCAATTATGTTAATTGTTTTCCCAGTATTGAACACACCCTTCATTCCTGACATAAATCCTACTTGCTCAAAGTGGATAATCGCTGTTACGTATTGCAGTAATTGCCTTGCAAGTGTTTTGTTCAAAATTTTCACTATTCAATAGAGAAATTGAATGTTGTCTTAGCTCTTTCTGGTTTAGGTAGCGCCATATTTATGTCAGAAAGAGAGTTTAGTAGGACACTTTTACCTATTTTTCAAAATAGTTTATATAGTATTGGAAGTAATTGTTCTTTAAATTTTTGATCGAATTCATTTGTGAAACAATGTCCCTTAGAAAGTTAATCAATGACTTGTTCAATTTAATTTTCTCACATGGGGTTATTTAGAGATTTTATTTCCTAATCCCCTAATCTGTCTAATACATTTTTGAAAATATTCATTCATTTTGCTCGGATTGTCATATTTGTTGACATATAATTTGACAAAATATTTCCTAATGATAGCTTTAATTTCTTCTTTATTGTTGGTGATTTCACCCTTTTTATTTTTCATACTGGACACTTATTTTGTTTCTTTCTTTTAAAATCATATTTGCCAATGACTTACCTATTTTATTATTTTTTCTCCTGAAACCTACTCCTAGTTTTGTTTATTAGCTCATTAGGTTTTTTCTTTTTTTCATTTTTAAGGATTTCCAGTTTGACATATAATTGTGGATATTTAATTTGTTCTTTTTACACTTTTTTTCAGTCGAGTGCCAAATTCATTGATTTTCTCTTTCTCTATTTGTTGATATAAAAATTTAGAGAATTACATTTTCCCCTAAGTATTGCTTTGGATGTAACCCATAAATTTTGGTATATTGTCTCATTGTTGTCATTCTCTTTAATGAAATTATTGATTCTTTTTATGGTTTGTTCCTTGACCCACTGATTCTTTAGGATTAGATTAGTTAATTTCCAATTAATTGTTAATATATTTTCCACAGCTATTTATTGAGTGCAATTTTTTTTTTATGTTATGATCCAAAAAGGACGCATTGAAATTTCTGTATTTCTCCAATTGATTTTAAGGTTTTTATGCTATAATATATAGGAAATTTTTAAGTAGGTGCCTTTTTCTGGTTAGAAAACCGTGTATTCCTTTCTATCTTTAATCACTTTTTTTCCAGAGGTCTATCATATCTAACTTTCCTAATATTCTATTAATCTTCTCAGTTTCTTTCTTCTTATTTTTGGTTGGATTTATCAAGTTTTGAAAAGGGCCATTTGAGGTACTCCACTAATATAGTTTTGTTATCTATTACTTCAGCTCAGCTCCATTGAATCCCTCATGTTTTCTTCACACTTATTTTCCCTTTTTAGCTTTTCTTGGGTCTTGATGTTGGAGATAAATTTTTTGTTCAATTTTGGTCTTCTTATGAAAGTGTGAACTCTTTCAATTTCATTGAATAACACTTTTTTCCCTTTAAAGTATTATATTTAATTTCACCACATATGTGGTTCCTGAATGTAGTTCTACCTCCCTGGCCTTTCAGAACATCATTTTCATGATCTCTGAATCTTCAATGTTGCAGTTGCTAGGTCCCGTCCAATCCTGATTGTGGTTCCCAAATATTTGAATTGTTTCATTCTGGCCACTTGTAGTATTTTTGCTTAAAGCTGATAGTTCTGACATCTAGTTATAATGTCCCTTATAGTTTTTATTTTAGGATCTGTTTCCTGAGGTGATTAGGGGATTATTGTAATGTCAATTTGGCCATTTGGTTCCAGAATATCTAGGCAGTTTTCCTTGATAGTTTCTTGGAAGATGCTGTCCAGTTTCTCCTTTTGATTACAGGTTTCAGGTATCTCAATGATTCTAACATTGTCTCTCTTCAATCTATTTTCCAGCTCAGTTTTTTGCCAATAAAGTATTGTGAGTTTTCTTCTATTTTTTCATTCTTTCAAATTTGTTTGATTAATTTTTGATGTCTCATAGTGTCATTGGCTTCCACTTGCCTAATTCTAACATTTAAGGAATTGTTTTTCTCAATTAGTTTTTGTACCTCCTTTTTCATTTAGCCAGATGTACTTCATAAGGAGTTGTTTTCTTCAGTGAATGTGTGTATCTCCTTGTCCATTTGTCCACTTCTACTTTTTAAACAACTGTTCTCTTTTTCCAAGCTGTAGAAACTTTTTTCAAAATATTCTTGCATTTCCCATATTTCTTCACCCAATTTTTCTTCTAACTCTCTTATATGATTTTTAAGCTTCTTTTTTGAGCTTTTCCATGAATTCTTTCTAGTCTTGAGACCACATTTTTGTCTGAGACTTTGTCATCTTCTAAGTTTGTGTTTGGATCTTTCAGTTCACCATAATAACTTTCTATGATCAAACTCCTTTTCATTGTTTTTTTGCTTGTCTTTTTTGGCCTTTTTCCTTTCTTTTAAATTTGTGATGTACTTCCATGATGGAAGAGGCACTTTCTCAGGCCTTTCATGCTGCAGGCTTTTGCTATTTACTTGATGCTGCACTCATGTTTTCCTGAAGTCAATGGGAGACTCTTGAGTCTGGTGCTGAGCTGGGGAAGAGTCTAGTGGAGTGTGGCTGGCACTTCTGGAGGACATAGGGGTCTGACAGTTTACCTGACACAGGTTTGGGGTCTCCGTGCTTGTGTCTGGCATGTGCCCAGGCCAATGGGGTGTTTCTGCATTTCCCCAAGTCTACAATGAAGCATGTGGCAGTATGGCCACTGAAGACTGCCTCTCTGCCCAGGGAATATCTTGAAGCTCGTAGTGGTACTCAGAGGTGAATTCTGGCCATTTCCCCGGCTATACTAAGGCATAGGGGTCCTGGTGTAGGAGTTTGACTATTTTACTACAATGGGGCTCAGGTTTGCTGAAGTCTTCGTGCTGGCTTGCTAAAATGCTTCATGTCTTGGACTCAGATCCACTTTTTCCAGAATGAAACAGACTTTTCCTGCAAAGCTGCTATGTTTCTTGGGCTAAAATATTGTTTTATCCCATTTCTATAGTTCTGTTGTTTCAGAATTTCTTTGGCGGTGTACTTTTATCATTGTTAGGAGGTGGATATAGGAGAGTTATGGTGATTTATTGCTTATTCTGACAACTTGACTCCCAAAAGTCCTCAATAAACATTTATTAAGTCCTTTTTGTGTGCTAAGGATTATGGTATGACCTCAGGATAAAAAGAGACAAAATGAAAGTCTTCATCACTGGTGAATATTCTTTTATCAGGGATGATTGTTGTTAACTTTCCAAGATCTCATGCCTGCATGAGATCTTTCTTCTGGGCATGAATGAATGAGGCAGGAGCAAAGATGGTATGTACTCCGTTTATTTTCAGATAGCTCAGAGTATATATACGCATTCTACTTCCATTCATGTAAGAGGTTTGTAAACACTGTGTGCTGAGCTTACGTGCTTGGCTGCTGTTGTTCTTGCTCAAGATAATTGTGAAGGTTGGTTATTGCATAAGGGTGGTCCGTCATGTAAGGACATGTTGTCTCAAGAGATTCCTCCCGAGGGCATCATGACCCCCGATAACCCGAAAGTTCCAGACCTCTTACAGATTGTAACTCATGCAATATTTATTTATATTAAGAATAAATCTGCACAAAGTGATGGTATGGTCACTAGCACTAGTGAAAGCCTTCAAGTATAATATGGATTTAAATGAATTCTTAAAGAAGACCATGAATTACAGGAGGCAGAAGGAAAGGGAAAATGCACTGCAAGCAAATCATAGAGAAAGCATAAAAATATGAAGACACAAAATAGTATGTTGTGGTTTTAAGTAACATTAAGATGACCAGTTTTTATAAACTGAAGAATGCTTTAAGAGAAATAATGGATAAAGAGTCTGAAAAGGTGTGGGTAGAGTCAGTTTATGAAGTTGTTTAAATGACAGATATTTATATTTATATTTGAAGTTTCTATCTGCAGCTAAAAATAATAAAGAATATAAGAGTCAATTGAGAGGAAAAGGACAAAGGTAGACCAACATTTTAGGAAAATCATTTTCATGTCTAAGTAGATAAGAGTAGGGAGAGACTGAAGGCTGGAAAAATAAATTAAGAGGCTACTGTAATAATCTAGCCAAAAATGAGTGGTCTTATACTAACGTGGTGACTCTTTGGGTAGAGAGAAGGAAACTAAAAGGTACTAGAAAAAACATGGTAGAATCAGCACTATAAGCTTAATTTAACTTTTTTGATGAACAATTTAATCATATATTTCTATACCTCTCTTTTAGTATTTATGATTCCCTTGATATTATTTTCTTTCCATTTATATGTATCTACCCAACTAAATTATAAGCTCTTTAAAGGCAGGATTAACGAGTTATATTTTTTCTTTTTTTTTTTGTATGTAATTGATTTATTTTTCAGTTCTTAACATTCACTTCCACAAGAATTTGAATTCAAACTTTTCTCTCCATCTCACCCCATCCACTCTTTTCTCCAGTCTATCCTCCCTTCTATAACCCACTCTTTTTCCATCCCTCTTCCTCGCTATTTTTCTGTAGGGCAAAATAGATTTCTATATGCCATTGCTGTATAGCTTAATTTCCAGTTGCTTGCTGAAACAATTTTTAACATCCATTCTTAAAGCTTTGAGTTCCACATTCTCTCTCTCCCTACCTCCACACCCACATTGAAAAAAACAAGCAATTGAATATGTCATACATGTGTAACAAGGCAAAGCACTTCCATAACAGCTATGTTGTAAAAGACTAACTACATTTCCCACTGTCCCACCCTGCCCTCCATTTAATCCATTCTCTCCCTTGACCTGTCTTCCCACAATAGTGTTTGCTTCTGATTATCCCTTTCCCCAATTTTCTGTCCCTTCTATTATCTTCCTTCTCCTATCCACTTACCCCTTGCCTTCCTGCAAGGTAAAAGAGATTTCCATATGCACTTGAGTGTGTGCTATTCCCTCCTTAAGCCAAATTCCATGAGAGTAAAGCTCAATTATTTCCTTTCATCCCCCCCCTTCCTGTCCATTGTAAAAGCTCTTTCTTCCATCTTTTATGCGACATAATTTGACATATTCTAACTCTCCCTTTTTCTTACACCTAATACATTCCATTCAGCAGTAAACTTTATTTTTTTAGGTATTCTCCCTTCATATTTAGCTCACCCTGTGCCCTTTGTGTATGTCGATCTAAATATCTCTGTTATATATCTATATCTATTTTGATAGATACAAATAGATATAGATAGATACACACATGTACCCATGTACATGTAGATACCTACATATATACATACACACATACCTAAGTATATGTACATATACATATACATACATGTACATACATATGTGTATATATGTGTATATACACACATACATATACATATATGTGTGTGTTTATATGTATATATTCCCTCTAACTACACTAATACTGAAAAGATTTGATTTTCAAATAACATTTTTTTTTCATTTAGGAATGTAAACACTTCAACTTTAATCAGTTGCTTAAGGTTTTGCTTTCCTGTTTACTTCTTCATGTTTATCTTGACTCCTGTATTTGAAAGTCAAATTTTTTATTCATCTCTGGTCTTTTCTTTTCTTTTCTTTTATTTAATTTACTTTTAACATTCATTTTCACAAAATTTTGGATTCCAAATTTTCTCCCCATTTCTCCCCTCCCCCTGCCCCCAAACACCTAGCATTCTAATTGCCCCTATCACCAATCTGTCCCCTCTTCTATCATCCCTCCCTTCCCTTGTCCCCATCTTCTCTTTTGTCCTGTAGGACCAGATAACTTTTTACATTCCATTACCTGTATTTCTTACTTCCTAGTAGCAAGAACAATACTCAACAGTTGTTCTTAAAACTTTGACTTCCAACTTCTCTTCATCCCTCCCTCCCCACCCATTCCCTTTGGGAAGACAAGCAATTCAATATAGGCCATATATGTGCAGTTTTGCGAATGACTTTCATAATAGTTGTGTTGTGTAAGACTAACTATATTTCCCTCCACCCTATCCTGCCCCCCCATTGCTTCTATTCTCTCTTTTGATCCTGTTCCTCCCCAAGAGTGCTGACTTCAAATTGCTCCCTCTTCCCACTGTGCTCCCTTCCATCATTCTTCCCAACCTGCTTGCCCCCTTCTCCCCCACTTTACTGTATTATAAGATAGGCTTTCATACCAAAATGAGTGTGCATTTTATTCCTTCCTTTAGTCGAATGTGATGAGAGTAAGCTACATGTATTTCTCTCTCCTCCCCTCTTTTTCCCTCCACTGAGAAGTCTTTTGCTTGCTTCTTTTATGAGAGATAATTTGGCCCATTCCATTTCTCCCTTTCTCCTCCCAACATATTTATCTCTCACCGCTTAATTTCATTTTTTTAAGCTATGATCCCATCCTATTCAATTCACTTTGTGCTCTGTGTGTGTGTGTGTGTGTGTGTGTGTGTGTGTAATCCTACCAACTACCCAAACACTGAAAAGTTTCAAGAGTTACATATATTGTCTTTCCACGTAAGAATGTAAACAGTTCAACTTTAGTAAGTTCCTTATGACTTCTCTTTGCTGTTTAGCTTTTCATGCTTCTCTTCATTCTTCTGTTTGAGAGTCAAATTTTCTTTTCAGCTCTTTCTTTTCATCAAGAACGTTTGAAAGTCCCCAAATTCATTGAAAGACCATTATTCCCCCTGAAGTGTTATACTCAGTTTTGCTGGGTAGGTGATTCTTGGTTTTAGTCCTAGTTCCTCTGATTTCTGGAATATCATATTCCACACACTTTGATCCCTTAATGTAGAAGCTGCTAGATTTTGTGTTATCCTGATTGTATTTCCACAATACTTGAATTGTTTCTTTCTAGCTGCTTGCAATACTTTCTCCTTGACCTGGGAACTCCGGGATTTGGCCACAATGTTCCTAGGAGTTTCTCTTTTTGGATCTCTTTCAGGTGGTGATTGGGTGGATTCTTTCAATATTTATTTTGCCCCCTGGTTCTAGAATATCAAGGCACTTTTCCTTGATAATTCCTGAAAGATGATGTCTAGGCTCTTTTTTTGATCATGGCTTTCAGGTAGTCCCATAATTTTAAAATTGTCTCTCCTGGATCTATTTTCCAGGTCAGTTGTTTTTCCAATGAGGTATTTCACATTATCTTCCATTTTTCATTCTTTTGGTTTTGCTTAGTGATTTCTTGGTTTCTCATAAAGTCATTAGCCTCCATCTCTTCCATTCTAATTTTTAAAGAACTCTTTTCTTCAATGAGCTTTTGGGCCACCTTTTCCATTTGGTTAATTCTGTTTTTGAAAGCATTCTTCTCCTCATTGGCTTTTTGAATCTCTTTTGCCAGTTGAGTTATGCTATTTTTAAAGGTGTTACTTTCTGCAGCAATTTTTGGGTCTCATTTAGCAAGGCGTTGACCTGCCTTTCATACTTTTCTTGCATCTCTCTCATTTCTCTTCCCAATTTTTCCTCCACCTCTTTAAGATTGATTTTCAAAATCTTTTTTGAGCTCTTCCATGGCCTGAGACCATTAAATATTTATTTTGGATGTTTGGGATACAGAAGTCTTGACTTCTATGTCTTTCCCTGATGGTAAGCATTATTCTTCCTCATCTGGAAGGATGGGAGGAGATATCTGTTCGCCAAGAAAGTAACCTTCTATGATCTTATTTTTTTTCCTCCTTTTTTGGGCATTTTCCCAACCAGTTACTTGACTTTTGGGTCCTCTGTCAAGAGTAGGGTACACTCTGGGAATCTGTGAGATCTCAGTTCCTCTTAGGTGGCAGAATTAAGTGTGTACTGCTCTGGATTCAGAGAGGGACTTTTATATCCAGAATCTTAGCAATTACCTCTCCATAACTACCTAGCTTCCACTTCTACCAAGTCAGCACTGGGGTCTCATTTTTATATAAGCTGGATGGGCAGTGCCACCATTCAGTGTGAGACAAAGACCAGCTCCCTTAGGTCCTCCACCTAGGGCTGAGGTAAGACTCAGCTCTTCAGTGCCCCCAGGGGTTGCTATGCTCCAAAAAGGAGCGGTCTATACAGGCTGCTGTGCACCCTCTGTGGCTGCTGCCTGCTGCTGGAGCTATGGGAAGGCCCTTCTCCCTTCCTGGCCAGCTGATAAAACCCCTTCATTGACCTTTGGCGCCTGTAGTTTGAGGGATCTGAGGACCTGCTGCTGTGACTGGGGAATGTGCCCCCAAGGCGTCCTTCTCCCAGAGTCTCATCACGCTGCACTGCACGGCCAAGGCTGGGGTAGGGTCCACGCTCCACTCTGCGTCTGGTGCAACTGATGTTTCCGTGGGCCTTTCAGGTCACTGTCGGCTGGAAATCTCCTCCATTCTGTTGTTCTCCACTTCTGCTGCTCCAGAATTTGTTGAGAGTCCCTCTCTACAGGTATTTTGTGGGCTGTGTGGGGATTCCCTGTGTAAGTGTGTCTTTCTAGTCTGCCATCTTGGCTCTGTGCATCTCTTGTCTTTTCAGCAACAATGCTTGGAAGTCCTCTATTTCATTGAAATTTCATTTTTCCCCTGAAGTATTATGCTCACTTTTGCTGTGTAGGTGATTCTTGATTTTAATTTTATCACCTTTGACCTCTGGAATATCACATTCCAAGCTCTTTGATCCCTTAGGGTTGATGGTGCTAAATCCTGTGTTATCCTGAGTATTTCCACTATACTTGAATTCTTTCTGGCTGTTTCTAATATTTTCTCCTTGACCTGGGAACTCTGGAATTTGGCTACAATTTTTCTAGGATATTTCCTTTTGGGATCTCTTTCAGGAGGTGATCAGTGGATTCTTTCAATATCTATTTTACCCTCTGGTTCTAGAATATCAGGGCAGGTTTCCTTGATAATTTCTTGGAAAATGATGTCTAGGCTCTTTTCTTTTTTGAGCATAGATTTCAGATAGACTGATAATTTTAAAGTTATCTCTCCTGGATCTATTTTTCATGTCAGTTGTTTTTACAATGTGATATTTTTTTTCTATTTTTTCCCTCTTTTGAGTTTGTTTTTTAATTTCTTGGTCCATAAATTCATTAGCTTCCACTTGCTCCATTCTAATTTTTAAAGAATAGTTTTCTTCAGTGAGATTTGGAATCTCCTTTTCAATTTGGACAATTCTGCTTTTTAAAGCATTCTTCTTCACATTGGATTTTTGGACCTCTTTTGCTTTTGAGTTAGTCTATTTTTAAAGGTGTTATTTTCTTCAATATTTTTTGAAGCTCCTTTAGCAAGCTGTTGCCTCAGTTTTCATGATTTACTTGCATTGCTCTCACTCCTCTTCCCATTTTTCCTCCACCTTTTTTACTTGATTTTCAAAATCCTTTCTGAGCTCTTCTATGGCCTGTGACCATTGCATATTTTTTGGAGATTTTGCATGTAAAAACCTTGACTTTGATGTCTTCTTCTGATGGTGTGCTTTCTTTTTCCTCATCCAAAATGATGTAAGAAAATACCTGTTCACCAAAAAAATAATCTTCTCAAGTCCTGTCTTTTTTTCCTCTTTTTTGCACTTTTCCCAGCCAGTTACTTGACATTTGAATCCTTTGTGAAGTGGAGAGTGTACTCTAGGTATCTGTAAATACTCAATTCCTCCAAGGTGTCACAATCAAGGGATAGGAGTTTACTCCTTTCCTGGCTTGTACTCTCGTCTGTGAGCAAGCACAAGTGCTCTTTTCTTGAATCTGTGAATAGAACTCCCTTTCCATACTCACCATCAAATCCACCACGCCAACAGTCCTTCTCACCCCAGGACCACTCTCAGAACTGAGACTCAGCTCAGCCATTCTATTCCCCTAAGCTCTTTAAGCTAAGGGCTCCAAAAGTGAATGCTGCTGTCACAGTCACTGCCCCTGCCTTGGGGGCAGGGATAGCACTCACCTCTTACCCAGGTCAAAGAGCTTTCTTACTAACCTTTGAAATAGTCTTTGGGGTTTGTGGGTTGAGAAATCTGGGAACCACAGCTGGTACATGTGTTTCTGTGCCCTGAAGCCTGTTCCAGAAGTATCCATACCCCACTGCCAAGGCTGTGATAGACTCTTTCTGTCTATCTTCCAGGGTTTCTTGGGTTGGAAATCTCTTTCAATCTGTACTTTTGTGACTTCTACTTCTCTAAAATTTGTTTAGAGTCCTTTCACAGGCATTTCATGGACTATGGAGCTAGAGCAGGTCAGTCTTTCTACTCTGCCATCTCGGTTCTGAGTCCAGAGTCTCAACTCACAAACAAATTCCTGGCTTCACTAAAGCTAGTTTAGTAGGCTTTGTTTGTTTGTTTGTTTGTTTGTTTCTTGACTTCAGAATGAGTTCCACTTTTTAATCTATTCCTTTCAATAACCAGAGATTTTCTTTTAATTGAGGAAGGAAGGGGTGTGTGTGTGTGTGTGTGTGTGTGTGTGTGTGTGTGTGTGTGTGTGTGTGTGTGTGTGTGTGTGTGTATCTTAAGTTTTGGGCATTTTTCCCCTCATATTTACAGGCTGGATCTGAGGTAGTTAATTTTCTTCCCCAAGGAAATTCTTCCTCTACACATAACCATAAAAATCTGAGGTAAGGAAGACTTATTGCAGGCTCATTTTGCTCCATTTTTTTTCTTAGAATAATGTCTCATTTTGACATGCAATTATTCAAATATTTATTTCTTTTGTAAAAACTATATGAAGTGACTTGAAAGTCATAGTGCCAAATATTAGAAATCAAAACAGAATCCCTGAATTTGTCTCTATTCCTTGATATTGGACTATGTAGACAACAAACAAATATTCCTTTTATATAATAGCCACTTATTCACAATCAGATTTTTTGCCTATTTTGTATGTGTGTGTTGAAGCATCTGATCATAATGATTTAGGAAGTATTCTAAACTGTAAAATTTACTTTCTTTTATTCTAAACCAGTCAACTCCTCTGACTTTATTTTTCCCTTGTATTTTGAAGTTAATAAACATTTTTTGGTTCTTTATGAGTCAGAGACTCATGAGTTTTTATTTTTACTATTATTATTATCATTATATTATTATTATTTTATTTTTATTTTTTCTTTTTAATTGAATTATTTTACTTGTTTTCAGTGTTTGACACTCACTTCCATATATCTTCGATTTTTTTCCATTCCCTCCTCCTTATTCCTCACTCCCTTCCTGAGACAGTGTACAATCTTATATAGGTTCTCCATGTACATTCCTTTAAATGCATGCTGCATACAAGAATTAAAATGAATGGGAGAAACCATAAAACAAAACAAAACATAATTCAAAAGAAAATGATCTGTTTCTATCTGTGATCAAATTCCATTTTTTGAAAAGCTTTAAATTTGTTATTTTGATTTTTTAAAGTTAACATTGAACAAAGTATTTCTGGAAAACTGGGCTGTGAACTCCATTCTTCCATATACATCTCTGTTAACTTTAATCGTCCCCGTAGATTACTAAAGTAATTTTGGATATAACCCATATCCCACAGCAAATTTTGCACGGTCACTGACTACATACAATCCTGAAGGTTAAAAGCAAAAGAATCATGTTCTCAATTTGATTCATTGCCTCTACACCTGAAGTTAGTTACTCTAAGAAAATCAATACACAAAACTTATATTTGTCTCACAACAGAAATTCCCCTAATCTTGACCATGTAATTGGAGCTCTCATATAATCATAAAGAGCTAACATTACTAAAGCACTACTGGGTCCATAGGATGTGGAATACTGTCCCACTCCATTCTTCATGAAAAGACCACACTATTTTGTACACAGGTATCCAGTTTAGGCGGTGTTCAGGCCTGGGGAAGTCTGGTTTCTAATAAGAAGGTGCAAGTTCCCTTTCTCACATGCTTCATATTATTAAATGTCTTTTGAAGTAGATAAATTCTTAAATCTTCGCTTAAGGCTCAAGCCTAGATTTCACTTAAAATGTAAATTTACAAAAGTACTCAACTTAAAATAGGAATCAGGTGTGGAACAGGTATTTTATTTTGGCACATAAAAGACTCAAGAGAACAACTTAAAACAAGATTCATTAATTTAGCATTCAAACACTGCTGGGAAGCTAATATGTAAACCTCATCAGAAGATAAAGTACTTTGCCACATTTCTACTTAGGCTTTTTTTTTTCACCTCAGCCCCAAACTCTTCAAACTACTTCCAAATACATATTACTTGCAAAATGTTCAAGCTTGTTCTAACCATTTTATCAGTGTCTTTCTTCCCCAAGAGCACTGTAGTATTTGCCAGGAAATCCAACCTAAGCTATGATTCAAACACTTCTTAAATTCACAAAGTTGGCTACAAAAGTTGTACACTTCATCTTGGGATAGATATTCATTTGCCTCATATCAAGAAAGGAATCACAAAGTAGATGAGGCAGGCAGACAAGTAGATATAATCATAATTAATTGAATGACTGTGTTTATTCATATATGGACATGATTTTCATCATGCTCCACCCTCATTGGAAAGTTCAAACTTACATCATCTTCCAAATGATGTAATATGGCACTGGTAATGTGTCATGAGTTAGAAGGAGGAGCAAAAGATACCTTAGGGTTTGCTATTTCATGCTCAAATATCAAGGTTTTTCAGTGTTGGGTAACCCCATAGAGACAGCATGATAGTGATTTTGTGATCTCAGACTCACCAAAACAATGAGTCACACATATCCCTGTAGACTCTAAAAGTTTCCTAGGCAACTATAGGTATATGCTTCCTGGGATGAACCCTGAACTCCAAATTTATGTCTGCTAGATCAAAGCACACTATATTTTACTTTTTTGCATTTCTTTGTGTTTTCTTTCACAACATGACTAATATTTTGCATAATTAATTACACGTGTAAAACCTATATCAAATTTCTTACTATATCAGGGACAGAAGAGGGGAGGCAGCATGAAAATTTGCAAAACAAAATTAAAGGAAAAACATGAATGTTGAAAACCTACTTTCACATGTAATTGGGAAAATATATTGTAAAAAAATAATGAGTTAATGTCTAATACAAAGGCAGCCATGAGTACACGTGGTAAGAAAGTTTTTATTTAATCCATGGAAAACTTAGACAATGAAATGGATTCACAGGAGCCCTTAAAATGATACAGAAAGTTCCCAAATATGCTATCTGCTCCCTTTAGAAGGGAACTATACTTGGGGTTGCCACTGGGGTAAAACTTTGAAATTTTCACAAACTTCTTACCTTTTCACTGGGTCATATCCAGTCAATATTAGCTTAAGTAGCACTTTTCTCAAATTATATCCAGAAAATAAAGACGTTTGGGGACTGATGAAATAGCAATCTCCTTTCCATCAGACTTGGAAAAATTCACTGATTTAGTTCTCTAGTCAGATTGCTTCTCAGGGATTTTGAGTGTTACACACTTTCTCCAGGGAAAGCTTTCCATCAAGAACTTAGGAGTTTTTTTCATTTTATTTTATTTTATTTGTTTTCAGTGTTCTATGATCACTTCCATATGTCTTAGATTTTTTTCCCCTCCTTCCCCCCTCCTTTCCCCCTACCTCCCCATTCCCTTCCTTAGACAGCATATAATTTTAAATAGGATCTACACATACATTCCTATTAAATACTTTTTCACCTTTGTCATGTTGCATAGAAGAGTTAAAATAAATGGGAGAAATCATAAAACAAACCAAAGCATAATACAAAAGAAAATGATCTGCTACATTTTGTGATCAGATTCCATAGGTATTTCTCTGGATGTGGAAGGCTGCCAGCAACTGGTGGATCAGAGGTGCTGCATTTGATTGAAAAGAAAGAGATAAGAGTAGTGGGGGCTAGGGGAGCCTGTACCATCTGTACATGACTGGTTTATTGATCTCAGGGTCAAGATTTATATACTCTCTCAAGCAAGCCAGCAAGGTTATTCTCATGAGAATATTTTTAGTTTAGATCTTTTACTTCCATATCTTAGTTCCTTCTGGATAATAACCTCAGGGTACACAATCAGGGTCAGGACAATCTCATCCTTGCTTATCAGGAGTGGGATGGTGGGCCAATCCTGAGAACGTCAGCCTTTATACAAGTCTCAAGTAAAACCTGGACAGTACCTCACATTTAGGACTCCACCAGTACTGGCCCTCTAGAGAAGGCATTTTGCCTTAAGAGACCATTGGGAATTTTTTGTCTTTCTTTGCATTGCAATGAAGTTCTAAGTCTACCAGAAAAAAATCCTCACAAAATGTGGTTGTTCCTGTGTATAAAGTTCTCTTGGTTCTGCTCCTTTCACTCAGCATCAGTTCATATAAGTCTTTCTAGGCATCTCTGAAGTCTTCCTGTTCATCATTACTTATAGCACAATAGTATTCCATTACATTCATATGCCACAATTTATTCAGCCATTCCCCAACTGATGGGTATCCACTTGATTTCCAGTTTTTGGCCACCACAAAAAGTGCTGCTATAAATATTTTTGTACACTTGGGACCCTTTCCCATTTTTATGAGCTTTTGGGGATACAGTCCTAGAAATGGTATTGCTGGATCAAAGGGTATTCAAATTTTTGTAACCTTTTGGTCAGAGTTCCAAATTGCTCTCCAGAATGGCTGGATCAGCTCACAGCTCCACCAACAATGAATTAGTGTTCCAAGTCTCCTACATCTCCTCCAACATTTATGATCTTCCTGTTCTATGGTGTTAGTCAATCTAATAGGTGTGATGTGGTATCTCAGAGTTGTTTTGATTTTCATCTCTCTAATCAATAGTGATTTAGAGTATTTTTCATATGACTTTCATATGACACCTTTAAATTCTTCCTCTGAAAACTGCCTGTTCATATCCTTTGACTATTTTTCAATTAGGGGAAGTTCGGAACCCTAATCCATGAATTCTTACATTTGATAGCTCTTAAACGTGGAGTCACTTGTAAGGAGACTCTCAACATTGATGCAGCTCAGGAAATCTCTCTTCTCTATTTAAAAAAAAAACAAAAAAAACTCCCTACACTCATAGATCATACTACGTAGGGAATTTAAAGTCTATTTCTAACCTCATATAGGAACCATTCTCACAGGCCAACTAGACATATCTGTCTGTTGCTTCTTTAAATTTCTGCAGGAAATCTATCAACACTTTATTTTATTTTTGTTATAATTTAGATTGGAAAAATTCACTGTCAGAAACTTTCTTCTCAATCCACCGGCAAACACAGGAAAATTCCCCATGCCTCTAATCTAAAGCAGCCCACTATAAGTTCTGAAGGAGAAGGGAGTAGGGAGGAAGTCATTGCAGGTATTTGCTTTTTCCCCCAAGGACCAGTTAGATGCTGCTTCATGTTGATTTGTCTTATGAACAGAATTAGATTAGAAGAATCCAAAATGAAGATGATTTGGCCTTTCAGCTTGCTTTTATGTATCATACAGTTATACTTTTTCTAATAAAAATCACTCTTCTGGAGGGTCAGCCAATCAAATATCTCTGAGGTAACTTTTTTCACTGGGAACTAATCAGGTATTCTTGACCTTTTCAGTAGGACCTCGGTGGTTATTCCCACATTCTCCTATATCCCTATCACCCCAAAATAAAGTCCATGCCTATATTTCCATCAACTCGATTGGAGAACTTATTAAATGGATCAGGGCATTCCTTCAGGTGGATTGGAGGCAAAAAGTCCCCTACTCAATCCTCCTTACATTTTTAAGAACTGTTACTTGTTTTCCATTTATTTTTCTGTTCTGGTAGAGAGGGCCGAGTGGTTGCCACAGTAACAGATTTCTTTCTCCAATGCATTTTTACTTTCATCAGATGTTCAGCTGACAGTATAGTTCTGCCTTCTGATTGTCTGATTTTCATAACTACAGCTAATTACAAAACTTGCAACAATTCCCATCTGCTGCCCTAAAGGTTAATACAAAAACATGTACCACGGGAGAGAAATGTATATTGTAAAAATTTCTTTGAGAGAACAGAGAAAAACAAAGCAATTACATTTTCAAACTTGTAGTTTAAAAAATGAATTAAAATTTTAAATTCTTCATAGCTATTAGGTTTGTAACATTCCTTTGGGCAATGAGAAAATGTTACATCTTTTTTCCCTGTCTTTTCATTCTTCTCTATCACTCTTCAACTGAGATTCCCTGAAGAATATCCAGAAGAATAATCGCTTTTATATCATGTAATAAATTGTTGTCATTTTTAAGTACAAAATGCAACTCCTGGGTTTAGGGAAGAGTATTTACAGATTTCATATAAATGAGTAGCATTAACTCTCTTTTTTTTCATGGAAGATGGAGTTTCCTTTGACCATATATTAATTGACAAGGGCATAATATTTGAGAATGGAACAGAATATGGATTTTACGATACTATGCTTTATTTGAAAATATTGTTTAGCTTTTAAGCCTATCACTCTTATGTTTCTCAAGGTTTCTATGGAAACAGCCCAACTCATGAACTTCACGATTTGTTTCCTCCTACACATTTTTTTTTGAACAGGGATACTTCATTGCTCACCTTTCATATGAAACACACCGTTAGCCATTTTCTTTTACAACTTGACAGTACACAAAAACCCAGCAAAAAATATCATGTGGATTTCAGCAGTGAATAATATAAACCATCAACTTAGCCAGTTTTTTGTCTTCTACTGCAATAATTTAAGGGCCTCCTCCACTAGGAAATACACATCTTCCTACTTGATAGTGTATTTCTTCATTTACAAAAAGGAAAACAAAACCACAAAAAAGCAGCCCTCCAAAAAAGAACTATCTTATGTAAGACATATTTCAGTTTGCTGATCCAGCTAGTTAAACTGAAGTGAAACTGAGATTGTAGGGAGAAATTGTTTAAGATGGATGAAAGTTGTTTGGCATTGCTATACTTACCAATATGCCTAGATACCAGAAATTCACAACTTAGCTTCATTTAATGATATTTGGATATTTTGGTCATATCAAGGTCTTTAAAGTTGAGAAAATGGTAGCTTTTAATTAACAGAAGATAATGTTACTGACCATGCTTTATGATCAGAAGAGCTCATATAATAGAAACATGCTTACCACTTCTATAGTGAAGTAAATGTGAACACTCTGAACATAAAAGACCAATTATTAACAGCAAAACTTTACTGGGAAAATGTGTGCCAGAATGTGTAAGCAGAATACAAAAAATAAATCATTAATATAAAAAAGTCAAAATCTACAATGAAGCTAAGAGAATACTTATTCTCAGACTTACACGTTGAAACCATCACTGATACATTCCAAGCAATTTCTTCAAAACATGCATATTCTAGCCGTAGTATTAGTATAACTCTTAAAATAACATAACTATTTGTGTTCTTGTAAATTTTGGTAAAAAGTATAAACTTATCAAGTACAGAGTATCAACTAAATCCTTTTTTTAAAAAATGGAATTGCATATCAATTTATAGTTTCTTATTTAAAATTAGAATTTTTGTACATGTCGTCTCATATTTCACTAGATATTTAATCCTCCATAAACTTTCACTCCTCTCACACTCTGCTGGTACTTGGTGGGCCATCATCACTCTACAAATTTAATCTATAGTAAATAGTCAGAAAATATGAATTTACTTTGCCTTCTCTGACATTGTTTTGCTTAACATTGTACTAGTGTCCCTTTATGTTTTCTTTCACTTTATGTCTCTCAGTCTCCAGGTTAAGAAAAAAGGCAGAATAAGAAAAATGATGTACTCTTTTCTAGGTAAGCACATTTAATTAGTAATGCTTATTAATTAGTGTAATAACTTCAACACTGAACTTAAAAAATTATGATATTTCACTTTTAGGAATTCATATATACATTTCAACTTACTACCTGGTTTTCCCCTCAGAAACACTGAAAAAGTCAACAGCCTTTATTTATCTATGTTTAGACTCAATACTTTCTTTAATTATTACATCCAACCACCTAGCTTCCTCCACTTGTTCATTGATTCATTCTCTTAAGTGCTGAAAGAGAAAGAGGTTTAGATTAGATCTCAACCCCATTAAAATTACCATTTAGTATTCATGAAACAAGATGCAAATTCATATAACTAAATCATTACTTGATAAATGCATCTATGATGGTGGGTGAATATATGGAAAATTCTGGGAGGGGGGCTGATTGAGGCAATGTGTGTATTACTGCTGAGAAGTTTGCAGGTTTAGATGAAATTCCCTTAATTGATGATAGTACTAAAAGAACTAGTGACTGAAGCCATGTACAAAAAGAAAATGCATATCTCTTCACCTTTCCCTTTCCTGATACTCTTTTGTGTGGAAAATAGTATATTTTGTCTCTTGGTTTCTGTACGTTGAAGTAGGGATGTTACTCCCCCTTTGGACAAATGATTCAAATAGGCAACTTTGTGCCTGGGTCCTTTGGTCAATATTCCATGCTCTATTTCCTTAATGAAGTGATTGATTATAACACTTAAAATTAACATGTATAGGCTTCGAGCCAATTGTATCAGTTTAAAAGTTTTGAAAGTCAAGTAATAAATAAGATGGAATTTTAAACATCTTAAATAATTTGCAAAACTTCCCAAAATAAGAATTATGAAAAAGTGGCAATTTGTAATTGTCTCTCTGGCCAACATATGAAGAAGTTGAAAAGTTGACAACTGGATTAAATAGCAAAAAAAAATGAATTCCAATCCCTATTGAGTTTACTCAACACCACTTCTCCCATTACCCCTCATGACCTGGTAAGGTGGCACAACTTGACTAAGAGGCTTATGCTCTGGGATCTCTGCATAAATTCCCTGCTAGAACTATAATCTCTGCCAGTATATTCTGCTCTTGCTCTCATCTCACCATTCTGTGGCAGAAAGCAGAAGACCTCAACCAATTCTCCATCCTTGAATGTACTGGACAAACATAACTAGATGAATCTAACATCAAAATGAGAGAAGTGAAAAAATGAGCCATACAGAAATATGGAGGGGGAGAGAATGAAATTACTCAAATAATTCATGTTGGGGGTGGAGCCAAAATGACAGAGTAGAAAGATGCACTTCTAGAAGCTCCTTTCCCACAGTCCATAAATTACATGTAAAAAAATGACTCTAGACAAATTCTGGAGCAGCAGAAGCCACAAAACGACAGAGTGAAAGAGATTTCCAGCCCAAGGCAACCTGGAAGGCAGATGGGAAAGGTCTATCACACTAAGGATGGAGTTGAGTGCAACCTGGCCTTGGCCATGCCTCAGCAGGGACAGGACAGGAGTGGACTTCAAGATATCACAAACAGCAGCTGAGATTCCTAGATTCCTCAACCCCCAAATCGCTAAAGCAGCTTCAAAGGTAACTGAGAAAGCTCTTTCACCTGTGGAATAACGGAGCAGGGTTCTCCTGTCCTGGGCCGGCCCCAGGTGGCCCCAGGCCATGGCACCTTCCATTGTTGGAGCCCTGGCCAAAAGATCCGGAAGGAATTGAGCTGCAGATATGAATCTCCACCCTGAGTGGCAGTCCTGGAGTTAGGAGGAGGAGCGCTGATTGGAGTGGTGGAGCTGGTGGAGGCTCTGGAGAGGGAATTCTACTGGCATATCTTGGACAGAAAAGAGTGCTTGTAGTTGCTCCCAGACCAGAGTGCAGATCAGGAGAGGAGTAAACTTGTCTTCCTTGATTGTGCCACCTTGGAGGAACTGAAAACTTACAAGTCCCCAGAGTATACTCTCTTCTTGACAAAGGCCTTCAAAGTCAAGTTACTATCTAGGAAAATGTCCCCGAAAGGGAAAAGCAATAAGACACTAGAAGGTTGCTTTCTTAGTGAGCAGATATTTTGTTCCATCCTTTCTGATAAGGAAGAACAACACATAGCATCAGAGGAAGACCTAGATGTCAAGGCTTCTGCAATAAAAGCCTCCAAAATAAACATGCAATGGTCTTAGGCCATGAAAGAGCTCAAAACAGATTTTGAAAATCAAGTAAGAGAGGTGGAGGAAAAATTGGGAAAAGAAATGAGAGTGATGCAAGAGAATCATGTAAAGCAAGTCAACAGCTTGCTAAAGGATAGCCCAAAAAATGCTGAAGAAATTAAAACCTTTAAAAATAGACTAACTCAAATGCCAAAAGAGGCCCAAACAGTCAATGAGGAGAAGACTGCTCTAAAAAGCAAAATTAACCAGATGGAAAAGGAGGTTCAAAAACTCACTGAAGAAAATAGTTCTTTAAAAATTAGAAAGGAGCAGATGGAAGCTGAGAAACCAAGAAATCACAAAACAAAATCAAAAAAATGAAAAAATAGAAAACAATGTGAAATATCTCATTGGAAAAACAACTGACCTGGAAAATAGATCCAGGAGAGACAATTTAAAAATTATTGGACTACCTGAAAACCATGATCAAAACAAAAACCAAAACATCACCTTTCAATGAAATAATCAACAAAAACTTCCCTGGTATTCTGGAACCAGAGGGTTAAAGAAGTAATGAAAGAATTCACTGATCACTTCCTGAAAGAGACCCGAAAAGAAAAACTCCTAGGAATATTGCAGCCACATTCCAGAATTCCCTGGCCAAGGAGAAAATATTCCAAGCAGTCAGAAAGAAACAATTCAAGTATTGTGAAAATAAAATCAGGATAACAGAGAATCTGGTAGCTTCTACCTTAAGTGATCAAAGGGATTGGAATATGATATTCCAGAAGTCAAAGAAAGTAGGGTTAAAACCAAGAATCACCTACCCAGCAAAACTGAGTATAACACTGCAAGGGAAAAAAAAATGGCTATTCAATGAAATAGAGCATTTTGAAGCATTCTTGATGAAAAGCCTGGAGCTGAATAAAAAATTTGACTTTCAAACACAAGAATCAAGAGAATTTGAGAAAGTAAAAGGAAAGAGAAATCATAAGGGGCTTGCTAGATTTGAACTCTTTGTATTCTTACACGGAAAGATAATATTTGCAACTCTTGAAACTTTTCTCAGTATTTGGGAAGATGGAAGGATTATAAAAATACATGCATATATGTATGTATATATGTATTATATGTATATCTATGAAGATATGTGTATATGTATATAGATATACATGTATATGTATATATGTCTATATCTATATCTATCTATGTAACTCCATATATATATGCATATATATATATATATATATATATATATATATATATATATAGAGAGAGAGAGAGAGAGAGAGAGAGAGAGAGAGAGAGAGAGAGAGAGAGACAAAGGGCACAGAGTGAGTTGAATAGGAAGGGATGATATTTAAAAAATTAAATTAAGGAATGAGCAAGGAATATAATGGAAGGAGAAGGGGAGAAATGGAATGGGGAAAATTATCTCTCATAAAAAGTGGAAGAAAATGGTTTTTTAACGGATGGAAAAAGGGGAAGATGAGAGTGAAGAAGTGAAGCTTACTCTCATCACATATGGCTTAAAGAGGGAATAACATGCACACTCAATGTGGTATGAAAATCTTTATTATGCTACACGAAAGTAGGGGAGAAGGGGATGAGTAGATTGTGGGGGTGATGGTAGAAGGGAAGGCAAATGAGAGGAGGGGTTAATTAGAAGTAAACACTTTTGGGGATGGGTAAGTTTAAAAGAGAGAATAGAAAAAATGAGGGAGAAGGATAGGATGGAGGGAAATATAGTTACTCTTTCACAACATGATTATTATTGAAGTTTTTAGCAAAACTACACATATATAGCCTTTATTGAATTGCTTGTCTTCTCAATGAGTATGGGTATGGTGAGAGGGAGAGAATTTGGAACTCAAAGTTTTAGGAATGAACGTTGAGAATTGTTTTTGCATGAAACTTGGAACTAAGAAATACAGGTAATGGGATATAGAAATCTATCTTGCCATACAAGAAAAGAGAGAAGATGTGGATAAGGGAAGGGAAGGGTGTGATAGAAGGGAGGGTAGAGTAGGGGAAGGGGTAATCTGAATGCATGGTATTTTGGGATGGTGGGAGGGGAGAGCTGGAGGGAAAATTTGAGACTCAAAGTCTCGTGGAAATGAATGTTGAAAACTAAAAATAAATAAATAAATTGGAAAAAAATAATTCAACTTTCAAAAACAAAAAGGATTGACATTACTCAAGATACCAAGGGGAACAAAAGTGAATAAAACATGCACAAAAAGTACCATGTAAATCAGGACCAAAGATGTTAAAAGTGAGGGAAACTAGTCATGTACCAAAGCATGTGAAAGATACAAATATGCTGACATGAACATTGTAAGAAAAATGGAAATTAAACCAACAGTTCATGAAGTAAAGAATTTCTTGGATTCTCAAGAGACTGATATGGGATATTCTGAAATGGTTAAAGAGAGAAATAAGCATAAGGAGACAGAACATTAGTTCTGCACAACACAAATAATTTGGAAAATAGAAAATTAATCCACAGAGGCAAATCCCTTCAATGAAATGAAAGAAAGATCACTCAATTTGCAATTCAAAAATAAAGAAGTTCACAATAATCTGGAAGAAGAGAAGCAGAAATCAGTAATTCTGGAAGAAATCATGGTTGCTTCACAAACAACATAAATGGATCTCAATATGCATAGAAAGCACTTATAGACCTTTGGTTTCCTAGAAGAACGGTAGGGGAAAAAAACCTGAAAACGAAAATGCAAGGAATAAAATAAGAAAACTGCCCCACTACTCTTTAAGGCAGAAAATAAAGTAATAATCAAAGTAACCTACAGTTACCTTTAGGAAAATAAAACAAAAGCAAATAAACAAACATAAAATAAACAAACAAAAAAATAAAACCCTATGATGTAAGATGTCCAATGGTTACATTAAATAATTCCACTGAAAAACAAATGTGCAAGAGATCAGAAGGAAGCACTTCAAATACTAGGAAAAAAATCAAATAACATAAGACCACTTTGGACCCAGAGAAAAAGATAGTCAAGATGGCGAAGTAGAAAGACGCACATACACATAGCTCCCAACACACAAAACACAGAATGGCTAGAGGGGACCAAGACAGGGCGAATTCTGCACTCAGAGACCACGGAGTATTGGAGCGAGGGAGATTTCTGCTCTGGAGAGACCTGCTGACCTCTCGCGGGGGGTCCTTCGCGCCGCGGACTGGGCGCCGGGATGGGGAGCAGAGTGCGGCCCTGCCGCGGCCGCGACACTGAGGGGAGGAGATCCAAGAGGGCTACGGGGACGGGACCTCCAGCGGCCATGCGGGTCCCCCCACCCACAGAGGGACCTGCAAACCTCTTGCAAAAGGTCCATCGCACTGCAGACGCGGAGCCCAGCCCGGACCTACGGCAGCGGTGGCCGCGGATCCGAGAGGCACTGATCTGAGAGGGCTCTGGAGGCGGGATCTTCAGAGGCAGCACGGGCCCCCCCCACCAACAGGTGACTGATGGGGGTGGGTGAGAGAGTCTCTTTGGCGGGTTGAGAGGGGAATGGGGTGCCCCCAAGGCTCGCGCAGTGCCCCCGGGAGATGGGGGCTGAGAGGCGGCTGCAGACAGGGGCTCCCCAAACGGGCAGGACCCTGGATCCATTGTGGAAGGTCTGTGCATAAACCCCCACAGGGAACTATGCCTGAGAGGCGGCCCTGCCCCTGACCACCTGAACTTAATTCTCACACTGAATAGCAGCCCTGCCCCCGCCAAAAATCCTAAGGCGGGAAGCAGCATTTGAATCTCAGTCCCCAAACGCTGGCTGGGAGGACCAGGAGGCGAGGTGGGTGTGAGGAGAACATTCAGAGGTCAGACCACTGGTTGGAGAAAATGCCAAGAAAAGGGAAAAGAAATAAAACTATTGAAGGGTACTTTACCGGAGAAAAGACACTTCCTCCCTTCCTTTCTGATGGGGAGGAACAATGCTTGCCATCAGGCAAAGACACAGAAATTGAGGATTCTGTGTCCCAGCCCACCCAATGGGCTCGGGCCATGGAAGAGCTCAAGAGGAATTTTGAAAATCAAGTTAGAGAGGTGGAGGAAAGACTGGGAAGGGAAATGAGAGGGATGAGGGAGAAGCATGAAAAACAGATCAGCTCCCTGCTAAAGGAGAACCAAAAAAATCTTGAAGAAATTGGCACCTTGAGAACTAGCCTAACTCAGCTGGCAAGGGAGGTGCAAGGGGCCAATGAGGAGAAGAATGCTTTCAAAAGCAGAATTAACCAAATGGAAAAGGAGATTCAAAAGCTCACTGAAGAAAATAGATCTTTCAAAACTGGAATGGTACGGATGGACGCTAAGGACTTTTCGAGAAAGACAGATATCTCAGAACATACCGCGCAGATTCGAAAAATGGAAGATAATGTGAAATATCTTGTTGGAAAAACAACTGACCTGGAAAATAGAATCAGGAGAGACAATGTAAAAATTCTGGGACTACCTGAAAACCATGATCAAAAGAAGAGCCTAGACATCATCTTCCATGAAATTATCAAGGAAAACTGCCCTGAGATTCTAGAACCAGAAGGCAAAATAAATATTCAAGGAATCCGCAGAACACCGCATGAAAGAGATCCAAAAAGAGAAACTCCTAGGAGCATTGTGGCCAAATTCCAGAATTCCCAGGTGAAAGAGAAAATATTGCAAGCAGCTAGAAAGAAACAATTCAAGTATTGTGGAAATACAATCAGGATAGCACAAGATCTGGCACCCTCTACACTGAGGGATAGAAGGGAATGGAATAGGATATTCCAGAAGTCAAAGGAACTAGGACTGAAGCCAAGAATCACCTACCCAGCAAAACTGAGTATAATACTTCAGGAGAAAAAATGGTCTTTCAATGAAATAGAAGACTTTCAAATTTTCCTGATGAAAAGACCAGAGCTGGAAAGAAAATTTGACTTTCTAACACAAGAATGAAGAGAACCATAGGAAGGCGAACAGCGGAGAGAAATCATAAGGGACTTACTAAAGTTGAACTGTTTACATTCCTACATGGAAAGACAATATTTATAACTCTTGAAACATTTCAGTATCTGGGCACTGGGTGGGAGTACACACACACACACATGCACTCACGCACACATACATAGAGACAGAGTGCACAGAGTGAATTGAAGAGGATGGGATCATATATTAAAAAAAATGAAATGAAGCAGTGAGAGAGAAATATTGGGAGGAGAAAGGGAGAACTTATATGGGGCAAATTATCTCTCATAAAAGAGGCAAGCAAAAGACTTATTAGTGGTGGGATAAAGAGGGGAGGCAAGAGAAAAGCATGAGGTCTACTCTCATCACATTCCACTAAAGGAAAGAATATAATGCACACTCATTTTGATAGGAAAACCTATCTCATAATACAGGAGAGTGGGGGATAGGGGCACAAGCAGGGTGGGGGGGAGGATGGAGGGGAGGGCATGGGGAGGAGAATGCAATACGAGGTCGACACTCATGGGGAGGGAAAGGACCATAAGAAAATAGAAGTAAAAGGGGACAGGATAGTATGGAGGGAAATATAGTTAGTCCTATACAACACAACTAGTATGGAAATCATTTGCAAAACTAAACAGATATGGCCTATATTGAATTGCCTGTCTTTCAACAGAAGGGGTGGAGAGGGAGGGAGCTAAGGAGGTTGGAACTCAAAGTGTTAGGACCAAATGTAATGTTCTTACCACTGGGTAACAAGAAATACAGGTTAAGGGGTCAAGAAAGCTGTCTGGTCCTACAGGACAAAAGAGAAGACAGAGACAAGGGCAGGGAGGGAGGAGAGAGGAGAGAGCAGATAGGTCACAGGGGCAATTAGAAAGCTCGGGTTTGGGGGGGGGAGGGGATAAAAGGGGAGAAAATTTGTTACCCAAAATTGTGTGAAAATAAATGTTAAAAATTAATAAAAACAAAGATAGCAAAACAAAAATCTAAATATGTTATCCAAGGCAACAAACTTGTAAATGTGAACCTGATCATTAATAAAAAATATGGATGTTGAATAAAATAGGAACACTTGAAACATTTCTACAGAAAATAAACATCAAAATATTATGAGACTTGATAACATCTGATACAATATAAACTTGAAAATGTAAATACATATATCTCATAAGAAATACACAAGTAATGCAATAAACTACCCCATATCTAGATAATATTAAAAAGAAAAAAATATTAATAGAAAAACACTTTTGGACTTAAAAATCACAGGCACAACACAAAATAATAACAGAAGGGACATAAAGAGATTGGTTTCTAAATTTAAACAAAGAGGACTGGCATAGCTGAGCGGGATGTTTAAATATAAAGTGTCAGTGGACTTCCGAAGACAAGATGATAAATAAGGCAGAAACTTGCTTGATTCCTCCTGAATTCTTCTTCCAACAATCTTGCAATAATGTCTCAAAACCAAATTTAGAGTGGTGAGGTAGTTTTCTGGCCCAAGAAAATTTAGAGGGTTAACAGAAAAGGTCTATCTCACTGGTGTTTAAGAAGAGCACAGTTGGTCTCAAAAGGCACCCAAGCAACCCAGTGGCAGGTTGAATTCCTGAAAGAGCTCAAAATTATTTTAAAAATCAAATAAGAGAAATAGAAAACATTAGGGAAATTAATGAAAGTAATGTAAGAGAATCATGCAAAAGAGAATTAACAACTTCGTAAAGGAATCACAAAAAAACTGTAAAAAAAAGATATGCAAAAATTGACCAAAAAAGCAACTCCTTAAAAAGTTAAACTGACCAAATGGAAGAAGGACAAAAGCTTGCCGAAGAAAATGAATGCTTAAAAATTGGAATTGGGCAAGTGGAAGTTAATGACTCCCTGAAACATCAAGAAAAAATAGAAGAAAATCTAAAAAATTAATAAACAGAAGAAAATGTGAAGTTTCTGTTTAGAAAACTAACTGCTCTACAAAATAAATACAGGTGAGATAATTTTGAAATTGTTGAATTACCTGAAAGTCATGTTATATATTTTAGAAGAGCTTTAACTTCCTATTTCAAGAAATTGTCATAAAAAAAACTGCCCAGATATCCTGGAAAATTGGTAATTGAAAGAATTTAGCAGTCACCCAATAGAAATCAATTGGACATAGAAATCTCTCTAGCCCTATGTGCAGGTAAGATGGAAATAGGAACAAGATACGAGATACTGAAAGAAATGAAGGTGTTTGGGGGGGGAAGCAGGGGTCAGAAGAAAACATTTGTAAGGAAGGAAAGGGATAAATGTGAGAGAAAAAGAAGGCTGAACAGTGGAAAAATGGGATGGATGCAAAATAGTTCTCATAACTTCAAATTTGAATAAGATAAACTTATCCTTTAAGATCAGAGGATATAGCAGAATCCTACAATATGCTGTTTACAAGAAATGCGTTCAAAGCAAAGAGAGACAAAGAGTAAGGATAAGGGCATGAAGCAGAATCAATAGTAATTCAACTGAAATTTTAAAAGAAACAGGGGAAGCAACCATAACCTCAGAAAAAGCAGAAGTAAAAAGTGATTCAACTAAAAGAAATAAGAAAGTAAACTGTATCTTGTTAAGAGTATTATAAATAATGAAGTAATATAAATATGAAACCTGTATGCACCAAATGGTGTAGCACGTAAACTTTAAAGGAGAAGTAAAATGAATTATAGCAAGAAAAAGAAAGTAAAACTGTCCTAATGGAGAACCTCAACTTTCCCCTCTCTGAACTAGATAAATTTAACTACAAGATAAACAAGAAAGAAGTTAAGGAGTTGAATAGAACTTTAGAAAAATTAGATATAATAGACCTCTGGGGGGGGAATTGAATGAGAACACTAAGAAATATAACTTTTCCTTAACAGGATATGGCACCGACAAAAAATGTATCATGATTTAAAGAATAAAAACCTCACAATCAATTGCAGAAAGGCAAAAATATTAAATTAATCTTTTACAGATTCTTATGAAATAAAATTTGCATTTCTTAAAGGGTAGCGAAAAGATAAATTAGAATTTAATTCAAAACTAAATAATCTAATCCTAAAGAATGAGTGAGTAAAGAAACAATCATAGTTCACAATTTCATTCAAGAGAACGATAAAAACTTATCAAAACTTATGGAATGTTGACAAAACAGTATACTGGGGGAAATTTGCAACAGAGAAAGAACAAATCATTGAATTGGGTCAAAGAAAAAAACAAAAGAAAAAGCAAAAACACACAACAACTAAAATTAGAAGAAATTAAAAATGCTCAAACACCAAACCAGAAATCCTAAGTATCAAGGGAGGGAGTGATAAAATTAATAGCAAGAAATTAATTGAACTAATAAATAAAACTAGAACCTGATTTTATGAAAAGAAAAATAAAATGATAAATCATTTAATAATTTGATTCTAAAAGAGGAAAGGAGAAAAACAAATTACTAATATTAAAAATGAAAAAAGTGAGTTTAGCATCAGTGAAGAGGAAAGTAAAACAATTTTAGGAATTATTTTGCCCAAGTATATGCCATTAAATTTGACAGTCTAGGTGAAATGGATGAATGTTTACAGAAATAAAACTGGTCTAGAAAAACAAACAAAAAAAAGAAATAATATACTTAACCCCATTATAGAAGAAGAATGTAACAGGCCATTGATGAACTCCCTAAGAAAAAATCCCCAGGACAAGATTAATTCACAAGTGAATTCAACCTAACATTTTAAGAACAATTAATCCTAATACTATATAAATCATTTGGAAAAATAGTCAAAGAAGGAGAGTTACCAAATTTCTTTTTCACACAAATATGGTTCTGCTACCTAAACCACTAAGGGTAAAACAGAGAAAGACAAGTATACAACCACTTTCCCTAATGAATATAAATGCTTTCATTTACATAGAAGAACAAGAGGGGTGGAGACAAGATGGCAGTGTGAGAGCAGTTACTCACCTGAACTCTAAGACAAACTCCTTCAGATACTCCTAATAAGAGAATCTAAACAAAAATTAGAGTGTCAAAATCCAATAGGAGACAGAGTGTGGCAGATTTACAACCCAGGACAGACTTGAAAGTCAACTGGGAGGATCTGTTGCATGGGCCTAGAGGAGTGCACAGCAGATCCCACCAAAGCAAAGCTGAGCAGGAAGCCCTAGGCAATCTGAAGCAGCAGCAGCACTGTGGAATCTCAAACATAACAGCCCGGGTGGGAGTCCAGTGGAACTGAGAGAGAGAGAGAAACGCAGAACTCCAGCTAACTGCATCAGCCACTCCTGAGACTATCAGCCCCCAGATTAAATATCTGTAAGTCACCTACTTGAACCAACTAGGGAGCCAAGATGGCAGAGTGACTGGTAAATGCTCTACCACTCCCCTTGTTGACCTTGAAAAACTCAGAGAATATTTCCCCAGGAAAAATCCTGGAAGAGTGGGATCAACAGAAGGGGTAAAAAGTCTCTTAGGCCATGAGGCTAGAAAAATCACAAAGAGGATTCCCTCTTGCTGTTTCTGAAGGAGATCAGTGCAGAACTGGAGCTGTTCCAGACAGCCCCACCTAGCAAAACAGGAAGAGTTTCTGAGCCCCAAGGAGGAGGAGCCCGCAATCATCCACACAAGGACACAATGCATACCTCAGCACAGCCAGGTAAATAGGGAAGACACTAGTGCAAACGGGGTTCACTAAACACTGAGCCTGCCTGTGCTCAGGAGAGGAGACCTCCTGTGGCCACAACACCCCTCCCCCAAACTTAATGGAGCTAACTCTAATGGAACCCCAGGAAAACTCAGAATGATATCACCTGGCCTCTACTTTAGCACATAAGTCAGCTCAACTTCAGGTAAGCTACAGCATTCCAGCTTCCACTAGAAAGAACTAGAGGCCACAATACACAAAACATCAAGGTCTAAGCACAAGAACAGTGGAACAGAGCCCCCTGTGACCAAGAAGCAAAGATCCAATTTAAAAGTCAGGATAAGCGTGATCATGAGCAAGAACCAAAATAGAAAAGATAACATCATAGAATCTTCCTATGGGGAAAAGGACCAAAGCACAAATACCAAAGAGGTCAGCACTGAGACTGTATTCCCATATGAAACTTCAGAGATCAAGAATGATTTTATAAGCTAAATTAGGGAAGTAGAATAAATACTGACCAATGATTTTAGAAATATGAAAAAAGAAATCAAGAAAGAATTTAAAAGGAAAATTGGACTAATGGAAAAGGAAGCACAAAACTTAACTGGAAAAATTGGACAAATGGACAAGGAAGTAGAAAAACTAATTGGAGAAAATGACTCCGTGAAAGGAAAAATTGGACAGATGGAAAAGGCGGTGCAAAAGTTAACTGAAGAAAACAATTTGATAAAAATTAGAATTGGGCAAATAAAAGCTAATGACTCTATGAGACATCAAGAACCAGAAAATGTAAAATATTTAATTGGAAAGACAGCAGACATGGAAAATAGATATAGGAGAGAAAAATCTAAGAATTATTGGTCTGCTGGAAAGCCACGAAGAGGAAAAACAGCCTGGGCAATATCTTCCAAGAAATCATCAAGGAAAACTGCCCAGAATTTCTTGATCCAGAGGACAAAACAGTCATCGAAAGAATCCACTATTCAACTCCTGAATGGGATTCCAAACTGAAAACACCTAGGAAAATAATTTCAAAATTCCAGAACTATCAAATGAAGGATAAAATACTGCAGGCAGCCATAAGGAAACAATTCAAATATCGAGGAGCTACAGTCAGGATCATACAGTACCTTGCAGCTTCTACATTAAAAGATCAGAGGAATTGGAATATGATATTCCATAAGACAAAGGAGCTGGGACTACAACCAAGGATCAATTATTCAGCAAAGTTGAGCATATTATTTCAGCAAGAAGATGGACATTCAGTGAAATAAGGTATTTGCAGACCTTCCTGATGAAAAAAGCCAGAATTCAACACAAAATTTGATCTTCAAACACAAGTCTCAAAAGAGGCATAAAAAAAGGTAAACAGGGAATAATAAACTTGTTTTTCAATATGGGCAATCTGTTTACATCCCTTTAAGGGAAGATGATGTTTGTTAATCTTGAGAACTGTATACTTATTATTATATGTAAAAGGGCAATACATAGATCGAGGGAGTGGATATAAACAAAATGGTGTGATAATGAAAAGATGATTTAAGGGTGTAAAGAGATTGTAATAGGAGATGTGAAAAGGAGGATTCAGAAAAAGTTAAATTACATCACAGCAAGAGACATAAATACATATTAGAGAAGAGGAAAATAGGGAAGGGGATGAGCATTGTTTGAGATATATTCTCATCTGATTTGGTTCAAGGGGGGAAAAACAAATTCAGAGAAGTATGGAAATCTAATTAGCCCTATAGGCAGTAGGAGGGGAAAGGGGAAAGAGAAGGGGTGGGAAGCTAAAAGGGAGGAAAGAAGTAGTAACAAGAAAAGGGGAGTAACAGGGAGGAGGGCTGAAAGAAGGGAAGGAAGACTGAGGGAGATGATGGCCAAAAATTAAAACACTATATTGGAGGGAAAGGGAGAAAGGAAAATTAAAAGCTTTAACAGGGAAAAGAGGATGGAGGGAAAAACACAGATAGAAATCTTAACTGTGAATGTGAATTGGATGAACTCTTCCATAAAATGGAGTTGGATAGCACAATGTATCTAAAACCATAATTCAACAATATGTTGTTTACAAGAAACACATTTGAAACAAGGGGATTCACAGGATAAAGGTTGGAGTAGAATATATTATGCTTCAGCTGATGTATAAAGAACAGGAGTAGCAATCTTAATGTCAGACAAAGCAAAAGCAGAAATAGATCTAATCAAAAGAGATAAGAAAGAAAACTATATCCTGTTAACCGCATCATAGACAACAAAGCAATATCATTACTGAACAGATATGGTTCCAGTGATATAGCATCCAAATTCTAAAAGGAGAAGCTCAGGGAATAATAGGTAGAATTAGACAGCCCATTATACTAATGGGCGACCTCAACCTCCTCCCTCTCTGAACCTGATTAAACTAATCTACAAATAAACAAGAAAGATGTTAATGAGATGAATAGAACTCTGGATAAGGTAGATATGATAGATCTCTTGGGAAAAGTGAAAGGAAATAGTAAGTAATATAACATTTTTCTCAGTGGTACATGGCACGTATACAAACAATGACCATGTACTAATGTACAGAAACTTCACAATCCAGTGTAGAAAGCCAGAGATAGTCAATGGATTCTTCTGAGATCATAATGCAATAAAAATTATAGGGAATAAAACACCATGGAATAATAAACAAAAGAACTAATTGGAAAATAAAAAATCTAATCTTGAAGAATGAATGGACTAAATAACAAATTTTAGAAACAAACAACCATTTCATTCAGGAGAATGACAGTAATGAGATAACCTTCCAAATCTTATGGGATACTGCAAAAGCAGTTCTTAGGGGAAGTTTTATATCTTTGAATGTCTACATGAATAACACAAAGAGCGGATCAATGAAATGGGCATGCAGCTGAAAAAGCTAGAAAAACAACAAATTGAAAATTATGAAGTAAATATCAAATTAGAAATACTGTAAACCAAAGGAGAGATTAATACAATTGAAATTAGGAAAACTATTGAACTAATGAATAAAACTAAGAATTAGTTTTATGAACAAACCAATTAAATTGATAAAACTTCGGTCAATATGATTAAAAAAACAAAAGAAGAAAATCAAATTACCAATATCAAAAATGAAAAAGGTGAAGTCACCTCCAACGAGGAGGAAATTAAAACAATAATTAGAAATTGCTTTGTCCAACTGTGTGCCCCAAAATTTGACAATCTAAATGGAATGAATGAATATTTTAAAAAATATGAATTGCCCAGATTAAAAGAAGAGGAATTTGAAGACTCATCTCCAGCTCAGAAAAAATAAATTGAACAAGTAATCAATGAACTCCCTAGGAAAAAATTGCCAGGGCCAGATGGATGTAAAAGTGAAAGCTATAAAGCACTTAAAGAACATTTAATTCCAATACTACAGAGAGTATTTAGGAAGATAGGAGAATAAGTAATTCTAAAAATTTTTTTAATGATACAAATATGGTTCTGATATCTAAACCAGTAAGAGTCAAAACAGGGAAAGAAAATTATAGACCAATTTCTTTAATGAATATGAATGCAAAAATTTTAAATAAGATTTTAGCAAAAAGAATACAGCAACTTATCACAAGAATAATACATTATGATCAGGTAGGATGTATACCAGGAAAATAGGGCTGTTTCAATGTTAGGAAAACTATCAGCATTATTGATCATATCAACAACAAAGCAGCAGATACCACATGATTGTCTCAATAGATGCAGAAGAAGTTTTTGACAAAATACAACACCCATTCTTATTGAGAATACTGGATAGCATAGGAGAAAAAAAATGAAATTTTCAATAAAATAATAAAAAATATCTACCTAAAACCATCTGTGAGCATTATATGCAATGGGGATAAGAGAGATGAATTTCTGAGAAGCTCAGAGGTGAAACAAGAATGTCCATTATCACCACTGTTATTCAATATGGTACTAGAAATGTTAGCTTTAGCAATAAAAGAAGAAAAAGAAATTGAAGGAACTACAATAGTCAAAGAAGAAACTAAGTTATCAGTGTTTGCAGATGATATGATAATATACTTAGAGAATCTCAGAGGATCGAGTAAAAAAACTGCTTGAAGTAATAAACAACTTTGACAAAGTTGCAAGTTAAGAAATAGACCCACAGAAATCATCTGCATTTCTATATATTAATAACAAAGCTGAACAGCAAGAGACAGAAAGAAAAATCCAATTTAAAGCTGTGGTAGACACTATAAAATAACTGCTACTCTACTAGCCAAAACAAACCCAAGGACTGTATGAACTGAATTACAAAGTACTTTTTCCACAAATAAAATCAGATCTAAGTAAATGGAAAAACATTAGTTTCTCATCGGTAGGCAGAGTCAATATAATAAAAATGACAATTCTACCTAAATTAATTTATTTATTCAGTGCCACACCAATCAAACTATCTGATAATTGTTTTCCAGAACTAGAAAAAAATATCAAAATTCATCTCGAAGCCCAAAATGTACAGAATATCTAGGAGACTAATGGAAAGAAATGCTAGGGAAGGTGGCCTAGCCCTACCATATCTGAAATTGTATTATAACACAGTAATTATCAAAATCTCTTGGTACTGGCGAAGAAATAGATGGATGGGTAGGCCAGTGAAATAAGTTAGGTACTCAATACACAGTAGTCAATGATTATTCCAATCTACTCTTAGATCAACCTAAGGACCCCAGCTTCTGAGAAAAGAGCTCACTGTTCGGCAAAAATTCCTGGGAAACTGGACACCCATGTGGCAGAAACTGGGCATAGATCAATGCCTGACACCATACACAAGAATAAAGTTCAAATGGGTACATGATCGATCTAGGTATAAAGACTGATGCCATAAACAAATTAATAGAGCGAGGAATAGTGTGTTTGTCAGATTTATGGAGAATGGAGAAATTTTTCACTAAACAAGAGATAGAAATCATTATGAAGTGCAAAATGGATAATTTTGACTATATTAAATTGAACAGTTTTTGCACAAATAAACCCAAAGCAACCAAGATAAGCAGGGAAAATGAAAATTGGGAAGGAATTTTTGCAAATGGTATCTGTGATAAAGACCTCATTTCTAAAAAATAAAGAGAAATGAGTCCAATGTATGAGAATACATGTCATTCCCCAATTGATAAATGTTCAAAGGATATGAATAGGCAGTTTTGTCATATGAAAAAATTCCCTAAATCACTATTGATTAGAAAGATGCAAATCAAAACAACTCTGAGGTACCACATCACACCTATCAGATTGGCTAACATGACAAAACAAGAGGATGATAAATGTTGGAGATGTGGGAGAGTTGAAACACTAATTCATTGTTGGTGGAATTGTGACCTCATACAACCATTCTGGAGAGCAATTTGGAACTATGCTCAAAGGGCTACAAAAAATGTTTCTACCTTTTGGCTCAGCAATATCACTTCTGGACCATACCCCAAAGTGATCATAAAAATGGGAAAGGGTCCCACATGTACAAAATTATTCATAGCAGCTCTCTTTGTGGTGATCAAAACCTGGAAATCAAGGGGATTTCCATCAGTTGGGGAGTGGCTGAACAAGTTGTGATATATTAATGTAATGGAATACTACTTTGCTACAAGAAATGATGAACAGGAAGACCTCTGAGAAGCCTGGAAAGACTTACATGAATTGATGGTGAGTGAAAGAAGCATAACCAGGTGATCTTTGTACACAGAAACAAACACAGTGTGTGAGGAAATTTTCTGGCACATTTAGTCCTTCATAGCAATGCAATAACCCAAAAAATTCCCAATGAACTTTTGAGGCAAAATAGTTTGCACATCCAGAGAAACAACTACATAATTGGGTCGCAGAATAAAGTGGACAATTTTCTTTTGTGCTAAGTTGTGTTTGGTTTTATGGTTTCTCCCATTCATTTTAATTCTTCTATTCAACATGACTATGGTGAAATTGAAAAATAAAAATGAATCACACCCTAGGTGGGAAATTAGATTCCAATGCAGAAGAAAAATAAGTGTAGTGTATTTTTTTGCTTGCTTATAAGTGACCAACAGTTTTCTGAAAGTATATGGAACTCCCTTTCTTTTACTAACAGCTTTAGTGAGACAATAAATCCAACAAGTGACTTGATAAAGATTTATTAAGTTCCTTTTATGTGACAAAAACTCTGTTAAGCATTCAAGATGCAAAGTTAAAATGCAATCCATGCTTCCATGGTGCTCATTTTCTAATGGAGGAGATAACATTTAAACAATTTTGGAAAAACAAGCTATATACAGGATCAATTGGAAATGATCAACAGAAGGAAGACACTAGCATTAAAGGGATTAGGAAAGATTTCTTGTGTGAGGCATAAATAATGAAGAAGAACACGCCAGGAATGGGGGACAATCAGTGATATTGCTAGGAACTAAAAGATTGAATTTCTTACTTGAGGAACAATCAAGAAGTCAGTTTCCCTGAATTGAAGAATATGGGGGATCAAGCAACATTTTAAAGAATAAAAACATGCTAAAGGTAAAGGAAGCAGGTTATGAAGAGCTCTGAATATCAAACAGAGGAATTTGTATTTGATCTTAGAGACAATAAGGAGGCCCTGGAGTTTATCGTGTAGTTTTGTTTGTTGGTTGTTGTCCTTCATTCTTGAAGAGGGTCAAAATAATATCATTGTTAGAGTCAAGCTAAAGTTCCTCCATCTGTGGCTAATCAGACCAATATGAGTTCAATGTGCTCTACCGCAGGTCAGGCATAAATAGTCCATGTGAACATTTGGAGTGAATTCTAAAAATCTATGCATCTTGCATTTCTTTTGAGCTACTTCAATTCTGTTTTGTTCATAGAGCACATCACCTCTTTGATAAGGCATACCGTGCTAGGCTGTCCTGTGCCAGTGCTTCCCACAATATGCAATCAATTTAAAAGTTCTTGTTTAGGTTTTGTTTAGTTTATTGTGTAGGGGAATGATAGGGTTGAATCTGTGCTTCAGGAAGATCACTTTAATAAGTGAGTAGATAATGGACCAGAGTGTGGAATGAAACAAAAAGACCCACCAGAAGACCATTACAATAGTCCAGGCATAAGGTAATGGGGACTTTCATCATGGTGGTGGAAATGTCAGAGTAGAGAAAGGGGACTATGGGAGAAATATTATAAAGTCAAATAAATACACCTATGTGTAAGCAGTATCGTTTCTATTATTGAAGATTTTCAAATTGATTGTCGAAGACCATTTGACATAGATTATCTTGAGGAATTTCTTTTTTCAACTATGCATTGTGCTTTATGGCCTTCAAAATCTTTTCCAATACTAAGTTGCTATTATTCTACTTCTAGGCATGTTATTCTGTTAAGAATGTAACGGATGACCAAAGTTTGTGGACAAAATCTTTAATAAAAGAACAACAAACCATGTATTCCCAAATGTTGTCATTCATTTACTTAAAGATACAGGTTTAAATCAGATAATCTATCAGCTCCAATTCTATTATATATTGCAGGCATGTGAGTACAAATACACCCCCACATACTCATGTGTGTAACTACATGCAAATGTGTTTTTTTTGTATCCTCTTTTGTTTCAGGCAAATGCCTCTATAGCTCTTCTATCTACAGTAGAAATTAACAAATTTTATAATACCTGTGTGAACATTTTTGTCATTTCTTTCACACTTACTTGAACAATTCAATAATTTCCTTAATTGATTGGAAAAAGGATGACTGTCACATCGTGCTCAATAAGATTTTTGGAGAATTATACATGGTACATTGCTTGTGTTGCTGATGAATACAATATGCTGTACCCTTCAAAATTCATATATATACAAATCATATTTCAGAAGTAGGAAACATGGCTGATACATTTTTCACTCTTAAATTGTTATCTTAGTCTTAAATCATAATACTAAGATAAATGGAATATTGAAATAATAAATCTCAAGAAAAAAATGTCTACAGAAATAGAGATGACCTTTTTTTCCATATTCAAATGCATGACTCTGAAATGTAGTTGGTATTGTTATTTTATTTTATAATGCCTATTACAAGTCATGTATGCAAGTTAATTTTTTATTATTCCTGTGAATATCGTCCCATAATTCCACCACAAGAGAACTACCTAATTTATTAGGTGCCTTATTTAGATTTTTTTTATGTTGAGATGATATTAATTGAGCATGAAGGCTTTCCATCAGCTTGCTCCCACTGTCCTCCCATTACCATGCCAACATCTTACACATCATGTATTTTTCTAATGATGTCTTGCACACCTCTTTTCCTGAGTGATTCATATGTTGTGTATGTATTTCATTTTTCTATTGCTTGTGTGGCACTATTAGTTATTCTAAAATTCAGTTATTAAGAATTCCATTATGCCAAGAAAAAACTGCACAATAGCCCCCCAAAAATTGTCATTGAAAAGATAGGCCTTTGGTTCAACAGGAAACTTAGGGTTGTTAAAAGCAGTGTTGCACTTCCCAATGAAATCCAGCCACTTTTGCTTCAGTTTTGAATTTATTTGATAACTGTACAAGATTTATGTATTAGTGGACCTGCTTCATGTGTTGCTTCTACAATTATGTATTGTATTTTACACATAAACATTCTTCACCTAATAAGATAAAACTTTCCAGAATCATTATAAATATTATTTAGGAAGTTCTTCAATATTAGAGGGTTTGACATAATTAGCACACTTTTATCCACAAAAAGGAACATCTGGAGGAATTGAGAAACTTTGAAAATCCTTCTTACTGTAGTGCATTATGCAGGGTATTCTCTATGAAAAGGCAAACTATTTTTGGTAAGCATGAATCTCCTTGGTAATGTCTCATTTTGCATTAAAAATTAAGGGATCATCAAATTTATCTCACCTAATTTGGCACCAAAATGGAAGACACTTTGTAGAAGAAGGAAGCTTTTTGCTCTGCAGAACCAAATTTTATATAGAAACACATGCACATGTGCATACGTATGTAAAATTATATGCACATGTAGACATATGTATCTACACACATCCATGCATATATTCAATAAACAACAGAAAAATTTAAAATGTTGTATTTTCTACAAATTTCAATCAAATATTTCATCATAAAAATGTATTTTACAATGTCCTGTCCATTTTCACCTCAAAACTTCAGCAATCGATTAGCAAGCATTTATTAAACTCTTATTATGTTCTAGGCATTGCTTAAATATGGTATTGCTGCTGGATGATCCCTTGTCTCCTTCCATGATCCTGATCTTGGATCCTGAAGGTTGCTCTTAAAAATCAGGGCATCAGGGGCAGAGCCAAGATGGCAGCGTGAGAGCAACGACTCACATAAGCTCTTGGACAAACTCCTTCGGATACCTCAGAAAGGAGAATCTGACCAAATTTTGGAGGTGCGGAATCCACTGGGAGACAGGCTGTGACAGATTCACAGCCCAGGTTAGACTGGAAGGTCCACGGGAAGGATTTGTTCTGCAGGGGGTGAGCCCTCAGCACACAGTGCAACGTGGCCAGCGCAGCAGAGCAGAAGGGACCCGAGAAACCTGAGAGCAGCAGGCGGAACCAGCAGGGTGGCGCTGAGGGTGGGAGACAAGCCAAATCGAGTCAATGACAGCCGCTGAGCGCCAGATATCAGAGCAGCAGCTCCTGAGACATTCAGCCTGAAGATTAAAAAACTTGAACTTCCGGGAGCCGAGATGGCGGAGTGATCAGTAAATGCTCTCTTCTCCTCCCTTGATGACATTAAAAGAACCATAAAATATTTCCCCAGAAAAATCCTGGATCAGCGGGAACAGCAGAAGGTGCCAATAGTCTCATAACACCCGAGGATAGGAAAATAGCTAAGGGGGATTCCTCCTTCTGTGGCGGAGGAAAACTGGAAGGACAGAGGACCTAAGGCAGAGAAAACTCTCACCAGGACCCAGGTAAGCCTCAGAGCAAGGAAAGGAGCCCCAGGAGGGGTGGGAACATGCATTACCATCTAGGTGTGCCTCAGTACTCCAGGGGAAATGGGAAGACAATAGGGAAGCTGGGATCACTATCCCCTGAGCTTGCTTTTACCTCAGTTCAGCTGAGATGATCTTCTGTGACCAGACCACTTCTCCCATACACTTAACAAGTTAACCCCAGGGTTGATCAGGGAAACAAAAAACAAAAACCTGCTTTTAGCTTTTTCACACATCAGCTCAACACAGAGTTCTGTAGCTTCTGACTGAAGGAACCAGAAGCCACAACACTCAGTCAACATCATGAACAAGAAAAAGCAGATGAAGGGTGAAACAACCATAGAATCTTTCTATGGGGATAAGGACCAAAACACTAACACCAAAGAGGTCAGAGCTGAGACTGTACTTCCATCTGAAACTTCAGAAGGGACTATGAACTTCTCGCAAGCACAAGCAGCTCTCCTGGAACAGCTGAAGAAGGAAATAGAAGAAAAACTGGCCAATGATTTTAAAATTATTAAAAAAAAAAGAATTCTCTGATGAAAACATCACTTTGAAAAGTAAAATTGAACGAATGGAAAAGGAAGTTCAAAAATTAACCAGAGAAAATAATTCGCTAAAAGGAAGAGTTGATCAAACGGAAAAGGAAACCCAAAACCGAATTGGGAAAATTGGTCAAATGGAAAAGGAAACACAAACACTGAGAAAATTGGTCGAATGGAAAAGGAAGTACAAAAACTAACTGGAGAAAATAGCTTCTTAAAGGGAAAAACTGGTCAGATCGAAAAGGAGATGCAAAAGTTAACTGAAGAAAACAATTTGATAAAGATTAGAATTGTGCAAGTTGAAACTAATGACTCAATGAGACAGCAAGAATCAGTCAAACAAAATCTAAAGAATGAAAAGATAGAAGAAAATGTAAAATATCTAATTGGAAAAACAACTGACCTGGAAAATAAATCCAGGAGAGAAAATTTAAGAATTATTGGCCTGCCAGAAATCCATGGTGGAGAAGAGTCTGGACAATATCTTCCAGGAAATCATCAAGGAAAACTGCCCAGAAGTGCTAGATTCAGAGGGCAAAATAGTCATCAAAAGAATCCACCGTTCCTCTCTCAAAAGATATCCCAAACTCAAAACCCCAAGAAATATTCTTGCCAAATTCCAGAGCTATCAAGTGAAGGAGAAAAATACTACAAGAAGCCAGGAAGAAGCAATTCAAATATCAAAGAGATAAAAGTCAGGATCACACAGGACCTTGAAGCTTCAACATTAAAAGATCGAAAGAATTGGAACCCAATATTCCATAAGGCAAAGGAGTTGGGGTTACAACCAAGATCAAGTACCCAGCAAAGTTCAGGATAACATTTCAGACAAGGAGAACGTCATTCAATGAAGTAAGGGATTTCCAGATCTTCCTGACCAAAACGCCAGAACTCAATAGACAATTCGATCTTCAAATGCAGGTGATAAGAGAATCATAAAAAGGTAAACAGGGGGAAAAAACAAAAACAAAAACTTGCTACTCAATTAGGGCAAACTGTTTACCTCCCTATAAGGGAAGATGATGCCTTTTAATTTTGAGAATTGTACAGCTATTATGAAATATAAAAAGGATATACATAGAGGGAATGGGTATAAAATAAATGATGTCATGTTAAAAATATGATTTAAGTATGAGAAGGGATTGTAATAGGAAGTGTGAAAAGGAGGAAGCAGAAAATGGCAAATTACATCACAGGAAAAAGTACAAAATTATAGTAGAGGGAAAGAGGGGAGGGAGATGAGCATTGTTTGAGAGGTACTCTCATCTGATTTGGTTCAAGGAGGGAACAATAAACTTAAGTAGATAATCCTAACTAGCTCTACAGGCAGTAGGAGGGAAAGGGGGAAGAAAGGGGAGAGAGGCCAAAAGGGAGAGAAGAAGCAATAAGAGTAAAGGGGAGTAAAAGGGAGGGGGGCTAAAAGAAGGAGGGGAAGGCTACAGGAGGAGGTGAAGAAAAGTGAATACTATTGAGGAAGGGAAGGGATACAGGAGAGCTAAAATCGTAAATGGTGGGAAAGAGGATGGAGGGAAATACACAGAAGGTAATCATAACTATGAAAGTGAATGGAATGAATTCACCCATAAAACAGAGACGGATAGCAGAAAGGATTAAAAGCCATAATCCTACAATATGCTGCTTAGAAGAAACACATTTGAAATGGGGGAATACACATAGGATAAAGGTCAAAGGATGGAGCAGAATATATTGTGCTTCAGCACATGTAAGAAAGGCAAGAGTAGCAATCCTAATCTCAGACAAAGCAAAAGCAGAAACAGATCTAATCAAAAGGGATAAGGATGGAAACTATATGCTGCTAAAAGGCACCAGAGACAATGAAGCAATATCATTACTAAACATGTATGCTCCAAATAGTATAGCATCCAGATTCTTAGAGGAGAGGTTGGGGGAGTTGAAGGAAGAAATTGACAGCAAAACTATACTAGTAGGGGAGCTCAACCTCCCCCTCTCTGAACTCGATAAATCTAATCTCAAAATAAACAGAAGCGGTTAAGGAGGGAAATAAAACTCTGGATAAGGTAGATATGATAGATGTTTGGAGAAAATTGAATGGAAATAGAAAGGAATATACCTTTTTCTCAGCAGTACATGGAACATTTACAAAAATTGACCATGTACTAGGACATTAAAATCTCACAATCCAGTGCAGAAAGGCAGAGATAATCAATGCATCCTTCTCAGATCATAATGCAATAAAAATTACATGTAATAAAAGGCAATGGAAAGATAAACCAAAAATTAATTGTAAACTAAATAATCTAATCCTAAAGAAGGAGTGGGTTAAAGAAGAAATCATAGAAACAATCAACAACTTCATTCAAGAGAATGACAATATTGAGACAACATACTAAATCTTATGGGACACTGCAAAAGCAGTTCTTAGGGGAAGTTTTATATCTTTGAATGCCTACATAAATAAAATAGAGAAAGAGGAGATCAATGACTTGGGCATGCAGCTGTAAAAGCTAGGAAAAGAACAAATTGAAAATTCCCAAGTAAATATCCAATTAGAAATACTGAAAATCAAAAGAGTGATTAATAAAATAGAAATTAAGAAAACTATTGAGCTAGTAAATAAAACGAATAGTTGGTTTTATGAAAAAACCAATAAAATTGATAAACCTTTGGTTAATTTGATTTAAAAAAAGAAAGAAGAAAATCAGTTTTCTAATATTAAAAATGAAAGGGGTGAACTCACCTCCAATGAGGATGAAATTAAAGCAACAATTAGAAATTACTTTGCCCAACTTTATGCCCACAAATTCGATAATCTAAACGAGATGGATGAATATTTTAAAAAATACAAATTGCCCAGATTAACAGAAGAGGAAGTCGAATACTTAAACAACCCCATCTCAGAAAAAGAAATTGAACAAGGCATCAATGAACTCCCTAGGAAAAAATCTCCAGGGCCAGATGGATTCACAAGTGAACTCTATCAGATATTTAAAGAACAGTTAATTCCAATACTATATAGACTATTTTTGAAAATTGGGGAAGAAGGAGTCCTCCCAAATTCTTTCTATGATACAAATATGATTTTCATACCCAAACCAGGAAGAGACAAAACAGAGAAAGAAAATTATAGACAAATTTCTCTAATGAATATAGACTCAAAAATTTTAAACTAGATTTTAGCAAAACCAATACAGCATTTAATCATGAGAATAATACATTATGATCAGGTAGGATTCCTACCAGGAATGCAGGGCTGGTTCAATATTAGGAAAACTATAAGCGTTATTGATCACATCAGCAACAAAACTGACAAAAAACACATGATTATCTCAATAGATTCAGAAAAAGCTTTTGACAAAATACAACACCCATTCCTATTAAAAACACTGGCGAACATATGAATAAAGGGAACTTTCCATAAAATAATAAGCAGTATCTACCTAAAATCTTCAGCAAGCATTATATGCAATGGAGATATGCTAGATGCATTTACAATAAGATCAGGGGTGAAACAAGGATGTCCATTATCATCACTATTATTCAATATGGTACTAGAAATGTTAGCTGTAGCAATTAGACAAAATCAAGAAATTGAAGGAATAAGAATAGTCAAAAAAGAAACTAAGATATCACTCTTTGCAGATGATATGATGATATACTTAGAGAATCCCAGAGATTCAAGTAAAAAAACTACTTAAAGTAATAAACAACTTTGACAAAGTTGCAGGTTACAAAATAAACCCACACAAATCTTCTGCATTCCTATATATTAGCAACAAAGTCCAACAGCAAACGATAGAAAGAGAAATCCCATTTAAAGCTAGGGTAGACACTACAAAATACTTAAGAGTTTACCTGTCAAAACAAACCCAGGGATTATATGAACACAATTACAAGACACTTTTTGCACAAATGAAGTCAGATTTAAGTAAGTGGAAAAACATCAGTTGCTCATGGGTAGCCCGAGATAATATAATAAAAATGACAGTTCTACCTAAATTAATTTACTTATTTAGTGCCATATCAATTAAACGATCTGATAATTATTTTCTAGAGCTGGATAAAATCATATCAAAATTCATTTGGAAGAACAAAACGTCCAGAATATCAAAGGGACTAATGAAAAGAAATGCTTGGGAAGGTGGCCTAGTGCTACCAGACCTCAAATTGTACTATAAAGCAGCAATTATCCAAACCATGTGGTATTGGCTAAGAAACAGAGCGGTAGACAAGTGGAATATACATGGCACTCAAGACACAGTAGGTAAGGAATATAGCAACCTCCTATTTGATAAACCCAAGGACCCCAGCTTCTGGGATAAGAACTCACTGTTTGACAAAAATTGCTGGGAAAACTGGATAACAGTGTGGTGGAAATTAGGCATAGACCCATGCCTGACACCATACAGAAGAATAAAGTCCAAATGGGTACATGATTTAGGTATAAAGATTGATACCATGAATAAACTGGAGGAGCAAAGAATAGTGTATTTGTCAGATTTATGGAGAAGGGAAGAATTTTTTTTACTAAAGAAGAGATGGAAAGCATTATGAAACACAAGATGGATAATTTTGATTACATTAAACTGAAAAGTTTTTGCACAACCAAACCCAATGGAACCAAAATTCGGAGGGATGTAGTACATTGGGAAAGAATTTTTACAGCTAAGCTTGGGGATAAAGGCCTCGTTTCTAAAATATATAGAGAACTTAGTCAAATGTATAATCATACAAGTCATTCCCCAATTGATAAATGGTTAAAGGATACGAACAGGCAATTTTTAGAGGAAGAAATTAAAGGTATCTATAATCATACGAAAAAATGCTCTCCATCACTATTGATTAGAGAGATGCAAATCAAAACAACTCTGAGATACTACATCACACCTATAAGATTGGCAAACATGACAGAACAAGAAAATGATAAATGCTGGAGAGGATATGGGAGAGTTGGAACACTAATTCATTGTTGGTGGAGCTGTGAGCTCATCCAACCATTCTGGAGAGTGGTTTGGAACTATGCCCAAAGGGCTACAAAAATTTGCATACCCTTTGACCCAGGAATATTGCTACTAGGACTGTATGCCCAAGAGATCATAAAAAATGGAAAAGGTCCCACATGTACAAAAATATTTATAGCAGCACTCTTTGTAGTTGCCAAAAACTGGAAGTCAACGAGATGCCCATCAATTAGGGAATGGCTGAATAAATTATGGTATATGAATGTAATGGAGTACTATTGAGCCATAAGAAGTGATGAACAAGAAGACTTCAGAGAGGCCTGGAAGGACTTATATGATCTGAAGCTGAGCGAAAGGAGCAGAACCAGGAGAACTTTGTGCACGGAAAAGACCACAGTGTGCGTGAGTTTTTTCTGGTACACTTGGAACTTCATAATAACGCAAGAACTTATTTTTTAAAAAATCCCAATGGTGATTTTCTAAGGCAAAATGCCTTCCACACTCAGAGAAAGAAATATGGAAGTCGTTCGCAGAATGTAGCAGATCATGTTTGTGTGTGTGTGTGTGTGTGTGTGTGTATTATATTTTGATTTGTTATATGATTTCTTCCATTTATTTTTGTTCGACTACATAGCTTGACTATAGTGAAAACATACTCAATAAGAAAGTATATGTAGAATGTATACAGAATTGTATGCTGTTGTGGGGAGGGAGGAGGGTAGTTGGGGGTAGGTGTGGGGGGGATAAAATCTTAATTTTATGATAGTGATTGAAGAATATTAAGAAAAATAATAATAAAATTAAATTAAATTTTAAAAAGTCAGCAGAAAAAATTATTTGAGGGATGTAAATGGGGTATTAGGAGTAAAAAACTTGGAAAGGTGGGAAGGGTGCTAAATTGTGAAGGGCTTTGAATGTCATTTAAAGCATTTTATATTTGATTCTGGAGGTAATAGAGGTATTAGATTTTACTGATTGGGAAAGGTGACATTGTCAAACTTGCATTTTAGGAAAATTTCTTTGGCAAACTGCCTAATAGATGAACTAGAGTGGGGAGAGACTTATGACAGTCATAGTAACTAGCAGGCTATTGCAATAGTCCAGACATAAGGAGATGAGGGCCTGCAGCAGAGTGGTAGAAGTATCAGAGGAGAGAATTAGGAATATTTGAGAAACACTACAAATGTAGAATAGACAAATCTTGACAACAAACTAGATATGGGGGTTGAGAAAAAGTTAGGAGTTGAAGATGATACCCAGGCTTCAAGTTTAGGGAATTATAAGGTTGGTAGTACCTTTGATAGCAATAAAGAAGGTTAGAAAGGGGGAATGTTTAGGGCAAAGATTACTGAATTCAGTTTTGGACATCTAGGGTTTAAGATGTCTATAGGACATACAGGTTGAAATGTCTATGCATGAGATATAAGAGCGGGGGTCAGCAGCGAGGTTAGGGCTAGATAAGTAAATTTGAGAATCAGTATATTGATTATAATTGGATTCATGGGAAGTGACAATATTACTAAGTGAAATAGTATAGAGGGAGAAGAGAAGATCTAAGACAAAATCCAAGCTCAGTAGGCATTACCTAGATGAAGATCTAGCAAAAGAGACTTATAAGATGTGATCTGACAAGTAGGGGAAAAACAAGGAGAGAGCACCTCCTGAAAACCAAGAGACAAAAGAATACAAAGAAAAGGGTGATCAACAACGTCAAAGGAGTGATGATAAGGAGCACCAAGGCTGATTATTTCTTGTAGGATGATGAGGTTTTCCCAATGATGAGCTTTCTGGAGCATGATGGAGAAATCAGAGAAGTCCCAAAGTGGAAATGAGAAGTGAAAGGAGGGAGAATGAAAGTACTTATTATAGATGATCTCAAAGAATTTAGCCTCAAAAGGGAGGATAAAAATGAAATGATCATTAACAGGAAATGAATAGTTAAGTGGGGATTGTTTAAGGATGAGAAAGGCATGGCATGTTTGTAGGCAGTAGGAAAGAAGCTAGTAGCAAGTTATTCTACTGTGTACTAAGAATGCAAAAAGTTCATGCTAATATCTATTTAATACATTCCTGAAGTGAAGGGAGGGGGACAATTTTTTCTAGGTTACAATCACATTCTCCTTAGTATTCTAACAAAATATTTTACTTATTGTCATATATAGCTGTTAGCAAGTGTTTCAATCTAGGCCCATAGGCTACAATATAATACTTCAGATGCATAAGCAACTAAGAAAGAAAATGTGAAAAGGAGCCCACCTTCCAAGTAATACATCACTGTTAAGGCCCAAATATCTTCAATATGTGAAAGTTTAAAGGCAGCAGTCACCATATGGTTAAGTAAAGTAATAATTAAAGCAATAGCAGTCTTTGCTGCAGGTCTCTCAAAAAAAAAAAAAAATCAGGGCATAGATGCTTGAATGGCTGTAAAAACCAAGGCTGAGTTCCACTCTAAGACTCACAGACCTCAAGCGGCTCATTCTCTTGACTTTTCAAAATTCATAAAGTTATAGCTTTTGGTGGCCTTTTTACAAATACTTATGAACACTGAAATATGAGATAAATGTTCAATGAAGAGATGGCTCTTGTGGTCTTTGTAAAAATCCAAATCCATTAAATCCATTACCTCTCCAAGGGAAAGCCATGACCCATTTTTCTATTTCACTGCAAGTCAGTGAACCAAAAAATTTATATTCAAGTAGACTCTCAATTTTCAGGTTGTTATTCAATGTCCTTTCAGTATGATAGAACAATTCTGAATGACGTTAAAATTCAAACAAATGAGTGTGTGTGTGTTTATCTAGATGTAATAGGAATGTGCAAATCACTTCAGGGAAACCATTTTGACAAATTCAGTGAATTAGAATGGGAATGTTTTGAGGCAGGGTTATCAGTTAGGGGAAAAACAAAACCATTCTAGACTCAGAAATGTAAATTCTTGCATAACTTATATCTTCGTTTTGGCTTTCTAGAACTCTCACTTCCTGATGACGAAATCTCAAATATGCCACTTTCACTTTGGTCATGATCTCCACATCCTCCTCACCGTAATCTTGAAATGTGCTCAAGAATCAACCCTGAGCTATGAAAAGCAAGTTCTCATCTTATGTTTCCCACAATCAGTCCTCTGTTGTGCTTCCTAATTACCAGCTCCAAATCATGTCACTAAGAATATATTTTCTCCATTTTCTCTCCCGTTTCTGTGCTGTCTTCCTGGTGAATATCAGTCCACTGGACTCAGATGGCTCTGGAGGAGAAAGTGAGGCTGGTTCACAGCCTTTCCTCACTCAGATCAAAGTCAACTGCAAGTCATGTTATCATCTTGATGTCATGGTCCTCTTACAGAGTGAAGGATAAACACAACCTGTGAGTGAATAGCAGCTCTTCCTCTCCCCTCCTCTTCCCTCTCTTCTTCTCTTCCCTCCCCTCCCCTCCCCTCTTGGGGTGCTCTACTTAGGGGAAGGTACATTTCCACTTCCAAAAGCTGCCTTTTTTCCTTTAGGTTTACTGGCTCCATTTATTGCTCAAAAATCAAGCCTTAAATTCAATTCACTCTGGATCTCATAGACTGGACAACAAGTCTCTACCCACTGAGTACAGAGTGAATGTAAATAATAAAGAGTAACTGTTTCTCTTTTACTCAGGAACCCTGAGGGTCTTTCCCTCTCATTTTTTTAAAGGGGCCATTCCTTGAGTAACTTCTCAAAAACGCCTATGTATTGAATGGATATATCTCACTCAAAGTGAGAATGTGATAAGAACTTAGTCTAAAATGGCCAGGGTCTCACATTTTATCCTGGGCCATCTCCAGTGCTACTGATATCAGGCCACTGGACCCAGATGGTGCTGGAGGAGAAAGTGATACTGGTGACCTTGTACAACTCTCCCTCATTCAAATCAAAGTCAGCTGCAAGTCCTGTCATCATCTGGTTGTCGTGGTCCTCTTCAAGAATGAAGGACAAACAAAACAACAATAAGCTCCTTTCAGTCAGGAATTGTTTTGCATTTGTATTCCCAGTAATTAGCACAATGCATGTTATAGAGTAAGCTCTAATAAATATTTTATTCATTTATGCTGTCTGTCTTCCCACCACCACCTAGAGATTGCAGAGGTCAAAAGGACAGGTATTTGTTAACTGATTCAATATATGAGATTAAGGCTCTGACACTTACTAGCTGTGTGACACTGGACAAGTAATCTAACTCTGTTTACTTTGTTCTTGATGTGCAAAATGAGCTGGCAAAGGAAATGCCAAGACACTCCAGTATCTTTGCCAAGAAAACCTCAAATGGGGTCACAAGAAATAGGACATGATTAACCAACAACTACAACAAATAATTAGAATTATTTAGGGCAGCATTTTCCACAATTTTGATAATATCAATAAAATATTTTTCATTATACACTACCAACATACTATATGTATCAACTTATAATGTATATATTTACCTACTTATAAATTGCAAAACTTACATAAAATATGCATTAGAAAGCATGATATAAAGACAAAAATATCATTCTGGAGTTAATAGGGAGTCAGTGAAGTTTATTGAGTAGGGAAATATCTTGGGAAGTCTTTCACTTAAGGGAAATTTTTTGGGTAGCTATGTGGAAGATCCATCACGGATGTCAGAAACCTGTTAAAATAATCCAGGAAAGAGGTGATAATAGTTTGAACTGTGGTGTTGACTGGACAAGTAAAGAGGAGGGGAGACCAGAGTGACAAGCACAGACCAGACCAGCGTGATGAGCACAGACCAGACCAGTGTGGAGAGTTCAGACCACAGGGCACCACCAGCAGCATTTACCTGATTCCTCAACCCACACACATCACAGACAGCTTCAAAGGTCAGTGGGAGGGCTCCTTCACCCAGGAGAGGGGAGTATGGTCTGGACCTCCACCAGTAGGCACTGCAGTGGGAGCTGCCATTTTTGGGGCCCTTCACCTAGAACCCCAGGGGAAATTGAAGGGCTGATTCAATCTCAGCCCTGAGTGGCAACCCTAGGAGACCTCAGCCTAAAGCCCCTGGGGGAATTGAGGCACTGATCTGTTCTCAGCCCTGAGCTCCATCCAGGCGTAAGGAGAAGCATGGGCATGGTGGAGGTGGAGGCAGTTGTGGAGAGGAAATTCTATTTAGAGATTCTGGGCAGAAAAGTTTTTGGTCATTCCCAGACCAGTGTGCAGGTCAGGAGAGGAGCAAACACCTCTACCTTGGTTGTGCCACCTTGGAGGAACTGAGAACTTACAGGTACCCAAAATATACACTCCTCTCAACAAAGGTCCCCAAAGTGAAGTAACTGGCTGGGAAAATGCCCAAAACAAGGAGAATTTTTTTTTATTTTTTTATTTTGCTGAATAGGTATTTTCCTCCATTCTTTTGGATAAGGAAGAACAAAGCATGACATCAGAGAAAGTCAAGGCTTCTGTATCCAAAACCTCCAAAATAAATATGCAGTGGTCTCAGGCCACAGAAGAGGTCAAAAAGGATTTTGATAATCAAATAAGAGAGGTGAAGGACAAATTAGGAAGAGAAATGAGAGTGATACAAGAAAAGCAAGAAAAGCAAGTCAAAGAGACCAAAAGAGACTCCCCACCAAATGCTGAAGAAAATAATAGCTTTAAAAATAGGATAACTCAATTGGAGAAAGAGGTCCAAAAAGTCAATGAGGAGAAGAATGATTAAAAAGCAGATTTAGTTAAAGGGAAAATCAAATTCAAAAGCTCACTGAAGAAAATAGTTCTTTAAAGCTTAGAATGGAACAGATGGAAGCTAATGATTTTATGAAAAACCAAGAAATTACAAAACAAAACCAGAAGAATGAAAAAATAGAAGATATTGTGAAACATCTCACGGGAAAAACAACTGACCTGGAAAATAAATCCAGGAGAGATAATTGAAAAATTATAGGACTACCTGAAAACCATGATCAAAAAACAGCCTAAACATTATCGTTCATGTAATTATCAAGGAATATTGCCCTGATATTCTAGAACCAGAGGGCAAAATAAAAATTGAAAGAATCCACAGATCAACTCCTGAAAGAGGTTCAAAAAGAAAAACTCCTAGTAATAATGTAGCAAGATTCCACTGTTCCCAGATCAAGGAGAAAATATTGCAAGCAGCCAGAAAGAAATAGCTTTAGTGTTGTGGAAATATAATCAGGATAACACAGGATCTGGCAGTTTCTACATTAAGGGATCATAAGGCTTGGAATGGGATATTTCAGAAGTCAAAGAAACTGGAATTAAAACCAAGAATCAGCTACCCAGCAAAACTGAGTATAATACTTCATGGGGGAAATGGTTATTCATTGATATAGATGACTTTCAAGCATTCTTGATGACAAAACTAGAATTGAATAGAAAATTTGACTTTCAAACACAAGAATTAAGAGAAGCTCATGAAAAGGTAAACAGGAAAAAGAAAGCATAAAGGACTTTCTAAAGTTGAATTGTTTACATTCTTTCATAGAAAGACAATATTTGTAAGTCTTGAGACTTTTCTCAGTATTTCAGTAGTTGGAGGGATTATGCACACACACACACACACACACATACCACACACACCCACACACGCGCACACACACACAGAACAGGTTGAGTTGAGTAAGAAGGGATGATACTTAAAAGAATAACATAAAATTGAGGGATGATATTCGGAGGAGAAAAGGAGAAATGGAATAGGATAAATTATCAAATATCAAGGAGGCAAGTAAAAGCTTCTTCAGTGGAAGAGAAAAGGGAGGATGTGAGAGGTAAAAAGGGAAGCTTACTCTGTTCATATTTGACTTGAGGGAATGACATGTGCATTCAGTTGGTATGAAAAGTATACCTCGCATTACAGAATGGTAGGGAAGAAGGGGACAAATGGGGTGAGGGGGATGATAGAAAGGAAGGCAAATGGGAGAAGGGAGTAATCAAAAGTAAACAGTTTTGGGGAGGGACAAAGTCAAAAGTGAGAAAGAATAAATAGGGGACAGAATAGGATGGAGGGAAATATAGTTAGTCTTACACAACACGACTATTATGGAAGTCTTTTGCGAAACTACACTTAATACAGCCTATATTGAATTGCCTGCCTTCTCAGTGGGGATGGGTGGGGAGGGAAGAAGAAAGGGAAGTTGGAATTAAGAGTATTAGGAATAATTATTTATTTATTTATTTATTTTAATAAACTTTTAACATTTATTTTCACACAATTTTGGGTTACAAATTTTCTCCCCTTTTTTCCCCCTCCCCTCCTCAGACCCAAGCTTTCTAATTGCCCCTGTGACCTATCTGCTCTCTCCTCTATCCTCCCTCCCTTACCTTGTCTCCATCTTCTCTTTTGTCCTGTAGGGCCAGATAGCTTTCTTGACCCCTTAACCTGTATTTCTTGTTACCCAGTGGTAAGAACATTACATTTGGTCCTAACACTTTGAGTTCCAAACTCCTTAGCTCCCTCCCTCTCTACCCCTTCCCCTTGGAAGACAGGCAGTTCAATATAGGCCATATCTGTTTAGTTTTGCAAATGATTTCCATACTAGTTGTGTTGTATAGGACTAACTATATTTCCCTCCATCCTATCCTATCCCCATTACTTCTATTTTCTTATGGTCCTTTCCCTCCCCATGAGTGTCGACCTCGTATTGCATTCTCCTCCCCATGCCCTCCCCTCCATCCTCCCCCCCACCCTGCTTGTGTCCCTGTCCCCCACTCTCCTGTATTATGAGATAGGTTTTCCTATCAAAATGAGTGTGCATTATATTCTTTCCTTTAGTGGAATGTGATGAGAGTAGACCTCATGCTTTTCTCTTGCCTCCCCTCTTTATCCCACCACTAATAAGTCTTTTGCTTGCCTCTTTTATGAGAGATAATTTGCCCCATATAAGTTCTCCCTTTCTCCTCCCAATATTTCTCTCTCACTGCTTCATTTCATTTTTTTTTTTTTAGTATATGATCCCGTCCTCTTCAATTCACTCTGTGCACTCTGTCTCTATGTATGTGTGCGTGTGTGCATGTGTGTGTGTGTACTCCCACCCAGTGCTCAGATGCTGAAATGTTTCAAGAGTTATAAATATTGTCTTTCCATGTAGGAATGTAAACAGTTCAACTTTAGTAAGTCCCTTATGATTTCTCTCCGCTGTTCGCCTTCCTATGGTTCTCTTCATTCTTGTGTTAGAAAGTCAAATTTTCTTTCCAGCTCTGGTCTTTTCATCAGGAAAATTTGAAAGTCTTCTATTTCATTGAAAGACCATTTTTTCTCCTGAAGTATTATACTCAGTTTTGCTGGGTAGGTGATTCTTGGCTTCAGTCCTAGTTCCTTTGACTTCTGGAATATCTTATTCCATTCCCTTCTATCCCTCAAAGTAGAAGGTGCCAGATCTTGTACTATCCTGATTGTATTTCCACAATACTTGAATTGTTTCTTTCTAGCTGCTTGCAATATTTTCTCTTTCACCTGGGAATTCTGGAGTTTGGCCACAATGTTCCTAGGAGTTTCTCTTTTTGGATCTCTTTCATGCGGTGTTCTGCGGATTCCTTGAATATTTATTTTGCCTTCTGGTTCTAGAATCTCAGGGCAGTTTTCCTTGATAATTTCGTGGAGGATGATGTCTAGGCTCTTCTTTTGATCATGGCTTTCAGGTAGTCCCAGAATTTTTACATTGTCTCTCCTGATTCTATTTTCCAGGTCAGTTGTTTTTCCAATAAGATATTTCACATTATCTTCCATTTTTCGAATCTGCGCGGTATGTTCTGAGATATCTGTCTTTCTCGAAAAGTCCAAAGCGTCCATCTGTACCATTCCAGATTTGAGAGATCTATTTTCTTCAGTAAGCTTTTGAATCTCCTTTTACATTTGGTTAATTCTGCTTTTGAAAGCATTCTTCTCCTCATTGGCCCCTTGCACCTCCCTTGACAGCTGAGTTAGGCTAGTTCTCAAGGTGCCAATTTCTTCAAGATTTTTTTGGTTCTCCTTCAGAAGGGAGCTGATCTGTTTTTCATGCTTCTCCCTCATCCCTCTCATTTCCCTTCCCAGTCTTTCCTCCACCTCTCTAACTTGATTTTCAAAATTCCTCTTGAGCTCTTCCATGGCCCGAGCCCATTGGGTGGGCTGGGACACAGAATCCTCGATTTCTGTGTCTTTGCCTGATGGCAAGCATTGTTCCTCCCCATCAGAAAGGAGGGGAGGAAGTGTCTTTTCTCTGATAAAGTACCCTTCAATAGTTTTATTTCTTTTCCCTTTTCTTGGCATTTTCTCCACCTAGTGGCCTGACCTCTGAATGTTCTCCTCACACCCACCTTGCCTCCTGGTCCTCCCAGCCAGCGTTTGGGGACTGAGATTCAAATGCTGCTTCCCGCCTTAGGATTTTTGGCGGGGGCAGGGCTGCTATTCAGTGTGAGAATTAAGTTCAGGTGCAGAGGTCAGGAGCAGGGCCGCCTCTCTGGCTCAATTCCCTCAGGGGGTTTATGCACAGACTTTCCACAATGGATCCAGGCTCCCACTCACTTGGGGAGCCCCCTTGGGCAGCTGCCTCTCAGCCCCCACCTCCCGGGGGACCCGAGCCATGGGGGCACCTCACTCCCCTCTCAACCCGCCAAAGAGACTCTCTCACCTACCCCCGTCAGTCACCTGTTGGTGGGGGGCCCATGCAGCTGCTGAAGATCCCGCCTCTGGAGCCCTCTCAGAACTGTGTTTCTCGGAGCCGCGGCCGCCGTTGCCGCCGCAGGTCCAGGCTGGGCACCTCATCTGCAGCGCGACCGACCTTTTGCGAGAGGTTTGCAGGTCCCTCTGTGGGTGGGGGGACTCGCGTGGCTGCTGGAGATCCCGTCCCGTAGCCCTCTCGGATCTTTTTCTCATGGTGTTGCTGCTGTGGTAGGGCTGCTCTCTTCTTCCCGTCCGGGCAGCCAGTCCACGGCGGGAAGGACCCCCCTTGAGAGGTTTGCACGTCTCTCCGGAACAGAAATCTCCCTCGCTCCAATATTCCGTGGTCTCTGGGTGCAGAATTCGCCCTGGGTTAGTCCCCTCTGCCGTTCTGTGGTTTGTGGGTTCGGAGCTATGTGTATGTGCATCTTTCTACTCCGCCATCTTGAGGAATAATTATTGAGAATTGTTTTTACATACAGCTGGGAAATAAGAAATACAGGTAATGGTGTATAGTAACCTATCTTACCCTACAAGAAAAGAGAGAAGTGGATAAGGCAAGGGAGGGGTGTTATAGGAGGGAGGGCATATTGAGGGAAGGGACAATCAGTATGCAAGGCATTATTGGATGGAGTGAGGGGAGTGAGGGGAGAGATGGGGAGAAAGTTTAGAACTCAAAATTTTGTTGAAATGAATATTGAAAACTAAAAATAAATAAACATTAATAAAAAAAGAAGGGAACAGGTGCAAGTGATATTGTGGAAGGAGAAGATTTGTTAAATGATAAGTTATATCAGGTAGAAGATGATGAAGAGTCAACAATAGTACCAATGGTGAGAACCTGGATGTTTGAGGAGATGGTAGTGTTTTTGATAATAATGGGAAAATTCAGAGAGGGATATATTTAGATGTAAGGTGTGAGGGTCTGGTATTTAAGTGGTGTTAGTGTCAGAAGGGAAAAAGGATCATATTCAAGGTAGATTGAAAAGGTGAAATCTAGAGGCCTTGTGAATAGATGGCATATGAGGGAGTAAGAGAAAGTGAGGGAACCAATATAACGCTTAGGTTGTAAACCACAGAGCTTGGGAGAGTTTGGTGTTGCTTTCTATAGTAATAAGGAAAGATTGAGGGAGGGGAGAATTTAGGGACAAAGATGATGAATTCAGTTTTGGAAATATTGAGTTTAAGAAGTCTGTTGGACATCACATTTGAGATGAGGGAAGAATAGGTAGATTTGAGCATATCAGTATAGAAATGGTAATTAAATCCATAAGAACTGAGGAGATCACCAAGTGAAGTTAAATTGAAACAGAAGAGAAGAGGGCCCAAGACTGGTGCTCCTAAGGGACACCTACAGTTAGAGGTCATGATCTGGAGGTGAATCCTATAAAAGAGACTGAGAAGGGGTGACTAGCTAGGTAAGAAGGGAACCAAGAGGGAAGTGAGTGGCATTATGAAAAACCAAGAGAGTAGAGAATTTTAAGGAAAAGAAAATGATTAACAATGTCAAAGGCTGCTGCAAGATCAAGGAGATAGAAGATGGAGAAAGGTGAAGGGGGTATTGTACTTGTTCACTAGTATCTCACCTAGAGTATTGCTAGGGTTGGAAGCTCAATTCCATGTGGACAGTCTCGGGCGGGTAAAGGTGGGAACTTCTAAATCTTAGAGTTCTCACGAGACCCCCCAGGAAACGACTGGGAATCGAGGTGAACCGAGCTATCTCGTGTATTTCCGCCTCTTCCCGTGAGAAACGTGATGGGAGAGAGCTCTCCCCGCCCTCGAGATTGTCCCGGATATGGGCACACTATTGTTATCTAACAGCACGGTATTCAGATGCAAACTATGCTGCTGGAGAGTTTAGGTAGGATCAGGAAAGCCTGAAAGTGCTTTTTGGAGGGAGGGGCGTGGAGCGGACAGGACAACAAGGCTCCGCTTTTCCTCTCTCTTCTCTCCCCTCCCCCTCTCTCCCCGCTTATACTTCTACTTCCAATCTCTTATTGTAAGATCTTTGCCTCCTTGGGAGATCTTTCTCTTTCCCTCCTAAGGAAGAATTCTCCTGCACTTGTAACTAGACCCTGAAATGAAGCTCAACCCTTGTTCGACTCTGGAACGTCCTTTCTCTCATACGAGCATCCGGTTTGGCCAACCGAAGACCTCGGGAGGTGAGGTAAGAAGACTCGGGTAGCCCTCAGGCCTCTAGGCCTGGCAGAGTATTACCTTTAAATGGCACCTATCACAACCACTGTATTATTTGGTAGGCAAGAAGTTTGTATGTGCTGAATGTTATGGAGGGAGTTTTCTCAGTGGCACCTGTATAACTCTCAAATTTTTATGAGTACTAGGTAGTTACAGATATCCTGAGTGATCAATACCCAAGACAGACTAAGAGAAATGAATTTGAGAATTTTCACAGGAAAATGAGGGAGTAGGGTGATAAATTATTGAGGAAATCAGGATAGGTATGATTGTTTTGGAGACAACACCCATGATTTTCTATAAGGAAAAGAGTAGGATTCAATCCATCTCCTTTCCCTTTTGATCTTACAACTGCTTGATGCATATCTTTTGGGATTCATTCCATTTCCTTCTGTTTTAGGATATTTTGGTGGCTTGAGATAATTTACCCCCTTTAGCTAAAGAGTTTCAAAGGTAGTATGGTATAAGATAAAGGAATAATGTTAAGATCAAGAGAACCTGGTTTCAATTCTCCCTCTAAAACTTAGTTGCTATTGGATCAAATACAAGATTATCTGTTTTGTATTCAAAACCCTTCATGAACAAATGCCCTTCTACTTTTCCAGTATTCTTATATCTTACTGCCTGCATCCTCTTGGATCTATTTACACTGGCCTACTTGTTGTTCAACAAGAAATCACTACATCTCTTAGCCCTGGCCATTTTCTCTGATTTCCTCCCATGCCTCAAATACTCTCCACTTTGCACTGAATACAGAAGTCTCAGGCTTCCTTCTAAATTTTCACCTTTTAGAGAAAACCTTTTCCAACTCCTATTATTAGCTGACTTTGTAATCTAATAGATTCTGGGACTATAAATAACAAAAGAGTTGTTGATGTTCTTTGAAGGAGAGACTGTCTACATGAACATTCTAGAATCTCAAGATAATAAGCCTAGACCTGGAAGGGAACTCAGATACTATCTGAGAAGCCTCACTGTTAAAAAAACAAAAAGATAGTGAATCCAAGGGAAATTGTATAACTTGCCCAAGGCTATAAACATCAAAATTATTTACATTCGTGAAATCAGGGATTAGACCACTGCTATGTAGCTCTTCCCCCCCAAAATTTCAGAGTTCTCTAAAATACCATGGGATAAGATATACAGGGTCAAAATATATTTTGAAGTTGCAGAAAGTTCTTATTACTAAAAAAAAAATCAAAATAGTTCATGAAGCTATTTTTTCCCAAGCAGGCAATTCTATAGACAACCCAGTTTGCTTCCTTTTATGAAAATATTTAATCAGATAAATGACAGAGATATAGATATATCTATATTTACACAGGAGAGATAAAAATTTAGTATGCTAGCCTTTTTGCTTTTTAGTATTTCAGAGGTCTATTCTTTATCTCTCATTAACACCTTTCAAATGTGATGTCCAATTAAATCAGTTCTCCACTAACCAGAAGGGCAGTACACCATTCAGTGATTTTGTTATTCAGACAGGTTTCTAGCATATATCCCCTGAGAATAAGGCAGTTGCCATAAACTCCATACTTCCATACAAGCATAATTCCATGCTTGAGGCATCCTGACATTTTCAAGAAAATGTGAAGGAAACAATTTGTTTTCATGATTCATTATTTAAGCCAGGCCAGCATTATTAATATTCATAGATAATTCTGAATAGTATGGAAAGATAAATTAGTGTTCTACTAAAAGGCAAATAGACTTGTGAACAGAAAAAAAGAAAAAACGTCATGACATTGTACATAGTAGATAAACTAATGTGTACTAGATTTGTACAAAGCAAATATTACTTGTAGTTTGGAGAAAAAATATATTACTGAAATATATTTATGGATTTTTAAAAAAATATCATTTGTAAAATACATTTAACTACTAAATCCTTGCTAGTACTACAAAATCCATTTTAATCTCTGTAAGAAAATGTAGGTGTTAGAAATAAGAGCTGATTATCAACAACTTAATTAGTATCACTCCAGGCAGCATCCTAATATGGAACTATGAGGTTAATTTGCTCATCTGTGGATTAGCTGATTTATTTTTTCATTGAAAATGCTATTTATTCAGGTACTTCTAACAAGAGGATCGAAGCAGAGGTTCTGGCTAACCCCAGATCTCTTTTCTACCTCATCCCCCGTCATCTCAAAAACAATTACAAATGTAACAAATGAAGTCACTGAATGGCAAAACCAAGTGAAAATAATATCAAATTACCACAAATTCTATGTACCCCATGGGAAAAATGGGAAGAAAAATAGCAAAGAAGTACAATATTTTGCTCTCATTCTCCCTGTCTCATACCCCCAGTTGAGTATAGATTTCAGACTTTTTGAGTTCTTGGCACAGCCATTTGTTGAATCAAAAGATGTTTGAAATTAAATGTAGGTGGGTGTGCAATCTCCAAAACCTAGTATTGTGCATAGTAGGTACTTAATAAGTCTTAATTGACTGACTGACTGAAAACATGGAAGACTGACTAAGGGAGTAAAGAAGAATGAAAACACTTAATATGATGAATAGATGAGATGAGAGAATTTCAATACAGAACTTCAGAAGCAGAAAATAATTATGTAATAACTAAAATTAAACTTTCCCCAAAGAGAATGTAAGTAACTGGAAGATCTAAATAAAGAAGTTAAGAAATAACAAGTAGAATAGACAACTAAGAAGAGAAGCTGAAAAAACTTAGCAAAGTAAGAATTTTCCTGGCTGGGAGGGACGCTGGGAAAAATAGAACTAAAATATTCGGAAATGGAGAAATATGTGAAAGAAATTAAAAAATTGGAAAAGCTGAAAGAATATTTGAGATATTACCTATTGACAGTGCACGTAGAAAACATTTCCATAGGGAAATCATCTGGAATTCATAAGGATTCAAGAAGAAAGGGATTACAAAAGAAAGATATACCTCAAAAAATTGTAGAACCAGAGCAAATGACATAATCTATACGTTTCTACAAAAAGGAAAACATCAAGTTGTTTCACATTATATCAACAACAACAACAACAGTTTGAGTACCAAAATCTTTAGTTGTCAACCTAAAAAACAACTGCAATTTGAGAAAAGACAGAACATATGTCAAGATGCCAGAATAAAAAAAAAAAAAAACAAGAAAATTGATGAGTTACAAAGGAATAAAGATTTGAAAAACATGGGAAAATGACTATGAATAATTTTAGTAAATATGATCACTAACTTTTCTTCTAACAAAAACAAAAGAAAAAAGCACTGAGAATAAAAATTGAAGGATAAACACAGCAAACAAACAGAATAATTACAAATAAAAAAGTAATTACTATGTATCAGGCACTGTGCTAAATGCTAAGAATATTAAAAGAAATGAGCCAGATAGTTCCATCTCTCATGGAGTTTATATTCTATTGGTGGCAGCAAGGTGGAGCAGTAGATAGAGCACCAGTGCAAGAGTCAGGAGGACCTGAGTTCAAATCTCATATCAGACACTTGACACTCACTAGCTGTGTGACCCTGGGCAAGTCACTTAACCCCAACAGTTGCATCCTGAGTCATTTCCAGTCATCCTGATGAATATATGGTCACTGTATTCAGATGGCTCTGGAGGAGATATGAGACTGGTGACCTGCATAGCCCTCCCTCACTCAAAACAAGGTCAAGTACAAGTCATGTCATTATTTCTCTGATGGCTTGGTCTTCTTTGACAACAAAGAATGAACACACATACATCATTATAGTCTATTAAATGAAGGTAATAGGGGGCAGAGCCAAGATGGCAGAGTAAAAAGACACATATACTCTAGCACTTCCCCAACAGCCCACAAAATACCTGTAAAAAATGACTCCCAATAAATTCTAGAGCAGCAAAAGCCACAGTACAACAGAGAGAAAGAGGTTTCCAGCCAAAGGTAACCTGAAAGGCCTACAAAAAAGATCTATCTCACAGGATGCTGAGCAGAGTAGAGCTCAGCCCTGGCCATGCTGCATTGTGAGGAACAAGACCTGAACAGACCTCCATGGCAGAGTTGCCAGCAGGGAAGATCCCAGATACCTCAACTCGCAAGCAACAAAAAAAGCTCCAAAGGTCAGTGTGAGAGAGCTTTCTCAGCAAAACAAGAGGAGAACAGGGTTCCTGATGGCAGCAATAGCAGCAGCAGACTGCAGGCAGCTACAGTGGCCAGGAAGCAACTTAGGCAAACTGTCCAGGCAGTTCAGCTTAAAGCCCCAGGCAATAGGGAGCAGTTAATCTAAACCTTAACTTTGGCAGACGGCCCTGCCCCCACCCAAAGCCCCCAGGGAATTGAGCAGCTGAGTTGAATCTCAGCCTTGAACATGATACCAGGGAGAGGAAGGGCCATAGGACCATCCTCTTGATAAAGGATTCGGAAGTCAAGTAACTTGCTGGGACAATGCCCAAAAAAGGGGAAAAAATAAGACCATAGAAGGTTACGTTCTCGGTGAACAGATGTCTCCTCCCATCCTTTCAGATGAGGAAGAACAAGGAAGTCAAGATGCCTGCCTCCAAGGCCTCCAAAGTGAACTTAAATAGGGCTCAGGCAATAGAAAAGCATGAAAAGAGAGTTAGCACCTTGCTAAAGGAGAATAAAAAAATAATGCTGAGGAAATAACACCTTTAAAAAGAAGCTAACTCAATTGGAAAAAGAGGTCCAAAAAGCCAATAAGGAGGAAGCTTTAAAAAGTAGAATTAACCAAATGGAATAGAAGGTTCAAAAGCTCACTGAACAAAATAGTTCTTTAAAAGACAATTGAGTTCAAGGAAGCTAAAGACTATGACATAAACCAAGCAGTTAAAAAAGAAAACCAAAAGTTTGAAAAAAATATAAAATTATGTGAAACATCTCATTGGAAAAACAACTGACTTGGGAAATACACCCAGGGGAGACAATTTAAAAATTATGGGACTACCTGAGAGCCATGATAAAAGAAAAGCCTAGACATTATCTTTCATGAAATTATCAAGGAAAACTGCCTGATATTCTGAACCAGAGAGCAAAATAAATATTGAAAAAAAAATCCACCAATCATCTCCTGAAAGAGACCTGAAAAGAAGAACTTCTAGGAATATTGTGGATAAATTTCAGAGTTCCCAGGTCATGGAGAAAATACTGCAAGAAGCTAGAAAGAAACAATTCGAGGACTGTGGAAAAACAGTCAGGAAAACACAGGATCTGGTGACTTAAGCATTACGGGATTGAGGGACTTGGAATAGGATATCATAGAAAGGAACTGAGGTTAAAATCAAAAATCACCTACCCAGCAAAACTGAGTATAATACTTCAAGAGAATAAATGATCATTCAATGATATAGAGGACTTTTAAGCATTCATGATGAAAAGAGCAGAACTGAAGAAAAAATTTGACTTTCAAACACAAGAATCAAGAGAAGCATGAAAAGGGAAACAGGAAAAAGAAATCATAAAAGACTTTCTAAAACTGAACTGTTTACATTCCTACATGGAAAAAAAATATTTGTAACTGTTGAGATTTTTCTCAGTATTAGGGCAGGTGTAGGGATTGTACACACACACACACACACACACACACACAGAGTGTACAGGTTGTGTTGAATCAGAAAATATGATATCCACCAAAAACAAAATAAAAATTAAGGGCTGAGGGAGGAAAATACTGGGAGGAGAATGGGAGAAATGGAATGGGGCAGGCAATAACTCATAAAACAGATAAGAAAAATCTTCTTCAATGTAGGAGAAAAAGAAGAAGAGGACAGGGGAAAAGTGAAGCAACTCTCTCCACATATGGCTTAGGGAGGGAATAACATGCTCACTAAATTTGGTATGAAAATCTGTCTTACACTACAAGAAAGTAGGGGAGGAGGTGACAAGTGGGGTGAGGGAATGATGGAAGGGAGGGCAAATGGGAGAAGGGAGTAACTAGAAATAAACACTTTTGAGAAGGGACAAGGTCAAATGAAGGGACAAAAAAATAAGGGGGAACAGAGTAGGATAGAGGACAATATAATTAGTATTACACAACTTGATTATTATGGAAGTCTTTTGCAAAACGACACATATTTAGTCCATATAGAATTGCGTGCCTTCTCAGTGGGGATAGGGAGGGAAGGAGGGTAAGAAGTAGGAATTCAAAGTATTAGAAACAAATGTTGAGAATTGTTTTTGCATATACCCAGGAAATAAGAAATACAGGTAATGGGGTACAGAACTTTATCTTGCCCTACAAGAAAAGAGCAAATATGGGGATAAGGGAAGGATGGGGTGTGATAGAAGGCAGGGTACGTTGAGAGAAAGAGTAATCAGAATGCAAGGTATTAGGGGTGGAGGGAGAGGAGAGATGGGGAAAAAATTGGACATGTTACAAAGTGATGTAAAAGCAATTAGTATTAAAAAAAATTGACTGAATTAGTTACTGAGACTAAATCAGAGACATCTTTAGTTTGGGGAAAAGAATTTTAATCTAAATTTCACAGAGGCATGTAACCTCGAGTAAAATTTGGCATTGATGGAAAAGTTAAGGTTTTAATGGTAAGTTTGATTTTATAATTGTTAATTAATCAGGAACTAGAACATGTAGAGAAGACATGTAAGCCACTTAAGACTTGTCTCAAAAGATGTCCCTTAGCCAATATGAAATTATAGTCATATCTGAAACCTGGTTATTGAAACTTGCTATTTTATAATTCCATGGAACTATTAAGTAATTGTTCTTCTGAGGCTAACTCGAGGTATGGATAGCAACAAAGGCAGTCTGAGCCTCCAATCCTTGATGCCAGTAAGCCTGTGAGATGCTGGTATGAACTGAAAAGTGTGATCTCATAGGAAGGGAGGGGATTCTTCCGACTCAAGTTCCCCACTGACACCTGGAAGACTCTAAGCCTGACTGAATGCAAGTTGACCATCTACTCCCGCCTGGAACTGACATGAAGTTGGGCAGATAATGTTTCCCTGCAATGTCCCTATTCTTAGTGGAAATTTCCTATGCTCAAAAGGTTTGTAAGCTTAATACCAGATCCATTAAATTATAGATTGTTGGTAGGGGAACATACTAGGTTAAGTCTAAAATTAAGCTATTAGGTTTAGGACTTTACACCAACAACAATAAGTTAAGGTCTTTTAATTCTTAGTAATAGTGTGGAGACAATTAGGTCAAGGACTTGTGAATTTAGCATACATAGTTATTATTTGTGTCTCAGTTGGTTAATGTTAAAAAAAAATTGGTTTGTGGTCTATATTGTAAATGCCTTAAAAGAAGTATCATCTGAACAAAAGTTGTAATTGTTTTATGTGACATGAGCTGTGTTAAAAAGGAAAAAGAAAGATAAATAAACAAAAAATTTTAAAAAATGAAGCTAATATATACAGAGGAGGTAAATTGGAAAGAATCCAGAGGGAGAGCATTCATTTCTATGATTTGGAGCAGTCTGGGAAGTACACAATAGGCTACTTCTGGGACAAGAAATTAAAAGCTCATCTCTCAGAATGCTGCTACCCCATGAGGGGAAAAACGCAGGTATGTTCTGGTGAAAGGAGAAAAAGAGCCAAAGTTAAAAAGTAATAGTTTAAGACTGTCTTAGAAGTGATGTAATAGTCTGTCTTCATTAAAGATAAGATGAAAACCACAACTTTTTTGGGAAAAAAATAGAATTATGTTATAAACTCTTTACACCCTTTTATGCAGCAATAACATCATCAAAAATAGGTAAAAAGACATTAAAGGCAGAATGTGAGTTAATAAATATAAAAAAATATTACTAGCAGCACCATTTGTTTTACAAAACCAAACTAAAAGAAAAGAAATACCTGAAAGCAATGAAACAAAATTGTTGTGCATCAGTAGGGGAATGGCTGGAAATGGTGTAGCCTATCAGTTAGATTAAATCTTATTGTGGAAAAGAAATGTTGAATATGAGGAACTGAGAGAAATATAAAAAGACTGAAATGGATTGCTACAGAGTAGCAAACAAAAAATGGAAGGATACATATATATATATAAAATGCAATATTGCAAAAAACCAAACCAAACCAAATCACAAAATATACCAGAATTTAAAGAAAGACAAAGATGAGTCTTTGTTTACAACGGACTCAACAATTATGTTAGATGCTTCCCTTTGGCAAAATTTTATTATACTACAGAAATGACATTTTTGAATATAGCATACTATACAATCTTGGTACTATGACTTTTGTCTAATTTTCTTTAATATAAGGAACAGTTCAATGGGAAACAGTGGTATTTATAAATGATAGTGATTCAAAAAAATTAAACTACTAAGAAAATATCAAATTAGAAAAGAAAAAAATAAAGTGATATTTTCCTAGAATAACTAGGTTTTAAAATCATTTTTTTATTTGAATTGGAATAATAAATTGTATCTGTAGAGATAGCCTATGCACAGAGGTAAAAAAAATCTAAACTCTTTTATGATTGATCTGTTACTTAATACAATCATGCCACTTTTTTCTAGATAATAGAAATTTACTCTTCAAGCACTAAAACTTCATATGATCTAGGTTTGAAAATATATTTTAAATATTTTACATTTTCCCCTTCATTCAAAAATAGAGGTTTCTTTCACATCTCAAGTATCTAGGAATTCTCTTCTCAAAACATAGATGATAATTCATTCAAAATAGGTAATAGATTGTTTTAAAGGAGCTACTCAGTTAAGCAGATGGCCTATTACCACATAACTATGGCAATCAGAGATGGGTCTTGAAAGCCAGAGTTTTACTTATTTCAAGTACAGTACTCAAAATATTAAATTGTGTTATCTCTCTGAACAGAGAATAACAAAACGTTTAACATTTTCTTGGTCAGAGAGATCATGATAGGCAACCATTATTTTAATGTGCAGAAAATCCATAATTTTTTTGAGGAATATGTTTTGTAAACCACCTCTCCAACCCCCAATTTAATCTGATTGCTACACCCACAATAAAATACTTCCCTTTTGGCTCCAGACATTTTTTTTCTGCCTGTCATTCATATAAGGAATGCTCATACTCCTCATCTCTATCATCTAACTTCCTTGGCATTCTTCCAAGTCAAGGCCAAAATCCTACCTTTTTCCATTGTTGTTATTCAGTAATTTCTGGTCATGTTGGACTCTATGATTTGGAGTTTTCTTGGCAACAATATTGAAGTGATATGCCATTTCCCTATAAGAAGCCAAATTCTTCCTAATCATAGTGCCTCCTTTCTGCTGATTGTCCTGTATATAGAATATTCATGCATATTTGTTTAAATGTTATCTTTTCATTAGCTTGTGAACTCCTCAGTGATAAGGGATTGTTTATTTTCTTACTTTGTATTTCAAGTTCCCAGAGCATAGCACAGTTCCTGGCATAGTAGACTCTTAATAAATGTTAATTGATTGACTACTAATAATGTGAATTGTGATAGCAGCAAGCACCCTAAGACATCCAGGATGGCCTGCTAGCACCGATTGTTATATCTGCTTTTTCTAAAAGGAAGACAACTTTTGAAAGGTCAACAGTCTTCTTTAATTACATATACCAAAAGAGAAAATACAAGCAGAGAAATAAAGACCAAAAGACAAGGCTTCTAACTGTCTGATAACAAGTAACATATGCATCACAGATCAGCACACAGATCCAACTGTCTCAACATTACATACATACATAGTTACCAGACAGAGGAGCACTAACATCTCGATTTTCAAAGCCACTTCAAAGCCATTGGGGTGGGGTTCCTTAATGGCTACCCAGAGTCTCATCTGGGACACAAACCTTCTTCCAAAGAGTAAGCCCCATACATATGCATGTGTGTATATATATATATATATATATGTGTGTGTGTGTGTGTGTGTGTGTGTGTGTGTGTGTGTGTGTGTATACATATATATATATTCATAAGTATATATATGTATATATATATGTATACATATATATATATTCATAAGTATATATATGTATATATATATATGTATACACACACACACACACACACACACACACACACACACACACAAACACACACACTTTTCAGAGCCAGAAGGCATAACCTTAGTGACCCAGTGCTTCATTGACAATTAACAAAGGTGTGGGCCTTCCCACAAAACAAAACTCCCCTATTCAAGCTTCCCTTATTGGGCTCCACCTAAGGCCCATTAATGAGTGAGGAAGATCTTTTAACTCCCATTAACATTACAATTGTTTTATTATTATTATTTTCATTGTTTTATATATTCTCTCCATCTCTACCACCTCCTCCCCCCATCTATTTCTTTCAATGTAAGGTAGTCACCTATCATTTCTGGCAAATTGTGTGATTGCTTCCAACTCTCCCTGTTTCTAACTTTCTGTTTCTAATGTGCTATGGACCAGGGGAAAAAAACAACAACTTCAATGATAAAGTTAACAAAAGTTAATAATTAAGAGCCTAAAGAGTAAAGAGCATGTTTTTTTAATAAAGGGACTTTATGATAAATATCTTTGACCAAAGTCCTTTTTACTTCAGTGTTTACAGGTATAGTTTTAAAGATTGCAGTTTCCTGAAAGCTGATCTCTAGGTAAAGTTAGGTGTTAATGTATTTTTTAAAGGATAACCCAACTCATTCATTTCTAAGCTTTTATGTATTTAAATAATAAATTAGCTCTACTTTCTGACTATCCAAAAATATTATAAGAAGAAATCAAAGATATTTCTCATTCAGTCACTTATTGTGCCAAAAGAAATGTTTAAAAATATCTTTATATGTTCCTTCATTATTTTATTCCATTTTCCAATCATGGAATTATAGCTCTGGAGGAGACTAAAGCAAAAAAAAAAAAAAAAAAACACTTGTATGTCCTCTTGGACAGAGTTATTTTTAAAAATTAAGGAAATATATTATGCAAGATAAGCAATTTTCCATTATTAATAGCTAATACAATTCAACAAACATTTATTAAATTCCCATTCTGTGAGCCATTCAAATAATGTATAATACATCTTCCAGAGTTCCTCCAAAAATCTTGGACAAAGCAAAAGAGGGTATTGGTTGGGTTGGGGTTACGTGCTAAGAGATGTCCCCTTTCCAGTGTTCTCTAACTTCTGTAGAGATTTTGGACTTATTATAAAAGAAAACAACACAGGGTGCACCTGACAACCACTCTCAAGTTTATTCCTAACCTTTCGGAAAGGGACTTTGTGGAGAAGAAAGGCATAAGCCATGCCAGAATAATGTATCAGGCAAAGTTTATATGCTGAACTTTTCCATCGTGGATTGGGATTTGGGACATCAGGAACCTAATACCAGAGCCAAGCCCTATGGAGACATGGACAGATATTCTAGCACCTTGTTGCAACCATCCAAGATGACAGAAGGAGGTCTTTAATTTGACAATTAGAGTTTGCTTAGAGGTTTCCCCTTTTTCTTTTCTTGAGGAATGAGACATGCTTCCTTTTTATCTATCACTTTTACTTGAATGATAGTGGTGAGAACAGAATTGGAGGAAAGATAAACCTAGAATGAAAACCATTTTAAAGTATGCAGGTTTTATAAATCTAACTTGTATTTCACCTGTACAAACTGACAGTGGGCTAGAGCTGAATGTTTAACTAAGATTAAAATGCAGTTAAGGCAGAAAGAGAACAATATTGAGCCTGGTTTCTCTGGAGACACACTATAAGTCCCATGCCTTAATTTCATCCCATAGAAAATCCAGAAGCAATAATGAACTCACATGAACCATTAAGCTGACAAAGAAGTCATATAGAGTGCTTACAGCCGAAAAGTTCCCATGAGATGGGAACTGAATTTAGGGTTGCAATAAGGATATGTCTTGACATTTTGGGTGAGTCTTTTGTTATCAGATAAGATTCTATATAGTCCCTCTAGCAAAAAAAAATAGCACTCTAAAGTCTGGTCTCCACTTAGAAAGTAAACACATTTTAGTGCTGGTGAACAGGCAAAACTTCAAGTGGATGGAATGAGTGAAATTTTCTACTCTTTTCTTTCATGATTTTAGTTATCAACTTATTTTCAAGCTTCTGGGACCATATGTCCATAGTTTTGACTGTCCGCTTTACAGCTTGTACTCTGCCTGATTTCAGCTTCTTACAAGACAATACTTCCAGAATAAGGTTATCACCTCTAATGTCATCACTATTTTGCTAATTTAAGCCTTGTTTAATACTACTTGCCTCAGACTCTTCTTCTCTCTGATTGGTAGGCTGGTAAATAGAATTACTAACTCCTCCTAAAGCCTATCTTTAAAGACGGCAGACCCTGGACTTTCAATTATCTTCACTTTGGATTTGACACTCTGCTTAGTTTAAACTTAATGGAACAGAATCTCTCCTTGCAAGATATCACTTAGTGTTCTCCTTCCCTGCTTTCCCTTCCTATGTTGTTGTAGTCCAGACATTCAATTATGTTCAACTCTTTGTGACCCCATGGACCAAAGGATGCCAGACACTTTTATCCACCACTATTTTCTGTAATAGCAATTTAAATTTACATATATTTTTTCATTTATTAATAATAGACTGGAAGGATGGAGCAGAACAACGAGGAAGTAAGTGAGTACATTCAGGGCAGAGGAGAGAGGATGCAGGAAGGCACAGCAAGGCTCAGGCTCATGACTGTTTGCTTGTGAGAAGTCTCAGGCAGAGGAGGGGGAGGTTTGGGAATGGATCTGTCCTTTGAGGTGATCATGCTTACTATCTTATTGGATACCATGGCAAATTTAGCTTTCTGGTTCTGGAATTTGGCTTTCCGGTGTTTTTCTTCTGCCTTCTATATGGAGCTTCTTTCATACTGTGTGATTGAGAACTATGCTCGCATATTCATAGTTGATACCAGTGCTGTGAATATTGCCTTGGCAATACATCTTCCAAAGTCTGTCAAAGCTCATGTTTGTTGCTTTCATGACATTATCTATCTCATCCTCTTTTGTCTCAGTCTCCATTTGCCTTCAATCTTTCTCAACATCAGGGTGTTTTCCAATTAATCCTATCTTTTCATTATGTGGCCAAAATATTTAAGCTTCAGGTTCAGTATTTTACCTTCTAACAAATAGTCATAATTCCTTGAAGTATGATTTGATCTTCCTACTGAAGGAACTCTCAAAAGTCTTCCCCAGCACTACAATTTGAAAGTGCTGATTCTGTGGTATTCAACTTACCTTATACACTACTCTCTCATCCATAAATTGCTACTGGGAGGAAAAATTAATACCTTGGACTATACAAAAAACAAAGTGATGTCTCAGCTTTTTAATATGCTGTCCAGATTTGCCACAGCTTTCCTTCTAAGAAGCAAACATCTTTTAATTTCATGGCTGTAGTCACAATCTGAAGTGATCCTTGAATCTAAGAATATAAAATCTGACACTGCTCCATTTTTTTTCTTCCACCATTTGCCAGAAAGTCATAGGACCACTCTCCATTATCTTAGAGTTTTGTTAATGTTAAGCTCCAAGTCAGGGGGCAGAGCAAGGAAGACAGGTAGAAACAGAGACTTGCTAGAACTCTCCTCCAGCCCAATCAAATTCCTGTAAAAATGACTAAACAAATTCTGGAGTTACAGAACTCACAGAATGACGAAGCAAAGCAAATTTCCTTTCCTTTCCTGGAAGGTCAGTGTATCTATCATGCAACCCTGGAAGCAGAGTGCAAATCAGAGTGGGCCATGCCAGCATAGATGGGACTTGAGCAGATCTCAAGGGGACTTGATCTCTGGCACTTGTGGCACTTTCCAGACTTCACAACCTCAAAATGCTAAGGACATATTGGAAGGTCAATGGAAAGGACCTATTGGATCTGTGTGAGAGAATAGAGTGGTCTGATCCCAGCCCCAGGGTGGCAGAGGGAGTGGAGGAGCCCATAGCAGCCACAGCAGGGGTAGACACAGTGGCTGTTTCTGGAGCTTTAGGCTCACAGATTGTGGGGGGATTGGATGGCTGACAGTATATGTTGCCCACTCCAACTGGAAGCAGGGAGCTACCTTAACAAAGAGCTCAACAGTCAAGTAAATGTCTGGGAAAATGAGCAAAAACCAGGAAAAGAGTATAGAATCTCACTTTGGTGACAAAGAAGACCAAAATACACAAACAGAAGAAGAAAAGAAAGTCAAATCTCCTACATCTAAAATGTCCAAGAAAAATATCATTCTGTCTCAGATCATGGAAGAGATCAAAAATGATTTCAAAAACCAAGTAAGAGAAGTGGAGCAAATATTTGGAAGATAAATGAGAGTGATGCAAGAAAATCATGAAAAACTGTCAACTATTTCCTAAAGAGACCCCTCAAGATGCTGAAGAAAACAAGACCTTAAAAATAGACTAACTCAAATGGCAAAAGACATCCAAAAAGTCAATGAAGAGAACGCTGGCAGAATTGGCCAGATGGAAAAAGAGGTCCAAAAACTCACTGAAGAAAATAATTCCTTAAAGATTAGAATAGAGTAGATAGAAACTAATGACTTTTTGAAAAGTCAAGAAATTATAAAACAAAATCAAAGGAATGAAATAGCAGCAGATAATGTGAAGCATTTCATTGGAAATATAACTGACATAGAAAATAGATCAAAGAGAGAAAATGTTTTTTAAATGGCTTACCTGAAAGCCATGATCAAAAAAAGAGCCCAGACATCATTTTTCAAGAAATTACCAAGGAAAGCTACCCCAATATTCTAGAACCAGGGAGTAAAATACATATTAAAAGAATCCACCAATCAGTTCCCGAAAGAGATCCCAAAAGGAAAATTGCCAGCAATATTGTAGTAAAGCCCCAGGGTCAGGGAGGAAATATTAAATGCAAGCAGAAAGATACAATTAGAGTATTGTGGAAACGCAATCAGGATAACACAATATATAGCAGGTTCTACAATAAGGAATTGGAGGTATGGGAATATGATATTCCAGAGATCAAAGAAGGTAGGATTAAAACCAATAATCGCCTACTTAGAAGAGGTGGGTGTAATACTTCCAGGGAAAAATGGTCATTCAATGAAAGAGATGACTTTTCAAGCATTCATGATGAAAAGACCAAAGATGAATAGAAAATTTGACTTTCAAACACAAAAATCAAGAGAAGCATGAAAAGGTAAGCAGGAAAGAGAAATTAGAAGGGACTTACTAAACATCAACTGTTTATATTCCTACATGGTATATGGTACATGATATTTGTTAGTCTTGATACTTTTCTCAGAATTAGGGTAATGGTAGTGATTGTATGCATATAGACAGAGGTCACAGCGTGAGTTGAATATGAAGGGATGATACTTAAAAAAATAAAATTAAGGGGTAAGAGAGGAATATATTGGGAGAAACAGAAAGGGATAAATAGAATGAGGTGCATTATCTTTCATATAAAAGACGCAAGATCAAACTTTTTGAGGGGGGCGGAGCCAAGATGGCCGAGTAGAAACACACAAATACGCTAGCTCCAAACCCACAGCTCATGAAATATCTGTAGTAAAGAGCTGCCAATAAATTCCGGAGCAGGAGAAGCCACATAACAGTGGAGCAGATAAGATTTCTGTTCCAGAGAGCCTGAAAACCTCTTGCAAAAGGTTCTTCGCACAGCAGACTGGGAGCTGAGAACAGCCCTGCCCCGGCCACCCTGGGCCAAGAGGAGCAGATCCCAGTGGGGAGCAGATTCGAGCAGGCTTCAGGGACAGAATCTCCAGCAGCCACGCGGGTCCCTCCACCCACAGGTGACAAGGGTTGGTGAGAGGGTATCTTCGGCAGGTTGAGTGGGGAGTGGGGAGTGGGGAGCCCCCAAGACTCAGGCCCCCTCGGGAGGCACCAGCAGAGGTGGGAGCAGACCGGGGCTCCCCAGGCAGGCAGCAGCCTGGATCCATTGTTGAAGGTCTCTGCATAAACCCCCTGAGGGAACTGAGTCTGAGAGGCAGCCCTGCCCCCACCCAGGCAGCTGAACTTGATCTCACACTGAATAGCAGCCTTGCCCCTGCCCAAAGCCCTGAGGCTGGGAAGCAGCATTTGAGTCTCAGACCCCAAGAGCTGGCTGGGAGGATCCAGAGGCGAGGTGGGTGTGAGGAGAATATTCACAGGTCAAGTCACTGGCTGGGAAAATGCCCAGAAAAGGGAAAAAACCAAGGCTATAGAGGGTTACATTCTTGGTGAGCAGGTTTCTCCTCCCCTCCTTTCTGATGAGGAAGAGTAGTGCTCACCATCAGGGGAAGACACGGAAGTCAGTGTTTCTACATCCCAGCCCACTCAATGGGATCAGTTCTGGGAAAAGGTCATAAAGAGCTCAAAAAATTTTCAAAATTATGTTAGAGAGGTGGAGGAAAAACTGGAAAGAGCAATAAAAGACTTGCAAGCAAAGTATGAACAACAGATCAGCACCCTGCTAAAGGAGACCCAAAAAAATGCTGAAGAAAATAACACCCTGAAAAATAGGCTAACTCAATTGGCAAAGGAGGGTCAAGAAGCCAATGAGGAGAAGAATGCTTTCAAAAGCAGAATTAGCCAAATGGAAAAGGAGATTCAAAAGCTCACTGAAGAAAATAGTTCTTTCAAAATTAGAATGGAACAGATGGAGGCTAATGACTTTATGAGATACCAAGAAATCACAAAACAAAACCAAAAGAATGAAAAAATGGAAGATCATGTGAAATATCTCATTGGAAAAACAACTGACCTGGAAAATAGATCCAGGAGAGACAATTTAAAAATTATGGGACTACCTGAAAGCCTTGATCAAAAAAGAGCCTAGACATCATCTTTCATGAAATTATCAAGGAAAACTGCCCTGATATTCTAGAACCAGAGGGCAAAATCAGTATTGAAAGAATCCACTTGTGGCCAAATTCCAGAATTCTTAGGTCAAGGAGAAAATATTGCAAGCATCTAGAAAGAAGCAATTCAAGTACTGTGGAAATACAATCAGGATAACACAAGATCTAGCAGCTTCTACATTAAGGAATCGAAGGGCATGGAATAGGATATTCCAGAAGTCAAAGGAACTGGGAGTAAAACCAAGAATCACCTACCCAGAAAAACTGAGTATAATACTTCAGGGGAAAAATTGGTCTTTCAATGAAATACAGGAGTTTCAAGCATTCTTGATGAAAAGACCAGAGCTGAAAAGAAAATTTGACTTTGAAATACAAGAATGAAGAGAAGCATGAAAAGGTGAACAGCAAAGAGAAGTCATAGGGGACTTACTAAAGTTGAACTGTTTACATTCCTACATGGAAAGACAATATTTGTAACTCTTGAAACTTTTCAATATCTGGGTACTGGGTGGGATTACACACACACACATGCACACTCACACGCACACACACATACAGTCAGAGTGCGCAGAGTGAATTGAAGAGGATGAGATCATATCTTAAAAAAATGAAATCAAGCAGTGAGAGAGAAATATATGGGAGGAGAAAGGGAGAAATGGAATGGGGCAAATTATCTCTCATAAAAGAGGCAAGCAAAAGATTCTTTTAGTTTGGGGAAAAAGAGGGGAGATGAGCGAAAAACATGAAGTTTACTCTCATCACATTCCACTAAAGGAAGGAATGAAAAGCACACTCATTTTGGCATGAAAAGCTATCTTACAATACAGGAAGGTGGGGAACAAGGGGATAAACATGATGGGGGGGATGATGGAAGGGAGGGCAAAGGGAGGAGGGTACAATTTGAGGTCAACACTCACGGGGAGGGACAGGATCAAAAGAGAGAATAGAAGTAATTGGAGGCAGGATAGGATGGAGGGAAATATAGTTAGTCTTATACGACACGACTATTATAGAAGTCATTTGCAAAATTACACAGATTTGGCCTATATTGAATTGCTTGCCTTCCAAAGGGAGGGGGTGGGGAGGAAGGGAGGAAAAGAAGTTGGAACTCAAAGTTTTAGGAATAATTGTCAAGTACTGTTCTTGCTGCTAGGAAATAAGAAATACAGGTAAAGGGGTATAGAAAGTTATTTGGCCTAACAGGACAGAGGAAAGGATGGAGACAAGGGCAGAGAGGAATGATGGAGGAGAGAGTGGAGTGGTGATGGGGGCAAGTGGAATGCTCGGAGTTTTGGGGTGGGGGAGGGGACAAGGGGGGAGAAAATTTGCAGCCCAAAAATTCTGTGAAAATGAATGTTAAAAGTGAAATAAATAAACAAATTTTTTAAAAAAAAGATCAAACTTTTTCAATGCGGGGGAGAGGAAGGAGGTGAGGGAAAGAGTGAACCTTGCTCTCATTGGATTTGGCTTAAGAAGGGAATAAGACGCACCCTCAATTTGGTGTGAAAATCTATTTTACACTAGAGGAAAGTAGAGAGGAAGGGAATAAATAGGGGACTGAAAAATATGATAGAAAGGGGGGTAAATGGGAGGAGGAGGTAGTTAGAAGTAACTACATTTGAGGAGGGACATGATCAAAAGAAAGAATAGATTAAACGTGGGGCAGGATAGGATGGAGGGAAATGTAGTTAGTCTTTCACATGACTGTTATGGAAGTGTTTTGCATGACTGCACATGTATAACCTATTCCAAATTACATACTTTTCTCAGTGGGGATTTGTGGGGAGGAGAGATGTTGTAACTCAAAATTTCAAAAAAACCATTTTTAAACATTGTTTTTACATGCAACTGGGAAATAAGACACAATGGCTTATAGAAATCTATCTTGCCCTACAAGAAAATTGAGGGGAAGGGGATGAGAGAAGGGAGAATTGGGATAAAATGGAGAGTAGGTAGGGGAAAGTGGTAATCTGAATGCACGGTCTCTTGGGCTGACCAGAAGGGAGAGACGGGGAGAAAATTTGGAACTCAAAATCTTATGGAAGTGAATGCAAAAAACTAAAAATAAATTACTTTTTTAAAGCTTCAAGTCGACTTTTACAGTGTCCTCTTTCAAACTCAAAAAGAAACTCTTAATTTTTCTTCATTTTCTGTGACCAGAGTGTTGTTGCCTGTGTATTAGAGATTGTTGATATTTCTTCCTGAAATTTTAATTCTGTCTTTTGATTTATCCAGCCAACCATTTCACATGGTGTTCTCTGCAGAGAATTTAAATACACTGACAATATATAACATTGTAGTACTCCTATACCAATTTTAAAAAGAAAATTAAGTTGTTTCGTGTCTCGTTCCAACCATTGCTTCTTGACCTTCATACAGTTTCCCCAGAAAAAAAATAAAATGGTCTTATACTTTCTTCTTTTTGAGGATTTGTCATATTTTGTTGTAATCCACAAATTCAAAGGTTATAGTACAGTCAATGAACGAGATGTAAGTGTTTATTTCTTTTCCGTTCTGTAACTACCTTGCTTTCTATATAATCCAGCGATTGTTGGCAATTTGGTCTTAACTTGCTTGGCTCTTTGAAAACTAGCTGTATCTTCTGTAATACCTTGGTGACATGTTGATGAAGCCTATGTTGCAAAATTTTAAGTATAACCTTGCTCTCATGTGAAATGAGTACAATTGTTGAGTGATTTGAATATTATTTGGGATTGTCATTTTTAAGGATTTGGACATAAACTTATCTTTTCCAGTGGCCAATGCTGATTTTTTCCCCAATTTTTCTAGAATATTGAGTGCAGTACTTTCAAAGCATCATCTTTTATGGATTTTATATAGCTCCCCTTGAACTGATCCAAAGATAAAAGACGTACAAAATTTCACTGAACAGAAAAACTCCTTAAAAAACAGGCTAGGCTAAATGGAAAAGTAGGGAAGAATGCTCATTGAAGAAAATAAGTCCTTAAAAACTACAAATGGACAAAGGGAAGAAAATGACTCCAAGAGGCTTCAGGAAGCAATAAAGTAAAAAGTGAGAAAACTTAGAAGAAAATGTGAAATATCTCATAGGGGAAAAAATTAACAGAAAATATATTGAGGAGAGAAAAGTTAAAAATTATTGGATAACCTGTAATTCATGAAGAAGAAAAGAACCTAGACATCATATTTCAAGAAAATATCAAGGAAAACTACTTTCATATCTTAGATCTAGAGAGTGCATAGAAATTGAAAGTATTCACTAATCATGTCCTAAAGCAAAAATTAGAAATTACTTTGCCCAATTTAACAATCTAAGTGAGATGGATGAATATTTTCAAAATGTATATATATTGCCCAGATTAACAAAAGAAGGAGTTTAATACTTAAATAAGCTCATCTCAGAACAAGAAATTGAACAAGATATCAACGAACTCCCTAGGAAAAAATCTCCAGGCCCGGAGGAATTTACAAGTTAATTTTATCAAACATTTAAAGAATAGTTAATTCCAATATTATATAAACTATTTAGGAAAAATTAGTGAAGTCTTATCAATATATTTTTATGATAACAAATATGGTTCTGATACCTAAACCAGAAAAACCCAAAACAGAGAAAAAAAATTATAGACCAATTTCTCTAATGAATATAGATACACAACTTTTAAATAAGATAATAGTAAAAAGATTACAGCATCTTATTATGAGAATAATACATTATGATCAGGTAAGATTTATATCAGAAATGCATGATTGGTTCAATATGAAGAAAACTATCAGCATTGTTGATCATATCAACCACAAAACTAACAGAAAACGTATGATTATCTGAATAGTAAAAGCTTTTGGCAAAACATAATATCTATTCCTACTGAAAACACTGGAGAACATTGAAATAAATGGAATCTTCCTTAAAATAATAAGCAGCATCTACCTTAAATCATCATTAAGCATTACATGCAATGCAGATAAGCTAGATACATTTCCAATAAGATCAGGAGTGAAACAAGAATGTCCATTATCACCACTGTTATTCAATATAGTGCTAGAAATGTTAGCTTTATCAATAAGAGAAGAAAAATAAATTGAAGGAATTAGAATAGGAAAAGAAGAAACTTAGTTATCACTCTTTGTAGATGATATGATGATATACTTAGAGAAACCTAGATAATCAAGTGAAAAAAACTACTTGAAATAATAAACATCTTTCACAAAGTTGCAGGTTACAAAATAAACGTACGGAAAATCATCTGCATTTCTATGCATTTCTAGAAAAGCCCAACAGCAAAAGATTGAAAGAGAAATCCCATTTAAAATCATGGTAGACATTGTAACTTACCTGGGAGTCTACCTGCCAGAAGAAACCCACTGACATTATAAAAAGCATTACAAAACCCTTTTTGCACAAATAAAGTCAGATCTAACTAATTGAAAAAAAATCATTTGTTCATGTGTAGAGGTTGGGTTAATATAATAAAAACAATAGTTTTACCTAAATTAATTTAGTTAGTCAGTGCCATAACAATCAAACTACCAGATATTTTTTTTTCCTAGAGCAAGTAATCATGCATTTGTCACATTTATGGAGAATGGAGAAATTTATGACTAAACAAGAGAAAGAGAACATTATGAAGTGGAAAATGGATGATTTTGATTACATGAAATTGAAAAGTTTTTGCACAACCAAATCCAAAGCAACCAACATGAGGAGGGAAGCAGAAAACTTGGAAAGAATTTTTGCAACTAGAGTCTGTGACAAAGGCTTCATTTCTACAGTATATAGAGAACTGAGTAAAATTTACAAGAATACAAGTCATTCCATTTGATAAATGGTCAAAAGAGATGAACAGGCAGTTCTTGGAGAAAGAAATTAAAGCTATCTGTAATCCTATGAAAAAATGCTCTAAATCACTATTGATTAGATAGATGCAAATCAAAACAAGATACCACATCATGCCTATCAGATTGGCTATCATGACAAAACAGGAAGATGATGAATGCTGGAGAAGATGTGGGAGAGTTGGAGCACTAATTCATTGCTGGTGAAGCTGTGAGCTGAACCAACCATTCTGGAGAGCAATTTGGAGCTACGACCAAACGGCTACAGAAATGTGCATACTTTTTGACCCAGCAATTTTGCTTCTAGTACTGTATCCCAAAGAGATAATAAAAATCTGAAAAGTTGCCACTTGTACAAAAATATTTAGAGCAGCTCTCTTTGTGGTCGTCAAGAACTGGAAATTGAGGGGATGCCTATCAATTGGGAAGTGGCTGACCATGTTATGGTATATGACAGTAATGGAATACTATTGTGCCATAAGAAATGATGAATACAATGACTTCAGAGAGTCCTGGAAGGACTTATATAAAGTGATGCTGAGTGAAATTCACTGAACCAGGAGAACATTTTACACAGTATCAATCACAGTGTGCATGTACTCTTTCTGGTATACCTAGCACTTCATAGCAATGCAAGGACCTAAAACATTCTCATAGGATTCCTGAGGCAAAATGTCATCCACATCCAGAGAAACAACTATGGAATCAGAACACAGTAGGGAGTAGAATGGTTTCTCCCATTCATTTTGATTCTTTTAAGCAACATGACTAATGTGAAAATGTAGTTAAAAAGAATGTGTAGAACCCAAATGATTGCATGCTGTCTTGGGGAGGGAGGGGGGAAAATCTAAGATATATGGAAGTGATTGTAGAAAACTGAAAACAAATCAATTAATTTTATTAATTAATGAAAAACCAAAATAATAAAAATAATAAAACAATTCTACAAAGTTTCTGACAAGAAACACATTTAAAGCGGAGAGATTCACACACAGAGTAAATGTAAGGGGCTCAAACTATTATGCTTGAACTGAAGTAAAAAAAAGGCAGGGTAGCAATCCTGATCTTAGAAAACTAAAAGCAAAACTACACCTTATTAAAAGATATATGGCTAAATAGTACAATATGCTTTCTAAAAGGTACAATACACAATTAAGTAATCAATAGTCTACCTGTCAGATCTGTGGGGAGGGGAAGAATTCATCACCAAATAAGACACATAGAGCATTACAAAATATAGACTATATAATTTTGATTATATTAGGTTAAAGACTTTTGTACAAATAAAATCAATACAACCAAAATTATAGATGGAAAGCAGATAGCTGGGAAATTACAACAAATATTTCTGATAAAGACCCTATTTCTCAAATATTTGGAGAATTGAATCAAATTTATGAGAAAACAAGCCAATCTCCAGACGATAAATGGTTGAGGAATATAAACAGGCAATTTTCAGATGAAGAGAGCAAAGATAAGCATATGAGGAACTGCTCTGGATCACTTTCGATTGGAAAAATGCAAATGCAAATGACTCTGAGATACCACCTCATTCCAATCAGATTGGCTGATGTCACAGGAACAAAGGTTTATAAATTTTGGAGAGGATATGAGAAAACTGGGATACTGATGCACTGTTGGTGGAGTTGTGAATTGTTCCAACCACTCTGGAAAGCAATTTGGAACTATGACCAAAGGGCAACCAATCTGTGCATACCCTTTCATCCAGAGGTATCACTGAAGAATGTTTATCTCAAGGAGATCAAAGAGGAGGTAAAGAGACCTACATGAACAAAGGTATTTATAGGAGTCTTTTTCATGGTGCCAGGTTACTGGAATTTAAGGGGATGCTCACCATTTGGAGAATGATTTAATAAACTGTGATGTATGAATGTATTGATGAACAGTCAGATTTCAGCAAAATCTGGAATGACTTGTATAAACTGATGCAAAATGAGATGAGCAGAACCAGGAAAACCTTGTAAACAATATCAGCAAAATTGTGTGATGACCAACTATGAATGACTTGTCTCTTGTCAGTAAAACAGTGATCCAAGACAAGCACAAAGAACTCATGAGGGAAAATTCTATCCATATCCAGATAAGGAAGTGATGTACCCAGAATGCAGAATGGAACACTGTTTTTTCACTTACTTTATTATTTCTCATGGGTTTTATTTCCTTTTGAGTTTTTCATTTTGATTTTATTTTCCTTTGATTTTTTTTCTTCTTCCACAACTGTGACAAATATGGAAATATATTTTACACCAAAGCACATGTGTAAACTATATCAAACTGCCTACCATTTTCAGTAGTAAGGAGGGGAGAAAGGGAGAGAAAAAAATTTGGAACTCAAAATCTTGTTGAAATTAATACTAAATTTTTTTCTTGATATGTAAGTGGAGGAAAATCAAATACTGTACAAATGAAAGCAACGTGTGGATAGGAATTAGATAAGAGAATAAAAAGGATACTTTTCCTTCTAATACAAGCACAGTGGCAAAGGAATGAGAATATGTGGTGAATACCAGGCACAGGAGTTTAAATTTTACTCTGTAAGCAATAGGGATTCATTGAATATTTTTGGCTACATACACAAACAGCATCAAGATTACATTGACAGCAATGTAAAGGATGAATTTTAGAAGATATATCATTAGAATGACGGCAAACAAATCTGTAAGTTTAATGTGACTGTTGACGTAGTCCAAGGAGCTCACAATGATGTTGTTCAAATAAACTAGAGCAGTAATTGCCTTCATGTTGTGTTCTGTAGATGGAATAAGGTTGTATCTATTTACCATTAAACATTTCTAAAAAGAAAACCTTCACTCTTTAAAAATAATTGAAAAGTCTAACTATCTGAGTCAGATACAGGCTAAGTCTATCGAAGAAGAGTCAAAGTTATTATCCAAATTCTAAAGCAGAAGTGACAAATTCAGGCTGGTGGGATGTATGTGGCTCACAATATTCCTGAGTGCATCCAAACCAGATTAAAATATACATCAAAAGTATTTAAAAATAAATATGAATTCAATAAAGCATATAGAATACTAATATATGGTCTTCTCAGTCAGTATCCTGCACCCAGAAATCTTTATGTACACGTTAGTAACTTCTGTTTCTATTTGAGTTTGGCCAAACTATTCTAAAGTACAAAATGAAAACAGAGAAAATAGAAACATCAGAAGCAAAATTCTTCAAGATTTCAGATTATAAATTCAACAAATAAAGAGGCAAATACAGAAAGCTTTTCTGGATAAAATTACCTAAGGTCATTTGTTAGCTTCATCTTTTATGCTAGACAGAGATTTAAGTCTTTTGCAAAAACCAAGATATACACAGAAAGCTTCCCAAATTCCTAATTAAGTTTCTGCAATGAAAGCTGTTAGGCTGTCAACTGTATCATGACCAGATAAGTCCCTCTAAAATGAGAACTGATAATATTACGGATGGAGACTACAAATCTGTGATTTCAATTTGTGAAGTAATTATAAGAGCTTGGTGGAAAAAACATAGAAATATTAGATAGCAGGGAATACTACATTAGCTATGAGAATGAGCTCTCTGGAACACACACATTTGTAATACCTTGTTGCAAACTCCAAATGCTAGAGATTTTCTTTTTCTTCTCTTTTTAATTTTATGACCCATAAGAGATCAAACAGAAACAGAAATTAAGGGATCAAAGAGTAGAATTTTTCTGGACCTAGAATGTAAGTGGAATTCCTTATGGTCTTTTAATGCAATAGTGTGGTGAGACATTTAAAGGGAAAGAAAATCACGTGATTTGGAGAAAACCATGCCAACATATTACAGAAGAAAGCACATGCTAGACGTGTCATAAGAAGAGAATAGGTTCAGTGAACTTGACACATTCTTTGTGATGGGGGCTTTAATGTCAATTAAATAATTAAATCGTGCCCCAGGGGAGATAAATATGACATGGAAGAGACCCATCAATGATCATTTTGTTAAATCATATTTGCCTGGCAATTGGTCAGGAAGTAAATGCTATCCCTACTTGATTCAAGGGAAGGATTATTACTTGGCCTGTGGTGAAGCAATACCCTTCTATTTACTTTGTGCTGTTTGTCCTTGGTTTTCAAAAGGGAGCAGTGTTCTTATGAGTGATGTCTTGACTTTTGTGAATTGGATTTAAGTGAGGCAGAGTTGCATAAATTCCTCTTAGCCCACTCTGTCTTCCAGGAATCAAAACCCAGTGGCAAGACAAAAGTCAAGATGAATGGTAATGGCCTGAGATGCGGTGGATCTTTGGTGTTTTCAAAGTCCAATCAGGGTCTTAGCTCATCCTAGCACCTACTTCAGCAAATTTCATGGCTTTTAGAATAAATTGTTCTTATTCATCCATTCTGCCAAGAGAAGTGTTCACATGCTTGGGGTAAGGGGTGTTCAGAGAGTAATATCATCTTTGATATCAGGGTTTGTCAAGTCCTTTTCAGGTCTTACTGTCCCCTTTCATGCAGCTTTCACCTGTCCTCAGAGTTATAGAATTCACACCAACCACACTCTCCAGGCAACTTAAACCAGGTTGAGGGTAATTGATATGTTTTGTGACACTGACATTAAGAAAGAGACTTAAAAGGTCTCCTCCACAAAAGGACTTAAGGTATTTCTGTACCCTTGGAAAAATGAAATTAAGAACCCATTTCGTAATAAGAGTGTTTATAAGCACTGTGTATTTGGGAGTTGAGACATTTCTAGGAGTGGATAGCTTAGCTATCTGGCAGTTTTAATAATCTATCCATCATTTTTTATTCCACTTTGTAAATGTACAACAATTGATAATGACAGTCAATAGATATTTACGGCCACACAATATTACCAGCTACTGTTCTAAGCTTTAACAATAAAAAAGGCAAAAGACAGTCTCTGCATTCAAGAAGGTAAAAAGGAGACAACATTGAGGGGAAAAAAAAGGTCGTGTGCAAATAAGCTGGATAAACAATTTTTTGGTATTCAAGTACATTATTTAGTGTGCTTTTGAATTTTCCTACAACTTTAGGGTTTGTTTATTTGTCTTATTTTGTTTGTTTTATTTAACTTTATATGGGAAGATTAAGCAATCTTCAAAATTGTTTCTCTGAATAATAAGCTGAAACTGTAAATCATCATTTCCACAAAATTGTGAACAAGGTAAAGACTAAAATAAATATTTTGCAGACTATGAGGAAAGATTATTCATGATTTAATGCTTGTTTTATATATTGCTTTGCTTGTTAAAAGCCTGATGCCTCTTCCTTGCGTTTTTACATAATGGGAAATAAATTTTATTATTTTTAGAACTAATTGTACTAGATTTTCAAAAGCTTAATCATTCATTTGCTACTTTTGTCTTTTCATACTAGACTTCTGATTGTCTTTCTCATCTCAAGTCTCTCCTCATTCTAGTCCATCATCCACTCTGTTGCCAAAGCAAACTTCCTAAATTGTGGCTCTGTGTTATCCCCTCTTCCTATTCATTAAACTCCAATGGGTCCCTATTACTTCTAGAATCAAAATATAAAATTTTCTTTGTTGCCTTTAAACCCCTTCCCAAGCTATCCCCTTTCTAAATTTCTAGTATTTCTAATTATTATTCCCATCCTTTAACACTGATTTCTTGCTATCTCATTTATATAACATACAAAACACACCATCTCTCGTGGCTTTTCACTGCTCTCACCCTTGACTAGAATACTCCAGTCCTTTATTCTAATTCTGTGTGTATCACTCTGTTTTATGTATGTTTCTTGCAAACAACATACTTCTGCTGAAATAAAAAAAAAATCATTTGCAGCAACTATGGTCTCAGACAAGACAAAAGCAAAAACAGACAAAACTAAAAGGGCTAAGCAGAAAACTACATTTTGCTAAAAAAACCATAAAAAAGTAAATCAATACTAAGAACATATACAACAATACAACATTCTAAAATTTGTGGGATGCAAGCAAAGTAGTATCTAGGGGGAAAATTTATATCTTTAAATGTGTGCATCAAAAAAAAGTGAGATAAAACAGATAAATGAATTGGACATACAATTAAAAAATAGTACAAAATAACGAATTAAAAATTCCCAATTAAAAATCAAAACAGAAATCCTGAAAATCAAAGGAGCAATTAATAAAACTGAAAGCAAAAAACCACTGAATTGCTAGATTTTAAAGAAACACAGCAAATAGAAATACTTTTAGTTAATTTGATTTAAATAAAATAAAGAGTATAAAAAATGAAAAAAGTAAATGCAGTCACTAACGAAAATCAAATTGAAACAATTATTAGGAGCAATTTTGCCCAATTATATATCAGTAAAACTGACAATATAAGTAAAAAAATGACTACAAAAAATATAAACTGCCCGGAATAACAGGAGAAAATAGAATATGCAAATAATACAATGTTAAAAATAGAAATTAAACAAACCTTTAGAGAGCTCTGTAAGAAAAACTCCCCAAGAACAAATGGATGTACAAGTGAATTCTCCTAGAAATTTAAGGAAAAATTAATCCCAACACTATGTAAACTATTTTGAAATAAGTAAAGGAGGAATTCTGTCGAATTCCTTGTTTTTTTTTAATTTTTAACATTGATTTTCACACAATTTTGGGTTGCAAATTTTCTCCCCTTTTATCCCCTCCCCCCCCAAATCCAAGCTTTCTAATTGCCCCTGTGACCTATCTGCTCTCTCCTCTATCCTCCCTCCCTGCTCTTGTCTCCGTCTTCTCTTTTGTCCTGTAGGACCAGATAGCTTTCTTGACCCCTTAACCTGTATTTCTTGTTACCCAGTGGTAAGAACATTACATTTGGTCCTAACACTTTGAGTTCCAACCTCCTTAGCTCCCTCCCTCTCCACCCCTTCCCCTTGAAAGACAGGCAATTCAATATAGGCCATATCTGTTTAGTTTTGCAAATGATTTCCATACTAGTTGTGTTGTATAGGACTAACTATATTTCCCTCCATCCTATCCTGTCCCCCTTTACTTCTATTTTTTTATGGTCCTTTCCCTCCCCATGAGTGTCGACCTCGTATTGCATTCTCCTCCCCATTCCCTCCCCTCCATCCTCCCCCCCACCCTGCTTGTGTCCCTGTCCCCCACTCTCCTGTATTATGAGATAGGTTTTCCTATCAAAATGAGTGTGCATTATATTCTTTCCTTTAGTGGAATGTTATGAGAGTAGACCTCATGCTTTTCTCTTGCCTCCCCTCTTTATCCCACCACTAAAAAGTCTTTTGCTTGCCTCTTTTATGAGAGATAATTTGCCCCATATAAGTTCTCCCTTTCTCCTCCCAATATTTCTCTCTCACTGCTTCATTTCATTTTTTTTTTTAATATATGATCCCATCCTCTTCAATTCACTCTGTGCACTCTGTCTCTATGTATGTGTGCGTGTGTGCATGTGTGTGTGTGTGTACTCCCACCCAGTGCCCAGATACTGAAATGTTTCAAGAGTTATAAATATTGTCTTTCCATGTAGGAATGTAAACAGTTCAACTTTAGTAAGTCCCTTATGATTTCTCTTTGCTGTTTGCCTTTTCATGGTTCTCTTCATTCTTGTGTTAGAAAGTCAAATTTTCTTTCCAGCTCTGGTCTTTTCAACAGGAAAATTTGAAAGTCTTCTATTTCATTGAAAGACCATTTTTTCTCCTGAAGTATTATACTCAGTTTTGCTGGGTAGGTGATTCTTGGCTTCAGTCCTAGTTCCTTTGACTTCTGGAATATCCTATTCCATTCCCTTCTATCCCTCAATGTAGAGGGTGCCAGATCTTGTGCTATCCTGATTGTATTTCCACAATACTTGAATTGTTTCTTTCTAGCTGCTTGCAATATTTTCTCTTTCACCTGGGAATTCTGGAGTTTGGCCACAATGCTCCTAGGAGTTTCTCTTTTTGTATCTCTTTCATGCGGTGTTCTGCGGATTCCTTGAATATTTATTTTGTCTTCTGGTTCTAGAATCTCAGGGCAGTTTTCCTTGATAATTTCATGGAAGATGATGTCTAGGCTCTTCTTTTGATCATGGCTTTCAGGTAGTCCCAGAATTTTTACATTGTCTCTCCTGATTCTATTTTTCAGGTCAGTTGTTTTTCCAATAAGATATTTCACATTATCTTCCATTTTTCGAATCTGCGCGGTATGTTCTGAGATATCTGTCTTTCTCGAAAAGTCCAAAGCGTCCATCTGTACCATTGCAGTTTTGAAAGATCTATTTTCTCCAGTGAGCTTTTGAATCTCCTTTTCCATTTGGTTAATTCTGCTTTTGAAAGCATTCTTCTCCTCATTGGCCCCTTGCACCTCCCTTGCCAGCTGAGTTAGGCTAGTTCTCAAGGTGCCAATTTCTTCAAGATTTTTTTGGTTCTCCTTTAGCAGGGAGCTGATCTGCTTTTCATGCTTCTCCCTCATCCCTCTCATTTCCCTTCCCAGTCTTTCCTCCACCTCTCTAACTTGATTTTCAAAATTCCTCTTGAGCTCTTCCATGGCCTGAGCCCATTGGGTGGGCTGGGACACAGAATCCTCGATTTCTGTGTCTTTGCCTGATGGCAAGCATTGTTCCTCCCCATCAGAAAGGAAGGGAGGAAGTGTCTTTTCTCCGGTAAAGTACCCTTCAATAGTTTTATTTCTTTTCCCTTTTCTTGGCATTTTCTCCAACCAGTGGTCTGACCTCTGAATGTTCTCCTCACACCCACCTCGCCTCCTGGTCCTCCCAGCCAGCGTTTGGGGACTGAGATTCAAATGCTGCTTCCCGCCTTAGGATTTTTGGCGGGGGCAGGGCTGCTATTCAGTGTGAGAATTAAGTTCAGGTGGTCAGGTGGGACAGGGCCGCCTTTCAGGCTCAATTCCCTCAGGGGGTTTATGCACAGACCTTCCACAATGGATCCAAGCTCCCGCCCCGTTTGGGGAGCCCCCGTCCGCAGCCGCCTCCCAGCCCCCACCTCCTGGGGGGGCCCGAGCCAGGGGGGCACCCCACTCCCCTCTCAACCCACCAAAGAGACTCTCTCACACACCCCTGTCAGTCACCTGTTGGTGGGGGAGCCCGTGCCGCCGCTGAAGATCCCGCCTCCGGATCCCTCTCAGATCAGTGCCTCTCGGATCCGCGGCCGCTGCTGCCGCAGGTCCGGGCTGGGCTCCGTGTCTGCAGCGCGACGGACCTTTTGCGAGAGGTTTGCAGGTCCCTCTGTGGGTGGGGGGACCCGCGTGGCCGCTGGAGATCCTGTCCCCATAGCCCTCTCGGATCTCCTCCCCTCAGTGTCGCGGCCGTGGCAGGGCCGCACTCCGCTCCCCGACCCGGCGCCCAGTCCGTGGCGCGAAGGACCCCCGCGAGAGTTCCGCAGGTCTCTCCAGAGCAGAAATCTCCCTCGCTCCAATACTCCGTGGTCTCTGGGTGCAGAATTCGCCCTGGCTTGGTCCCCTCTAGCCGTTCTCTGGTTTGTGTGTTTGGAGCTATGTGTATGTGCATCTTTCTACTTCGCCATCTTGGCTCCGCCCCCCGAATTCCTTTTATGACACAAATAGGGGGTGCAAAAACTGAAAATGAAAACCATGGAATACTTTCTTTAATGATTAACAATGAAAATAATTGTAAATAAATTACTAACAAGGAGATAACAACAATGTATTGCAAGGATCATCCACTGACCAGGTGGAAATTAAACCAAGAACAAAGCACTGACTCAATATTACTAAAACTATCAGCAAAACTGGCCATAGCAATAACAATAATGGCAAAAAAAAAAAATCACATGATTTTATCAATAGATGCATGCAATTCTACATAAGTTAACTCAGTGCCAATATCAAGGAAATCAATGAATACAAATGTTAAAGAAAGTGGTCTAGAAGTTCCAGATTTCAAACTATATTCTAAAGTGGCAATCATCAGAACAATCTGATACTGGCTAAGAAATTGAATGGAAATGGAGCTGTGAGTTGATCCAACAGTTCTGGAGAGCAATTTGGAACCATGCCCAAAGGGCTACAAAAATGTATATACCCCTTGATCCAGCAATCTGCTTCTGGGACTGTATCCCCAAGAGATCATAAAAATGGGAAAGGGTCCCACATGAACAAAAATATTTATAACAGCTTTCTTTGTGGTGGCCAAATACTGGAAATCAAGGGGGTGCCCATCGATTGGGGAATTACTGAAGAAACTGTGGTATATGAATGCAATGGAACACTTTTGTGATATAAGAAATGATAAACAGGAAGACTTCAGAGGCCTGGAAAGACTTATATGAACTGCTGCTTAGTGAAAGGAGCAGAACCAAGAGAACTTTTTACACAGCAACAGCCAGAGTGTGTGACGAATTTTTCTGGTAGACTTAGTACTTCATTGCAATGCAAAGTCTTAAAAAATACTCAGTGACCTCTTGAGGCAAAATGTCTTCCACATCTGCTTTATGTTTTCTGCTTTATGATTTCTCCCATTCATTTTAATTCTCCTATGCAGCATGACTAATGTGAAAATGTTTTTAATAGGAATGTATGTGTAGAACCTTTATAAAATTGTATGCCATCTCATGTAGGGAGTGGGGAAAGAGGAGGAGGGAGGGGAAAAATTCTAAGACATATGGAAGTAATTGTAGAACACAGAAAAAAATAAAATTTATTAATTTTTAAAAAAGAAATTGAATGGAAGACCAATGGAATAATCTAAAGAGTCTACTTATTGTGTTACCTGACCATATTAATCTCATGTTTGATAAAACCCAAGATCCAAACTTTTCTGGTAAGAACTCATTTACTCAGGCCATGAGTTTGCAATACTCACAAATGTTTCTGGGTTAGCCAACAGTTTTCATAGTGAAAGCTACAAGATTTCCAAGACAACTTTCAAAATTTTGTTTTACATAAATTTAAAAAGTCTATTTTATTGGAATTTTCTATGACTATGTTATGATGATTTTGATGTTTGTGTTTAAATAAGCTAAGTGTTTTCAAAATGCTGACCTATTTTTATATTTCTGATATAATATCATCCTGATATGATCATTTTCAGTAGAAAGGAAAGAGAGTAATATGGTATAGTGGAAAGACCTCAGGGAAGTCAATTAACCTCTCCCATCATCAATTTTTTTACTATAACCTGAGTTCTCAAAGCTATAAGAAAGAAGTAACAACGTTTAAAAATTTACTGTGAGTCAACATTCCACTTTATGTCCAAAGTTTTGAGTATATGATTGCTATGGCAGAAAGTTGATGTTATTATTCAGTCATTTCAGTCATGGCCAATCTTTTGTGATACCGTTTTGAGTTTTTGCTTTTCTTTTTTTTTAGCAAAGATACTGGAGTTATTTGCCATTTCCTTCTCCAGTGGATTCAGTGGATTCATGTCAGCAGGAAATCAGAGTTTGACTTGGCCAGGATGACACAGCTAGGAAGTAAGTGTCTGAAACTAGATTTGAACTCAGGTCTTCCTGGCTCCTGACCCAGTGGTCTACTAAGCCACTAGCTGTCTCTAGAATATTGAGGCACAGTTTAACTTAAGAATACAATAAAGGGAGAAATTATTACTTTTTTGTGAAGTTTGTCTGGAAAACTTCAACATTTTTCTTCATGGTAGTTTTCCATTACTCATGGCAAAAAATTATCTTCCTTATTATTTAATAAATCATAGAATTTTAGGCCTGGAAGTATCCTTAGCTGCTTATCTAATTCTATGTCTTTACTTCTCAGATACAAAAATGGAGGTCCAGTGAGAGGTGTCTTCCACCAGTCACTAAGTAGGTTGACAGGAATTTAGTAAGCCTTTAGTAAACATTATGCAGCTAGTGATGTAGTGGTTAGAGTGCTGGGTCTAAACTCAGAAAGACTCATGTTCCTGAGTTTAAATCTGGCCTCAGACACTTGTGATTCTGGGCAAGTCATTTAACCCCGTTTGCCTTAATTTTCTCATCTGTAAAATAGGCTGGAGAAGAAAATGGCAAACTTCCCAGTCTCTTTTCCAAGAGGACCCCAAATAGAGTCATAAAGAATTGGACTTGATTGAAATACTTGGATGACAATAAAGTACTAGGTACTGTACTAAATGCTAAGGATAAAAGAAAGGCAGTAAAAGATACTGCCAAGAAGCTCCCATGTGAATAAGGGAAAAATATAAATAGTTTGGTACATACCAGATATTTATAGAGTAAATTTGAGCAGAGATCTAAAGGAAATGGAACAAAGAAGAGTGTGCAGAATCTTTCAAACTCTCAAACTCAAAGGACTTTTTCTGAGTCTGAAACATCCATATCAATATTGCTATTTAATCACCTATACTTAACAAAGAAGCAAAACAGAAAGTCAAAGTTCGTTCCGTGGTTTATAAGAGCAGAACACATAGTTTGGCTAATATTTGTTGGAGGATCATGCAGCCAAAGTGAAGGAAAGGGTTGTAGAGAGAAAAAGAGAGGGGCAGAGACAGATAGGAAGAAACATACAGAGAGAGGCCCAGAGAAAAAAGGAAAGCAAATACAGAGCACAGTTGCTCCTGTTTTAAAGGTATGGTGAGAGGGCCACTCTTCCTGGTTTAGTAGCAAATGCTATCTGAAGTAGCTTTAATACAATACTCTACTACCTCAACTTACGTCATATTGAAGTAAGAAACCAGAACATCAGTATTGCTGCAACATCCCAAAACAAAAAGTCCTTCAAATGTGAACGAAAATTTTCCCAGAAGTGTAACTGTAAACTCCTTTGAATGACACAGTCAGACTCATCTCTACACTTGCTCCATGGGGTGCAACTGTTGTCCTATAAATAATCATTAAAAATATATATAGTGGCATTATGAGTTTAAATAGTGCTCAATCCCCTTGTCTTTAAAATGAGAATATTGCCTGTCTTACTGGCTTATTGGAGAAAAAAATGTTATAAATGCATAATATTCTTTGTAAACCTTAAAATATTAGATAAATTCAATTATTATTACTCATCTTGGCAGAACTGAATTCTCTGAGGTCAGGGATTATTATATATATTTTTAAATTTTACATGTCCAGTTCCTTGAACAGAGTAATGATTTAATTAATTTTTTTATGTAGAACTCAATAAAAAGCGAAGGGAGCAAGATCAATATTGTTTGGGGACAGGGAGGGGAGAGGGGAAGAGTAGGAGAGGCTCCTAGAAGAAAGAGTACATAGCTTAAGCTTTAAAGAATTTGAAAATAGGGGTGAAGCCAAGATGGAGGAGTAAAAAGACACAGATATGGAGGTTCTCCCCACACAGCCCATAAAATACCTGTAGAGAGGGACTCTCAAGAAATTTTAGAGCAGTAGAAGTGAAGAACAACAGAATGGAGATTTCCAGCCCAGGGTGACCTGAAAGGCCCATGAGAACATCTGTTGCACCTGACTCAGGAGTGGAGCCAAGGCCAGCCTTGTCTGTGGTGCACAGCTCTGTGAACAGCCCTTGGGAGAGGAATCTTCAGTCACGGAATCCTTAGTCCCAGTAGCAGCGGGTTCCCAGATACCTCAACCCACAGACACCAAAAGTCAGTGACGGGGTTTTTTCAGCTGACTGCGAAGGGAGAAGGGCCTTCCATAGCTCTGGCCTTAGGCAGCTGCTGCAGAGGCCACTTCGCAGGCACCGCAGCTGGATCCATGGTTGGAGTGCAAAAACCCTGGGGGCACTGAGGGGTTGATTCTTGCCTTACACTGAATGGCGGCCCTGTCCATCCAGCTTATCTGAAAATCAGCCCCCAGTACTGACTTGGTGGAATTGGAGGCCAGGTGACTGTGGAGAGGAAACTCTGCTAAGATTCTGGGGACAAATTTTTTTCTGTACGCCCAGACCAGTACAGGCTTTATTGTACCACCTTGGAGGAACTGAGATTTCACAGATTCCCAAAGTATACCCTACTCTTGACAAAGGACCCAAAAGTCAAGTAACTGCTTGAAAAAAATACCAAAAAAAGGGAAAAAATAAGACTATAGAAGGTTACTTTCTTGGTGAACAGATATTTTCTCCTGTCCTTTCAGATGAGGAAGAACAATGCTCACCATCAGGGAAAGACAATAGAAGTCAAGGCTTCTGTATCCCAAACATCCAAAATAAATATTCAATTGTCTCAGTCCATGAAGAACTCAAAAAGAATTTTGAAAATCAAGTAAGAGACGTGGAGGAAAAATTGTGAAGAGAAATGAGAGAGATGCAAGGAAAGCATGAAAAGCAAGTCAACACCTTGCTAAAGGAGACCCAAAAAAATGCTGAAGAAAACAACACCTTGAAAAATAGGATAACTCAATTGAAAAAAGGTTCAAAAAGCCAATGAGAAGAATGCTTTCAAAAGTAAAATTAGCCAAATGGAAAAGGAGGCTCAAAAGCTCACTGAAGAAAAGAGTTCTTTAAAAGTTAGAATGGAATAGATGGAGGCTAATGACTTTATGAGAAACCAAGAAATCACAAAACAAAACCAAAAGAATGAAAAAATGGAAGATAATGTGAAATAACTGACCTGGAAAATAGATCCAGGAGAGACAACTTAAAAATTATGGGCCTACCTGAAAGCCATGATCAAAAAATAGCCTAGACATCATCTTTCCAGAAATTATCAAGGAAAACTGCCTTGAGATTCTAGAACCAGGGGGCAAAATGAATATTGAAAGAATCCACCAATCACCTCCTGAAAGAAATCTAAAAAGAGAAACTCCTAGGAACATTGTGACCAAATTCCAGAATTTCCTGGTAAAGGAGAAAATATTGCAAGCAGCTAGAAAGAAACAGTTCAAGCAATGTGGAAATACAATCAGGATAACACAAGATCTAGCAGCTTCTACATTAAGGGATCGAAGGGCATGGAATAGGATATTCCAGAAGTCAAAGTAACTAGGACTAAACTCAAGAATCACCTACCCAGCAAAATTGAGTATGATATGTTAGGGGAAAAAAACAGTCTTTCAATGAAATAAAGGTCTTTCAAGCATTCTTGATGAAAACACCAGAACTGAAAAGAAAATTTCATTTTCAAATACAAGAATGAAGAGAAGCATGAAAAGGTAAACAGCAAAGAGAAATCATAAGGGACTTACTAAAGTTGAACTGTTTACATTCCTACATGGAAAGACAATATTTGTAACTCTTGAAACTTTTTTCAGTATCTGGGTTGTTGGTGGGATTGCACATGCACATACACACCCACACCCACACACACAGAGACAGAGAGCACAGGGTGAATTGAATAGGATGGGATCATATGTTACAATAATGAAATTAAGCAGTGAGAGAGAAATATATTGGAAGGAAAAAGGCAGAAATGGAATGGGGCAAATTATGTCTCATAAAAGAGACAAGTAAAAGACTTTTCAGTGGAGGAAAAAAGGGGGGAGGTGAGAGAAAAAATGAAGCTTACTCTCATCACATTCGACTAAAGGAATGAATAAAATGCACACTCATTTTGATGTGAAAACCTATCTTTCAATACAGGATAGTGGGGAAGAAGGGGATAAGCAGTGTGGGGGGTGATGGAAGGGAGGTCAGTGGGAGGAGGGAGCAATTAGAAGTCAGCACTCTTGGGAAGGGATAGGATCAAAAGAAAGAATAGAAGCAATGGAGGGCAGAATAGGATGGAGGGAGATATAGTTAGTCTTACACAACATGACTATTATGGAAGTCATTTGCAAAACTACACAGATTTGGCTTGTATTGAATTGCTTGCCTTCCCAAAGAGAATGGGTAGGGAGGGAGGAATGAAAAGAAGAACTCAAAAGTTTTAGGAACAACTGTTGAGTCGTGTTCTTGCAACTACGAAATAAGAAATACAGATAATGGGTATAGAAATTTTTCTTGCCCTACAGGACAAAAGAGAAGATGGGGATAAGGAAAGGGAGGGATGTTAGAAGTGAGGACAGATTGGTGATAGGGGTAATTAGAAAGCTCAGTGGTTTCGGGTGGGGGAGGGGAGAAATGGGGAGAAAATGTGGAACCCAAACTTTCGTGGAAATGAATGTTGAAAACGTAAATAAGTAAATTTAAATAAAAAAAAAAGAATTGGAAAGAAGACTTTCTGGAGCCAAGATGGTGGAGTGATCTGTATTTGCTATCTCCTTCTGTTTGTTAATCTTGAAAAGCCCAGAGAACATCTCCCCAGGAAAAATCCTGAATCAGTGGGAGAAGCAGAAGGGGTAAACAGTCTCTTAGTCCATGAGGCTAGGAAAACCACGAAGCATGTTCCCTCTTGCTGTGGGTGAAGGAGACTTGGGAGGAGCAACCTCGGTAACCTGGGAGGAGAGACTGAGACTCAAGGGGGTGGAGTCCACAATTATCAAAACCAGGAACACATTCATGCTTCAGCACAGTCAGGGAAATAGGGAATTCGCTAGTGCAAACAGGGTTCACCAACCACTGAACCTGCTTGTGCTCAGGAGAAGGGACCTCCTATGGCGAGACCACTCTTCTCCACACTTAACGCAGCTAGCTTCAGGGTAACTCCAGAGAAACTTGAAAAAACTTTACCTCGCCTCTGTTTTGGCACACCAGCCAGCTCAGTACTGGGTAAGCTGCAGCATTTTAGTTCTAGCTTAAAGAATCAGAGCCCACAACACACAAAACCTCAAGATTTAGGCACAAGACTTGTGGGAAAGAGTCCCATGTGCTCCAGATGCAGAGATTTACCTTAACAGTCAGGAAAGGGGTCATCTTCCTGAGTAAGAAGCAAAGCTGAAAAGAAAATACCATAGAATTTTTCTATGGGGACAAGGACAAAAACACGAATACCAAAGAGGTCAACATTGAGACTGTACACCCATCTGAAACTTCAGAAGGGAATATGACCTGGTCTGAAGCAGAAAGAGTATTCTTGGAGGAGCTCAGGAAGGATTTTAAAACCAAAATTAGAGAAATGGAAGAAAAGCTGAGTTTTCAAAACCTAACAGTACAAAACCTAACCAGAGAAAATAGCTCTTTAAAAGGAACAATTAGACAGATGGAGAAGGAGATGCAAAAGTTAGCTGAAGAAAATAATTTGATAAAAGCTAGAATCAGGCAAGTAGAAGCTAATGACTTTAGGAGACTTGAAGAATCAGTCAAACTAAATCTACAGAATTAAAAGATAGAAGAAAATGTAAAATGCCTAATAGGAAAAACAACTAACCTAGAAAATAGATCCAGGAGAGAAAATCTCAGGATTATTGGTCTACCAAGAAGCCATGATAAAAAAAAAAAAAAGAGCCCAGACAATATCTTCCAAGAAATCATCAAGGAAAATTGCCCAGAAGTCCTAGATCCAGAGGGGAAAATAGTCATCAAAAGAATTCACTAAATATCTACTGAAAGGGATCTCAAACTAAAACCATCAAGGAATAGTGTTGCCAAATTACAGAATTAGCAAGTGATGGAAAAAATACTATAGGCAACCAGAAAGAAACCATTCAAATGTCGAGGAGCTACAGTCAGGATCACACAGGACCTTGCAGCTTCTACATTAAAAGACTGAAGGGAATGGAATTTGATATCCATAAGGCAAAAGAGCTGAGACTACAACCAAGAATCAACTACCCAGCAAAGTTCAGCATAATATTTCAGGCAAGAAGATGGACATTCAATCAAATAAGGGATTTCCACACCTTCCTGAAAAAAACGCTAGAACTCAATAGAAAATTCTATCTTCAAACACAGTTTTCAAGAGAAGCATAAAAAGGTAAACAGGGGAAAAGAAACTTGCTATTTAATATGGGCAAACTGTTTACCTCCTTATAAGGGAAGATGCTACTTGTTAATCTTGAGATATATATATATACACACACATATATATACATATGTATGTATATATACATATATATGTATATATATATATAATGTAAGAGATACAAATATATAGATATACATACAGGGAGCAGGTATGAAGAAAATGATGTGATGATAAAAATGTGATTTAAGGGTGCAAAGAGATTGTAACAGGAGATGTGAAAAGGAGGAAACAGAAAATGGTAAATTACATCACAGGAAGCTGCACAAAATTATATTACAATAGAGAGAAAGAGGAGAGGTAAGTGACCATTGTTTGAGAGGTATTTTTGTCTGATTTGGTTCAAGGAGGGAGCAACAAACTTAAAACATATATGAATCTATCTACCTCCATAGGCAGTAGGAGGGGAAGGGAGAAAGAAAGGGGAGGAGAGGCTAAAAGAGAGAGAAGAAGTAGAAAAGGGGAGAAAAATGGATGGGGGTGGAAAGAGGGAAGGGAAGACTGGGAGGTGGTGGTCAAAAATTAAAACTCTGTTGTGGAAGGGAAGAGAGAAGGGAGAACTAAAAGCACAAATTGGGGGAAAGAGGATGGAGGACACAGATGGTAATCATAACTGTAAATGTGAATGGGATGAACTTTCCCATAAAACGGAGATGGATAGCAGAATGCGTTAAAAGCCATAATTCAACAATGTGTTGTTTACAAAAAACACATTTGAAATGGGGAGTTATACACAGGGTAAAGGTAAAGGATTGGAGCAGAATATATTGTGCTTCAGCTGATGTAAAAAAAAAAAAAGCAGGGACATGAATCCTAATCTTACACAAAGCAAAAGCAAAAATAGATCTAATCAAAAGAGATAAAGAAGGAAATTATATCCTCTTAAAAGGCATCATAGACAACAATGGAATATCATTACTAAACAAATATGTTCCACATGGTATAGCATCCAAATTCTTAGAAGAGAAGTTGAAGGAGTTACAGGAGAAATACACAGCAAAACTATACTAGTAGGGGATCTCAAATTCCCCCTCACTGAACTGGACAAATCTAACCTCAAAATAAACAAGAAGTTAAGGAGGTGAATAAAACTCTGGATAAAGTAGAAATGATAGCTCTCTAGAGAAAATGAATGGAGATAGAAAGGAATATATCTTTTTCTCAGCGGTACATGTCACAAAAATTGACCATCTATTAGGGCACAAAAATGTCACAGTCCAGTGCAGAAAGGCAGGAATAATCAATGCATCCTTCTCAGATCATAATGCAATTAAAATTATATGTAATAGAAGGCCATGGAAACATAGACCAAAAATTAATTGGAAACTAAATAATCTAACCTTAAAGAATGAGTGTGTTAAACAATACATCACAGAAACAATGAACGACTTCATTCAAGAGAATGACAATAATGAAACAACCTGCCAAATCTTATAGGATACTTCAAAAGCAGTCCTTAGGGGAAGCTTTATATCTTTTAATGCCTACATGAGTAAAATAGAGAGAGAGGAGATCAGTTGAATTGGGCATGCAGCTGAAAAAGCTAGAGAAAGAACAAGTTGAAAATCCCTAAGTAAATATCAAATTAGAAATGCTGAAAGCTAAAAGACAGATTAAGAATTGGAATTAAGAAAACTACTGAACTAATAAATAAAGATGAGTTGATTTTATGAAAAAGCATTAAAATTGATAAATTTTGGTCAATTTGATAAAAAAGAAGAAAGAAGAAAACCAAATTGTCAATATAAAAAATGAAAAGAGTGAACTCACCTCCAATGAGGAGTAAATTAAAACAATAATTAGAAATTACTTTGCTTGAGTTCATGCTCATAAATTCAAAAATCTAAATGAGATGGATAATTATTTTAAAAAATGTAAATTACCCAGATTAACTGAAGAGGAAGTTGAATATTTAAATAAGTGTATCTCAGAAAAATAAATTGAACAAGCCATCAATGAACTCCCTCGGAAAAAAATCTCCAGGATTGGATGGATTTACAAGTGAATTCTATCAAACATTTAAAGAACAGTTAATTCCAATGACATATGGACTATTTTTGAAAATTGGGTAAGAAGGAGTCCTCCCAAATTCTTTCTTTGATACAAATATGGTTTTGATACATAAACCAGGAAGAGGAAAAACAAAGAAAACTATAGACCAATTTCTCTAATGAATATAGATGCAAAAATTTTAAATAAGGTTTTAGGAAAAGGAAAACAGCAATTTATGACAATAATAATGCTTTATGATCAGGTAGGATTTATATTAGGAATGCCAAGCTGGCTCAATATTAGGAAAACTAATAGCACTATTTATCATATCAACAAGAAACCTAACAGAAACCACGATTATCTCAATAGATGCAGAAAAAGTCTTTGACAAAATTCAACACCCATTCCTATTAAAAACACTGGACAGCACAGGAATAGGTGGAATTTTCCCTAAAATGATAAGCAGTATCTACCTAAAATCATCAACAAGCATCATATGCAATTGGGATAAGCTAGATGCATTTCCAATAAGATCAGGGGTGAAACCAGGATGTCCATTTTCACTACTGTTATACAATATGGTATTAGAAATGCTAGCTGTAGCAATAAGAGAAGAAAAAGAGATTGAAGGAATTAGAATTGGCAAAGAAGAAACTAAGTTATCACTGTTTGCATATGATATGATAATAGACTTAGAGAATCCCAGAGAATTAAGTAAAAAACTTCTTGAAATAATAAACAACTGTGGCAAAGTTTCAGGTTTCAAAATAAATCCAGAGAATTCATCTGCATTTCTATATGTTACGAAGAAAGCCGAACAGCAAGAGATAGAAGGAGAAATCTTGTTTAAAACTACAGTAGACACTATAAAATATTTGGGAGTCTACTGCCAAAACAAACCCAGGTACTATATGGACACAATTGCCAAATACTTTTTGCACAAATAAAGTCAGATCTAACTAAGTAGAAATGCATCAGTTGCTCGTGGGTAGGCTGAGCTAATATAATAAAAATGACAATTCCACTGAAATTAATTTACTTATTCAGTGAATTACTAATCAAACTACCAGATAACTATTTTCTAGAACTAGAAAAATAATATCACAATTCATTTGAAAGAGCAAAATGTCCTCAATATCAAGGGAACCAATGAAAAGAAATGCTAGGGAAGGTGGCCTAACCCTACCAGATCTCAAAATGTATTGTAAAGTATCAACCATCAAAAACCACTTGATGCTGGCTAAGAAACAGAAGGTAAGACCAGTGGCATAGGCTAGGTACTCAAGGCAAAATAGTCAATGGATGCAGCAACCCACAGTTTGAGAAACCCAAGAACCACAGCTTCTGTTATAAGAACTCACTGTTTGACAAGAATTTCCGGGAAAATAGGACAACAGGGGGGCGGAGCCAAGATGGCGGAGTAGAAAGACGCACATACACATAGCTCCGAACCCACAACCCACAGAACGGCTAGAGGGGACCAACTCACGGTGAATTCTGCACCCAGAGGCCACGGAATATTGGAGCGAGGGAGATTTCTGTTACGGAGAGACCTGCAAACCTCTCACCGGGGGTCCTTCGCGCTGCGGACTGGGCTCCGGGACTGGCAGCAGAGGGCAGCCCTGCAGCAGCCACGACACCGTGAGGAAAAGATCCAAGCGGGCTACGGGGATGGGATCTCCAGTGGCTACGCGGGTCCCTCCACCCACAGAGGGACCTGCAAACCTCTCACAAAAGGTCCGTCGTGCTGCAGACGTGGAGCCCAGCCCAGACCTGCGGCGGCCTTGGCTCTGAGAAGTACAGATCCGAGCAGGCTTCAGGGATGGGATCTCCAGCGGCGGCACAAGCCCCTCCACCCACAAGTGACAGAGGTTGGTGAGAGAGTCTCTTTGGCAGGTCGAGAGGGGAGTAGGGTGCCCCCATGGCTTGGGCCCCCCCGGGAGATAGAACTGAGAGGCGGTCACAGACAGGGGCTCACCAAGCGGGTGGGAGCCTGGATCCATTGTGGAAGGTCTGTACATAAACCCCCTGAGGGAACTGAGCCTGAGAGGCGGCCCTGCCCCGACCTGACCATCTGAACTTAATTCTCACACTGAATAGCAGCCCTGCCCCCACCAAAAGCCCTAAGGTGGGAAGCAGCATTTGAATCCCAGTCCCCAAACGATGGCTGGGAGGACCAGGAGGCGAGGTGGGTGGGAGGAGAATATTCAGAGGTCAAGTCACTGGCTGGGGAGAATGCCCAGAAAAGGGAAAAGAAATAAAACTATTGATGGCTACTTTCTGGGAGAACAGACATTTCCTCCCTTCCTTTCTGATGAGGAAGAACAATGCTTACCATCAGACAAAGACACAGAAATCAAGGATTCTGTGTCCCAGCCCACCCAATGGGCTCAGGCTATGGAAGAGCTCAAAAAGAATTTTGAAAATCAAGTTAGAGAGGTGGAGGAAAAACTGGGAAGAGAAATGAGAGGGATGAAAGAGAAACATGAAAAGCAGATCAGCTCCCTGCTAAAGGAGAACCAAAAAAATCTTGAAGAAATTGGCACCTTGAGAACTAGCCTAACTCAATTGGCAAAAGAGGTTCAAAAAGCCAATGAGGAGAATGCTTTCAAAAGCATAATTAGACAAATGGAAAAGGAGATTCAAAAGCTCACTGAAGAAAATAGTTCTTTCAAAACTAGAATGGCACAGATGGACGCTAAGGACTTTATGAGAAAGACAGATATCACAGAACATAGGGAGAAGATTGGAAAAATGGAAGATAATGTGAAATATCTTATTGGAAAAAAAACTGACCTGGAAAATAGATGCAGGAGAGACAATGTAAAAATTCTGGGACTACCTGAAAACCATGATCAAAAGAAGAGCCTAGACATCATCTTCCATGAAATTATCAAGGAAAACTGCCCTGAGATTCTAGAACCAGAGGGCAAAATAAATATTCAAGGAATCCGCAGAACACTGCATGAAATAGATCCAAAAAGAGAAACTCCTAGGAACATTGTGGCCAAATTCCAGAATTCCCAGGTGAAAGAGAAGATATTGCAAGCAGCTAGAAAGAAACAATTCAAGTATTGTGGAAATACAATCAGGATAACACAAGATCTAGCACCCTCTACATTAAGGGATCGAAGGGAATGGAATAGGATATTCCAGAAGTCAAAGAAATTAGGAATAAAACCAAGAATCACCTACCCAGCAAAACTGAGTATAATACTTCAGGAGAAAAAATGGTCTTTCAATGAAATGGAGGATTTTCAGGTTTTCTTGATGAAAAGACCAGAGCTGAAAAGAAAATTTGACTTTCAAACACAAGAATGAAGAGAACCATGAAAAGGTGAACAGCAAAGAGAAGTCATAAGGGACTTACTAAAGTTGAACTGTTTACATTCCTACGTGGAAAGACAATATTTGTAACTCTTGAAACATTTCAGTATTTGGGTACTGGGTGGGAGTACACACACACACATGCACACACGCACACATACATAGAGACAGAGTACACAGAGTGAGTTGAAGAGGATGGAATCATATCTTAAAAAAAATGAAATCAAGCAGTGAAAGAGAAATATTGGGAGGAGAAAGGGAGAAATGGAATGGGGCAAATTATCTCTCATAAAAGAGGCAAGCAAAGACTTATTAGTGGAGGGATAAAGAGGGGAGGCGAAAGAAAATCATGAGGTCAACTCTCATCACATTCCACTAAAGGAAAGAACAAAATTCACACTCATTTTGATAGGAAAATCTATCTCACAATACAGGAGAGTGGGGGACAAGGGCACAAGCAAGGTGGGGGGGAGGATAGAGGGGAGGGCATCGGGAGGAGAATGCAATCCAAGGTCGACACTCATGGGGAGGGAAAGGATCATAAGAGAATAGAAGTAATGGGGGACAGGATAGGATGGAGGGAAATATAGTTAGTCCTATACAACACAACAAGTATGGAAATCATTTGCAAAACTACACAGATTTGGCCTATATTGAATTGCTTGTCCTCCAAAGGGAAGGGGTGGAGAGGGAGGGAGCTAAAGAAGTTGGAACTCAAAGTGTTAGGATCAACTGTACTGTTCTTACCACTAGGAAATAAGAAATACAGGTTAAGGGGTAAAGAAAGCTATCTGGCCCTACAGGACAAAAGAGAAGACAGAGACTAGGGCAGAGAGGGAGGATAGAAGAGAGAGCAGATTGGTCACAGGGGCAATTAGAATGCTTGAGTTTGGGGGGGGAGGGGATAAAAAGGGAGAAAATTTGTAACCCAAAACTTTGTGAAAATAAATGTTAAAAGTTAAATAAAAAAAAAAGAAAATAGGACAACAGTGTGAAAGAAACTGATCATAGACAAATACCTGACACCATACACAAAAATAAAGTTCAAATGAATACATGATCTAGGTATAAAAATTGATCCTATATGCAAATTAGAGGAGCAAGGAATAGTGTATTTGTCAGATTTATGGACAATGCAGGGGAAGAATCTAACAAATACAATAATTTAATTTAAAAAAAATTGGAAAGAATTCATTATGCCAAGGGAATTTTATCCATAAAGAACATCCCCTGTATAAATTGAGAGGTAGTAATTTACAATAATTTTCATTATATGGCAGATTTCTCTGGCTTAGTAGGTACATATGTGATATTGAAGGCAATAATGTGACATCACATAAGAAAACCAGTATGTTTCCAGATTTTGGAAGATCTTGAATGCCAGGCTCTGTAGTTTGAGTGGTAGTTACAAGGAAAGCTGGAATCCTTGCAATTATTTAAGTAGGACACTAGCAGATGTGACTGGATCTATATATAAAGAAGAGAAATCTGGTAATGGTGAAAAGAATGGATTGGCAAGGAAAAAGCCTAGACGGTAATTAGGGTAACCATGAAGAGACTATTGTAAGAAATCACTAAAAAATTTTTAAAAAATAATGAATCCACTTAAAACCAGCAAATCTGCAAAGAACACAAAGAAGAGAATTAATGATTTTTATTTTTTTTTGAGAAGATTAACTTTTCCCCATCTTTATTTTTCCATAACCACAATTTTGGGGGCAAATTTCAATATCTGAACTATTAGGGTTGTTTTAAAAACTCTCCTATTCCATCAGTTTTTCCTCAAAGATTTTTTTAAACCAATGTGCAATTCCACAAGCAATGTATGTGATCACTCACAACCCTATCCATGTTGAATCATCACTTTTATTTTTGCTAATTTGTGGGAAAATTACTTTAATTTATATTTTTATTAATAGAGATGAATTTTTTTTCTATTTTAAAAATATGCCCTTTTAGAAATAATTTTATATTCTTTTTTTAAAATCAATTTATTTGTTTATTTAACTTTTAACATTCATTTTAACAAAATTTTTGGTTCCAAATTTTATTCCCTTTTGTCCCCTCCCCCCACCCCAAAACACTGAGCATTCTAATTGCCCCTATCACCAATCTGCTCTCTCTTCTATCATCCCTCTCTGCCCTTGTAGCCATCTTTTTTTTTTGTCCTGTAGGGCCAAATAACTTTCTATACCCGTTTACCTGTATTTCTTATTTCCTAGTGGCAAGAACAGTACTCGACAGTTGTTCCTAAAACTTTGAGTTCCAACTTCTTTTCCTCCCTCCCTCCCCACTCCTTCCCTTTCAAAGGCAAGCAATTCAATATAGGCCAACTCTGTGTAGTTTTGTAAACGACTTCCATAATAGTAGTGTTGTATAAGACTAACTATATTTCCCTCCATCCTATCCTGTCCCCCATTACTTCTATTCTCTCTTTTGATCCTGTCCCTCCCCATGAGTGTCGACCTCAAATTTCTCCCTCCTCCCCAGGCCCTCCCTTCCATCATCCCCCCAACCTTGCTTATCCCCTTCTCCCCCCACTTTACTGTGTTGTAAGAGAGGTTTTCATACCAAAATGAGTGTGCATTTTATTCCTTCCTTTAGTGGAATGTGATGAGAGTAAACTTCATGTTTTTCTCTCACCTCCCCTCTTTGTCCCTGCACTAACAAGTCTTTTGCTTGCCTCTTTTATGAGAGATAATTTGCCCCATTCCATTTCTCCCTTTCTCCTCCCAATATATTTCTGTCTCACTGCTTGATTTCATTTTTTTAAGATATGATCCCATCCTCTTCAATTCACTCTGTACACTCTGTCTCTATGTGTGTGTGCGTGTGTGCATGTGTGTGTGTAATCCCACCCAGTATCCAGATACTGAATAGTTTCAAGAGTTACAAATATTGTCTTTCCATGTAGGAATGTAAACAGTTCAACTTTTTTAAGTCCCTTGTAACTTCTCTTTGCTGTTTACCTTTTCATGCTTCTCTTCATTCTTGTGTTTGAAAGTCAAATTTTCTTTTCAGCTCTGGTCTTTTCATCAAGAATTCTTGAAAGTCCTCTCTTTCATTGAAAGACCAATTTTTCCCCTGAAGTATTACACTCAGTTTTGCTGGGTAAGTGATTCTTGGGTTTAGTCCTAGTTCCTTTGACTTCCAGAATATCCTGTTCCACGTCCTTCGATCCCTTATTGTAGAAGCTGCTAGATCTTGTGTTTTCTTGATTGTACTTCCACAATACTTGAATTGTTTCTTTCTAGCTGCTTGCAATATTTTCTCCTTGACCTGGGAACTCTGGAATTTGGCCACGCTGTTCCTAGGAGTTTCTCTTTTTGGATCTCTTTCATGTGGTGATCTGTGGATTCCTTGAATACTTATTTTGCCCTCTGGTTCTAGAATCTCAGGGCAGTTTTCCTTGATAATTTCATGAAAGATGGTGTCGAGGCTCTTTTTTTGATCATGGCTTTCATGTAGGCCCATAATTTTTAAATTGTCTCTCCTGGTTCTATTTTCCCGGTCATTTGTTTTTCCAATGAGATATTTCACATTATCTTCCATTTTTTCGTTCTTTTGGTTTTGTTTTGTGATTTCTTGGTTTCTCATAAAGTCATTAGCCTCCATCTGTTCCATTCTAATTTTGAAAGAACTATTTTCTTCAGTGAGCTTTTGAACCTCCTTTTCCATTTGGCTAATTCTGCTTTTGAAAGCATTCTTCTCCTCATTGGCTTTTTGAACCTCTTTTGCCAATTTAGATAGCCTATTTTTCAGGGTGTTATTTTCTTCAGCATTTTTTGGTTCTCCTTTAGCAGGGTGTTTAGTTGTTTTTCATGCTTTGCTTGCATGTCTCTCATTTCTCCTCCCAGTTTTTCCTCCACCACTCTAATTTGATTTTCAAAATCCTTTTTGAGCTCTTCCATGGCCTGAGCACATTGGGTGGGCTGAGATACAGAACCCTTGACTTCTGTTTCTTTCCCTGATGGTAAGCATTGTTCTTCCTCATCAGAAAGGAATGAAGGAAATACGTGTTCACCAAGAAAGTAACCTTCTATGGTCTTATTTTTTTTCCCTTTTCTGGGCATTTTCCCAGCCAGTGACTTGACTTCTGAATATTCTCTTCACATCTACTTTGCCTCCAGATCCTCCCAGCCAGTGCTTAGGGTCTGAGATTCAGATGCTGCTTCCCAGCCTCAGGGCTTTTGGCGGGGGCAGGGCTGCCATTCAGTGTGAGATTAAGTTCAGGTGCTCAGGTGGGGGCAGAGCTGCCTCACGGGCTCTGTTCCCTCAGGGGGTTTATGCAGAGACCTTCAACAATGGGTCTGTGCTCCTGCCTGCTTGGGAAGCCCCTGGTCTGCTCCCATCTCCACTGCTGCCTCCCAAGGGAGCCTGAGTTATGGGGGCACCCCAATCCCCTCTCGACCCACCAAAGAGACCCTCTCACCAACCCTTGTCACCTGTAGGTGTTGGGACCCGCGCGGCTGCTGGAAATTCCATCCCTGAAGCCTGCTCGAATCTGTTCCTCTTGGTGCTGCATGGCCAAGGCAGGGCTGGGCTCGACTCCGGGTCCAGGGTGCAACAGACCTTTTGCAAGAGGTTTTCTGGGCTCTCTGGAACATAAATCTCATCTGCTCAGTTGTTCTGTGGCTTCTGCTGCTCCAGAATATGTTTGGAGTTCTTTTTTAAAGATATTTTATGGGCTGTGGCTTTCGGACCTAGCGTATGTGTGTCTTTCTACTCCACCATCTTGGCTCTGCCCCCCGAATTAATGATTTTTAGAAGAATTGTGGAAAGTTAATAACTTTTAAAGGAGCTATGAAGTAGTCCCACCATTCTGGAAAGCAATTGTGAATTATACTAATGAAGAGACTAATCTGTCCAACTTTTTAATCCACAGATTGCACTGCTAAGCATATATTTCAAAGAGACAAATGGGAAAGAAAATGTCCTTATACAATGTAAAATATTTAAAGAGTAACTTTATGTCATAACATAGAGATGAAAATGAAATAGTTCCACATGAAATGGACCCTCTGTGGTATTTCCTTCATCTCAGCAATCTCATTCACATTTGAGTCCCTGAGGTATGGATGCTACTACAAATTCTAGGAGTACACCTGTAGATTTATACTTTTAATAGTATGACTCATGGAATTCCACTGTTGAGTTTCCCATTAACAATCAATAAGTAGATATAATTACAGCTTTGGAAAGACATTTAATAAGAATTTCAAACAACTACACATTTCCTTGACCCATAAGCTATGGTAAAACTTAGCTACAGCAACATACCTATATGCACATTATCTGTGGAAACAATGGTTTGGAATTTAGAATTATATGCTTGTCAGGTACATATGTGGATTCTAAGTGTGACAAAGGAAATTTATAACTGTTTGCAGTGAAGGTTCTCAGTAGCATTGACTGGCAAATCCCATAGATTCAGTCTCTATTCTAGGGTGATGGCTCACTCGGGTTACATAGCTTTATTCCTTTTTATATCTAGTTCTCTTCTCTGATTCCAAGTCAGTTGGTGAATTTACTTCTTCTCTTGTATGATTTTCCCAATATTCATGCTTATTTGGACTATATATATTTGCTCCGCAAGGAATGCAATATATCCTACTGCTCCAGTCACTGTACTTCAAAAATTTGGAGTGTGTGTGTGTGTGTGTGTGTGTGTGTGTGTGTGTATAAGAGCATGGGTTACCTCCATGGATTGCTTTTTCTCCTGCATTGGTTGCTTCCCCAGGTACCTACTGGTTTTCTATGTCTCCAACTTTGAAAGTTATCCAGAGCTTAGTTACTGAAAGCACTCAGAGGTATGGGTAACTTTTTTACTTTTGTCAATATTCCTTTCTTTACTGAGTTAGAAAGAGTTTCAGCCTTCTTGCTTCATAAGAAGATCATTGGATAGGTGCACCTTCCCAACAAGTGTGGCAGTTCATTAACACATGGTGATGATATTCTGGACCTACTGGAGGATAAATCAAATGAGGTAGGATGAGGGAGAATTCATTCCTTTACACATGAATGCATTGAAGTTCTATTTTAAGAGGCAAGGACTATGATAACTACAGATAAGTATGGTATACACATATGATCTGATCTAAAGTGAAAGCAGAATAAAAAAAAAACTGCACACATTGATTACAATATATTTTAAGGCAGTCAGGTGGATTGAGCTCTGAACCTGAAGTTAGGAAGATCTGAATTAAAATCTGGTCTCAAACACTTACTAGCTATGTAACTTTGGACAAGTCATTTATTTGTGTAGCTTCAGTTTCCAAAACTGTTAAATATGGCGCCCACTTCAAATGTGTGTGGTGACTGGGCATAGAGTTGACACTGAGTAAATGCTTGTTCCCTTACCCCTTTTTCCTACAATGCATGAATGGAAGCTACAAACAAAAGCAGAAATACTTGAAACTGAATGCTGTGAAATTGTAATGAACACACATATTCCATAAAGGAGTGATGATAAAAAATGTTTTTTTTTTCTCTTCCTTAAAGAGTTAGAGGACTATGAGTGTGGGAGACCACATAAGAACTTTTTCAGTGTATTAGTTTTGCTGAACTATCTTTTTTCTCTCTTTTATTTACTGTTTGTTAGAAGGGATATCTTTTGGGGAGGAGTAATATATTTTGAAATATGAGGGATATAAAAGTAAAAGTTAATAAAATTTTATTTAAAGAAAGGATAGTTTTGTTATCTGAATGTTCTATACTCTGATAGAAGCTTTGAGGATGGAAATCCAACAGTTTCCCATGACCCCAGTTATGCTGAAGTGCATAGAAAAGAGGTAAAGAAGTGTTGTCAGGAATGTGCTTATCATTGACATAGTGACCTAGTGATCTTGAGAGAAAATATGGATCCACTGAGTATTTACAAGATAGGTGAAGTGACTGTGTAAGAAAGTTTATTCTGATTGTAGTATGATCACATGTTAGACAAGGCAGAAGGTAGAGATGGAAAGACCTATCAACTGCTTCTCTAATATTTAAAGCAGATACTAAGGGTGGTGGGAATGAAAGTGGAAGATAAATACAAGAAATTTTCTGCAGAGGTGGGCTTTTGATAAAGTAATTTTAGTAAAATGGTAAGGGCAGGTCTCAGATTTAAAAGTTGGAGGAGAAAATGCATAATGAATAAATGGAAGCATTGCAATGTTTTTCAAGGTTTGGCTATAAATGAGTTGTGTGAGATGAGCCAAATGTTTCTAGAAAGATAAAAAGAAGGAAATGTGAGGAAAGATAAAAAGGTTTGGTAAGTGATTAAATATGTGGGATAAATCATAAACAAAATTAAAAGTGACAGTACAGACATAAGCTTAGGTGATTAGCAGGAAGATGGTGCCCTTGATAGTAAAATGAAAGTTTCATAGGATAGGTTTGGGTGGAAAGAAAATGTGATCTGTTTTACACATTCATTTAGTCAGTTAAAAATGTACAACAGCAATTTATAGTATTAGTGCTCAGGAAGAAAGTAAAGAAACACATATAGTTTGGAATCATCTTCATTTCATAGAGGAGATAATTGAATCAATGTGTAATGTAATCACCAAATAAGTGATTGAAATAGCATGGAAAAGAGCATCTAATAGACTTAATGTATGGCCACAATTAGCAGGAATACAGTAGATCAACGGTTCCCAGTATTTTTTGCTGCATGAAAAAGTTGTGTGAACTCCCAAGGTCAATTAATATAATATTGATAATTTTTTTCACAAATTGTTCATTAAGCGTTTGCAATCTATTGATTGTATGGATTCTGAGGTTTACCTCAGAAGAACAGGTAGTTTGGCTAATATGTGTCGCAGGATCATTCTGCCAGGAAGGGGAAAGATTTAAGGGAAGAGGGGAGGGAGGGAGGGAGAGGGGGAGAGAGAGAAAGAGAGGGACAGAGAGTGAGAGAGACAGACACACAGACACAGACACAGACTGACACAGAAAGACTTCCAGAACATCAAATTATACTTTATATTATGTAATTGTAATTATAAAATTTAATTCATGTATAATTATGAAAACTTGAAAGATAAAAAAATTCAGAAATTATTGGAATAACTATGAATATTTTATATTATACTATCTTTAAAATTATAAGAAACAATATGGCAAGAGCTTAAGCTTTCACTGTCTTCAAAAATTCATACTTGATTTCCTTATTTTACAAATTTTACTGTATATTAATAATGTTTTAATAAAACAAATTATAACTTGGAAGATATGTAACATTATAACATTGTAACATATAAATATCAATGTTTGACTTTCTAAAAAAATGAACAAATATTTGCAATAACATGCTCAATATCAGGAAAAAACAGGCTTAAATTTCATTCCTCATTAAATGCATTTCTGTACTTTGATTTAAAATGACAATAAAGTGGAAATTTTCTCTCAAATAACTATTGCATTAAAGATGATATAAGCTCTCATGCTGAGTTCCAAATCTGTTTTTAAAATAATATTCTCTTAATCAATTCCCAATGTGAATAACTTGTTATGATGTACAAATATATACTTTTTTACAAACTAATGCTAAGTATAGTAAAAATGATAAATGCGCTTAAAGTATAATTTCATACATTGTTTCATTTTAAACAATGAACATATATATATGTACACACATATATATATACACACACTTATATATAAATATAGGTATACAGACAGGCAGACAGAGACACACACGTGTGTGTGTGGGTGTATTAACCCATGTAATTAAATAATATTTTAGATTGTGACTTACTTTACTTCTGCCACTGACACTGAAGCTATATTCTAAAAAGAGTGGGGCTAGCTAGAAAAATAGCAAAAATAAGCAGCAAATAAGGTTAAATTGATCTATTGCAATGAGTCAATTGTAATGGTTATTTTGGTGAAATGTTTATCATCTCTGAGGTTTTTAAGATGGCTTAAAATACACATGTCCAATGTTCATGTTTTTAAACCATCAGACATCCATTTTACAAGAATGTATTTATTAACAGCTTGATCATAGGATTACATAGCTGATGAGACATTGTTACACGGTAGCAAAACAGAAAGAGAGCCACTGTGCAGTGTACAGTATGGAAATGAGTGTAAGTGCATTTTTCTAACTATCCATTGCGAATTGGATTATCCTTAAGTGTTAACTTCCTGGCGATTGTTTGAAGTCATTTGATGACAGATTGAGAAGCTGCAGACACGTATTGAGCTCAGTCACCGGTGTGACTTACTGCTTAAGGTGTTATTAAATATGTAAATTTTAAAGCAAAATTTCCTTGGATCTTGATGCAGTGAAAGGCCAGTTGGGATTAGATCATGCATTTATTTTGAACTTGGTCAGCAGTGGCACTTCGTCCAACTCCATTCAGCAGCATGATTAACATGAACAGAAGAGAGTTTAGATGTGAGTAAACCAAAGTTAATTTTGACAAGGTATGAATGATGATAGGAGAAACGTTCAAGGGATTCTATTTTTATTCAAACTGGTTTAAAAAGAGGCTGATATTAGCAAGGAATCAGAGTGTAGTCAGAGCAGAAGTGATGCTCCAAGGGAGTATTTATTGGTAAATAGGTCAGTTTAGTGGGGACAAGGAATAGGTTAAGGAGGAGTATGGCAGAAGGAGAGATTCAATGATAAAATGTTCTGGGTGAATACAAGACCATATTTCATCATGTTTGTAGACATCTTGGAAGGAATTTTTGGAAAGAAGAGAATGAAAATACATGAGTTAGGGAAGCATTCTTATATCAAGAAAATGTAGTACAATCATGCAAAATAATCAGCGGTTCAAAGTAGAGGGATTAGGCTTAATGAGAGCTAGTTAGAGTTCTTCAGGTTAATACAGGACTTTTTTTAAAAGAGAAAATTGATTGGGATGATAAAAAGTTTGAAGGAGCAGAGATGTACATGGTAAAAATTTACATGGAGTTAAATGAGAAAATGAAACATCTATTTAAATAGTGATCTGCCTTAAAATAATAAAATATTATTGAGACCAAATTTCCTATAGTATCTATGTAATATTAATTTTATTGGAGATTGGTATAATAGTGCTATTTTTGAAACTTATTTCCTAAGACAGAAAAGTTAAAAAGAAATCACAGTTATGTTTTATTAATGACACTTTATCCATGATGCATTATCTTAAAGAATGAAAAATTATTTAATAAGCAGCTTTGAGCACTGGGAAATTTACTAGGATAATTGAAAAATACTCTTGATTAACATGCATATTGTCGCACACACATGTATTATTTCAAAAATATTATTTGATCATTGACAATTTCCATTCTTGAAACAATATTCGAAAATATAATATTTTAATGAGATTCACGTTAGTATAGATGGAAACCCATATGTATTAGATAGAAAAAAAATATTTTTGACTTACACAAAGCTTCAATTTTATTTGGAAGAATCAGCTAAGACACATGCTTTGTGTGCTCAAATTTTCTATTCACTCGACTCTTATGTCTGTTGGTATAGGTTTCAAATTGGTTCTTTTTCTCATTCTTGTCTTCAAATGGGGTCTTTCATGTTACTAATTGTGGAACTACTGGCCTAAATTCAGTTTCTCATTCTGCTGAAAAATAATGATTACAATGAGCCTAAATCATTCAAAGAAAATTAATATGATTCTTTTACTTTCTAAATGTATGTCTACAGCAAAGATTTCCACCAAACTAATCATAGTTTTAGTAATAGTCCTGTAAACAAATTTCTCTTCAGCCATATTTATAATTTTGGGCAACTATAACTATTTTTCTCAGATATTAAAAAGACTTGCACTTACATAGAATTTCTCACCTGAATTCACTAAATGGTTCTTTTTAATTGTTACAAGGTCTTAAGAAATCAGGTAACCAACTGCTGATAGAAGTATCCCGCATCACTAATCTAGCTTCATTTTACAGTTGTAAAATTAGCAATAGCAATGAGGAACCCTCTAATCTTTTAGCAGAAAATTTGTTTTCCTCAGAGAAACTTTTTACTAATACTGAAAAAAACAGAAAGTCAGGCATTATATTTGTAATTAAGGTAGAGACATTCAACAGCTCACAGAGATTGCTCCCTTCTGGGAATTCTCTGTTTTCAGAATCAGTACTACACCATTAGTTATTGTCTAATTTTCTGACATCTGTCAGCTTTGCCTTCCCAACTTCTTAGATATCCATAACTATTCAAAAGAGGGAATTATTCATAGTGAAATAAATTAAAATTAAAAGTCACAGTTTGGATTGAAGGGTATGCTGAAAACTAGGGGGTCTGAAAGTTTGACTTCTTAAATCCAACTTTTGCTGACTGGGCACATATGCCAGGGATGACCTGGATGTACAGTGGTACAAGGGTGTACTATAGTTGAAGATCTTGAGCTAGTATCGGGGGTAACATTCACCCATGTCATTGTGGATCAGTTTGCAAGGGAAATGTGTCCTCAGATTATATCTGATGAATTTTGACTATACCACACCAAGCTAGTCAAATGGATAAATTACAGGACATTTGAATATTGTTCTGGCTTAAACAAGTATTCATTGCTTTATAGACCAGGAATTGAAATGCTAAATCCTACCTGTGACATATGTTTACCCACTCTGCTCCCTAGCATTGGTTTCTGTCATCACATAAACTTTTCTGTACACAGGATTAGCCTTATCTAGGCGGACCTCAACTAGCTGGCTGAAATTGCAGCATGGATGATGACCTGAGACACCGTAATCAGAATAAGAAGCAGGAAAACTGATTGGGAGATGTCAAATAACTTTCTCCCTAATCCACACCAAGGTAGGGTAGGAACATAGTCTTTTCAAAAAATTATTTATTTAATATCTTGTTTTTCTCCAAATTACATATAAAGACAATTTTAACATTTGCATTTTTTAATTTTGAGTTCCAAATTCACTCCCTTTTTCCTTCCACCCCCTTATTAAGAAGGCAAGCAATTTGATGTGTTATACATTTATAGTCAGCTTGTGAAAGAAAACAAAGAAGCCTAAGAAAAATAAAGTTTAAAAAAGTATATTTCAGTCTTCATTCAGACTCTATCAGTTCTTTTTCTTGAGATGGACTGTATTTTTCTTCGTAAATCCTTTGGAATTTTCTTGGATCATTATATTGCTGAGAATAATTTAGTCACTCATTGCTGATCATTGTACAATATTGATGTCACTGCATACACAGTTCTCTTGGTTCTATCCAATTTCCCTTTGCATCAGTTCATGCAAATCTTTCCAGATTTTTCTGAGAGCATCTTGCTTGTCATTTCCTACAGGACAATAGTATCCCATTTGAATCATGTCCCACAGTTTGGATGGAGCCAAGATGGCAGAGTAGAAAGACATATATACTCTAGTGCTTCCCCCACAGCCCACAAAATACCTGTAAAAAAAGCTCTCAACAAAGTCTAGAGCAGCAGGTGCCACAGAACAAAAGAGCAAAAGAAGTGTCCAGCCAAAGGTAACCCGGAAGGCCAGCAGGAAAAGTCTATCTCATGGGATGCTGAGCAGAGTGCAGCACAGCCCTGGGCATGTGGCACTGGGAGGAACAGGACCTGAACAGATTTCCAAGCAGAGTTTCTAGCAGGGAAGGTCTCAGATACCTCAACCCACAAGAAAGCTCCAAAGTTCAGTGTAGGAGGGCTTTCCCATCTGGGCAAGAGGAAACGGGGGTTTCTCCAGCAATAGCCCCAGGCAATAACAGACTGTAGGCAGCTATAGAGGCCATGAAGCAACCTGGATCCATTGTTCAGGCAGCTCAGCTTAAAACTTCTGGAGGTAGAGAGCAGCTGTCCTAAACCCCAGTCCTAAGTGAGGGTCCCGCCCCCACTCAAAGCCCAGGGGAACTGAGCAGATGAGTCTAATCTCTTGACAAAGGACTCAGAAGTCAATTAACTGGCTGGAAAAATGCCCAAAAAAGGGGGAAAAAATGAGACCATAGAACGTTACTATCTTGGTAAACAGGTGTCTCCTCCTATCCTTTCAGATGAGGAAGAACAATGCTTACTGTCACTGGAAGTTAAGATCCCTGCCTCCAGGGCCTCCAAAGTGAACTTAAATTAGACTCAGGCAATAGAAGATCTTGAAAAGCGAGTTAGCAGCTTCCTAAAGGAGAAGCAAAAAAATGCTGAGGAAAATAGTACCTTTAAAAAGAGGCCAACTCAATTGGAAAAAGAGGTCCTAAAAGCCAATGAGGAGAAGGAGGCATTAAAAAGCAGAATTAGCCAAATGGAGGAGAAGGTTCAAAAGCTCACTGAACAAACTAGTTCTCTGAAAGAGAGAATTGTGTTCAGAGAAATGAATGACAATGACATAAACTAAAGAGTTAGAAAACAAAACCAAAAGCTTGAAAAAATGGAAGCTAATGTGAAACATCTCGTTGGAAAAACAATTGACCTGGAAAATAGATCCAAGAGAAACACTTTGAAAATTATGGGACTACCTGAAAGCCAAGGTCAAAAAAAAGAGCCTAGACATTATCTTCCACGAAATTATCAAGGAAAACTGTATTGACATTCTACAACCGGAGAGCAAAATAAATTTTGCAAGAGTCTACAAATCACCTCCTGAAAGAGACATGCCTAGGAATATTGTGACCAAATTCAGTTCCAAGGTCAAGGAGAAAATACTGCAAGCAGCTAGAAAGAAACAATTTGAGTATTGTGGAAAAACAATCAGGATAACACAAGATGTGGCAGCTCCAACATTAAGGGACTGAAGGGCTTGGAATAGGATATTCCAGAAGTCAAAGGAAGTGGGATTAAAAACCAGAATCACCTATGGAAAGAGAAATTATAAATGACTTTGTAAAGCTGAACTGTTTATATGCCTCCATGGAAAGAAAATAATTACAACTCTTGAGACTTTTCTCAGTATTTGAATAGGTGGAGGGATTCTACGTACACACATACACAGAGTACAGACTGTGTTGAATCAGAAGAGATGATATACACAAAAAAAAAGAGATATAAAATAAAAATTAAGGAGTGAGGGAGGAAAATACTGGGAGGAGAAAGAGAGAAATGGAATGGGGTGGGCTATAACTCATAAAATAGATAAAGAAAAATCTTATTCAACAGAGGAGAAAAAGGAGAAGGAGAGAGGGGAAAAGTGAAGCAACTCTCTCCACATGTGGGTTAAGGAGGGAATAACATGCTCACCAAATTTGGGATGAAAATCTATCTTATATTATAGGAAAGAAGGGGAGGAGGTGAAAAGTGGGATGAGGGGAATGATAGAAGTGAGGGCAAATGGGAGAAGGGAGTAACTAGAAATAAACACTTTTGGGAAGGGCAAGGTCAAACGAGGGAATTAAAAAATAAAGAGGACAGAGTCAGATAGAGGGCAACATATTTAACATTACACAACATGATTATTATGGAAGTCTTTTGCAAAATGACACATATATAGCCTGTATTGAATTGCTTGCCTTCTCAGTGGGGATGAGAAGGGAGGGAGGGAGGGAAAGAAGGTGAAATTCAAGGTATTAAAAACGAATGTTGAGAACTATTACTGCATATAACAGGAAAATAAGAAACACAGGAAACAGGATATGGAAATTTATCTTTCCCTACAAGAAAAGAGTGAAGATGGGAATAAGGGAAGGGTGTTGTTTGAGAGAAGGGAAGGTTCATTGAGAGATATGATAATCAGAATGCAAGGTATTAGGGATGGAGGGAGGGGAGAGATGGGGAGAAAAACTGGACATGTTACAAAGTGATGTAAAAGCAATTAGTATTAAAACAATTGACTGAATTAATTAGTGAGACTAAATCAGAGACAACTTTAGTTTGGGGAAAAAAAATTTAGTCTAAGTCTCCTAGAGGCAGGTAACCTCAGGTAAAATTTGGCATTGATGGAAAAGTTAAGGTTTTATGATTTTATGATTGTTATCTAAGCAGAAACTAGAACAAGTATAGAAAGGCACATAAACCACTTAAGACTTACCTCAAAAGACATTCCTTAGCCAATGTGAACTTATAGTCATATCTGAAACCTGGTTATTGGAACTTGCTATTTTAAGATGCTATGGGACTATTAAGTGACTGTTCTTCTGAGTCTAACTCCATGTATGGATAGTAACAAAGGCGGTCTGAGTCTCCAATCCATGACGCCAGTAAGCCTGTGAGATGCTGGTATGAACTGCAAAAGGTGATCTCATTGGAAGGTGGAGAGAGCTGTTGTTCAGCCTGGGCTGGGGTAAGATTCTTCTGACTAAATTTCTCCACTGACACCTGGCAGACTCTAAGCCTCACTGAATGCAAGTGGACAATCTACTCCTGCCTGGAACTTACATGAAATTGGGGAGATATTGTTTCCCCGCAATGTCTCTACTCTTAGTGGCAATATAAAAAGGTTTGTAAGCTTAATACCAGATCTATTAAATTATAGATTGTTGGTAAGGGAACATCCAAGGTCAAGTCTAAAATTAAGCTATTAGTCTTAGGATTTTAGACTGACAACAATAAGATAGGGTCCTTTAATTCTTAGTAATAGTGTGGAAACAATTAGGTCAAGGGCTTATGAAGTTAGCATACATAGTTATTATTTGTGTCTCCGTTGGTTAATGTTTTAAGAAAATCGATTTGTGGTCTATATTGTAAATGCTCTGAAAGAAATATCACCTGACCAAAAGTTGGAATTGTGTTATGGCATATGAACTGTGTTAAAAATGAAAAATAAAAATAAAAAAAGAGTATCCAAATCGAAAAAATATATATATAACACAGTTTATTCAACCATTCCCCAACTGATGAGTGCTCCCTTAATTTCCAATCTTTTTTCACCACTAAAGGAACTGCTATAAAGATTTGTGCACAGATAAGTCATATTTTTCTGTTTTTTTTATCTCATTGGAGGTAAAAGTGGTATTGCTGGGTGAAATGATATTCCTGACTGTATAGCCTTTAGGACATAGTTTTAAATTGCTCTCCAGAATGGTTATCACTCCGCCAACAGAGCCTTAGAACCTCATTTTTCCCACATCTTTTACCATTTTTCATTTTCATTTTCTGTCATATTAACCAATCTGATAGGAATGAGGTGATACCTCAGTTATTTAATATGCATTTCTCTAATCAGTAGTGATTTAGATAATTTTTATATGAGTATAGATAGCTTTGGTTTTTTCATCTTTTTCTTTCTTTAGTAAAGGTTCTTTTGGAACTTACATCTCTTACATGTGATTTGTATTAATCTTAATCATTGTTTACACATCTTGTTTTGAAGTATCAAATATGCACCATCCTGAACATAGGTCACTTAGTTCTCATGAGTGCAGCTCAACAGGTTGACTGATCAGTTGAGTAATGCTAGTGTTCTTCAATGACAACTAACCCTAGTGCCTCAAGTACACTTTGGTTCTTACATCCTCCATGATCCCAAGCTTACTTAGGACATTACTGAGATCATCAAGACTATGTATGTGTGTATGTATGCATGTGTATGAGTTCAGAAACCAAAAAATAGAGAAAAGACAGCTAAGAAAGCAAAATTTATTAAAATCATGGGCATATGTGGTGGTAAGTCTTTGTCAAACCAAATCTGTTAACAGCATCAACTCTAAAAATATAAAGAAAAACAAAGTTGGTGGCAAATTTGTGGTAGGTAGAAGGTGCAAATTGAGGGTAACCATGGGAGTGGAGGTGTAGGAGACAGAAGTGTAAGAAACTGAAGTTGGACTTGAGGAATAAATTTGAAGGCACTAGATCTCATAAAACACTTTTATAGTTACTTCATAAGATATACATAATAAGAGTATCTTCCCCATCAGTTTTCACATAGATTTCATCATCACACACATTAAAAGGACAAAGAAGACATGGAAAAGAAGAGGAAGAAGAAGAAGAAAAAGGAGGAGGAGGAGGAGAAGAAGAAGAAGAAGACAAGGAAGAAAACACAGAGACTAAATTTAGTATGCAATTGCCACTTCTTCCCATCACATACTATTGTTAGAGAAGGAAGAGAGGTGGAGATTGTAGTGAGGACTCAGGACCAGAGATTACCACAGGTATAATGATTACTAGGGACATACTAGTTCCACATATCTAAGGAGAATAAAGTAATTGCAGCCCCCCTCCACACACACATGAAAACAAACAGGTAAGAGGTTCTGGGACTAGTTCAAATACAAACCTTGGTGGAAAAGCAGCTTACTTCCATAACACCATCTTTGCTTCAGTGCCCTTCTCTGGCAATATAGGGCTGATCTTTTCCTGGATCCAACTCAAAAGATCTTTAAATGATGCTACTCATTGCTTAGGCTTGTCCCATAGTGTGGGCAAAAGAGCACACTCTTTAGAGGTGGTCCAACAGTTTCCAGTGCTGATCTGGTATTTGATTACTTCATCTGAAAACTGCCTGTTTGTATCCTTTGACCATGTATCAATTGGGTAATTACTCCTGTCCTTTACTGGTGAAACTTGCTATTTTTTTCATAGTTCTGATGAGTGTATTTCTCTCCATCCTATTTTTCCATTTATTCTTCTCTGTCTCTGTCTCTGTCTCTGTCTCTCTCTCTCTTTCTGTCTCTGTCTCTGTCTGTCTGCCTCTCTCTGTCTCTTTCTTCTTCTTCTGATCCTTTCTTTTGACTACTACCTCCCTCAATCTGCCCACCCTTTTCTCAGTTAACCCCTCTCACATTCCCTTCCCCTCCTACTTTCTGCTTTTCTAAGGAAAACAACATTAAAAAGAGTAAACAATCTTAATTTATTCAAGCACACATATCATCCACTTAGTTTCGGGGAAAAGTCAGAACCTGAATTTCAGAGAAAATATAAACAGAATTTACAAGCAGAAATCACAAACAGAAAGACCAACAGGCCGAGCTTCCACCTGTTGGATCATAGACAATACACACACACACACACACACACACACACACACACACACACACACACATATATATAACTTCAAGATTAGAAGAAACCTAAGAGACCATCTACTTCAATCCACTTCTGAAAATAATCTGCTCTGAAATCTACCAAACAAGTTGTTATCCAACATTGACTAAGCCTACTATCTTTAAATTCCCACGGGTTTGTCATCAATACTGACACTTTCCTTTCTGGTCTATAAAGCAAAACGTGTTCAACTAAGCCAAAGCCATGCCCAGTATGCTGTGATTTCTCCATTTGGGTGCCTTTCTGGGGTACAATAAAATTTCTCTGAATACAGTCTGACATATAGTAGACACAATAAATATTTATTGGTTATTGGATTGATCAGACACTATATATAGCATTACGAGAGAGAGAGAGAGAGAGAGAGAGAGAGAGAGAGAGAGAGAGAGAGAGAGAGAGAGAGAGAGAGAGAGAGAGAGAGAAGCACCCACATCTGGGTTTTCAAGGTGGGGCAGAGAGAGAAGCACCCACATCTGGGTTTACAAGGTGGGGCAGAGAGTCCTTAACATCTACCCAGCGTCTTGTCTGGTGTAATCACAAAAACACTCTTCTAATGATCTGAGCCCCAAATGATCAGAGCACACATACACTTTTCAGAGCTGGAGGGAAAGACCCTTGAGACCCAGTGCCTAATTAGCAATTAACAAAAGGTGTGAGTCTTCATACAAAAGGAGACCCCTTAATTAAGCTACCCTTAATTACCCCACATGAGGCCTATTAATGGGTGGGGAAGATTTTTAACTCCCATTACCGGGGCAAACTTGTAGAATTATATCTTTCATCTTGCCCCAGAGGTCCTCATTATGGCTTTTATGGATTCCCACTTAAAGCAACCCTGTCTGAGGCTAGGCATCATTTGTGTACGGTGAAAAGCTTAAAACTACCCCTGGGGATATACTGTGAGAATGTTCCAAGTGTTATCTGGGAAATAACCGGGAGAGTAGTCACATTAAAATTTTTGTCCAAGGAAGGGCACATCTACATTGTCATGGAAATTTTTTCCTTGTTCATTCAAGATGGATCCAGATAGTGTCATGACCAGAATATGTTGATGACATATCACCACAGCCAAAGGTTACCACTAATCATTTTCTTGCATTTCCCAGTCAAGTACCTAGATAGATTTTGACAACAGTACAAATAGAAAGTCATTTCATGACTTACTGATTAATATGGTCAGGATCTTCTTGTTCTAGCCTTATTCTTGATTTGACAACTAATAGGGATAAGTTAGAACTCAGAAAGAACCACAATAATAGACTTCAGACCAGAGAAAGCATGATAAATAATGCTACTGTAAACAGACTTGGTTTGAGTGGGAGAAAAATGTGAACCATTAATCCAAATTGGGGATAGCCATAGTGAATAAGATTTATTTACAATTCTCATGATCTGTCTAAACATGAGTCTTTAAAATTAGGGAAAGAATTCATCCTGGTAGTGGGTCTCCAGGGAGGTTAGCCTGGGAAAATTATCTTTTTGAATGATGGAGGCATTTAAAGAGATAACATACAGAAAGTCATCCTAAGGTTAAAACTGTGCTGCAGTTCCTGGGCAATTCAATAGGCAAGGTCAAATGGAGTTCACAGGACCAGCTCTTTCAACCATGGAGTCTACTTCTAACTCAAGCAAATAACTTTGCTTCCTTCTGTCTGGACTGCCAGCAGCAATCACTGCAGATGTAGCTTCCATTTTAGGAACCCTCTGCCAAGAGCCCCTGGAGGAATTGAGCTGCTGATCTGGATCTCAGCCCTGAGTGGTAGCCTCTTCCTAAAGTGAGACCTTTTCCTAAAGCCCCTAGGTGAATTGAGCCCTTGATCTGAATATCAGCCCTGAGCTCCACCCTGGAGTAAGGAGGAGCATTGGTCTGGCGGAACTGGACACAGGTGTGATGAGGGAATTCTAATTGAAGATCCTAGGCAGAAAAGTTTTTAGCTGCTCCCAGACCAGTGTGCAGGCTAGGAAAGGAGTAAACTCCTCTCCCTTGAGGGTGCCACCTTGGAGAACCTGAGAGGTTACAATCCTCCAAAATATTCCCTCCTTTTGTCAAAGGACTCAAAAGTCAAGTATTTGGCTGGGAAAATGCCCAAAAAAGGGATTAAAAAATACGACTATAAAAGGTTACTTTCTTGGTGAACAGGTATTTTCTTCCATCCTTTCAGGTGAGGAAGAGCAATGCATACCATCAGAGGAAGTCTAGGCTTCTGCATCCCAAGCTTCCAAAATAAATGTGCAATGATTTCAGGCAATGGAAGAGCTCAAAAAGGATTTTGAAAATCAAGTAAGAGAAGTGGAGGAAATATTGGGAAGAGAAATGAGAGCAATACAAGAAAATCATGAAAAGTGAGTCAAGAGCTTGCTAAAGGATACCCCAAAAAATACTGAAGAAAATAACACCTTTAAAAATAGGTTAACTCAATTGGCAAAAGAGGTCCAAAAAGCCAATGAGGAGAAGAATACTTAAAGCAGAATTAGCCAAATGGAAAAGGAGGTTCAAAAGCTTACTGAAGAAAATAGTCCCTTAAAAATTAGAATGGAGAGATCCGATGAGGACAGGAGTTGATTCTGTTGTTCAGTGTGTTTGTCCCTGCTGCTGCCACTTGACAATGCAGATTTTTGTGAAGACCTTGACTGGCAAAACCATCACCCTTGAAGTAGAGCCCAGTGACACCATTGAGAATGTCAACCAAAATTCAGTACAATGAAGGCATCCCCCGAGATGAGCAGAGCCTAATCTTTGCCGGGAAGTGGACAGAAGATGGTCACACCCTGTCTGACTACAACATACAGAAAGAATCTACGCTGCACTCGGTCCTTCATCTCAGAGGTGGGATGTAGATTTTTGTGAAGACCTTGACTGGCTAAACCATCACCCTTGAAGTGGAACCCAGTGACACCATGGAGAGTGTCAAGGCAAAGATCCAAGACAAAGAAGGCATCCCCTCAGAACAGCAGAGGTTGATCTTTGCTGGAAAGCAGCTAGAAGATGAGAGTACCTTGTCTGATTACAACATCCAAAAAGAAAACACCCTGCATTTGGTCCTACGCTTGAGGGGAGGTGTCTAAATTCCCTCAAGTTTCTTTCAAATTTTTGAGTAATTTCATTGCACTTTTCTTTCAATAAAATTGTTGCATTCCCCCCAGTCCAATGAAATTATAATGGAACAGATGGAAGCTAATGACTTTATGAGATACCAAGAAATTACAAAACAAAAGAAAAAAATAGAAAGTTATGTGAAATATCTCACTGGAAAAACAACTGACCAGGAAAACAGATCCTAGAGAGGAAATTTAAAAATTATCAGACTACCTGAAAGCCATGATCAAAAAAAGAGCCTAGACGTCATCTTTCAAGAAATTAGGAAAGGGTAACTAGAATTGCAAGGCATTATGCAGTGGGGGAGGGGATAGATGAGGAGAAAATTTCAGACTCCAAATTTTGTGGAAATGAATGTTGAAAACTAAAAATAAATAAATAAACTTTACAAGAAAAAATAATCTAACATATACTTTAAAAAAAATATGCAATGGTGGAGATTTGTGATTGAATATGTGAACCTCTTTTTTTGGTCTCTCATATACATGGACATGCTCATGGTTTATGTGCATCAATAGAATTATGAAAATATTAAAAGGACCAGAGATAGTCAAAAAGACTATTAAAGTGCAAATAAATGGGAAGATAAAAACATATTATCAGTGGACCAGAGTGATGAACTTGTTAAGAGGTGGAATCCCTCTCATCTCCCACAGGAGGTTTGCTATCTCCTGAGAATATGAAAATCATTGCTGGTAGATTTCTCAAAATTAAAGTAATCATTAAGGTTGAATTATATGTTATGGGACTAAGTAAGTAACTATGTTTGCCTCCTGATAATAACATAATTTTTCTTAAATAACAAACAAAGCCCACTTAGTTCTTGAAGAGCAGGAAATTATGTTAAAGCTCTCTAAGGGGAAAAAGAAACTGTACATATACCTTTTCATTTCAATAACTTCATTCAATCTTGCACAAGGGGAGAGGGATGAAGCTTATAGAGAATCCATCTGGATTCTGTTGTCACAGTGCTTGATCCTTACTTGCATCTGCTCAAGTGTATTACTTTGCACAAGCAAAGTCTTAATATATTTATTCATTTACATGTTCACTCCAACCCATGCCATTATCATTTATGACACAATGTGTTACTTTTTGTATTTTATTTGTTTTGTTGTCTGTTTGATTCTGTGTGCTTAGAGGCAAATTTAAGGATGATAAAATGAACTGTTTTAGAAGTTATGAGTAAAACTGTAATATTAGTTATGACTATAAAAGTTGGAGATTTTCTTGAAAATAAAATCTTTGGGGTGATATTAATTTCAAATTTACTTTCTGCAAAATGAAAATGTACATGAATTTCATAAAGAATAAAAATATTAGGTCATTAATTTTCTTAACATATTATTACAGTTTCTTGAGAGAAAGAGACAGATGTTTATATTCAAACTCCTATAAATAAAATTTCTAGTTTTTTTTAAAACAAATATTTAAGTTGACACAAAAGGAGAAAATGTAAAGGACAATTTATTCTAGATATCTATAAGAACAATAGAATATGAGATTTGGAAAATATGAGTATGTTATTAAAAAATGCAATGATGATATAGTAGATAAAATGCTGAGTTTTCCAACAGTTCATTCACTTATCTTCAGTTTCCTCATCAGTAAAATGAACGGATTAAATGCGTTGAAAGCCCTTATGGATATAACTCTATGATGCTGTGATGACAGAAATAATGATTAAATTTGTTTGGAAGTGAAACTCTATCCTTTGGTTCACTGTGACTTTTGACAACACATAATTTGCATGAAACTTGTTTGAATATAGATGTGCAAACTAAAATGTTAATATTTGGTGAATTATCCTCACAATACTTCAATTCATTGCATGAATAACAAAAGATAGTGAAATAACTGAATGAAAATACTTAACAAAAGATAGGATTTCAAAGTTTCTTAGGCAGAATATTTAAGAAACAATTTCCACATGGATTTGGATCTTAAACGAAAAGATGATACGAGATTTCTTAGTGAATAAATAGTGTAATGGACCCATTCATTAAAGGTGACAAGTTTTCATCTAATTGTGTGTCTTCCTATTTTTTTCCATCTACCCAGAAAGATGTTATATTACATATATATATATATATATATATATATATATATATATATATATATATATATATATATATATATATATATATATATATATATATATATATATATATATATATATATATATATATATATGAGCCATTGATGTGTGAGCCATTGGTCATTTGGAGGAACTAAGTGGTGAAGTGGTTAGAGTGCTGGACCAATAGTCAAGAAGATCTGAGTTTGCAAACAGTCTCAAAAACACTTACAAAATGTGTTACCCTAGGTAAGTTGCATAGCTTCTATTTGCCTCATTTTCTCCATCTGTAAAAGGGGGAAAGATAACACTTATCTCACACACTATTGTAAGGATGAAAGGAGGGATTACCATAGTTTCCTCTCACAAAGAAAGCATTATGTAAATGTTAGATATTATTTATACTTATTATTAGCAAAATCATTATTAAACATTTATTTAATCAGTCAATCCTTGTGGGGTGGTAAAAATGAAAAAGCTATGGAAGATAGTTGTTTTTTTTTAATTTTGAATAAAAAAATTTAGATATCTACGCTTTATCTAGTAGCACACTGTATTTCTTAAAATTTATTTCAGACTCAAATACTTATTTCTTTACAGAATAGAAAAAAAGAACCAAAAACGTCACAAATTTGAATACTAGAATTTAAATACAAAGTTAAGTTAAAAAAAAGCATGTCATGTGCATAGCAGAACATAAGAGAAGGTTTAAATTATATAACAATAAATTTTCATTTCAAGAAAGCCTGTATGATAACTAATACTTGTATTAAAATTTGTCCATCTTTTCTTTTCTTTGCTTACCTGTGAGTTCTTTTGTTATGTGCCACACACTTTTTTACTTTGCTTTTTTTTCCCCCTGCCCCAACCTCCCCAAGAAGGCTACAATAAAGTTTGGATATGTTTCTCTATACCTATAGATATGTACATATACACAAATACATACATACATACATACAGATATATATATATATATATATATATATTTACACACACACACACACACTTTCCCAAATATATGGTATTCTTGATCTTTGCTTTTTTTTTTGTTTGTGCATATCTCTTGTTTTTTATCCCTCCTGCCTCCTCTACTTTACTTCTACCTTGCCCACCCCCCCCACCAAGGATCCCTCCCCTATCCTCTCATTCCCATACATTTGAACATGCTTCTATACACCCCTTTTACTTATTCTGTCCCCCTCCTCTCAAATGACCCATCTCTTGCCTTCTCCCCACTCCTTATTCCCCTACCATTTTATTTCTTCTGAATTTAGAAGACGTTTATACTCTTCTAAATATATATGTATTGTTCCCTCTCAAACTCATTCCTGATGAAAGTCGATTACCAGAACTACCTGTCCTCCTCTCCCCCATCTAATTCCTCTGCATCATTCTTCCTCTTGCACCTCATTTGTATAAAACAATAACTCATTTTAACTGTTCCTAAGTGGTTTTGCTTTTAAAATTCATGTCCTACTCAGGTTTTCCCCAATCTTACTTATGAGCTATCCAATTATTAATAAGAATCTTAGACATACATTTTACATTTTATATACATGAAAAGCAAAAAGTAAACAGTCCATCCTTATGAATGTTTTATAATCAGTCTTTGGTATATAACTTATATTTCTCGTGGTTCTTGTATGTCAAATCCTCTATTAAGTTCAGGAATTTTTTTAAACAAAGTCTTGAAAGTCTGAGAGCTTATCAAATGTCCGTTTTTTCATTCAGTATAATCCTTAACCTGGTAGGGTATGATATTTTCAATCACAGTCTCATTTATTTTGCTCTTCAATATATTATGTTCCAAGACCTGTGATCCTTTAATATTTCTGCTGCTAGGTCTTGTGAGAGTCTATTTGTGGCAACACCATATTTAAATTGTCTTAATCTTGATGTTTTTAATATTTTATCTTTGAGCTGGGCATTTCTGAATTTGACCATGATATTCTTATGAGTTTTCCTCATAAGATCTCTTTTAAGAGGTGATAGATGGACTTTTTCTATTTCTACTTGCCCCTCTTTAATGCTTCAGGACAATTTTATTTAATTATTTCTTGCATTTTTGTATCAAGATTCTTCTTTTATCACAATTTTCAGTTAGTCTGATTATTTTAATTATTTTCTCTTCTTGATCTATTCTCCAAATCTCTTCTATTTTTTCATTATTCATATTTTATTCAATTATTTTTTTGATTTCTCATAATTTTCCTGGTTTAACTTTGCCCAATTCTAATTTTTAATTGTCATTTTCTTCCTTAAGATTTTGGATTTCCTTTTCTAATTGGTTGACTTCCCTTTCATAACCTCTTTGTTTTTTTCTTGGATTATTTTTATTGTTTTCTCTGGTTTTCCCTCCATCTTTGTCATTTGGTTTTTAAACTCTTTTTAAAGATCTTCTAAGAATTCTTTTTGGGAAAGTGAACTTTTGACGTTGCTCTTTACTTCAATATCCTCCTCTGAAGATGAACCCCACTCATCTCTATTCCCATAAAAGCTTTCTATAGTTGGATTCTTTCTCTTTGGCCAGTGCATTTTTTGTGGTAATAATTTAATTTTTGTAATCACCTGTAACCCAGGGGTAATATAAATGGTGCCTCTTGCCTCAGATTTTCAGTTGTCCCCTCTAGCTTGGAACCAAAGTCAGACCTACAGCCTCCTGTAAGTGCCCACAGCCAGAGGCTTTGTGCCTCACTGTTTCTTCACTCCTGAGGTCTGTACTGGATCCTTCTTGTCCCCACTACTCTTCCCAACCTTATCACTATGGCACTAAATAAGTAAATTAATTTGAGTAGAACTGTTATTTTTATTATATTAACTCAGCCTACACCTGAGCAACTGATGTTTTTCCACTTACTTTGATCTCACTTGATTTGTGCAAAAAGTGTGTTGTAATTGTGTTCATATATTCCCTGGGTTTGTTTTGGCAGGTGAAGTTCCAAGTACTTTATAGTGTCTACCCTAGCTTTAAATGGGATTTCTCTTTCTATCTCTTGCTGTTGGACTTTGTTGCTAATATATAGGAATGCAGAAAATTTGTGTGGGTTTATTTTGTAACCTGCAACTTTGTCAAAGTTGTTTATTATTTCAAGTATTTTTTTACTTGAATCTCTGGGATTCTCTAAGTATATCATCATATCATCTGCAAAGAGTGATAACTTAGTTTCTTCTTTGCCTATTCTTATTCCTTCAATTTCTTTATCTTGTCTAATTGCTACAGCTAACATTTCTAGTACCGTATTAAATAATAGTGGTGATGATGGACATCCTTGTTTCACCCCTGATCTTATTGGAAATGCATCTAATTTATTCCCATTGCATATAATGCTTGCTGATGGTTTTAGATAGATACTGCTTATTATTTCATGAAAAGTTCCCTTTATTCCTATGTTTTCCAGTGTTTTTAATAGGAATGGGTGCTGTATTTTGTCGAAAGCTTTTCCTGCATCTATTGAGATAATCACGTGGTTTTCATTAGTTTTGTTGTTGATATGATCAATAATGTTGATAGTTTTCCTAATATTGAACCAGCTCTGTATTCCTGGTATGAATTCTACCTGATCATAATGTATTATTACAGTGTTTCGTTTTGCTAAAATCTTATTTAAAATTTTTGCATCTATATTCATTAGAGAAATTGGCCTATAATTTTTTTTATCTGTTTTGTCTCTTCCTGGTTTAGGTATCAAAACCATATTTGTATCATAGAAAGAATTTGGGAGGACTCCTTCTCCAATTTTCAAAAATAGTCTACATAGTATTGGAGTTAACTGTTCTTTAAATGTTTCATAGAATTCACTTGCAAATCCATCTGGCCTTGGAGATATTTTCCTGGGAAGGTGTGTTGATGGCTTGTTCAATTTCTTTTTCTGAGATGGGGTTGTTTAAGTATTCAACTTCCTCCTCTGTTAATCTCAGCAATTTGAATTTTTTAAAATACTCATCCATCTCATTTAGATTATCGAATTTGTGGGCATAAAGTTAGGCAAAGTAATTTCTAATTATTATTTTAATTTCCTCCTCTTTGGAGGTGAGTTCACCCCTTTCATTTTTGATATTAGTAATTTGATTTTCTTCTTTCTTTTTTTAATCAAATTGACCAAAGGTGTTTCAATTTTTTTATTTTTTTCATGAAACCAACTATTGGTTTTATTTACTAATTCAGTAGTTTTCTTAATCTAAATTTTATCATTCTTTCCTTTGGTTTTCAGTATTTCTAATTTGGTATTCGGCATTTTCAATTTGTTCTTTTTCTAGCTTTTTCAGCTGCATAAAAGCCATTGATCTTCTCTATTTTATTTAGGTAGGCATTCAAAGATACACAACTTCCCCTAAGAACTTCTTGTCGTTCTCTTGAATGAAGTTGTTGATTGTTTCTGTGATTTCTTCTTTAACCCACTGCTTCTTTAGGATTACATTATTTAGTTTCCAATTGATTTTTAGTTTATCTTTCCATGGCCTTTTATTACATATAATTTTTATTGCATTACGATCTGAGGATGCATTGATTATCTCTGCTTTTCTGCACTGGATTGTGAGGTTTTTACATCCTAGTACATAGTTAATTTTTGTATATGTGCAATGTACTGCTGAGAAAAAGTATATTCCTTTCTATTCCCATTCAATTTTCTCCAGAGATCTATCATATCTACCTTATCCAGAGTTTTATTTACCTCCTTAACCTCTTTCTTCTTTATTTTGAGTTTAGATTTATCAAATTCAGAAATGGAGAGGTTGAGGTCCCCCATTAGTATAGTTTGCTGTCAATTTCTTCCTTCAACTCCCCCAACCTCTTCTCTGAGAATCAGGATGCTATACTAATTTGGAGCATACATGTTTCATAATGATATTGCTTCATTGTCTATGGTGCCTTTTAGCAGGATATAGTTTCCATCCTTATCTCTTTTGATTAGATCAGTTTCTGCTTTTGCTTTGTCTGAGATTAGGATTGCTACTCCTGCTTTTCTTACATCAGCTGAAGCACAAGATATTCTCCAGTTTTTTACCTTTATCCTGTGTGTATCCCCCCATTTCAAATGTGTTTCTTGTAAACAACATATTGTTGAATTATGACTTTTAATCCATTCTGCTATCCATCTTCATTTTATGGGAGAGTTCATTCCATTTACATTCACAGTTATAATTACAATCTATGTATTTCCCTCCATTCTCTTTCCCACTGTTTGTGATTTAACTCTCCTGTCTCCCTTCCTTTCCTAAATAGTTTTCCCTTTTCTCCACCACCTTCCACAGCCTTCCTTTCCTTCTTTTAGCCTCCCTCCCTTTTGCTCCTCTTTACCCTTATTGCTTTTTCCTTCCCTTTTAGCTTCCCTCCCCTTTCTTCCCCCTTCCCCTCCTACTGCCTAGAGAGCTAGCTGGATTATATACTTTAGTTTATTGTTCCTTCCTTGAACCAAATCAGATGAGAGTACCTCTCAAACAATGTTTATCTCCCTGCTGTAATTTTACACTTCTTCCTGTGATGTAATTTACCATTTTCTGCTTCCTCCTTTTCACACCTGTTACAATCCCTTCACGCACTTAAATCATATTTTTAACATGACATCATTTACTTTATACCCATTCCCTCTATGTATATTCCTTTTATATTTCATAATAGATGCACAGTTCTCAAGATTAGCAGGTATCATCTTCCCTTATAGGGAGGAAAAGAGTTTGCCCAAATTGAGTAACAAGCTACCCCCCACCCCCACCTGTTTATCTTTTTACACTTCTCTTGAGACTTGCGTTTCAAGATCAAATTTTCTATTAACGTCTGGCATTTTTGTCAGGAAGGTCTGGAAATCCCTTACGTTGTTGAATGACCATCTCCTTTCCCAAAATGTTATGCTGAACTTTGATGGGTAGATGATCCTTGGTTGTAGTCCCAACTCCTTTGCCTTATGGAATATTGGATTCCAATTCCTTCAATCTTTTAGTGTAGAAGCTGAAAGTTCCTCTGTGATCCTGACTGTACCTCCTCAATATTTGAATGATTTCTTTCTAGCCGCCTGTAGTATTTTCTCCTTCACTTGATAGTTCTGGAATTTGGCAACGATATTTCTTGGGGTTTTTAGTTTGGGATCCCTTTCGGGGGTGAACAGTGGATTCTTTGGATGACTATTTTGTCCTCTGTATCTAGCACTCCTGGGCAATTTTCCTTGATGATTTCCTGGAAGATGTTGTACAGATTCTTTTTTTTTTTTTCATAGTGGCTTTCTGGCAGGCCAATAATTCTTAAATTTTCTCTGCTGGATCTATTTTCCCAGTCAGTTGTTTTTCCAATTAGATATTTTACGTTTTCTTCTATCTTTTCATTCTTTAGATTTTGTTTGACTGATTCTTGATAGAGTCGTTACCTTCTACTTATACAATTTTAGTCTTTATCAATTTGCTTTCTTCAGTTAACTTTTGCATTTCCTTTTCTATCTGTCCAATTTTTCTTTCTAAGGAGTTATTTTCTCCAATTAATTTTTGTACTTCCTTTTCCATTTGTTCAATTTTTCTTTTCAAAGAGATGTTCTCATCGGTGAATTCTTTTTTAATATACTTTTAAAATCATTGGCCAGTTTTTCTTCTCTTTCCTTCTTCAGCTGTTCCAGGAGAGCTGTTTGTGCTTGCAAGCAGTTCATAGTCCCTTCTGAAGTTTCAGGTGGAAGTACAGTCTCACCACTGACATCTTTGGTATTTGTGTTTTGGTCTTTGTCCCCATAGAAAGATTCCATGTTTTTTTTCATCCTTCTTTAGCTTTTCCTTGTTCATGATGATTGTGTGTTGTGGCTTCTGGTTCTTTCAGTTAGAAACTGCAGAACTTGGTGTTGAGCTGACTTGTGTGAAAAAGGTAAGAGTAGTTTTTTGTTTTGTGTTTCCCTGATCAGCCCCGGGGTTAGCCTGTTAAGTGTGGGGGAGGGGTAGGCTAGTCATGGGAGATCTCCTCAGCTGAACTGAGGCAAAAGCAAGCTCAGGGGATAGTGATCAAAGCTGCCTCATTGTCTTCCCGTTTCCCTTGGAGTGCTGAGATCCTAGTGTGAATTTCCACCCCTCCTGGGGCTCCTCTCCTGGTGCTGAGGTTGTCTGGGTCCTAGTGTGAGTTTCCTCAGGCCTGGGGCCCCTTTCTTTCTGGATTGCCTCCACCATAGTAGGAGGAATCCCCCTTAGCTATTTTCCTAACCTCAGGTGTTATGACACTATTTCCCCCTCTGCTGTTCCAGCTGATCCAGTATTTTTCTGGGGAAATATTTTATGGTTCTTTTAATGTCATCAAGGGTGGAGGATAGAGTATTTACTCATCACTCTGCCATCCTGGCTCCCAGAAGTTCAAGTAGGTGACTTACAGACCTTTAATCCTCAGGCTGAAAGTCTCAGGAGATACTGCGCTGATATCTGGTGCTCAGTGGCTGTCACTTGCTCGATTCTCCTGGTTTCTCATCCTGGGCTGCTTCTCCACTGTCTCAGGTTTCCCAGATCCCTCCTTCTCCTCTGCTCTGGACACACTGCGTTGTGCGCTGTGGGCTCACCCCCACAGAACAGATCCTTCCCATGGACCTTCTAGTATGTCCTTGGCTTTGAATCTGCCACTATCTGTCTCCTATTGGATTCTGCACCTCCAAAATTTGATCAGATTCTCTTTTTAGAGGTATCAGAAGGAGTTTATCTAAGAGCTTAGGTGAGTCATTGCTCTCACTCCACCATCTTGGTTCTACCCCCTATGCTTTATTCTTTCTTATGGTTTTCCTTCCTTTTGATCTATTTCTTCATACCACAACAGTGGTGAATACAGAAATATTTCACATGATAGCACATGTGTGAACTATATCAAATTGCCTACCATTTTCAGAAGAGGGGAGGGGAAAGATGGAGGAAGGAAAATTTGAAACTCAAAATCTTGTAAAAATGAATGCTATTTTTTAATATGTAATTGGGGAAAACATAAAATACTATTTTGAAATATATGTGGCAGGCTCTAGAAATATATTAAAGGACAAAGGGAGGTGACATCTTTGACAACCATGGCTAGGAACAGAATTAATATGTAAATAAGCGATAAAGTCATTTTGTTTTTTTGTAGGCTGGATCTAATTCTGGCTGATTTTATACTTCAGAGTCAGAAATTATATGCATTAATACACCCATAGGGTATCTAACAGTTTTTGAATAAACAGTTTTTATCTTTAGCTAAAGAAAGCCTACTCAGAAAGGATATGATAATGATTCAGTTGAATGTAATTTCCTTGTCTCTGTTTTAGACATGTTGAACAAACCAAACAGATCTGAAGGCAAACACTTCCTGGCTTATTATGGACTTAATGCTTAGGCCAATAGGAATCAATATTAATAGTCCAAGCCTTAGTCTTCTTATCCAATTATGCTTTCTTTTCAAATTTAAAAAATACATGTACATATATTTTATCTATATGTAAAATATAAAATATATATACATGTAAATTTGCCTTTATGATTTGCATGTATTTATATTTATAATTTGATTTTATGTGTTTATAACTTGTTTTTTTGAATTTATGGAATAAAGCTAGTATTTCTATAACATAGTATAATAAAAAGAGGATAGCACACAAAACTGCAAAACTGTTGTATATAATTTGCCATTCCTTTCAGACATACTACAAAATTATCTTGTAAACAATTTTTTCTCCCCTCTATCCTACAGAAATTAACCACACACACATATATATACATTTACATATATGTACAGAATACATACAGACATATATGAATTGCATATTCATAAACATATGTATATGTTTGTGTATGTATATTTGTGTGTATAATTATTCTAGCCATACTTCTATTGATCAGTTCTTTCTCTGGATATAGACAGTGTCTTCCTTCATATGTTCTTTGTAACTAATTTCAGTATTTTTACTATTCGTAATGTTACAGCATTTATAATATTATAATATTTCTCGTAGACAAAAATCTCTTTCCTTGTCACTGTGTCTCTCTGTGTCTTTTCTGACTCAGTGTCTCTCTATCTTTCTATTTTTCTGTCTCTCTTTTTTTATAACACAGTAGCATTTCATCACAATCTTATACCACAACTTATTCATCCATTCCCGAATTTATGGGCATCCCTGCAATTTCCACTTCTTTGTCACCACAATTAAATCTTGAGTATTATTTCAGTATGTATTAAAACTCATCTTGGACTATACAGCATATTTATTCTACCAGAGTAATAAATGAAAAAATTAACAAGTTTTTAAACTAGAAGCATACATATAGATACATATTTTTTGGTGTGAGGGTGTGTGTGTGTGTGTGTGTGTGTGTGAGTGTGTGATGTGTGTGGGTGTGTGTGTGGTGATGGTGGTGGTTGTAGTGGTGGTGGTGGTGGTGGTAGTGGTGGTGGTGGTGGTGATGGTGGTGTCCTTCATACACAAAGAGGACCAAAATTATATTAGTATTTTGGGCTCAATATAGAATATGTCTCTCTGGCTAACCAGACTCATGAGCTTCAAGTCTCTAGCATAGGTGAGTCACAAATAGTCTGAATGAGGATTGAAGATGTCTCTAAATTTCTGTATTTCATGGTTCTTTTGAGCTACCACAATTCTGTTTTATTCATACAACACAGAGCCCTCTTTGACGTGAATGCACCATTCTGGGCAGTCCCATGCCATTGTCTCCCATGTCTCACAACTGATTCCAAGATTTTACAAAGAGACATACAGAGCGTCTCTGTTTCATTTCTGACTTTCAGGTGAGCACTTCTGTTGTGTGAGTTCTCCACAAAACACTCTTTTAGGCAAATGTACATGTGGTATTCAAACAAACTGTCCAGCCCATGGGAATTGCACATTGCAGTAGAGTTTAAGTCTTTGACAATTCAGCACAAGAAATAATCCCAGTGTCCAATACTTTATTATGCCAGATGATCTTCAGAATCTTCCTAAGACTATATAAATGGAAGTGATTCATTTTCCTGACATTGTGTTGATATACTGTCCAGGTTTCACAGGCATATAAACAATGAGGTCAGCATAGTGTCTCTGTAGACCTTGTTTGGAAAGCATCTAATACCTTTTCTCTCTTACATTTTCTTTTGGAACTTCTAAAACAATGAACTCTCTTCCAGAGTCATTGAAGTCCAGTAGCATGAAAAAAGTCAAAATGACTGGCAACAACTTGCAATGCAGTAGGTGATGTTGGCATCTTTAACATCTTACCTAGTTCTAAGTACTCCACGGCACATGCTTCAGTCACCTTCATAACCTTTGGAGCTAATTATTCTTATCTGTCTGTTCCACCAGAAAAATCTTCACATAGTTGGGTTAGACATCCCCATAATTCACTAATATGTTTGAGGAATCTTGGTTACCCTCAACTTGATTTAGTTACCTTTGGCTCGAAACTGTAGCCCTGGGGCACAGTTTCCACACTCTGGTAAAAAATAAATTTTAGAAAATGGAATTGCCAACAGAAATTTTATTATTAAAATATATTTTCACAAATGATGATCACATTTAGTCACAAAATAGGAATAAAGTAGGAGCTGCACAAATAGAAATTCTGAAATTAAAATTGAAAAAAAGAATACTCAAAACAAACGCAAAATAAATTAAGGATATTTCATGTATTGCTATATTACAATAAATAAGAATTTTAAAAGGAATAAATGATTGTCATCAAAATTTATGTTGTAGTGGACAATAGGAAACTAACTACTCAAATATATCAATTGTTATAAGACAGATTTAACTTAAGTCAATGATTTTTTGCCAGGTCACTATCATTGAATTAATCTACCAGAGTCTTTAGACTAAAGAGAAAAAAAAATCTTTGATGAGCTTACGTAGCTGTGAAAACCACTGGATGAACTTATAGAATATTGGAACAGGTTCAGAAAACTTGGTCATGCTGTTTGGGTTACCTATAATTTAGCAAGTCCTTTCAGTACCAAGCTATTTGAATGTCTGATAACATAGAGCACAAGCTTATTAGTCAATTCCTTGAGAATAAATTGTTTATGAGAGGGAAAGGAGAGTGCTTTGGCTTCAGATTCAGCCTCATTCTCCTTTTTTCCCTTGAAAGAAAAATTTTTTCATAGGTGTACTCAAAAGTTTTTAGGTACACAGAGGTCATAGAAGGTCAGTTTGTGACTATGTCCAGAAGAAATTCATTCTGATCACATACATATTCCTGGGTGCTGATGTTCCTTACATACAACTCTGTGGAATAAAAAGCATTGGTAAATTTCCTCTATTGGCCCAAAGAGAATATTTGATGGAACAGTCCTATTTTCTCCAGACTCCATACCACTTAGCCAGAATCCTGGTTTGTTCTAATTGTTCAGTCATTTCAGTCCCAGTTATCAATGCAGAGTAAGAATTTCTTCGGTATATTCCTCAAGACCTTCTTTTCTAAGTTATATTTCTATTCACTAAGTCAAAATATTGAAATAAAAGAGCAGTATATAATCCATTATGATAACGTGTGCAGTCCTGAAACAGACACTCTCTGTAGGAAATCTAGTAGCTATATTTCCAATAGATTCTAGATTCATTCATTGATTCATCTCACACATGATCACCAAGATTGTTCAGGCATTAATCACCTCTTGACCAGGTTATTGCAATAGTCATTTGGTATTTCTGCTTCATTCCTGTCTTCCCAGGAATGGGAAATCTTCCTTTTCACCCCCCAGATGTCAAAGGGATTTTGTTAAAGAAAAACTATGACCATGACATAACCTTGCTAAAAAAATGCTCAAAAGGGTCTATAATACTTCTGGAGGAAAATATAGTCTCCTGTGTTTGAAATATACAGACTTTCACAATCTGAATGTAGCCAGACTTTCCAACTTTACTTCATATATATTTCGGTCATGCACCCTAATTTCCACACAAATTAATCAACCTACTGTTCATTATTTGTAACAGGGAATATATTATATTCTTACTTTGGCACAAGTTGTTGAATAAATTTCTTGCTCTCTACTTCTTAGTTTATCTAGTTTCCTTTAAAGTTCAGCTTATATTACTTCCTAAAGAAAATCTTTCTGATTATTTTCCCATCAATTACTTCTCCTCATGTGAAATTACTTATATTTGTCATGCTACATCTATTAAATATTTATCACATAAAAAATCAAAGTGAAAAGAAGCATTTATTAAGCACCTAGCAGACGTCAAGTACTGTGGTAAGCTCAGAAGATACAAAAAGGAGGAAATGACAGTCCCTGTCATCAAGGATCTCACAAACTAATCTGGGCACTAACATACAATGAGATATGTACAAATAAGCGATAAGCAGAATAAATATGAAATAATTAACAAAGAAGAGGCTCTACAATTAAGACGTTTGAAAAAAGAGAAGGAATTTTAGCTAGTACTTAAAGAAAACCAGAAAAGCCAAGGAGGCTGAAAAGAATAGGGAGAACATTGCAGGCATGCAAGACAATCAGAGAACTTCCCAGAATGGAGAGGAGGAGGATCTTGTTCATGGAACAACAAAGAGGCATGAGCATATGAAGAGGTATAAGATATAAAAAACTATAAAGGTATATATGGGGATTAACATTATAAAGAGCTTTCCAATATCACATAAAGGATATTGTATTTGGAAGGAAGGAAAGAAGGAAGAAAGAAGGGAGCCAGGGACAGAATTTTGAATAATATTCACATTTAGGCCATAGAAAAATGAAAGGATCATTGACAGAGATAGAACAGAAAAAAAGTTACAATAATTCATTATTGTGGAAGTAGAGGGAAAATAAGAATTTAAGGAAGAGAAATGTCTGATGTTATTTTTCCCAGAGATGTAAAACAGGAAAAACTTATGAAAATGAAAGACAAACTTTTTTGCATTCTATGGTTAGAGGTCACTAGTACTTTGAAAGAGCAATTTCACAATAGAAAGCACATTATAGGGGTAATCCAGAAATGAAGGCACTGTGGTTTACATTTAGAAGTGTCTTATGGGTCCTAAGGAAACGAAAAACAGAATATTTCAAGGGAATAGAATTAACTGGATAATTAAGGAAGAAGGAAGGAAGAAAGGAAAAAAAGAAGGAAGGAAAGAAGGAAGGAAGGAAAGAAAAAAGATGGAAGGAAAGAAGGAAGGAAGGAAGGAAAAATCGCATGATTTTCATTTACGAAATTATTGTTATTTAAAATTGTTCCAAAAATGCTATCAAATTTGCAGTTCTTGAATACTGTAATCATTTTATTTCTGTGAAAGAAAAAAAAATCATCCACTTTGCTCAGGAGAATTTACTCTTCATTGAGTTACAGTCCCATATATTGTAATTAGTCAGTAATTCTTAAGGGTAAATGTCACACAAAAAATGAATGCATCAATAAATGAAAAAAAAACAGCACATTTATTACTCTTGTGCTACTTACAATGCACTGAGAATACATACACAAAAGTCATAACATTACCAGCTCTCAAAGTTTTCACATTCTATTGGAGAGCAATTACAGAGTATGGATAGGTATATAAATGACATAGTTTTAAAAGTGAAAAGTTCCCAGGGTCTTTAGAGTCAAGTAGCATTGAAGATGACAATATATCTTCTTTAATGTCATCACCAGGAATAAATCAAATCTGTATCTGATTTTGAATTATTTTTACAATATCTAGCAAGAACTTTGGTGGTGAGAATTTGCTTTACTAGGAGTTTAGTAGCTGGAGCAGTTGTAATTTCATATATGTTTATGCATGTGTTTGTTGGAGGAGAAGATCCTTTAGCAGATGGAAGAACAATAGCTAGCCCACATTTCCATAAGGGTTGCTTCCTGGGTTTGCTGGTTACAATGGCTTGCTGGTATGAGGTGCTGTTAGGAAACAGAACTGGTAATTTGAGAAATGCATGAGGCTTTCTGTCCCAGGCTCTTGTATTTATTTTGCCTGTTTGTGGCAGTTGTACAGTCAAAATGATAAGTAACTTTAATCTCTTCTCAAGAAGGATTATTCCTTTCAGTGATGATTTTTGGGAATTAGCCCAGGAGTTTGACCAGTATTCTGTGAGTAGAAGGTACTGCTGTTTCCAGGACTTTAGATTTCTAATCAGAATTATTTCCTCCAGAGTTGAAGGGGTGGTAGTGGGTTTGTAAAGAAAAAGTGTGATTGACTTGTAGCCACCTATATCCCTTTCTGAGCACCTTACTGTTACAGGTAATCGGTAGGAATTTGATCATTTGCAGATTACTCTCCTCATGCAATTTCCTTGTTTCTTTTAAAAAAGTTTAAGATTTTTTTCCTTAAGAAGTGTGTCAAATTTTGTTCACTTTTTTCTTTGTGTACAAGATTATTCCATTTTCTTACAACTTGTAATTTCTTTGCACAAAAGAATACTGTGATTTTGTTCATCTGTAAGCAACTTTTCTTCTTCTAAAATGAAAGCTGAAGTCAAGTTATCACTTTTCTCTTTAAATTTTCATTTTCTTTTCTAACTGAACAAATGAGGTTATAGTAATGAAGTCTCATGCAAAATATAGGTTATAGTTACACCCAGCAGAGGAAATTTTTAAAATACACAAGTAGTGGATATTCTATAGAGCCCTTTGAATGACAATTTGTTTATACATGTAGAGCAGAGCATTTGTTGCTAGGTAGACAATATAGCCAGTCAATCAATGTAAACGGCCAGTCTGAACATTTGCAACTATTTTTTTGTTTTTGTAACATATTAATTAATATTAAAATATTAACAGACAACTTACTTCAACTCTTCACTTGACTTTGCCATACCACCCAAAGTCAGAACATGAATGGAATAAGTAGAGAAGCCCCTTTATTGTCAGAAGTATAAAAATATTGTATACACTGAGGAATAATAATTTGAAAAAAAAAATTTATTTCTGTGTCTAGGATCGGTGGAGAATGAATACAATCATTTGGCTAATCCAAAAGAAAATCACTTTTTTTTCTCATTATTTTACTTGAATAGTTAAAGTAAAATGTGTATTTTGTCCTCAATAATAGTTATTTGAAACTTTTTGTTAATTTGTGGTTACTGTTTTCTCTGTCAGTGAGAAGAAAATATATTGGTTAAACTACTTGAATATTTTATTTTCTTGTTGAGTTTCTAAAATACAAAACTATAAGAAAACATCAAAATTGAAAAAAAATCTTAAGACTTTTCATTTTTCTTTAGTTCTTGACTTATAAATTTAGTCTCTCATTCTTATCTGCATATCAATTTTTCAACACATTGCTATTGTATGAAAATATCCAAGATTATTTCTGCATAAACAAACTCATGAAAATGAAGCAGAGTTGAAAGCACATTTTAAGAGAAAGAAATTATGTTTTATCCCAAATATCTTTTCTTAATATGCAAATATATTTTGAGAACTGAAATTTGGCACCTAAGGAAATTATACAGTAGAATACTTATACCAACTGCTGTTTCATTTACAATAGGAATATGTATCATTATAATTTACTTTAGCTATAGGGGTTAATCAGTCAGTAGTTATCATCTTTGTCCTTTTTTTATTAGTGTAGAGATATAAGACCACACCTAGAGTGTTGATGTTATGACCAGGCATAAGAGTAGAGAACAAGTAGCAGTATTAATAAAAGTCAACTATGAATCAGTGGCAACAGTACAGAATCCAGAAATAAGTGAAATATTCAACCTACATTGTATTAATGTACATGAATTAGCAATAGAAGACAATATTTATCTCAACAGACCATCCCTTAATTATATTGTTTTCCTTCCAAATTTAGAGGAGTCATCTTCATTATTCACACTATGATATCCCTCAAAACCTTAATCAGTGAAAAGGACAGAGGGAGACAATATTCCTCTTCTAATATCTGATCCATTATGTCACAAGTCCTCTAAGATTCCTAATAAATTTTCTCTAATAATAAGAATAATTTCTGAAATGCAAAAAGTCAGCATAGACTATTGTACCTAAACTCCATTTCATCTTATGAAATTGCTCACAGACACATGAAAAATTCTAAGTTCTTTTAGATTAAGATTGGCCATTGTCTTGGAAACTTCTCTTGCTTTGATTGGTATGTGAGCAGAGTACATAGACACAGAAAGAGAATAGACAGTCTGAGATTCATAGCCACTGAGAACACACTATTCCACAGTTAGTATTCCAACTACTTACATTTCCTTCACAATTCACTTTTTATTGTTAGATCATTAAGACTGCTTTCAAATACACTGGAAATAATTGAATAATTTCCTATTCTTAAAGGCAACCAAATATGTTCAAAAACACCATGCAGTCTCTTAAGTTGTCCATTCCTTGTGTATTCCTGCTCCCTTGGTTTAACTGTATGGCTTTTATATGTCTAGGAGTACTGAAATTTTGTCAACTAAAATTTCATAGGTTCTTGTGACCTATCAAACCTTATCGTTAATATTCACTTCTTTGAAAAATAAACACACATCTACATAAACTGCAATTGAGTCTCGGAGTCATAATTCCTTCTAACAGTGACAGGATAAGATTTATCCATCTTGAATACCATGTGAAATGATTAGCTAATAGAAATAAATGAAAGATCTTGTGGAAATATATCCTCTATACCACTTTTCCAGATTCATTTTCAGACTGAAACAAACATTCAAGTACATAGGTCATATGAATATGACCGTATCGTCCATTCAGTGTAATACAAATTAGAAGAGTAACATTATTTCTCTACTTGTTTTATTTTTCATTTTTATTACTCACTCTGGACAAGAAACAAATTATTGTCACTATTTGTAAAATAATTTTCTAAAAAGTTACATATTTTACTGTAGAAAAACTCTGCAGTAGGAGATAAGACAACGCGATTAGCATGATGTTTAATGTTTAAGTGTAAGGAGTAAGATTCCCCAGATTCCATGGTGGGGGAAGAATGTTTTGAGAAACACAAAGTACTATCAAATACAAGTTAATATCTTCATCCCAGACACAATCCTAGTTTCATACTCTTCTTCATTTTATTGGCCTTGCCAAGAATATCCTTTTATTGCTCCTCTTTTTGTAGCCAATCATTTTCCAAGACCAGGGAAATTTTACCTAACTATTCCACGTTGTTTCCCAGGAATTTGTGAGTTCTTCCATTTTGAATTTATAGGATACTCATTTTCATATAGTATTTTTCATATACTGCCATAAACAGAAAGTCCTAGATTTACAATTGGTTTGTGCTTACAAGTAATTTAGGTTTTGAATCCCAAAGTAGATATTTTTCCCTTAGGAATAATATTCTAGATGATATTTAGGTCCTAAGTTTATCCCCCCCCCAAAAGTCTATTTAATCCACATTATTCTTGTTCTAAAGTAATATTTCTTTGAATAAAAGTACAGAGTAGCTTATGATCACAATATAATATCCCTTTATGGGAGTCGGGAAATGCTGCTTTCAAATTCCCCCACTGCAGGGCATTAGAAGCAGAAACTGCTTCTAACTCTATTTATTTGAATATTCTTTAGGGTCTCTCTTTAAAGAGGTGATGCAAAACAGTTTTTTCTTCCCCAGATACATCGCTTCTGGACTTCTTTGGCCCTTTATGTCATGTCTTCCTTTGCTGGGAAAGATATCATTGGGAAATTTCATCATGCTACAAGAATGAATCTGTCTAGTATTCACATCTCACCGCTATCCTCTGCCCCTCTGAATAAAACCTTTGACTAGTGGGTGGGGATGGGCAAGGCCATTGGTTCAAGAAGTCTTCTCTAAAAGGGGGTTTAGCAAAGTTTTTCTCCCCATTTCTTACCAGGTATACTCTGGTATTCACTCCCCAAGCTGGGTACCTCCTCCCGCTCCAACTTCCAGCTTTTCAGATTTTTTTTTTTTTTGTGTGTGTGTATCAATTTCTTTGAAAGCTCCTTGAAGTTAGAGAATGTCTGTTTTGGTTTGTTTTTGTTTTGATTTGATTTGTTTTTGGCTTATATTTGTATGCCTAACACTTATCACAGCACCTGGCATGTAGTAAGAACTTAATAAATGTTTGCTGAATGAAATTTCAAGTAGCTTAAATTGGCTTCATTGGTATGTACTTGAAGTTCTCTCAAAGTAAGGACTGAGAAAGCATGAGATGAAAGCATGTGGGTTAATATGAAGTCTTAGCATAGAAAGGTTAAAGTTAAGATAATATACTGGATATGTAAGGAATCACACTTCTATGTTTCCAGGTCTTGGGACAATCTGCCTTTACGACGATTAGGAGATACGATGATCATCCTACAAAAAGGAGCATCTGAATTACCTCCCCTTCTTTAGGGACTCTCTCTTGAACTTGGATGATATGCTATATATCTTTATGCTATTTATCTTTATGCTGTAAGAGAACATGCAATATTTTGTGAACATATAATATTTTAATACCTTTAAGCTTACTCTTAAAAAGTAGAGGACCATTTCACAAAGTGAGGAATTATTATAGTTTCTATAAATCATCTATGAATTTGCCTTATGAGTGAAACACATTTTGTTGTGCAATACAGGTCATCTTCTGATTGATAGGTTAGATCATCAAAAAGTTTTAAGAAAACTGGATAGCTGGGAGACAATTTCTTAGCAAGAAGAGTTTTAATGGTCCCAAAGTCCTGAGGACTTTTTGTAAATCAATAAAAAAGGAGTAATAGAAAACACATGTATCAGGATTGTTGTTGGAGTCCAGAATATTTTTGAAACCAATTGGAACATCTCTCCATAGTTACTGAAGCAAATGAAAAGCACCGATACTTGCTGATGCAAAGCCAAACAAATAGGATAGTTGAGGAACATTTTTTCTGAGGTTAGAAATTGGGTCCATTTGTAGTTATTACACACAATTGAAGCACATTTTTTCCTGAAAGGCAAGGAAGAGAAACTGGGTATGTGTTCCTTCACTGCATGCTTAATTGAGGGAAGTTTTTAAAATGTAAATACTTCAGCTAAGTTAATTTGTACAGTTCCCCCCTTTTTTTCCAATAAATGACAACTCCCTACGTTTAAAGGATATAGTGAAAAGTTTGAAATACTGTCTTTCTGAAAGAATGCTAGTTCCAAATTTATGTGCAAAGATTTCTACTGTCATGGTTGACAGGTGATGAGTATAAGGAACATTTCTTTTTCAGATAGTATTCCCTAGAGGTGTGGTTTTCCTGTTTTGTAGAAAGAGCTGATAAAAACACAGAGGTCCTAAGTAATAGAACCATTCCCATCATAAATTTGAAGACTAGACTTTACTTGTCTTAATGGGGTTCCTTAATTTTCCTTCCCTCCTTGCTTCCTTTCTTCCTTATATTTTTCCTTCCTTTCTTCTTTCTTCCCTTCCTTCTTTCTTTCCTTTTTCTTCCTCTTTTCTTTCTTTCTATTTTATCTACTTTGTTTCTTCTCATTAACTTCCAAAACTTCTGCAAACTAGCTTCTAGCCTAATTGTTCAACAGAAATTATTCCCAAAGTAACCAATTATGTTTTTAACTGCCAAAACCAATGATCTTTTCTCAATTTTCATTATTTCTCATCTCTTTACAACTTTTGAAGTTATGAATTCTCCTGAATATTCTATTTCTCTGTGTTTACAACTCTGTTCTCTTGTTTTCCTCCTGCTTATCTGATTTCTCCTTACTCTCCTTTGCTAGATATTCACTTAAGTAAAGCTAGATAGTCATGGGTGTCCTCCATTGGTCCTGTCCTTTTCACTTTCAGTTTCTCACTTGGTAATCTCTACAGTTCTTATGTATTCAGATTCATCACCATGAAAATAATTCCCATATCCATAAATGAAACTATTTTTTTCACCTGAGATTCAGATTCCACATCATGAACAAATTTTTTGGACATCTCAAACTAGATGTATCTTAGCCAACTCAAACTCAGCATGTACAAAACACAGCTCTTTATCTTGTCTTCCTTATTTATATCCATTACTCTTCTGAATTTGGTACGTGTTAATGAGTATCACAATTCCTTTAGCCACATAGTTTCAAAACCTCAATGTCATCTTCAACTTCTCACTCTCACTCATCCCACCTATCCAATCAGTTGCCAAATCACACATTTCTTTTTTTATTTTTAAATTTAGTTTAGTAATGAGCATTTTTTAAAATTTTGAGTTCCAGAGCATTTCCCTCCAGCCATTTCCCTATGACTTGAGAAATAAAGCAATATAATACCCATTATATATTGAAATCATGCAAAACATATCCATATTATCTATGTTACAAAAAAGCAAGTGAAAACAATGTATACATATATGTATATGTGTGCATGTATTTGTGTGTGTATATTCATACATATTTGTGTGTGTGCGTGTGCTTCAGTCTACCTGTAGAGTTCATCAGTTCTCTCTCTGGATGTAGATCTCATTTTTTTTTATCACGAGTCCTTTGGAATTGTCTTGGATTATTGTACTGAGCAGAGTAGGTAAGAATACATTTGATTATCATTACAATATTGGTGTTACTGTATATGATGTTGCTTTGATTCTCCTCACTTCATTTTTCATCAGTTCATATAAGTCTTCCCAGGTTTTTCTGAAACAATCTCCGTCATAATTTCTTATGGTATAATAGCATTGAATTATCTTGTTAGCCATTCCTCAATGGATGGGCCTCCTGTCAATTTACAAGTCTTTGTCATTATAGAAAGACCTACTATGTACATATAGTTCCTTTTCCTTTTCCGTTGATTTCTTTGGAATAAATATCCAGTAGTGGCATAGCTGGGTCAAAGGATATGTTCAATATGATAGCCTTTGGGGCATAGTTTTAAATTGTTTTTCGGAATGGTTGGACCAGTTCACAACTCCACCAACAGTGCATCAGAGTACTTATTTTTCCAAATTCATCCAGAATTCATTTTCCTTTTCTGTCACCCTATAGATATGAGGTGGGAGGTGGTATCTAAGAGTTGCTTTAATTTGCATTCTCTAATTTTTAGTAACTTAGATCATTTTTCCATTAATAACCTTGATAGCTTTTTCTTTAAGATCTATTGTTACCTTTGGTTTCTTCTTCTGAAAAATTGCCTATTGACCAAAAATATTTTTGACCATTTTTCAATAGAATAATGGCACATTCTAAAAATAAATTTGACTGAGTTTCATATATATTTGAAAAATAAAATTTTATTACAGTGATTTCTTATAGGTCTCCCCCTCCATTTCTTGATTTCCTTCTGATTTTGTTTGTGCAAAATCTTTTTTTTTTAATTTCACATAATCAAAATTATCCATTTTATCTCCAATGATCTCTTTCTCTGGATTGGTCACAAACTCTTCCCTCACCTATACATCTGAAAATTTTTTCCATAGTCCCTTAAAGTGCTTATGATATCACCCTATATGTTTAAATCATGTACCCATTTTTCCTTATCTTCATAGATGATAAGAGATATTGGCATATGTCTAGTTTCTGCCAGATTACTTTTCAGCTTTCCCAGTAGATTTGTCAAACAATATGTTCTTATCCCAAAAGCTTGGTTCTTTTATTTCATCAAACAAGAGACTGCTATGTTCATTTGCTATTATGTATTGCATCTTTAATCTATTCTACTTCTCTACCACTCTGTTTCTTAACCATCATCACATTATTTTGATGATTACTGTTTAATAATATAGTTTAAAATCTGGTACTATTAAACCATTTTCACATTTTGTTTCATTGATTCCTTTGATATTCTTGACCTATGAACTTTGTTATTTTTTCAAAGCTCTGTAAAATAATTATTTATATTTTAAATGATATAATGTTGAATAAATATATTAATTTAGATAAATACATTAATTTAGATTAATTTTACCATATTGATTTGCCCCACACATAAGCAATTAGTATTTCTCCAATTGTTTAGATCTGTCTTTCTTCATGTGAAAAGTATTTGGTAATTGTGTTCATATAGGTCCTGGTTTGTGTTGGGAAGTACATTCACAATATTTTACAAAGTTTTGCAGTTATTTTAAAGAGAATTTCGCTTTCTGTCTCTTCCTTCAGATTCTTTTTGTATGCGTGTCATAATATATACAAATGTTAATGACTTGTGTGAGTTTATTTTATGTCCCACAACTTTGTTGAAGTTTTAATTATTTCAAATTGGTTTTGGTTGATTTAGATGAATATATTATCTTATCATATGTATTTTTATTTTCTCCTTGCCTATTCTTCTTCCTTCACTTTCTTTTCCTTGTCTTATTTTCATAGCTAGTATTACTAGTAAAATATTGAATAATAATGGTGATAACAGACAAACTTCCTTCATCCCTGATCTTATTAAGAAGACTTCTGGTTTATCCCTATTACAGATTATGTCTGCTCTTGTTTTTAAATAGATACTAGTTATCAATTTAAGAAAGTCTTCATTGATTCCTAAATTTTCTATTTTTTTATTGGGATGGGCATAGCATTTTGTCAAAAGCTTTTTCTGCATATATGAACATAATATTGGAATATTTTTAATGATATGGTGAGTTGTTATTATCATTTTCCCAATACTGAACCAGTGCTGTAATTCTGGTAAATTCCACCTGATCAGAATATCTGATTTTTGCTATATATTTATATAATCTCATTGCTAGCATTTCAGTTTAAATATTTTTATCAATATTCATTAGAGTTATTTGTCTATAGTTCCCTTTATCTGTTTTTGTTCTCCCTAGTTTAGGTATTAAAATGACATTTGTGTTATGGAAGAAATTCGGTAAGAATCTTATCTACTATTTATTCAAATATTTTACATAGTATTAAAATGGATTTGCAAATTTATCTGGTCCTCATAATTTTTTGTTTTAGGAAAGCAGTTGAGAGCTTATTCAATTTATTTTTCTAAAATATAATTATTGAAGTATTCTATTTCATCTTTAATTAATACAGGGTATTGATTTTTTGTTAAATTTTCATCAATTTCATTTAGATTGTCAATTTCATCAACATTTGATTGGGTAAAATAACTTCAAAGTTTTTGAGGACATCTTCAGTGGTGGTTGCAATTATCCTCTTCATTTTTCATATTCATAATTTTGTTTTCCCCTTTTTAAAATAAACCTGATTACTATTTAATTTTGTTGTTCATTTCAAATTTTCGGTTTTATCAATTTCTTCTTTATTTTTCATAATGCATTATTTAATCAACAATTTTAATATGTTCTTTAAATATGGTTGCATGACAAATTCGTTGATCTGTTCTTTCTCTCCTTTGTTAAGTTAGGAATATGAAATTTGCCCTACATTCTGCTTTGGTTTTATCCCACACATTTTGCTATGTTATCTCATTGTTTTCTTATCTTTAAGGAAAGAATTAATTGTTTCTTCTTTGACCCACTTATTCTTTTGTATTAGCTATTTAGCTTACAATTAACGTGTAATCTATGTTTCCAAGACCCTTTATTGAATCCAATTTTTATTGTGTTATGATTTGAAGCATGTACACTTAACATTTTTTGTTTTTCTGAATTTGTTTAGGAGGTTTTTATGCCCTAATACATATGTGGTCAATTATTGTGAAGATGCCATTTACAGTGAGAAAAAGTTATATAACCACCTATTCCAATTAAATTTTCCCCAGAGGTCTGTTATATCTAACTTGTGTAAGAGTCTATTCATCTTTTGCTGTCTTGCTTTTGCAAGCACTCCTGTCTTCTCTAGAACTGCAACTTGGAACTGAATAATGGGCAATTAAGTCCTTTGCAATCTACTTGTTGCCAGGTTTCTAATCCCTTTATCTTCTCTTGGTAGTAAGAGCTCCCAGAACTAATTATAATTTTGCCAGTGCCCATAGCTTGTGTTGCTATTGTGCTGGATTCTAGGTTAACTCCCCCATCCAGTCACACAAACTTCTTCATTTGACCTCCTCATTTGTCCTGGGCCAGTAAAATATCTCACCCAGACATTTGATTAGTGATACCACTCCAGAATTCAATATGACATGTTATTTAATATTGTTTAGAGGGAAATGCTGGGAGAGTTTGGCTAGAACACTATATTCTACCAAATTCCAAATTTCACATTTTTTTAACAGCAGCATCTTTCCATTCCATACTCTCCACCCATACATCCCTCATTCATGCTCTTATCACCTCATGCCTGGACTACTATTGTAGACTCCAGTTTGTTCTCCTTGTTTTTTGAAGTCTCATCCATTTTATTACACCCTTTATTAAAGTGATTTTCCTAAAATGTGTCTCATCATTTCACCTCCTTCCTGTATAATACAATTCATTAGTTTCACTTTATCTCTGGGAAAAAAGGCAGTTTCTTTTGCTTTGCAGTAAAGTTCTTTGCAATCTGTTTGACCCCATATTTCTTCTCCATACTACTTTCATATGTATGGTATGCACATGTTTTCTGTGAGAATGAAAATTCCTTGAGAGGCATCTTTGTAGGCTAATGCACACAAAAGCAAAAATAGAATCACTCTTGTGACATTCGTTTATCTTTTATTGCAGTGCTCACATTTTATACACTGAGATCAGTAGTGAGGAGTAAGAAGATAGAAACATTCTCTTAGGTCGGAGAAGAAACTCTAAATTAAACTCACATAGACTTTAACTTTGATATTTTTTTCCAATAACAAAAACCAAAAATCAAGCACATAAATAATGTGTTGGAAAATATGGATAAAAAATTAAGAATGAGAGAGACCAAAGCCTTGCTCAGAAAGTTTAAATCTATACATTATAAATATTTTTTTGAAAAGAAAATCTGAATGTACTGGGCATGCCAAAGACTGAACAATATCATAGAAATAAAAGTTCCAATGCATTGATTGTATTTTATGAACAGAAATGATGTGTTATTGACATAGAAAACATTCTTAAATCATTTGTCTATGTAAAATAGTAAAAATAAAAATTAATACAGCTCCAGTAAAAAGAATAAAAATCCGTTTATACATACACACAAACACACATAAATATATGTATATGTGTGTATGTTTGTAAGTCTATCAATTAAATAACTCTAACCTAAACATATTCAAGCAAATGTTTTATGCTAAAATGTCATTAATTCAAATAAAAGACATTAGTGGCAACTAAAATGCTTTTACATAAATATTTAACCATATTTATTTAACACATATATGAATGACAGCATCAGGGAAAACAAACAAAAAAAAATCTTTAAAAGTACTTTATCTCAACGAACATTTACTTGCCAAATAAAGAGATATGATACCCCTGGGGAATACCCTGTTATAATAGAAGCTCATTTATAAATCTTACAGAAAGGGATGGTTGACAACAATGAGTAGTATCAACTCATAAAGCAAAGGGAAACAGTAAAGGATAAAATCAATTTAAAGAAAGCTTGATGAGAGGTCCAACAAAGTCATCCAAAGGGCAAATGAGGCTAAAAAAGAAAAGATGGTCAATAAACAATAATGCAAAAGAACTGCAAAAATCTTTATAACAAACTCTATATCTTTAATGACAGTGGTGACACCATACAAAATTGGAGGAAATATACTAAAAAGAGGAAAAAAAGGATAAGAAAAAAATACATAAGAACAAGTACACGTAGAAAATGTTCAGCCAAGAGTCACCACGTTGCTGAGATCATTAAGTAAGCATCTTTCAGGGAATTAAAATGATGGTATCAAAAGGTGTGGGAGGTATACGATATTATTATCACCATTTTAAAGATAAGGAAACTGAGGAGAATAAAGATCAAAATAAAGGTCCAGGATCACACAGCTAGTACATGTATGGAGCTCGGGTTTGAACTCTGGTTTTCCTGCTTTCAGGTCCAGTACCATCTGGGTCCCCAAAATAATAATTATAATGGTAAGAAGAAAATCTAAAATGTGTTTTTTTTTTTTAATATTTAGGAAAGAGGTAGACTTTTATTTGTGATATTCCAGAGTTGACCTCAAATTTACTATCCCACAATTGCATGAATAATGTAGGAAATCTCACTAGGTTTAATGTTGTTCAACTACATAAAATTATTTGATCCCCACAATTTATAGAGCTGCTTCATCAATGTGTATATGTGTATCATTTTAATGCCATTTTTCAACATTGTTTATTTCTTTAGCTAAGCCAAGTTCAAGTTGTTTTAATCTCCTCCCTCATTTCTATTCTACTCTAGTTGAATATTATTTTGACCTTTGTTCTAACAAGTTATTGGTAAGACATTACAGGGATAAATAATTCATAAATGATTCACGTATTTGTAGTTTCATTTCTTACCTATTAAAATATAAACCATTTCATTTTTGTCATGTTATTTCATAATTGCCATGTCAACTTTATGGATCTTCTAAACAAACTTAAAATTCAAGGTTTCTTTTTTTTTGCACAGGCTTTGCCTACTTTGTTTCTTGCCCTGAATTCTTATGAAATGTGTCCTTCTGAAGCAGAGAAATAATCTACTCACATGTATATTTTAATATAACCTTCCTATTCTCTACATTTCTTCTGCTTCATAAGTATTCTGGGTGAAGGCTTCTACTTTCATGATCCCCTAACCTTTTTCACAATGGCACTGAATTCCTCTCATCTTTCCTTAGGGACTTCTCAGCTCTATATCATTCCAAAAACAAGAAAGAAAAAAGAAGCTTCAGAGTCATTACATTTGGGTGATGAAAACTTGGACTTTTTTAAATAACAGCTCTTCTATGAAGTAAAATAATGTTTTTTTTCCCTGACTTCCTCTTTGATTCTGGAACAGATTCAACCTATTGGAGGCATATGGGTTAATACTAATGTGATTGTGATCATTTTATATAGGTTGGGGGAGGGGGCAATGTAAGGAAATGTTCTGGGAGGGAGTTAAAGCAGAGACAGGAGAGTGCACAGAAAACTCTGGTCAGGATTTCCATACTCTTAGTTCTTGTTAGCAAGATCTTCTGTTGATTAATTGTTTGCTTGATCACCTAGGGAGCTTCTAAGAATTCCAATTCTGTTTTCTAAATTTTTTATTTCAAAAATCACATCTTTTCCAAGAAGTAATTCATTTCAAGTTTTCTATGGTGCATAGTGCAATCTCAAGCCTACAAGGAGTGGCCAGAGCACCAGCGAGAACAAAATTTCATCTCAGAAGTATGCTTAAGAATTAAAGTTTCAAAAATCAAGAGCTGACATAGACCTGGAAGCCTTGTATTGCACCCATATAATTTTATAGATATAGAAACAGTCCTGAGAGTTTTATGTATCCAAGTCACATAGGTAATCATGGACAGAGCCAGCAATCATATTACTCAGGCCCAACCAATTCCAACAGTCATTGAGTGAACAGTAAGACTAAGTGTGTGTATTTGTGTGTGTGTGTGTGTGCGTGCGCACGTGTGTATGTGTAATAAAGGAGAGACAGAGAGGCAGAGAAAGAGAAATAGAAAGACAGACACATAAACACTGAATCAGAGAGGAAGCAGAGAGACACAGTGACAAGGAAAGAAAAAGAAAAAGAACATTCTCAACCACAAAATAATAATAATTTAAAAAATACACAGATAAGGCCTTTATTAGATTGTGTTTCCTCTTTGCTGCCAAAGAAGCTGACAACAAAAGAATGCACATTACACAGAAATGTTATTTGCTATTGTTGACTTTCCCATATGTAAAAACAATAAATTTGAGGTATTTTAGTAGGCTAGGAACCTTTGCAAAGAGAGATGCTGAATTTCTCCAAAATCATATGCTATTCTGAAGATATAAATCTTAACTTATATTCCACATTGAGATTCTGCCTTGAATGCTTTTATTAACTTTCTAATTTATCTTAAAATAGCTAATTCTTTTCTTTTGACTAATTTAATAACCTATTTTATTGTTAAACCTTTTTGATTGAAGAAATTAAAGTAAATTTGATAATAACTATTCAATCACTTTCTATCAACCTCTCTGAAAGAATCTCATTTTCCTATTTTGTCTTATTTGTCTGCCTAAATAACTAGTTAGTTCACCATTGCCTTATTTACTGACAGAGTTGAAACTTACTTTCTCCTGCCTCCAATGAATTTGGTGTGTGTGTGTGTGTGTGTGTGTGTGTGTATGTGTGTGTGTGTGTGTGTGTGTGTGTGTGAGAGAGAGAGAGAGAGAGAGAGAGAGAGAGAGAGAGAGAGAGAGAGAGAGAGAGAGAGAGAGAGAGAGAGAGAGAGAGAGAAATTAATAGACTATTCAGAAACTGCTCCGTTCAGGATTTTGCTCAAAATTGGAACTGCCTCAGTGGGAGCTGAGCCATACTTGTGCTCCTTTGTCTCCTTTCTGCTTGATTGTAAATAGACTTTCGTTTTTTTATTTTGTTTTATCCAGACTATTCTACTTGGTGATATCATGAATGGGTCGCATTTTTTATTTTGTCAGAGAAATACTTTGTCAAAGAGAAATATTCAAGGTAAAAGTTATTAGGAAAGTGCATGATGTTGGTGAATAAATAATAGAATCTTATATATTTGTTTAAATTTTGAGTGATACACCATTTTGTAAAGCTTTATTAAAATCTGATTAACAAAGGTAAAGTAGTGTCTAATCCTATGGTTTCCAGGATTTTTTTTTTCAGGTCTTGTTGCTTCAATAAGGAAATAATGGAGAATACAGGTGTATGAAAATGCAGTACAAAATCTAGATTTGGATTCCTAGAGGAATTTTCTTTCTCCCCCTACCCCAAAGAAAAGGGTAGGGAGAAATTTGTTTACAGAATGTGAAAAGACAGAAAAAAAACCAAAGTATCATAATCAAGTATCTAAAAGGGATTGACCTGACCATTTTCTATGGATCTATTCATTTATATGTTTACCTCATTAACTTGTGAACTCCTTGAGGACTGGGACTGTCTTTGCCCCTCCCCGCTCCGTCTTTTTTTTTTGTTTGTTTTTGTTTTTGGTTCTCCGCAGTGCTTAGCATAGTGCAAGTCACATAGTAACTGCTTAATAAATGCTTATGAACTAACGTAGTAAGAAGATTGTCAGAAGAGATTAGGAAAAAAAATGGATAGCATATAATTCCATTTAATGCAATTTGACGCATGAACTCAGTGGTTTCTCCTTTATCTAGAGAGACAGTAATCCCTGGGTTAATTATCCAGCCAAATGTATTTATATTACACTACTTTATCATGCAATGTAATGTCACCAGGTGGTGAGCAAAGCCCACAAAAGAAAGGTCTGCTTTTCCTCCCTCTGTCCATTAACCCCTACTTCCACCTACCATGGGGTGGTTGACTTTCATGCTTTTGACTTGAAAGCAACTGTGAAACAAAGGACTCCAACTTATTCTGCGAGATAAAAATAGATCTGCAAATAAAAATAAGAACTTTTTTATTTAAAATGTACTAATAACATGATCCTTTAGGAAATTCCACTCTGTCTTGTAACTTCATTTCTTCAGATATTAATTATTAAGTCATTAGTTGTTATATAATACAAGGACATATATCATGCATTATTATCATTAAGTTGTAAATAATTTATTATGAGAATATTGTGATCACACAGTTTATTGTATCACCATGTATGTTTTATCAGAAATTCTTGAAAGTTGGCATCGCTTTTGAAGCTCTATTTTTCTCTCTGGAGGACTGTACTCGGCTTTGTTGGGCAACTCATTCTTCAGTATACTTTTTATATTATAGATTATTTAGTTTTGAATAGAAACTTCTAGGTTTTATATGGTCATGATAATAGAACTTGAATTCCTTTCTCGATGTTTGTATTATTATTGTTATTATTAATGGATTAGCTCTGGATTTTGTCTATGACATTCCTAGGAATTTCCTTCTGGAGGCTACTTTCAGGAGATGATATATAAATTCTTTCTACGTTTATTTTGCTCTTTAATGGATTGCATGTTTTCATTTATTAATCACCATAACGTGTCTCCATTATCTGATATTGTTTAATTCTTTTGGTGTTACTCCACTGTCGTTTCTTGAAGCTTTGCAGAGTTTGCTGTAACATCTTTGTCTTCTTCAAGGGATTTAACTCAGCTTCTTTATTGCTAAGTACTTATTCAAAGAGACATTTAATTTGTGCAGTTATTTATTCTTTCTTTCTGATTCAGTTACACTTTATCTACCTTTATTAATCACTACATAGCTTTTCCCCCTTAATTCTGCTCTACTTTCCTCCCTTTTCTCTATAATCTACCTATACTCTCCATGTAGGGTTCTTTGCATTTATTTCCTCCTGCTTAAGATTTCCTCTAAAATGACTTTCATCTACTCTGTTTATATCTTATATATACCTGTATATATCTTCTGATTTCATATTGCCCCTTGCAATCAATTTTGTGTAGTTGATAAGCATGATATTCATTTTTCCCCATCCACTCTTTCACTTCCATTGGCATAACAGTTATGTACCTCTCCTGTGTCTCTTCCTGCTGTTTCTCTGGTCTCTGGGGAGCCAATGTTGGATAAAATCTATGGCTATGAAACTGTCATGATGATCTATTATATTAAGGAACAGCCTCGGGAGACTGAGTAGCCACCATAATTTGTCCTGTTCTCCTCTTCTCAAAGTCACATCACTTGGGGCTCCACCATTCTCTCAATGATTGGCTTTCTTTATTCTGTACACTTGTCCAGGAGGCTAGTGACAAAGGTAAAGAGAAAAAAAGAGAGCATTTATTAAATGCCTATTATGTGCCAGCACTGTGCCAAGTACATTACAAAAAGCATCTTATTAGGACAATTATTGAAGAGAAATTCTGAAACTCATTTTGTTGTTTGTTCACCTCTCTCCATTTCTTTTTCTTCTGGTTGCCTTCCCTCTATTATCAAATAGCTGTAAACAATGGGACATTTCTGATATCTTCCTTTCTCTACAATCTCCTCTATACTTTCCTCTTCCAGCTTTCTTAATTATCAAACCTTAGCACTTGTTGGATTCGTAGTCCTTAACCCTGAAAATCAGTGGGTTCCCTCCTGTCTTTCCTTCCAAGGCATAACAGTGATTAAAATTGAAGTTGCCATGAGGGAAGTAGGACTTTTTTAGGCCAGCATGGTCATCAAATAGGGTCAGATGAAATGTGTTAGAGACAAGTGTTAGCTATTTTTTTTCCTGCTAGAGTTATGTTTTGTTTTTGTTTTTGTTTTTGTTTTTTTTTTGGTGGATACTGTGAATTTTCCTATTTGTGTCTAAAACTGAAGCTTTGAGGGACACTTTTCTTGGGTTGTTGGAAAGTTGTGACCTCATTTATTTCTTATTCTCCCTATTCCCAGGATTCTTTGTGTTTAATTTTTAAAGCCAGATTCTCTTTGCATTACAAAGAGGTCATTAAAACTAGATTTTTATGTTTTTACTGCACTAGAATGATACTTATAACTAGATTTGCATGCTCATTACTGAGTCAAAAATTTTCCCTGATAATTTCAGTAAGTATATCTCTCTTGAGAAAATAAAAACCCATATTTATTTTGTTTGATTTAGCTTTTTAGGTCCTTTATGTTCAATATCCAGAAGATATCCTGAGTCCTTGACCCATAATAGACTAAATTATATTGTATTAAGATACAGAGTGTATCTTCCCAAAAGTCATCTCTTCTTTCAGACTCGCTAAGAGTTAGAATAAGTACTGAAGAAAAACTCTGAGCAAACAAAGTACTACAAGAAGAATTAAAAATCTAGAAGCAAAAAGTCCTCATAGTGAATATTGGGAAAGCTCTAATGGATATAGCTAGTAACAGGAGGTTGGTAATATAGATTTCATTTTTTTTCCTGTTGTGATGGTAGTTATAATTACCTTTTGCAGCAGTATTCCCTTTTCTTTATTCTTATGATTATTATTATTTAATTTACTGAGTTTCCTGTTATTTTGAAGTAGTAAGGATGAGAACAAAGGTAAAAGATACCATGTTCTCAATCATGCTGGAAGAATAGGCTATGGTTAGAGATGAAGTCAATATGTTGTCGAGGTAAAAACCAGTGTTCTATGATTCTCTCTACTAAACTCCTCTAAACAGATCTAGAAATTGCATCAGAGAGGATTTAGTCAAGATGGCAGAGCCAAAGAAGGGAGCCACCAAGTGTTTCGAAAACTGCCCTACAAACACCTGTAAAATAATGTCCCAAAACACATTTTAAAGAAGCAGAACCCACAAAAGGAAGGGTTATATTAATTTGCCAACTCAAGAAATCTTAGATCAGTCAGAAAAGTCTCTTACTGGGGTAACAGTGGAGTGCTGTGCAATGCAAAGTGTTATTTGGTAAATGAGCACTAGGCTTTGGGAGTAACAGATCCCAGGAATTATGGCTTCCACAGTTCTCAGCCCATAGTAAGGGAGTCAACTATCTTGTTAGAAGGAAATTATAGAAGACTCTTTCCTAGCATAGGGTGAATAACTCTTGCATTGCCCATATATGCTCCCAGTTCCCAGGAAGACTAGGAAGTCTAGTATAAAATAGCATGCAACCCCGGACGAGACAGGGAACTTGGTCACAGCTTCAGGATTGAAAAGAGTGCTAGCAGTCACTCACAGATCAGAGTGTAGGACAGAAAAGAAGATCTCTCCTGAGATCATACTACCTTGGAAGAACTGAAAAGCTACAGACCCTATGAACTAGCTCTGAAAAGAGCAGGAAAACAACAACAACAACAACAACAACAACTGAAGCTAGGGACTATTCTCTCTCTACACTAGGAACAGAACCCAACTTTAACATAAAATTTAAAATTTAGAAATAGTCTTGGAAATGAGGAAAAAATAACATCAACAGTTAAAGAAATTAATGGGGACAGAGCAAAGATGGCAGAGTAAAAGCAGGAATTTTCCTGAGATCTCCCCGAAAATTCTCTAAATGCATGTAAAATATGACTGAACAAATTCTAGAGCAGAAGAATCCATAAAATTACAGAATGAAACAAATTTCTAGCCCAAGAAAACCTGGAAGATCAACAGGAAAGTCTATTGCACCAGTCTGAGAGAGGAGCGCTGTCCAGCATGGGCTGTGACAGCACACACTCTGCCTTAACATACCTAGAACAGACCTCAGGCAGGCAGATATGAAAAGTTCCAGACTTTTCAAACCCAAAATGCCAAAGATAGCTTAAAAGATCAATAGGGAAAGTTGGTTAGACCTTGGTGAGAGCAAAGAGCACTCTGGCCCCAGCCTGGGGGGACAGCAGTGGCTGCTTCTGGCAATCTCAGCCCACAGACGGGGGGTGGGGTACAAGTGGCTGATCAGAGGAAGATTTCAGTGATCTCTTTGCTGGCAACGAGGCAAGATTCTCTTGCACTGCCCATGATTGAATCTAGGTCTCAGCCTTGGGTGGCAATCCTGGACTGAGGAGGTGTGTTGGAATGGAGGAACTTGTGGTGGTGGAGGAGATGGAATCCTCCTCACAGTTCCAAGGCAGAAAAGAGTACTTGTCATCAATCACAGACCAGAGCACGGACAAAGAGAGAGCTAGATACATCTCCTTTGATCATGCCACCTTGGAAGAACTGTAAATTTACTGGTTCCTAGATATATCTCTTAGAATAGCTTCACAAAACCCTTCAAGACTGGGAAAGTATTCCCCCTTCCCCCCACACTGGAGGCAGAGTCCTACCTTAACAAAGACTTAAAAAGTCAAGTACTTGGCTGAGGAAATGAGCAAACAGTGGAGAAAAAATCAGACTATAAAATAACACCCTGAAAAATGTACTAACCCGAATGACAAAAGAAGTCCAAAAAGCCAATGAGAAGAACAATGCCTTGAAAAGCAGAATTGGTCAAATGGAAAAGGAAATCCAGAAGCTCACTGAAGAAAATAATTCCTTAAAAATTAGAATGGAGCAAATGCAAGTTAATGCTTCTATGAGAAATCAAAAAATTATAAAACAAAAACAGAAGAATGGAAAAATAGAAGACAGCGTGAAATATCTCACTGGGGAAAAATGACCAGAAAAAATAGATCCAGGAGAGATAATTTAGGGAAAGAAAATACATTGAACTATCTGAAAATCATGATCAAAAAAAGAGCCTGGACAATGTCTTTCAAGAAATTATCAAGGAAAATTTTCCTGATATTCTAGGACCAGAGTGTAAAATAGAAATTATAAGACTACACCAATTACCTCCTGAAAGAGATCCTAAAAGAATAGCTTCTAGGAATATTGAAGCCAAATTACAGAGTTCCCAGGTCAAACGGAAAATACTGCAAGTAGCTAGAAAGGAAAAAAAAATCAAATATGAAGCAGACACAGTCAAGATGACCCAGGATTTAACAGATTCTACATTAAATGATTAGAGGGCTCAGAACATGATAATCTAGGAGGGCAAACCCAGCAAAACTGAGTATAATTCTTCAGGAGAAACAAGAACATTCAATGAAGTAAAGGACTCTCAAGCATTCTGGATGAAAAGACCAGAGCTGAATGGAAAATTTGACTTTCAAATGCAAAAATCAAGAGAAGCCCAAAAAGGTAAACGGGAAAGAGAAATCATAAGGGACTTATTAAAATTGAACTGTTTACATTCCTACACAGAAAGATATTTGTTACTCACGAGACCTTTCTCAGTATTAAGGTAGTTGGAGGGATGATATGTATAGACAGAGGTCTCAGTTAATTGAATATGAAGGGATAATATATAAAAAATAAAATTAAATGGTGCAAGAGGAATGTACAGGAAGAAGGAGAAAGTTAGATGTAGAATGGGGAAATTACCTCACATAAAAGATGCAAGAACAAGCTTTTAAAATGGAAGTGAATAGGGGGAGGTGAGAGGGAATGAGTGAATCTTATTCTCATTGAAATTGGCTCAAGGAGGGAATAAAATACACAATCAAGTGAGCATGGATATCAATCTTACTCTACAGGAAAGTAGGGGGGAAGGATAAAAGAGAGGGAGTATGATGGAAAAGAGGGCAAATTGGGGAGGGATCGAGGCAAACACTTTAGAGGAGGGACAGGATCACTTTTCATTTCCAGTTTTTGGCCACCACAAAGAACTGCTATAAATATTTTTGTACTTGTGGGAGCAATATACATTTCTTTTTGACCTTCCAGGTTGTGTTGGCCTGCAAATTTGTGTCATTCTGACATTTTGTAGGTTGTGATGCTTTAAAATTTGTTTACAGTCATTTTTTACATGTGTCTGGAGAGGCTTGGGGGAGAGCTCAAGCAAGTCCTTTCTTTTACTCCACTATCTTCACTCCTCCCCCAGATACCACCTTTCAAGAAATTATCAAGTAAAACCATGCAGTTGTTTTTCAAATCAGAGAGTAAAACTAATATTGAAAGAATTCAACAGTCACCTTCTGAAAAAGATCCTAAAATGAAAATACCAAGCAGCAAGAAAGAAAAAAAATCAAATATGAAACAGACATAGGATAACCCAGAAATTAGTAGGCTCTACATTTTCTCAGATTACCCAAATTGATGGGTGTAAGGTGATACCTGAGAGTTGTTCTAATTTGCATCTCTCTAATCAATGGTGATTTAGAGCATTTTTTTTTCATATGGCTGTAGATAGCTTTAATTTTTTCATCTGAAAACTTTCTACTCATATCTTTTGACCATTTATCAATTGTGGAATGATTTATATTCATATTAATCTGGCTCACATCTCTATATAGGTTAGAAATGAGACCTTTATGAGAAACACTGACTTTAAAAATTATTTCCTAGCTTTCTTTACCCCAGTTTCTTTATTCCTTCTATTCTTGGTTTCATTGGTTTTGTTTGTGGAAAACCATTTAAAGTTTAATGTAATCAGGATTAATCATTTCGCTTTTAATAATGTTCTCTATTTTTGTCTCATTATCAATTCTTCCTTCCTCCATAGCTCTGACATGTAAACTATTCTTTGCTCTCATAATTTGCTTATGGTATCATATCTCATGTAAAATCATGTAGTCATTTTGACCTCATCTTGGGATAGGAGATGAAATGTTGACCTTGCTTAGTTTCTGCCATAATATTCCCTAGTTTTTCCAGTTTTTGTCTAATACTGAATTATTTTCCCTGAAGCTGGAGTCTTTGTATTTATCAAATGATAGATTACTATAGTCATTTGTTACTGTCTTGTGTACCTCACCCATTCCACTGATCTATCACTTTATTTCTTAGCCAATGGCAAGTAGTTCTGATGATTGTCACTTTATAACATATCTTTAGATCTGGTACAGCTAGATCACCTTCCTTTGCATCTTTTTCATTAATTCATTGTATGCTCTTGATCTTTTATTTTTTCAAATTCATTTTGCCATTATTTTTTTTCTAAATTTATGAAATTATTTTATATAGTTGATAATTTTATATAATGAAATAATTTGATGAAAATGGCACTGAACAAGCAAATTAATTTAGGTAGAATTGTTATTTTGATTTTATTATCTCAGTCTATGCATTAACAATAGATATTTTTCAAATATTTAGATATGACTTTACTTCTGTGAAATGTGTTTTTAATGGTGCTCATACAGTTCCTGGGTTTGTCTTGGCAGGTATATAGTAGCTCATATTGTCTAAAGTAAATTTAAATGCGATTTCTCTTTCTATCTCTTGCTGCTGGTCTTTGCAGATAACATATAGAAATACTGATGATTTATTTGGTTTTATTTTATATCCTGCAAATTTACTATAATCATTCATTGTTTTAAAGACTTTTTTACTTGATTCTCTAGGATTTTCTGAGTATACCACCATATCATTTGGAAAAAGTGATAGTTTTGTTTCCTCATTCCTATTCTAATTTCTCCAATTTCTTTTTCTTCTCTTATAGCTAAATCTAATATAGCTAGTACAATGTTGAATAACACTGGTAATAATGGACATCCTTGTTTCACCCCTGATCTTACTGGACATGCTTATTGGACTATGCTTGCTGATGGTTATAGGTAGATGCTACTTACCATATTAAGGAATACTCCATTTTTACCTATTAATTCTTTTTTTTTTTTATTGTTACAGCAAAGTTAACCCCTACCCATACCCTCTGTCTACATACACTACCAACTGCTCTAAAAGACAACTGTTCTGTAGGGTTATAAGCATCCTCTTCCCATGTAGGGAAAACAGTTTAAATCTTATTGAAGAACTTTTTCCTTTCTTTCCTGTTTCCCTTTTCATACTCTTCTTGAGACTTGAATTTGAAGACTGAATTTTCTATTCAGCTCTGGCACTTTCATCAGGAAAGTTTGAAAGTCTCCCATTTCACTGAATGTTCATCATTCCCCCTGGAAGAAATGTGCTAAATTTTGATGGGCAGTTGATTCTTCATTGTAATCAAAAGTCTTTTTCCCTTTCAAAATATCATATTCCAAGCCTTCTTATCCTTTAATGTAGAAGCTACTAAATCCTGGGTTATTCTATATCCGTTTCATATTTGATTTTTTTTTCTTTCTGGCTGCTTAGTGTGGCAAGTGTTCTGCGTTTCTCCTCCAACCTGGTGCAATATACATTTCTATTTAAAAGATTAAATTATTTTGTTTGTTTTCAGCATTCGACAATCACTTCCATATATCTTAGATTTTTTTTGCACTTCCTCCCCCTCATTCTTCTCTCCCTCTCCACTTCCTTCCTGAGATGGGATACAATCTTATTTAGGTTCAATTCATACATTACTATTAAATGAATATTGCATAGAATAATTAAAATGAATGGGGGAAAACATGAAATAAAACAAAATATCACATAATACAAAAGAAAATGCTGTTTCTGCATGCGATCAAATGCCATAGTTCTTTCTCTGGATATGGAAGATTTTTTCTTCTTTTTCTTTTTTTTTAATTTTCAGTATTCTACAATCACTACTATATAACACAGATTTTTTTCCCTCCCTCCCTCTGCTTCCACCCTACCTTCCCACTCCCTCCCTGAGATGGCATACAATTTTATACAGGTTCTGTACAAATATTCCTATTAAATACATTTACACCATAGTCATGTTGCATGGAAGAATTAAAATAAATGGGAGAAAACATATAACAAACCAAAATGTAATACAAAAGAAAATGTTCTGCTACATTCTGAGATTGAATTCCACAGTCCCTTGAATGGATGTGAAGGGCATTTTGCTTTAAAAGACCATTGGAAATTTTTTAACTCTTTGCAATGCAATGAAGTTCTAAGTCTACCAGAAAAAATCCTCACATACTGTGGTTGTTGCTATGTACAAAGTTCTACTGGTTCTCCTCCTTTTGCTCAGCATCAGATCATCTCACTCTTTCCAGGACTCTCTGAAGCCTTCCTGTTCATCATTTCTTATAGCAATATAGTATTCCATTACACTCATATACCACAATTTATTCAGCCATTCCCAAATTGATCTGCATCACCTGGATTTCCAGTTTTTGGCTACCACAAAGAGAGCTACTATAAATATTTTTGTACATGTGAGACCCTTGCTTATTTTTATGATATCTTGGGGATACAGTCCTAGAAGCAGTATTGCTGGGTCAAAGGGTATTCACATTTTTGTGGTCCTTGGGGCATAGTTCCAAATTGCTCTCCAGATCAGCTGACAGCACCACCAAAAATGAATTAATGTTCCAACTCTCCCACATCTTCTCCAACATTTGTCATCTTCCTGTTTTGTCATGTTAGCCAATCTGATAAGTGTGATATGGTATCTCAGAGTTGTTTTGATTTTCTTCTCTCTAATCTGTAGTGAGTTAAAATATTTTTTCCTATGACTATAAATATCTTTAATTTATTCCTCTGAAAAGTGCCTTTTCATATCCTTTGACCATTTATCAATTTGGGAATGATTTGTATTCTTGTACATTTTACTCACTTCTCTATGTATTTTAGAAATGAGGCCTTTAGCACAGACATTAGTTGCAAGAATTCTATCCCAGTTTTCCAATTCCCTCCTAATCTTGGTTTTATTAGTTGTGGTTGTGCCAAAACTTTTCAGTCTAATGTAATGGAAATTATCCATTTTGCTTTTCATTATACTTTCTATCTCTTGTTTAGTCAAAAATTCTTCCCTTCTCTATAAATCTGATAAATATACCATTCCTTGCTCCACCAATTTGTTTATAGTATCAATCTTTATACCTAGAACATGTACCCACTTCGACTTTATCCTTGTGTACAGTGTCAGGCATTGGTCTATGCCTAGTTTCCACCACACTGTATTCCAGTTTTCTCAGCAATTTTTGTCAAACAGTGAATTCTTATACCAGAAGCTGGATTCCTTGGCATTGTCAAATACTAGATTTCTATATTCATTGACTACTGTGTCTTGAGTACTTAACCTATTGCACCTGTCTACACTTCTCTTTCTTAGCCAGTACCAAGTGGTTTTGATAATTGTTGCTTTATAATACAATTTGAGACTCGGTAGAGCTAGGCCACTTTCCCTAGCATTTCTTTTCATTAGTTCCCTTGATATTCTGGACATTTAGTTGTTCCAGATAAATTCTGATATACTTTTTCTCACTCTACAAAACAATTATCTGATAATTTGATTGGCATGGCATTAAAGAAGTAAATTGACTTAGATAGAATTGTCATTTTTATTATATTGGCTCAGCCTACCCCGAGAAAATTATGTTTTACAACCTACTTAGATCTGACTTTATTTGTGCGAAAAGTATCTTGTAATTGTGTTCATATACTCCCCGGATTTGTTTTGACAGGTAGCCTCCCAAATATTTTATAATGTCTACCCTAGCTCTAAATAAGATTTCTCTTTCTATGTTGTGCTGTTGGGCTTTGTTAGTAACATCTAGAAATGCAGACGATTTGTGTGGGTTTATTTCATAACATGTAACTTTGCCAAAGTTGTTTATTATTTCAAGTAGTTTTTTACTTGAATCCCTGGGATTCTCTGAGTTTATCATCATATTATCTGCAAATAGTGATAACTCAGTTTCTTCTTTGACTATTCTAATTTCTTCATTTTATTTTTCTCCTCTTATTGCTATATCTAACATTTCTAATACCATATTGAATAACAGTGGGGATAATCCACAGCCTTGTTTCACCTCTGATTTTATTGGAAATGCATCTAACTTATCTCCATGGCATATAATGCTTGCTAAAGGTTTTAGGTTGCTACTGCTTATTATTTTATGGAAAGTTCTATTTATTCTATGCTCTCCTGGGTTTTCAATAAGAATGGGTGTTATATTTTATCAAAAACTTTTTCTGCATTTATTGAGATACTCATATGCTTTCTGTTAAGTGTGCTGTCTGTATGATCAATAATGCTAAAAGTTTTCCTTATATTGAACCAATACTGCATTCCTGGTATGAGTGCTACCTGATTGTAATGTATTATTCTCATGATAAGTTCTGTATCCTTTTTGCTAAAATCATATTTAAAATTTTTGCATCTATATTTATTAGAGAAACTGATCTATAATTTTCTTTCTCCATTTTGGCTCTTCCTGGTTTAGATATCAAAACCATATTTGTATCATAAAAAGAATTTGGAAGAACTCCTTCCCCAATTTTCCCCAAAGAGTCTATATAGTATTGGAATCAATTGTTCTTTAAATGTTTGATAAAATAAATTTTAAAATCCATCTAGCCCTAGAGATTTTTTTTCCTAGGGAGTTCATTGATGGCTTCTTCAATTTCTTTTTGTGAGATGGGGTTATTTAAGTATGCAACTACCTCTTCTGTTAATCTGGGCAATTTATATATTTTTTGAAATAATCATCCATCTCAATTTGATTGTGGAATTTATTGACATACAGTTGGGCAAAATAAGTTTATGTTATTGTTTTAATTTCTTCCTCTTTGGAGGTGAGTTTACCGCTTTCATTTTTGTTGTTGATAATTTGGTTTTCTTCTTTATTTTTAATCAAATTGATTAAAGGTTTATATATTTTGTTATTATTTTTTAGAAAACCAGCTCTTTGTATTATTTATTAGTTCAACAGTTTTCTTACTTTCAGTTTTCTTAATCTCTTCTTTGGTTTTCAGTATTTCTAATTTGATATTTTCTTAGGTATTTGCAATTTGTTCTTTTTCGAACTTTTTCAGTTGCATGCCCAATTTATTGATCTCCTCTTTCTGTGCGTTATTCATGTAGGCATTCAAGGATATAAAGCTTCCCCTAAGAATTTCTTTTGCAGAATCTCATAAGATTCGATAGGTTGTCTTGAATGAAGTTGTTGATTGTTTCTTTGATTTATTTTTTAACTCATTCCTTCTTTGTGATTAAATTATTTAGTTTCCAATTAACTTTGGTTTATCTTTCCATGGTCTTTTATTACATATAATTTTTATTGCATTATAATCTGAGCAGGATGCATTGATTATCTCTGCTTTTCTGCACTGGATTGTGAGATTTTTATGCCCTAGTACATGGTCAGTTTTTGTATATGTGCCATGTACTGCTGAGAAAAAAGTATATTCCTTTCTATCTCCATTCAATTTTCTCCAGAGATCTATCATATCTACCTTATCCAGACTTTTATTCACCTCCTTAACTTCTTTCTTGTTTATTTGAAGGTTAGATTTATCAAGTTCAGATAATGGAAGGTTGAGGTCCCCTACTAGTATAGTTTTGCTGTCTATTTCTTCTTGTAATTCCCTTAACTTCTCCTCTACGAATTTGGATGTTATACCACTGGAAGCATATATGTTTAGTAATGATATTCCTTCATTGTCTATGGTGTCTTTAAGCAGGATATAGTTTCTTTCCTTATCTCTTTTTATTAGATCTATTTCTGCTTTTGATTTGCCTGAGATTAGGATTGCTACCTTTTCTTTTCTTACATAAACTGAAGCACAATGTATTCGGCTCTAACCTTTGACCTTTACCCTGTGTGTTTCCCTTCCCCCCCCATTTCAAATGTGTTTCTTGTAAACAACATATTGTTGGATAATAGTTTTTAATACACTTTGTTATCCATCTCCTTTTTACGGAAGAATGAGATTCATTCACATTCACAGTTATGATTACTATCTGTGCCTTTCCCTCCATCCTCTTTCTAAGCATTTGTGCTTTTAATTCCCTTCTCCTTTCCCCTCCACAATGGAGTTTCAATTCTTGACCACCACTTCCCGCAGTTTTCTGCTACCCTTTCTTTCTCCCTTCCCTTCCTACTGTACATAAAGTTAGTTAGACTTATACATTTATAATTAAGTTTATTTTTCCCTCCTTGAACCAAATCAGATAAGAGTACCTCTCAAATATTGCTCATCCCCCTCCACTCTTTCCCTCTACTGTAATATTATTTTGTCCTTCTTCCTGTGTTGCAATTTACCATTTTCTGCTTCCTTCTTTTCATATCACCTGATACAATCCCTTCCCATATTTAAATCATATTTTTCTCATCACATCATGTACTTTACACCCACTCCCTCTATCTTTGTATATCTCTTTTATATTTCCTAAGTGATTTACCATTCTCAAGATTAAGAAGTATTATCTTCCCTTATAGGCAGGTAAACAGTTTGCCTAAATTGAGTAACAAATTTTTCTTTTCCTCTGTTTAACTATTTATGCCTCTCTAGAAGCCTGTATTTCAAGATCAAATTTTCTATTGAGTTCTGGCTTCTTTATCAGAAAGGTCTGGAAATTCCTTATTTCACTGAATGTCCATTTCCTTGCCTGAAATGTTATGCTGAACTTGGCTTGGTAATTGATCCTTGGTTGTAGTGCCAGCTCCTTTGTCTTTTGGAATATCACATTCCAGTTCCATAGATCTTTTAATGTAGAAGCTGCAAGATCATCTGTGATCCTGCTTGTAGCTCCTAGATATCTGAGCGTTTTCTTTCTGACTTACTGTAGAATTTTCTCCTTCACTTGAGAGTTCTGGAATTTGGCAACAATATTTCTTGGTGTTTTTAGTTTGGGATCCCTTTTGTGATGGTGAATGGTGCATTCTTTCGATGACTATTTTGTCCTCTGGATCTAGCACTTCTGGGCAGGTTTCCCTGATGATTTCTTGCAAGATATTGTCCAGCCTCTTTTTTTTTTTTATTGTGGCTTTCTTGTAGGCCCATAATTGTTAAATTTTCTCTCCTAAATCTACTTTCCAGGTCAGTTGTTCTTCCCATTAGATATTCTAAATTTTCTTCTATTTTTTTCATTCTTTAGATTTTGTTTGACGTGATGATTCTCGATGTGTCATAGAGTCATTAGCTTCTACTTGCCCAATTCTAATTTTTGTCAAATTGTTTTCTTCAATTAACTTTTGCATCTCCTTTTCTTTTTGTCCAATTTTCTTTTTTAAAGACCTGTTCTCTCTAGTGAATTCGTTTTTCATAATTTCAAAATCATTAGCCAGTTTTTCTTCTGTTTCCTCCTTCAGTTCTTCCAAGAGTGTTCTTTATTCATTCAACCAACTCTAAGTCTCTTCTGAAGTTTCAGATGGGAGTACAGTCTCAATAGTGACTTTTTTGGTATTCATGTTTTGGTCCTTGTTCCCAAAGAGAGATTCTGTGGTCTTTTATTTCCTCTTTTCCTTCTAACTCATGATGGTGAAGTTTTGTGTGTTGTGGTGTCTGGTTCTTTCAGCCAGAAGCTAAAGAACTTGGTGCTGAGCTGGCTGGTGTGAGAAAGCAAAGGCAAACTTAATTCTATTTGTGTTTCCTTGGATTAGTCTTGGATCTAGCATGTTAAGTGTGGAGGAGGGGTGGTCTGGTCACAGGAGATCTTCTAAACTGAGCTGGAGGAGAGGAAAACTCAGTGCTTGATGACCCCGGGCTGCCCTCGTGTCTTCCCATTTCACCTGGAGTGCTGAGACAAACCTGGGGACATGGTGTTGGTGGTTGCAAGGCTCCACCTCCTGGATATTCAGATCTCCTCCTGACTTTCTCAGAAGGGGCTGTCTGGGATAGCTCTGATCCTCTACCACAGCAAGAGGAATCCTCCTTAGCAATTTTCCTAGCCTCACGTACTATGAGACTGTTTACCCCTTCAGTTGATTCCACTGATCCAGGATTTTTCTGGGAAAATATTTTATGGTTCTTTCAAGATCAATAAGGGGAGTGGGAGACAGCATTTATTGATTACTCTGCCATTTGTTCCCCATGAGTTCAAGTAGGTGACTTACAGATGTTTAATCTGTGCTCTGATATTCTCAGAAGCAGCTGCTGCCACTGCATCAGACCACTCCAGCACTTTCCTGCTCAGCCCTGCCATGGTGAGGATGAGCTGCTCTGTGTGCTGTATGCTCCTCCACCCCCATGGAAAAGATCCTTCCTGTCGACCTTCCAGTCTGTCCTGGTCTGTGAATGTGCTGCAGTCTGTCTCCTATTGAATTCTGCACCTCCCAAATTTGGTCAGATTCCCTTTTTAGTGGTATTTGAAGGACTTTTCTAAGAGCTTAGGTTAGTAGTTCCTCTTACTCCACCATCTTGGCTCTGCCCCTGGAAGGTGTTTTGCCTCAAGAGTCCACTGGAAATTTTTTTACATTCATGCATTTCAATATATATATATATATATATATATATATATTCAATACTGTCAGAAAAATTCCTCACACACTGTGAGTGTTGCTGTGTACAAAGTTCTCCTGGTTCTGCTCCTTACACTCAGTTTATACTAGTCTTTTAAGACTTCTCTGCAGTTTTCCTGTTCATCATTTCTTATGGTAAAATAGTATTCCATTACATTCATATACCACAAGTTTTTCAGCCATTTCCCAATTCATGGGAAATTTCCCATAGATTTGATTTCCAGTTTTTAGCCATCACAAAGAGAGCTGCTATAAATATTTTTGTACATGTGGGAGCAATAGACATTTCTTTTTGACCTTCCAGGTTGTGTTGGGTTGAAAATTTGTTTCACTCCAACATTTTGGAGGTTGTGATGCTCCAGAATTTGTTTAGAGCCATTTTTTATATGTGTCTTGAGGAGTTTGGGGGAGAGCTCAAGCAAGTCCTTTCTTTTACTCCACTGTTTCCTCTCTTCCCCCAGATATCATCTTTCAAGAAATTATCAAGTAAAACTATACAGTTGTTTTTCAAATCAGAGAGCAAAACAAATCTTGAAAGAATTCAACAATCATCTTCTGAAAAGATCCTAAAATGTAAATTCTGAAGAATATTATAACCATACTCCAGATCTCCCATGTCAGAGGAAATATTACAAGCAGTCAGAAAGAAACAATTTAAATATAATGGGGAAACAGTTGAGATAACACAAGATTTGGCAACTTCTACATTAAAGGACAGGAGGGCTTGAAATAAAATATTCCAGAGATGAAAGGAGCTACGATTACAACCAAGAAGACCTATATAGCAAAACTGAGTCTTTCTAACTTTCTCACTTTCCTGATGAGAAAAAAATAGAGCTGAATAGAAAATTTGACTTCAAATTTTAAGATTTAAGAGGAGCATAGCTAGGTGAACATGAACGAAAGCACAACAAACTCAATAAAGTTAAAATATTTACATTCTTCTATGAGATAACAATACTTGTAACTCTGAGACCTTTCTCAATATTAGAGCAGTTAGAAGGAAACTATAGGTTCCAGTTGACTATGATTTGATGATATTTTTTAAAAAAAAAATAAGGGGTAAAAAAGAGAAATAAGTGTGATGGAATGATATTTCACAAGGGGGCTGTAAGAAAGAGAGATCAGGTGGGAGGAGTAAGTATGAAGTAGAATGGGTCATATTATCTCACATGAAGAAGTCCAAAAGAACTTTTATAATAGAGGGGGATATAGGTGAGGGGCAGATGATGCTTGTGCCTTAATTTCATTGTATTTGGCTCAGAGAGGGAGTAAGATACAGTCAGTTCAGTGTAGAAATACGTATTACCCTACAGGGAACAAGGAGGTAAAGGCAATAAATGAAGGGACAGACTGATAGAAGGGAGGGTAAATCAGGGGAAGTGGTGGTCAGAAAGAAACCATTTCTGAGGATGGACTGGGTGAAAGGACAGAAGAAGAAATGGAAAATAGGAAGAAGAGAAATGCACACTGATCATAACTGAGAAAAAATACAGTAAGTTTCTATGATAAAGGGCTCATTTCTCAACTATATAGAGAACTAAGTCAATTTATAAAAAGACAAGTCATTCCCCAATTGGTAATTGTTTGGAGGATAGGGACAGATAGTTTTCAGATAAAGAAATCAAAACTCTCTCTAGTTTATGGAAAGAAATATCAATATGAAAATTAGTGCTCTAAATCTAGTAATACGAAAAGAAATGTTCTAAATCTCTGTTGATTAGAGAAATGCACATTAAAACAACTCTGAGTTACCATTTTCCACCTTTCAGATTGGCTATGACAAAAAAACTAAAATGACAAATGTTGGAGGGGGAATGAGAAAATTGAATACCAAAAGCAGGATTGTGAACTGATCGAATCATCCTGGAGAACAACTTGGAACTATGTTCAAAGGGCTAGCAAACTGTGATACCCTTTGGCCCAGCAATAGCATCTATAGGACTATATCCCAAAGAATTTTTTTAAAGAAAAGGACATATATGTATAAAAATATTAATAACAGTTCTTTTTGTGGTGGCGAAGATTTATAAATTGAAGGGATGACCATCAATCTGGGAATGGGTGAACAAGATGTGGTGTATGATTGCAATAGAATATTATTGTGGTATAAGAAATGATGAGCAGGATTATTTCAGAAAACCAAAAAATACTTACATAATTTGACACAAAATGAAGTGAACATAACCAGGAGAAGAGTATACAGAGATACAACAGTATTATAAAATAGCCAGTTGTGAATGAATGAACTGTCCTCAGAAATACAATAATCCAAAACAATTCTGAGTGACATGATGAAAAATGTAATCTATCTCCAGAGAAAGAATTTAAGAAATTTGAGTGTAGATTAAACAATTCTTTTTTTTGTGCGAGTGGGGGAGTGGAAGAATTCATTATATTATCATTTTGGAAAACCAGGACAATATTTTACGATCATCTTCACAAATTTCTGAGGGTTATTGACAGTTCCTTGTAAATCATATTCACTATAGCATCACAGGATGTAGTTTATTCAGGATTGGAAACTGGAACACATGGAGGCAGCTAAGAGCTTTTAATTTAACCTGGACTTCATTTCTGGTTTTTTATTTCCTAATTAAATGTATTTATTTTCAGTTTTCAACATGCACTTCCACAAAACTTTGAATTTCAAATTTTCTCCCCATCTCTAACCTCCCCCCTCAGGACAATGTGGATTCTGATTACCCTTTCCTCCAATCTGCTCTCCCTTCTATCAATCCCACCCCCCCATATCTCCTTCCCTTCTACTTTCCTGTAGGACAAGCTAGATTCCCATACCCCATTGCCTATATATCTTATTTCTTAGTTGCATGTAACAACAATTCCTAACATTCATTTTTAAAGTTTTTGCATTGCACATTCTTTCCCTTCCCCACTCCCTACCGACCCTCATTGAGAAAGCAAACACTAAGTTATACATGGGTAGTCAATCAAAAGACTTTCATAACAGGCATGTCATGAAAGACTAATTATATTTCCCTCTATCCTGTCCTTCTCTCCATTTATTCTGTTCTTTCCTTTGACCTGTCACTCCAGAGAAGTGTTTGTTTCTGATTACCCCTTCCCTAAATCTTCTGTCACTTCTATTGACCCCCTTCAACCCTACTTTCTTGAAGGGTGAGATAAACTTCCATACCAATTGTGTGTGCATGTTATTCCCTCCTGAAGTCAATCCAATGAAAATAAAATAAACATTCCGTTCTCACCTTCCCCCTCTTCCACTCCATTACAAAAGCTTTTTCTTCCTCTTTTATGTGAGATTTGCTACACTATATCTCGCCCTTTCTTTCTCTCAGTATATCCTTCTCAATTCTTAATTATATGTTTTAGAAAACATCCTTTCATAATCAACTCACCTGGTGTTCTCTGTCTCTCTCCATCCACACACATACACACATGTGCATATACACACATGTACACACAATACATGCACACACACGTACATGTATGCACACACATCTATGTACATGTGTGTATATGTATGTTTGTATGTCTTTCCTCCAACGACTCCAATACTGAGAAAGGTCTCATGATTTACAAATATTATTTTCCATGTAGGAATGTAAACATTTCAACTTTAATAATCTCTTATGGCTTCACTTTCCTGTTTACCTTTTCATGTTCCTCTTGATTCTTGTGTTTGAAATTGTCTATTCAGCTCTGGCCTTTTGAACAAGAATACTTGGAAGTTCCCTATTTCATTGAAATTCCTTTTTCCCCTTGAAGCACTATACTCATTCTTTCTGGGCAGGTGATTCTTAGTTTTGATCTTGCCTCTTTTGACCTCTGGAATATTTTAATCCCTCTGATCCCTTAGTGTAGAAGCCACTAAGTCTTGCATTATCCTGACTGTGTTCTCCAAATACATGGATTTTGGCTGTTTGCAATATGTTCTCCTTGACCTGGGAACTCTGGAGTTTGACTACAATATTCTTAAGAGTTTTCTTTTGGGGATCTCTTTCAGGAAGTGATTGGTGAATTCTTTCAATTTCTATCTTACTCTCTGGTTCTAGAATATCAGGGTAGTTTTCTTTGATAATTTCTTTTTTTCTTGCAATTTAATTTAACCATTTTTTTATTATTTTGCTTATTGTGTTCTACAATCACTTCCACATATCTTAGATTTTTTTCCCCTCCCTCTTCCTTGTTCCCTGCTACCTCTCCACTACTTCCCTGAGATGGCATACAATTTTGTATAAGTTCTACACATACATTCCTATTAAATACATTTCCACCTTAGTCATGTTGCATAGAAGAATTAAAATGAATTGGAGAAATCATAAACAAGCCAAAACTTAAAACAAAAGGAAATTATCTGCTTCATTTTGTGATCAAATTACATAGTGCTTTCTCTGGATGTGGAAGATGTTTTGCCTTAAGAGACCACTGGGGACTGTTTAAGTCCTTGCATTTCAATGAAGTACTAAGTCTACCAGAAAAGTTCCTCACACACTATGGTTGTTGCTGTGTACAAAATTCTAATGGTTCTTCTCCTTTTACTCAGCATCAGTTCATATAAGTCTTTTCAGGCCTCTCAGAATTCTTCTTGTTCATCACTGCTCATAGCACAATAGTATTCCATTACATCCATATACCACAATTTATTCATTCCAAATTGATGGGCATCCTCTTGATTTCCAATAATTGGCCACCAAAAGCAGAGACACTTTTCTAATTTTATGATCTCTTGGGGATACAGCCCTAGAAGCAGTATTGCTGGGTCAAAGGGTATGCACATTTTTGAAGCCCTTTGGGTATTGTTCCAAATTGCTCTCCAGTAGGGTTGGGCCACCTTACAATTCCATGAACAATGAATTACTGTTCTAACTCTCCCACATCTTCTCCAACATTTATCATCTTCCTGTCTTGTCATGTTAGCCAGTCTGATAGGTGTGATGTGGTACCTCAGGGTTGCTTTGGTTTGTGTCTATCTAATCAATAGTGATTTAGAGTATTTTTTTCACATGACTATAGGTAGCTTTAATTTCTTCCTCTGAAAACTGCTTCTTCAAATCCTTTGACCATTTATCAACTGGGGAATGACTTGTATTCTTGCACATTTGACTCAGTTCTCTATAAATTTTAGAAATGTGGTCTTTATCAAAGACAATAGCTGCAAAAATTCTTTCTAAGTTTTCTGCTTCTCTCTCAATCTGAGTTGCATTGGGTTTGGTTATGCAAAAACTTTTCAATTAAATGTAGTATAAATTATCCATTTTGCACTTCATAACTTTTTCTATCTCTTGTTTGGTCAAAAATTCTTCCCTTCTCCACAAATCTGATAAATACACTATTCCTTACTCCACTAATGTGTTTGTGGTATCAATCCTAAATATCTAGGTACCTAAATTATGTACCCACTTGGACTTTATTCTTATGTATGGTGTCAGACATTGGTCTATGCCTAGTTTCCGCCACACTGTTATCCAGTTTTCCCAGCAATTTTTTGTCAAACAGTAAGTTCTTATCCCAGAAGCTGGGGTCCTTACGTTTATCAAACAGTACATTGCTATATTCATTGACTATGGTGTCTTCAGTACCTAACTTATTCCACTGGTCTATCCCTCTGTTTCTGAACCAGTACCAAGTGGTTTTGATAATTCCTGTTTTATAATACAATTTGAGATCTCGTAGAGCTAAGCCTCCTTCCCTAGCATTTCTTTCCTTTAGTCCCCTTGATATTCTGGGCCTTTTGTTCTTCCATATGAATTTTGATACAATTATTTTTTCTAACTCTGCTGAACAATTACCTGATACTTTGATTGGTATGGCACTAAAGAAGTAAATTAACTTAGGTAGAATGACATTTTTATTACATTGACATGGAGTACCCAGGGGCAAGTGACGTTTTTCCACTTACTTCATTCTGACTTTATTTGTTGGAAAAGTGTTCTGTAATTGTGTTCATATAGTCCCCGGGTTTGTTTTGGCAGGTAAACTCCCAAATATTTTATAGTGTCTATCCTATGTTTAAACAGGATATCTCTTTTTATCTCTTGCTGTTGGTCTTTGTTAGTAATATATAGAAACGCAGAAGATTTATGTGGGTTTATTTTGTAACCTGCAACTTTGCCAAGTCGTTTAGTATTTCAAGAATTTTTTTGCTTTATTCTCTGGGATTCTCTAAGTATATCATCATGTTACCTGAAAAGAGTGATAACGGTTTCTTCTTTGCCTATTCCTTCAATTTCTTTTTCTACTCTTATTGCTACAGTTAACATTTCTAGTACCATATTGAACAATAATGGTGATAATGGTCATCTAGTGAGATAATTATGTGGTTTCTGTTTGTTTTGTTGTTGACATGTTCAATAACGCTATTAGCTTTCTTGATATTGAACCACCCTTGGATTCCTGGTATAAATCCTGCCTGATCATAATATGTTATCCTCTTGATAAAGTTGCTGTATTCTTTTTGATAACATGCTATTTAAAATTTTTGCATCTATATTCATTAGAGAAATTGATCTATAATTTTCTTTCTCTCTTTTGGGTCTTTCTGGTTTAGGCATCAGAATGTTATTTGTATCTTAAGAAGAATTTGGAAGGGCTCCTTCCCCAGTTTTCCCAAGTAGTCTATACAGTATTAGAATTAATTATTCTTTAAGTGTTTGATAGAATTCACTTGTATATCCAACTGGCCCTGGATGTTTTTCCTAAGGAGTTAATTGATGACTTGTTCAATTTCTTTTGCTGAGACGGGGTTATTTAAGTATTCAACTTCCTCTTCTGTTAGTCTGGGCAATTTATATTCTTTAAAATAATCATCCATCTCATTTAGATTGTTGAATTTCTGGGCATACAGTTTGGCAAAGTAATTTCTAATTATCATTTTAATTTCCTCCTCATTGGAGGTGATTTCACGCTTTTTATTTTTGGTATTGGTAATTTGGTTTTCTTCTTTCTTTTTTTTAATCAAATTGACCAAATGTTTATCAGTTTTATTGTTTTTTTCATAAAAACAACCCTTAGTGCCTGAAAGAGATCCAAAAAGAGAAACTCCTAAGAACATTGTGGCCAAATTCCAGAGTTCCCAGGTCAAGGAGAAAATATTTCAAGCAGCTAGAAAGAAACAATTCAAGTATTGTGGAAATACAATCAGGATAACACAAGACCTAGCAGCTTCTACATTAAGGGATCAAATGGCATGGAATAGAATATTCCAGAAGTCAAAGGAACTGGGACTAAAACCAAGAATCACCTACCCAGCAAAACTGAGTATAATACTTCAGGGGAAAAATTGGTCTTTCAATGAAATAGAGGACTTTCAAGCATTCTTGATGAAAAGATCAGAGCTGAAAAGAAAATTTGACTTTCAAACACAAGAATGAAGAGAAGCATGAAAAGGTAAACAACAAAGAGAAATCATAAGGGAATTATAAAAGTTGAACTGTTTACATTCCTACATGGAAAGAAAATATTTGTAACTCTTGAAACTATTCAGTATCTGGGTACTGGGTGGGATTACACACACACACACACACACACACATAGGGACAGAGTGCACAGGGTGAATTGAAGAGGATGGGATCATATCTTTAAAAAATGAAATCAAGCAGTGAGAGAGAAATATATTGGGAGGAGAAAGGGAGAAATAGAATGGGGAAAATTATCTCTCATAAAAGAGGCAACAAAAGACTTATTAGTGGAGGGATAAAGAGGGGAGGTGAGAGAAAATCATGAAGTTTACTCTCATCACATTCCACTAAAGGAAGGAATAAAATGCACACTCATTTTGGTATGAAAACCTATCTTACAATACAGGAAAGTGGGGGAGAGGGGGATAAACAGGGTGGGGGGGATGATAGAAGGGAGGGCATGGGGAGGAGGGAGCAATTTGAGGTCGACACTCATGGGGAGGGACAGGATCAAAAGAGATAATAGAAGACAGGATAGGATGGAGGGAAATATAGTTAGTCTTATACAACACGACTATTATGGAAGTTATTTGCAAAACTACACAGATTTGGCCTATATTGAATTGTTTGCCTTCCAAAGAGAAGGGGTGGGGAGGGAGGGAGGAAAAGAAATTGGAACTCAAAGTTTTAGGAACAATTGTCGAGTATTGTTCTTGCCACTAGGAAATAAGAAATACAGGTAAAGGGGTATAGAAAGTTATTTTGCCCTACAAGACGAAAGAGAAGATGGAGACAAAGGCAGAGAGGGATGATAGAAGAGAGAGCAGACTGGCAATAGCGGCAATTATAATGCTCGGTGTTTGGGGGTGAGGGAGGGGACGAAAGGGGAGAAAATTTGGAACCTAAAATTTTGTTAAAATGAATGTTAAAAGTTAAATAAATAAATAAATAAAGTTGAACTTACAAAGTCATTGTTTCAGTAAATTTTATAGAACCCCCCCAAACCCTTCCACTGAATGTTGACTTTCCTGTCATGTAAGATATCAATTAATATAAAAATGAAAGAAGTTAACTGGCTATCCAGATAGTCTAATTAAAAATGCGAAAAAATATAGTACCTAGTTCCAAAGTTGTTACCATTCTTTAATGAATTTTCTACATTTACATTTTCAGAGTTTACATAAATGTCATGGTTTATAATAAATGTCAAGGTAGGATCATCAGAAATGAATCTCTCTCCTCTCCAATTCTTCCTGGAAAGAAGCACCTAATGACACCTCTGTAAACAAACTTTAAACAAAATTCCAGTAATATTAGAAAATGACTTCCCACCAAATAAACTTATCTACTATGTCCCACTGTGATTATGTCCATTTTACTCATGAAGGAATCAGACTGTGGGATATTAGGATTAAAATAAATCCTGGTCTATCTGATTTAAATTCCTCCATTGTTTTCACTGCACTTTGCTACTTCAGTATTTAGAATAGAGTCCACTACCTCTACACTGACATTAAAAACTTCACAACTTGGCTACAAACTAACTTTTTCTGTTATTTCTTTTAAATACTTTAATCAATGCATAGATTTTTTTTCATTAAATCATGTAATTAAATGTTGCCTGAATGTGTCTTGAAGTTTTCAATGCTAACAATTTACTCATTCCATTTTCCCTGACCAGAACTCTTCCCTCTCTTCTTCTCTCCTTCCTTCCTGTTCTTCCTCTCATTATCCTTTCACTCAACCTCCCTTTCTGCCTCCTTTTCTTTTAAAACATTGAGGTTTATGGAAATGATTTGACTTGGCTAAAGTAAGACAACTACTAAAAAATTATTTTTAACTTGGATTTCTGAATTTAAAGCCAGCATTTATTCACCATATAAAAAATATGACACATGTAATGAGAGAGTTGTAAATCTTTTTTCCATGGGAACTTAGAGAAAAAGGAATCTCCTTTCAGCAGGGTACATTCACAAAAGTTTCATTGAGTAACTGTTATATGATGTAAAATCAAAAAATAAATGATGTTTTAACAAGTAGACTTGCAAATCAAAAAGTGAAGTTGGTGAAGTCTTGTGTTTGAACTTATATCTGTTATCAATAATTTACCTATAGCAAATTGAGTCACTTGTCCTTGATATGATTTAGTTTCCTTATTTGTATGAGAATGGGACAAAGACAGAGAAACAGTGAGACCTATATGTATAATTTCATCAGGAAAGATAAACCTTATTTGAAATTCCCTCCACCAGTTTAGCTAGAAAACTCATGTAAAACATTCTACTCTTTCTGTTGAGAGGCATAGGAATTTCCCTATGATCATGCAATTATTACTTATAAAAAGCAAGTTTTGAACTAGGTCTTCCAGATTCTAGGGCCAGTATTGTTGTTAGTATACTACATTGCCTCTTTTACTTTTTTCCCTTTTTGTTATAAGGATATGTGCTTCACAGTACTGTCATAATGAAAGAGTACTAAATAAACAGTACTAAAACAATAAGATTATACATACATGTATGTATGCATGTGTAGATGTATATATGAATTATTATTAGAATCTTAGAGATTCTATCTACATATTCAATAAAACTGTGAACCAACAACCAATTTTTACCTGAAATGTCTAGATAGAAGAATTAAATTAGTGCATGATTTCTCTTTTTTTACCCAAATTTGAGTTTATGAAAATTGCTTGAGAAGCTCTTTCCTCATTTGGTAATTACCACTGAATCTTTGGAACAGCTCCAACATGGAAAAAAATGAATATCTAAATAATAGCAATTTTGTTTTACATAGCATATATAAAAAGCATATTCATATTATGTTATAAAAATTTAAACTTTTGACTAAATTAGCAGATTCCTTTAAAAGTAAAGCATTTCATCTGACTGCCTAAACTGTATTATTTTGATTTTTAAATTTTGTGGTGTAAGCAGTACTTTGTGTTCTCATTGATAGAAATCTACAAAGAAAACAAGATAAGAGTATACCAAAATTACAATGTTTATCAAAAAGTCATTGCATTTCCTTTTCAGTTCACTGAAATTAAATGTAAATGAAATTCTTCCTATCAAATTACACCCACAAGGCAAAAATTAGATAAGACTGTGTTATCAAGAGTAAAATGTGATTGAATTGCTGGTTTTATATTCACTTATCTGGAACAGAGAAATAGGCCAATAGAAAAACCATGATATTTAAGATGTCAGTATTATGTAGATAAAGTGATACTTTATTGAAAAAGCATAATCATATCTGAACACATTTGGAAAAGTCATTTTTTTCTTTCCAAATAACAAATAAAAAAGTAAAGTGTGACATTTTAAGTAAAAGGAAGTGTGCATAGGTTGAAAAGGGGATTAGGACAAAAATTACACTTCTCAACCACCCTAAAGGAAAAAGAAAAGTTTTAACCCATTTTCTTTATTTCCATGATGGCACTACAATATATTCAGTCATCACTGAAATATTGGCATTCTTCTTAAATCATCATTCTAGCATATTTTCCTCCTGGGATCAGTTAATGCATTTTATTCATGTACATTCAGAAACATCCCTCATATCTGTGACTTCATTTCTCTTTCCATTTGTCTCCGGTACCATTGTCAAAACAGCTACCAATTTTGTGTTAAATGAAAAAGGAGTTGATATGTCTAGGAAGAATGTTTCCTTAGTCTTAATCTCATTTTAGCTCACCACCCATCACCTCAAAATATCCTGACATCTGATAACTAAAGGAAAAGAGGATAATAATAGAAAGAGGGAAAAGAAAGGAGATAATAACACATGCAAAAAAAAAAAAAGAAAAACTTGAAGGGGCGGGAAGAAAACAATCAGCTCACTAATTTATAAACAAATCAGACCCTAAGAAAATAACTATGTGTTCTAGAATAAAGGAAATCAGGATGGAATCTCTAGAAGATTTCAGTATTAAGAAAACAGAAATGGAAACAGAAGACCTGAAAGAACACCAAAGTAGGTTAAGAGCTTATTTAAATAATTCAAGGAAGAAATGTGGGGAGAAAACAACATAATCTAGGAAAGGCGAAAATGAGACAGCAGCACAGAATGGAAGGTAGAGAATTTCAATAAAGCAATGAGTATTGAAAACAAATGAGTGAAGTAAAAAACATACCATAATAATGTAAGGATGTAATGATCACTCGACATAAGAGGACAGTTTTTAAGAACAGCAACAGGAACATTAGAAGAACATTAAAACTCTCTACAAATTAATTTAGTCAGATTTATTCACTCAAATTATTTTCCTTTTGGTGACAATGGATATTTTTGCTTTACTCATTTTTTAGGGAACTTCTCCCATTTATAAATAATGGCAGCTCTATGTTTTAGATAGTTTCTTATAATGGGGGAAGAGAAATTGAGCCCTTTGTTTATTGTTGTTGTTTGTTAACACAAATGAATGTACATTTTGTCCAAGGCTTTTTTCTGCATCATTATATGTATTTTATTGCTATTTTATTAATATGACCTGCTATGTTTATTACTTTCCTGATGATGAACTTCCCTTGTTTCTTTTATAAAAGCAAGTGGCTCATAGAGAATATTTTTAATATAATTCTGTGTCCTCTTTGCTAATATTTTGTTCAGTGTTTATTACATTAATATCACTAAGGATATTGGTCTATTACTTCCTTTCTGTACTTTATGTCTGGATTGAGTTTGTCAAAGAGTATTTTTCTCTGTTTTTACAAACACTTCATATTAACTGGTTAATTGCTCTTCTCTCATTGATAGAATTTTTTTGCATTTTCATCTGTGCCTGTTGTTTTATTTTCTCCCATAATGGGAATTAATTTATAATTTGTCAATTTCCATTTATAAAATAGGGACATATAGATTATCTATTGTTTTCTTCACCTAAGCATTTTATATTTTTGCAAATGTTTGTCCATTTCTTTTAAGTTTTCACTTTTGAGGGTATATAATTGGGTTTAAAAGCTTTGGACTGAAGAGTAAGAACAAGACTGATCCCATCTTGGAGTAACCTTGATAATTATAATCAATATGACAAGCATATTCTTATCTAATCAAAAGGACAAACATAAGGCTAAATGTTTTAGGTTTCATAATATAGATATCATTGGATTAGAATGAAAACATATACATTATGGATGTTATAAAATTATTTATTTATTTAAGTTTTCAACATTCTTATCCCCATCTTCTCTGTTGTCTCGTAAGGTAAGATAAATTTCTGTACCCCATTACCTCTATTTCTTATTTCCCAGCTGTATGCAAAAACAATTTTGGACATTTATTCCTAAAACTTTGAGTTCTAACTTCTCTTCCTCCCTCCTTCCCCACACATCCCCACTGAGAAGGCAATCAATTCAATATAGACGATATATGTGTAGTTTTACAAACGACTTCCATAATAGTCATATTGTATAAGACTAAATATATTTCCTTATATCCTATCCTGCCCCCCATTTATTCTATTCTCTCTTTTGACCTTGTCTCTTCCCAAAAGTGTTTACTTATAATTGCTCCCTTCTCCCATTTGCTCTCCCTTAAATCATCCTCCCTACCATGCTTATCCTCTTCTCCCCTATGTTCCTGTAGTGTAAGATACATTTTCATGCCAAATTGAGTGTGCATGTTATTCCTTCCTTAAGCCAAACGTGATGAGAGTAAGTTTCACTTTTTTCCTCTCACTTCCCCCCATTGCTCATCCGTTGAAAAAAGTTTTCTAGTCTCTTTTATGAGAGATAAATTACCTCATTCCATTTCTCTCTTGCTCCTCCCAATATATTCCTCTCTCATCTCTTAATTTTACTTTTTTAGATATGATCCCTTCCTATTCAACTCACACTGTGATCTCTGTCTATATGTGTGTGTGCATGTGTGTGTATAACCCCTCCAACTCCTCAAATACTGAGAAAATTTCAACAGTTACAAATATTGTCTTTCCATGTAGAAATGTAAACTGTTCAACTTTAGTAAGTTCCTTATGATTTCTTTTTTCTGCTCAAATTTTCATGCTTCCCTTGATTCTTGTGACTGAAAGTCAAATTTTGTATTCAACTATGATCTTTTCATCATGAATGTTTGAAAGTTCTCTATTTCATTGAATAACCATTTTTTTCCTCTGAAGTATCATACTCAGTTTTGCTGGATAGGTGATTCTTGATTTTAGTCTCAGTTCCTTTGACTCCTGGAATATCATATTCCAAGCCCTTACATCCCTTAATGTAGAAGATGCTAGATCTTGTATTGTCCTGATTGCATTTCCACAATACTTGAATTGTTTCTTTCTTGCTTCTTGCCATATTTTCTCCTTGACTTGGAACTCTGGAATTTGACTACAGTATTCCTAGGAGTTTCTCTTTTTTTGGATCTCTTTCAGGAGATCGATATATTCTTTCAATATTTATTTTACCTTCTGGTTTTAAAATATCAGGGCAATTTTCCTTGATAATTTCATGAAAGATAATGTCTAGGCTGTTTTTGTGATCATGGCTTTCAGGTAGTCTCACAATTTTTAAATTGGCTCTCCTCTATGTACCCGGTCAGTTGTTTTTCCAATGACATATTTCACATTGTCTTCCATCTTCTCCTTCATTTGATTTTGTTTTGTAATTTCTTGGTTTCTCATAAAATCATTAGCTTGCATCTACTCCATTCTATTCTTTAAAGAACTTGTTTTCTTCAGTGAGCTTTCGAACTTCCTTTTCTATTTGGCTAATTCTGCTTTTTCAAGCATTCTTCTCCTTATTGACATTTTGGAGCACTTTTGTCAATTGATTTATCTTATTTTTAAAGGTATTTTCTTAAGCATTCTTTTGGGTCTCCTTTATCAAGCTGTTGCCTTACTTTTCATGATTTTCTTTCATTGCTCTCATTTCTCTTCCAATTTTTCCTCTACCTCTCCTACTTGATTTTCAAAATCCTTTTTGAACTCTTCCATGTCCTGAGACCACTGCATATTTATATTGGAGGCCTCTGATGGTAAGTATTGTTCTTCCTCATCTGAAAGAATGAAGAAAAGTACTTGTCTACCAAGAAAGTCACCTTCTATCTTCTTATTTCTTTTTCCCTTTTGGGGTCATTTTCTCAGTCATTTACTTGAATTTTGAGTTCTTTGTCAAGAGGGAGTTGTACTCTGGGGACCTGTAAATTCTCATTTCCTAGAAGGTGGCACAATCAAGGGAGAGGAGTTTACTCCTCTCCTGGTCTGTGGTCTGGTCTAGGAGTTACCAAAGCTTTTCTGCTCACGATCTGAAAGTAGCATTTCCTTTCCAGGGCCTCCTCCAGCTCCTCCATACCAGCCAACACTCTTCCTCACCACTGGGCCACCACTCAGGGCTAAGACCCAGATCAGCAGTTCAATTCCCCATCGTCTTTAAGCTGAGATCTCCAAAAATGTATGCTGCTGCTGCCACCACAGCTGCTGCTGCTGCTGCGACCACCACCACCTGGCGTTAGGGCTAGGGGAGGAACCTCTTTCCTTCTCACAAAGGTGAAAAAACTTTCTTACTGACCTTTCAAGCTGTCTTTGACATTTGTGGGTTGAAGGATCTGAGATCTGTTGCAGATGCTGGGGATTCCACCCCCAGGCCTGTTCTGGTCCTGTTCCTGCCAGTGCCTTGCAGCCAAGGCTGGGTTGGGCTCCATAGACTGTGCTCTCTCCATGTTCCATGCAATACAGTTTTCCTGTCTGCCTTCCAGATTGCCTTAGGCTGGAAATGTCTTTCACTGTCATTTTGTGGCTTCTGCTGCTCTAGAATTTGTTTAGCGTCACTTTTACAGGTATTTTATGGGCTGTGGGGGAAGAGCTAGTATATATGCATCTTTCTACTCCACCATCTTGGCTTTGACTCCAGAATTCCACTTTTTTCCTGAAGTATTATGCTCAGTTTTGCTGGGTAGGTGATTCTTGGCTTTAATCCTAGTTCTTTTGACCTCTGGAGTATCATATTCTAAACCCTTCAATCCCTTAGTATAGAAGCTTCCAAACCTCATGCCATCCTGATTGTCCACAATACTTGAATTGTTTGTTTCTGGTTGCTTGTAATATTCTCTCCTTAACCTCGGAATTCTGGAAATCAACCACAGTATTCCTGGTTATGCTCCTTTTGGGATCATTTTCAGGAGGTGATTGGTGATTTTTTTCCATTTCTATTTTACCCTCTGGTTCTTGAATATCAGGGCAGTTTTCCTTGTTAATTTCTTTGAAGATGATGTCTAGGCTCTTTGATTGCATCATCGTTTTCAGGTAGACCAATAATTTTTTACATTATCTCTTCTGTATCTGTTTTTTAGGTCTGTTCTTTTTCAAATGAAATATTTCACATTGCCTTCCATTTTTCCATTTTTGTTCTTATTTTATAATTTCACGATTTCTCATAAAGTCATTATCTTCCATGTGCTCTATTCTATATTTAAAGGAGCTATTTCCTTCTGTGAGCTTTTCGATCTCCTTTTTCATTTGGCCCATTCTACTTTTTAAGGCATTCTTGTCCTCATTGACTTTTTGGACCTCTTTCATCATTTGGATTAGTCTATTTTTAAAGATGTTCTTTTCTTTGTTATTTTTTTGGGTCTCCTTTACCAAAATATTTACTAGTTATTCATGATTTTCGTGCATCACTCTCATTTCTCTTCCCAGTGTTTCATTCACCTCTCTTTCTTCTTTTATTTATTTATTTAATTTGTTTGTTTTCAGTTCAACAGTCACTTCCATAAATTTAAAATTTTCTCCCCTCCCTAGCCTGTCCCTCCCAGACATGTCATTTATATTGCTTCTACACATGCATTCTTATTAAATATATTTTCACCTTAATCATGTTGCATAGTATAATTAAAACGAATGGGAGAAACCATGAGAAAAACAAAGCAAAACATAACACAAGAGTAAATAATCTATTTGATTCTGTGTTCTGATTCCATAGTTCTTTCTGTGGATGTCGATGGCATTTTGCTTCAAGTGTCCTTTGGGAATGTTTTAAGTACTTGCTTTTCTATGAAATAGTAAATCTATCACAAAACAGTCCTTTCTTGCTGTGGATGTTACTCTGTATAATGTTCTCCTGATTCTGCCTATTTCACTCAGCATCAGTTCATATAAGCCTTTCCAGGTTTTTCTGAGATCCACCTGTTTGTCATTTCTTTTAGCACAATAGTATTCCATTACATTCATATACTACAACTTGTTCAACCATCCCCCAATTGATGGGCATTCCATCAACTTTCAGTTTTTGTCCACCACAGAAAGAGCTGCTAACAATATTATTGTACATGTAGAACATTTTCCCATTTTTATGACCTCTTTGTGATACAGCCCTAGGACCCTTATTGTTGTGTCAAGGGGTATGCACATATTTATAGCCCTTTGGATATAGTTCCTTTAAACTTTCAATAGGATTTCTCTATCTCTTTCTGTTGGACTTTGCTAGTAATACAAAGAAATGCATATATATGTGGGTTTACTTCATATCCTGCAACTTTGTGAAAGTTGTTCACTATTTCAAGCAGCTTTTTTTTACTTGATCCTTTAGGATTCTCTAAGTATATCATAATATCTTCTGCAAACAGTGATAACTTAGTTTCTTCTTTACCTATTCTAATTCCTTTAATTTTTTTCTTCTCTTATTGCTAAAGATAGCATTTCTAGTACCATATTGAATAGCAGGCAAGAATGGACATCCTTAGTTCACCCCTGATCTTATTGGAAATGCATTCCCATAATATATAATGCTTGCTGATGGTGTTAGGTAGATACTGCTTTTTTTTTTTTTTTTTTTTTACAGAAGGCTCTACTTATTCCTATGTTTCCCAGTGTTTTCAATAGGAATGGGTGTTGTATTTTTTCATAAACTTTTTTCTGCATCTGTTGATAGAATCATATGATTTCTGTTAGTTTTGTTGGTGATATGTTAAATAATGCTGATAGTTTTCTTTAATCGAACCAGCCCTGCATTCCTGATGGAAATCCTCCCTGATCATAATTATTATTCTCGTGATAAGGTACTGTGCTCTTTTTGCTCATAACTTATTTAAAAGTTTTGCAAGTACATTAGTTAGAGTAAGTGGTCTATAATTTTCTTTCTCTACTTTGTCTTTTCCTGGATTAGGTTTCAGAACCATATTTGTATCATAAAAATTTTGGTAGAATTCCTTCTTTGCCAATTTTCCCAAAGAGTCTGTAAAGTATTAGAATTGACTGTTCTTTAAATGTTTGATAGAATGCACTTGTAAGTCCACCTGACCTTGGAGAATTTTTCTTAGGAGTTTCATTGATGGCTTGTTCAATTTTTTTTTCTGAGATGGGGCTATTTAAGTATTTTACTCCATCTGCCATTAATCTTGGAAATTTATATATTTTTAAATATCTATCAATTTCACCTAGATTGTCAAATTCATGGACATACAGTTGGGTCAAGTAACTTCTAATTATTGCTTTAATTTTCTCCTCATTAAGGTGTGTTCACCTTCATTTTTTATATTGTTAATTTGATTTTCTTTTTTTATTAATCTAATTGACCCAAAGTTTATAAATTTTATTTTTTTATAAAATCAAATTTTACTTCTATTTATTAGGTGTATAGTTTTCTTAATTTCAATTTTATTAATCTTTTCTCTTGTTTTCATTATTTCTAATTTGATTTTTATGTGGGGATTTTCAATTTGTTCCTTTTCTAGCTTTTTTTCAGTTGCATCTTCAATACATGGACCTCCTCTTTCTCCATTTTATTCATGTAAGTATTCAGTGATATAAAACTTCCCCTAAGAACTCTTTATCAACACCCCATAGCTTTTAAGTTGTCTCATTATTGTCATTCTCATGAATAAAGTTATTGATTATTTCTATGATTTGTTGTTTAACCCACTCATTTTCTTTAGGATGAGATTATTTACTTTCAATTAATTTTTTGTCTATTTTTACATGGCCCTTCATTACATATATTTTTTATTGCATTAACTGACAAGGATGCAATGACTATCTTTCCATTTCTGCACTGGATTGTGAGGTTTTTATGCCCTAGTACATGGTCAGTTTTTGTTTATGTGTCATGTACCACGGAGGAAAAGGTATGTTCCTTTCTATACCCATTCAGTTTTCTCCAGAAGTCTATCATATCTACCTTAAACAGAATTCTATCCACCTCCTTAATTTTTTTTCTTATTTTGAGGTTAGATTTATCAAGTTCCAAAAGGAGCAGGTTGCAATCCCCCACTTGTATAATCTTGCTGTCTATTTCTTTCTCTAACTCCTTTCACTTCTCCTCTAAGAATTTGGATGATATACCACTTGGTACATATAAGTTTAGTAATGACATTGCTTCACTCTCCAAGATACCTTTTAGCAAGATATTGTTTCTTTCTGTATCTCTTCTTAGGATTGCAACTCCTACATTTTTATATCAACTTAAGCAGAATATATTCTGCTCCAACATTATTCCTTTAGCCTGTGTGTATCCTCCTGTTTCAAATGTATTTCTTGTAAACAACATATTTTAGGATTATGGTTTGTTATCAGTGGATATTCTTCTATCTGCCTCAGTTTTGCCAGAGAGTCCATCCATTTCACAGAGTTATGATTACTATCTGTGTCTTCCTTTCCATCTTATTTCCCCCTATTTAAGCTTTTATTTCTCCCTTCTCCCTTCCCCTCTTCAATAGAGTTTTACTTTTGGCCACAACCTCCCTCAGTCTTCCTTGCCTTCTATCAGCCCCCCAACCTTTTACTTAATTTTCCCTTACTACTTCTTCCCTCCCCTTTAACCTCCCTCCCTTTACTTTGCCCTTTCCCTTACTACTGCCTGCAGGGCAAGTTAAAGTTTTATACTTAGTTGAGTATGTTGTTCCCTCCTTGAAGCAAATCAAATGACAGTAAAGCTCAAACAACACTCATCTCCCTCCCCTGTTTCCCTCTTCTGTAATATGTTTTTGTGCTTCTTCCTGAAATATAATTTACTTTTTTTGCCTCATCCTTTCTTCTTTTTCCATTACAATCCCTTCCCACCCTTTAAATATGTTTTTATCATTAAATAAGTTAATTTATACCCACTCACTGTATCTATGTTTATCACTTTTTAAAGTGAAAATAAATATATAATTTTAAAGATTCACAAGCATTATTCTCCAATATAGGGATGTAGATAGTTTGTCCATATTGAATAACAATTTTCCCTTGTTTACCTTTTTATTTCTCTCTTAGGTCTTATATTTGAAGATACCATTTTCTATTGAGCTCTGGCTTTTTCTTCAGGGAGGCCTGGAAATTTCTTTTTCTCCCTGCCTGAAATATTATGCTCAGTTTTGCTGAGTAACTGATTCTTGGTTGTAGTTCAAATTCCTTTGCCTTAGGGAATATCATATTCCAATTTCTCTGTTCTTTCAATGTAGAAGCTGCAAGGTCCTCTGTGATCCTGACTAGTTCCATGATTTTTAAATTCTTTCTTTCTGGCCACTTGTATAATTTCCTTTATAATTTGATAGTTCTGGAATTTGGCAACAGTTTTCTTGGTGTTTCCAACCTGGGATCTCTTCAAGAGGTGATCAGTAAATTCTTTCAATTGTTATTTTGTCCTCTGAATCCAAGACCTCATGGCAAATTTCCTTTATGATTTCTTGAAAGATATTGCCCAGGATATTTTTTTTCATCATGGCTTTCCAGTAGACCAATAATTCTTAGTTTTTCTTTCTTGGATCTATTTTCCAGGTCAGTTAATTTTTGAGTGATGTATTTTGAGTCTTTAGATTTTGTTTAACTGATTCCTGATGTTTCATAAATTCATTAACTTCTACTTGACCAATCCTAATTTTTATTAAATATTTTCTTCAATTTACTTTTGTACCACTTTTACCCCATTATTACTTTTAAGTTCTTTTTTTTTTTTTGTTTAGGCTCTCTACCTCCTTATCCATTCCCTCAAATTTCCTTTTTAAGGATCTGTTCTCTTCATTGAATTCTTTGGTCATTTTGTTGGTTCTGTTTTTAAAATCATTGACCAATTTTTCTTCTGTCTCTCAAATTTGGCTTTTAACGTCCTCCTTGAGCTCTTCCAAGAATTCTCTTTTGGCTTGAGAGCACTTCATATTCCCTTTGGAGGTTTCAGATATGACTATTATGTTAATGCTGTCCTCTTCTGAATTCATACTTTCATCTTTTCTGTACCCATAGTAAGATCCTATAGTTTTTCCTTTTCTGATTTGCTTCTTGCCCATGATGATTGTCTTTCCCTAGCTTTTACAGTGAATCTCTGCTTCTGGGCCACAGAGTGCTCGGTCCCATGTTTCTTGTGCTCAGATCTTCAGGCTTTGTGTGTTGTGGCCTCTTGTTCTTTCTCTATATGCTAGAAGGATGAGGCTTACCTGGTGCTGAGCTGGCTGGTGTGTGTCAAGGCTGAGACCAGGTGAAGTCTTTCTTAGTTTCCCCAGGTTTACATTGAAGCTTACTGTGTGAGGTGTGGGGGAGGAGTGATCTGGTCACAGAAAGTCTCCTCCTCCCCTTGGTCTGTGCTAGAGCACAGGCAGGTTCAGCAACTGGCAAACGCCTTATGTGTAGGTGTCTGCCCAATTCCCTGGGCTGTGCTGATATATGGCTGGGGTCTTGTTGCTGGCAGTTATAGGCTCTACCCACCTTGGACTCAAGATCTCCTCCTGTTTAGCCGAGGTAGAGCAAAACAGGAGTTAAACCTGTCTAGAACACCTCTGTCCCTGCACTGTTTCTATTCAACTACAGCAAAAGGTACTCTTCTTGCCAATCTCCATAGTCTCCCAAGTTGAGAGACTGTTGTAGCCTGTCTCCTGATTCCACTATTCCAAGGTTTTTCCTGGGGGAAATTTTCTCTGGGTTTTTCAAGGTCAACAAGGGCAGGGTGAGAGAACTTACAGCTTACTCTGCCATCGTGAGTCCCAGAATTTCAAAAAAGGTGACTTTAAAACATTTAGTCTGTGGAGGGATTGTCTCAGGAGTGGCTGCTACTGTTACCAGGGGCCTTACACTTCTCTCTTACTTAGTTCCACTGGATTCCAATCCTGTGATGATACCTTTGAGAATCCATACTGATGTTTCTGATTCAGTCCTCCCTGGTGCTTTCTGCTCCTTTCTATTGTGGTGGAGTCTGCACTGGTGCAGCCTGTACATTCTGCTTCCCCAGTCCCATGTAACATATCTTTTCCATAAACCTTATGAGCTGTTCTGGGTTAGAAATCTGCCACATTCTGTCTCCTAATGGTTTCTCCTACTCTAAATTTTGTTCAGATTCTCTTTTTAGATGTATCTGAAGGAATTTGTAGTAGGAATTAGGTAAGTCTGTGTTCTCACTCTGCCATCTTAGATCCACTTCTCCACCACTCATACTTGATTTTCAAAATGCTTTTTGAGTTCTTCCATGGCCTGAGACCATTTCATATTTCTTTTGGAGGTTTTTGGAGTAGTGACTTTGCTGTCTTCCTCCAGCTGTATGCTTTGGTCTTCCTCTGTTTGTAGACTTTGATCCCCCTCATCCAAAAGGATGGAAGAAAATATATTTTCACTAAGAAAATAACCTTCCATTGTCTAATATTCCACTTTTTGGGTATTTCCCAGTAAGTTATTTGACTTTTAAATCCTTTGTCAAATGGACAGCATACTATCCCAGGTTTCAGAGGTTTTGTGCAGTTGTTCTCTGAGATATCACTAGGGACCTGTAAGTTATCAGTTTTTCCAAAGTGGCATACTCAAGGGAGAGGTGTTTCCTCCTCTCCTGGCCTGTCCTAATGTCTGTGAGCAACCAAAACTAGTCTTTGCAGTCCTACAATTAAGAGTACTATTCATCCTCCACAGCTGCCACCAGTTCTGCCATACCAGTACTCCTTACCCCAGGACCATCACTCAGGACTAAGACCCAGGTCAGCCACTCAATTTCCCCACTGTCTGTAGGCTGAGAGCTCCAGAAGTGGCCATTGCTGAGGCAGTGACCACTGCTACCCTGTGGCTGGCACTGGGGCCAGACCCAGTTTCCCTCTCAACCAGGTGAAAGACTTTTCTTACTGACTTTTGAAGCTGTCTTAAGCATTTGTGAGTTGAGAAATCTGGAAACTGTAACATCTGTCTATGATTCTGTGCCCTGAATTCTGTAGTAGTCTGGTTTGTGCCAGAGCACGCTGGACTGTGCTCTTCTCCTAGCTTGGTACAATAGACCCTTTTAGCTTTCCAAGTTGTTCTGGGCTAGAGATCTCTTTCATTCTGTCATTTTGTGACACATGCTGCTCTAGAATTTGTTTAAAGTCATTTTTAATAGGTATTTTAAGGGCTTTGGGGAGAGAGCTCTAGCAGATGCATGCTTCTACTCTGATTTCTTGGCTCTCCTCCCCTCATCCTCCAGAAAAAGTTATATTTATCCCATGAGCAATAGGGAACCCCTGCAGTTGAATGAGTAGAAAAAATGACATGATAATATGTGTGCTTAAAGAAAAATAAGAAAAATAACTTAGTCAACAGTGGAAGATAGAGTAAGGAAAGACTTGAGAAGGTGATATAAATTTGTTGAAATAATCTAGATGAGAGGATATAAAATATGGACAAAGGTGGTAATTATGTGAAAAGAGGGAAGGAGTTTCATACAAGAGATGCTATGGAGGAAGAAATGTGAAGGTTAGCAAATGTGAGAGAGATAGAGGAGTTGAGGATAATACTGTGGTTATTAACCTAGGAGATTAGAAAGGTGATGGTCTTCAAAGTAAACAAGGACATTTAGAAGAATCATTTAGGAAGAAGGATTTTGAGTTTAATTTCTGGGATACCTGTGGAAATATTCAATAGACATGTGAGCTAAAGTTCTAGTGATGGATACTGGACAGATTGATGGGTCTTCTGCATAGACATGACATTGGAATCAAGTAGATTATAAAGTGACAGAATGTGGAGGATGAAAGGAAAGGGCCTAAGTCATCCACAGGGAGGAGTATGATGTTCATGATGACCCATCAAAGAATATTGAGGAATTGTCAGACAGGTAATATGAGAAACAGGAAAGAGTTTCCTGTTTGGTCATTTTTCAGTTGTATCCTATGTTTCATGACCTCATTTGAGGTTTTTGTGAAAGAGATACCTGAACGATTTATCTTTTTGCTATCTAATTAATTTTACAGATGAGAAACCTGAAGCAAATGGGATTAAGTAACTTGTCCAGGGTCACACAATGAATATCTGAGGCTAGATTTTAATTTAGGGAGATGAGTCTTCCTAACTCTAGGCCTTAACTGCCAAGACAGAGTAGTGTCACAAAAACTCAGGGAAGAGACAGTATACAGAAAAAGAGGATGACTAATAATGACGTGTAGTTAAGTCTAGAACAGGGATTATTCATCTGCGACCTTTGAATTGTGCTTTTTTTTTTGATATCTGTATTTCAACTTGTTTGGCTACCTTAATAATGCTGTGTATTTTATTTTATTCATTTAAACACATTAATGTGAAAAGGGACCCAAAGCCTTCACCAGACTTCTAAAAGAATCTATGAATGTAATTGGTGGAGAAGTTCTTTGCTCAAATGATCTCCTATACTTGAATCTTTTTTGTAAAAGTTTTAAAGCAACTTTGTTTTTCTTGCTTCTTATGAAAATGACATTGTTTATGAAATTCTAGACTTCCGTAATCAGTGCTTTCAAATATTCGATGAAATTTTGACGAGATTCCCTCAAAGTACTATGTGTAAATTTTACCCTCAAGTCTCAGTATACCACTACCTTCAACTTCATTTCTGGCTCTATATTCTGTAAAAGATTAGTTTTGATCTCCCTCCCTTCTCCTTTGTGACTTGAATTTATGTAGTACCCTGTGATTAAAACTAAGAATGGGTAATATATTGTTCCACTGCCTTTGCTATTATGAGCTTTAAAATTTCCCTTATACAAAAAGTTTACATCTTCAATATTTTATTAAAGTGGCTGAAATGATGAAATTGAAGCTGTCTGTTCTTGATGTGTGTTTGTACATAATAATGTGGTTAATAGCCTAATTACAACCTAATTATTTAAATGTCTTGGACTTCATTACTTTAAACCCCTTCAAGTGTGTGATTATATGAAGTGATAGTGTCTTGGCCTTCAAATAAAGGGAAAGCCTAAGTATGCACAAAGTCCCTTACAAGGAACCAAGATGCATATGTTTAATGCCTTTTACTTGAGAACACCTTGTGCATACCATTATTCCCATATCACCACCCAAAAGAGATGGTACTTGCCCTTGCCTGGTTGATGGACAGACTTGCTAAGGAAGCCTTTTTTTCTTCCAATTTTAATATATGCTGATAAAAATGATGATCTGCAACATTTGATTCAAGAAGTACAGATGATTATTGACCACTGGGCACACACACACACAAGCACACACACAAGCATGGGTGGAGAGAGAGAGAGTTAAGAACATCTGGTATAGAATGATAAGAACTAAGAAAAGACCAACAGACTTAATTAAGAGATACTCAGCAATTTTGAGAGAACAGTTTCATTTGAGTGATATTCTAATATGTTAAGAAGAGAAATAAGGAAGGGGAAGCAGCAAGTGCCAACTGATTTTGGGAGAAGAGATATGGTTATAGATTGAGGGAACACATGGTCTAATAAAACATTTTTCTTCCTTTTTAGAAACAGGAGATTCAGAAGTATCTGAAAGCAGTGTACTGAAAGAACCTTTCCAAAATTCAGGTCTTGCATCTCCAACTGTTTGCTGCACATCTAGACTGATATGTGCATTTGAAACTGAACATATGGATAAATCAAACTGAATGCAATGTTTATCCACTTCTCTCCTACCCTCCAGCACTCTCACCTTCTTACCTTTCCTAGTATAGTCATGGACACTGCCATTCTCCCAGTAGCCCAAGTTTGCAACATAGGTATCATTCTTGACTTCTCACTGTCTCTTATCCCCCATATCCAATGTTACCAAATATAATTGATTCTACCAATTTTATTTATATAACATCCTTGTTGTAATTGTTTTCTAGTTGTTCTCCCACTACATATCTCCATTTTTCAGTCAGATGTCAATTTTATCCTCGTAGTATAAAATCCTCCTTTTGATATTTTAAGTTCTTCATAACCTATCCCCTATTTTCTCAGTCTTCTTACATCTTACGCCCCATCCCACTATGTTCTGTCTGATCCAGTGACACTGACCTTTATGCTGTAAATTGCATAAGACATCAATACTTAAGAACACATTTTTACTAGCTAACCCACATCTCTAAAATTCTCTCCTTCTTCATCTACACATTCTGGTTTTCCTTGTTTTCTTAAAGTCTCAGCTAAATTTTCAACTAATGCCTTCTGCAAGAAGGTATAACTGACTTTTCAACTTTTCTGTTCACCATCTTGATTTTTTCTTGTTTGTATATAAATATTTAGATGTTGTCTCTCCTGTTAGTCTGTGAGTTCCTGAGGAAACACAAGTTTTTTCTTTGTTTTCCCAGGACTTAACACAGCACTTGTCATTGTGCTTAACAAATGTATGTTGACTAAAAATCATAGAGAAAGAGAGGATGATAGATTTTGCAATAATCTGGAGAAGGCAGGCTATCAGACTGAGGCCCATGCACAAAGATTCCTTTATAAGAGAAAGGGCCACTTTTTTTTTTAACAGAAACTGACAAAGGAAGAGAGATTGGGAGATGACACCAAATGTTTTTTCAGAAATAGAGATTTGGAAAAAAATCTGAGCTTCAATTTAGTGGCCTCAATTAATTTTTTCATTAAAGGAAACTCCTTATTTGACAGAAGGAGGAAAGCAAAGATGGTGAGGGAAGGAATGGTTTTCAGTAGATTATGTGAGAACTGACACGAGATATAATCTAGTAAGTATAAAAAGACTGACTTGTAGATGTGGTTCAGATCAAGCTGGATAATATGAAATTGTAATGCATCAAGTTGGCTTTGAGTATCAAGTGTAGGAGGATACACCATTACCATATTTTGGGTTGGAGAAGTTAATCACTTTTCTGATGTCTTGGACTGTGGATTTAGATATTATTCACAAAATAAACTGAGAAGTTTTGAATGATGGCAGTTACTATTAGTTTATATACTAAAAAACACCCCACAACTATATGTTTATATTGTTGCATATACTATTTCATGAATTGACTGCATGTTTTTTTTTACTTCTTTTCATTCTTAATGGTTTTTCCTTTTTTTTCAGAATTCTGTCTTGGAGAAGGACAATGGGAAGTTACAATGACATAGAAAGCAAAGAGTATTGTTGATATTTTCCTTTCCTTTTAAAAAAGAAAAATTTCTTTTAAAAAGAAAGATAAGCCCCATTGTCTCTTCACCTTCATCTCTCAAGTTGGAGGTTCGACTCCTCACAAAGTATTTCAAATTCCCTCTAAGGCAGATTGAAGCTGAGGCACATAATTATTACAAAAGTCCTTTTTTTTGTACTATCACTACTATCAATTTTCCATTATCTTTAATTAGGAATCTCTGTCTCTGTCTCTCTCTCTCTTTGTCTCTCTCTGTCTCTCTCAAAATCCAAAGATTTTATTGTCAGTCTATATTAATATAGAAGATACCATAGCAACACAAGAGTTCATGTTCCTGGTCTCCTATGTCAACTCTGCCCCCATTTTCATTTTTGTTTGCTTTTATTTATTTATTTATTGAGGTATTTCAAGTATTCAGTATTGATTCCCACAAAATTTTGAGTTTCAAATTTTCTCACCGTCTCTCCCCTCCCCCAACCCCAAACACTGAGCATTCTGATTACCCCTACCACCAATCTTCCCTCCCTTCTAACATCCCTCCGTTCCCTTATCCCCATCTTCTCTTTTGTCCTGTAGGGAAAGATAAATTTCTATACCCCATTACCTGTATTTTTTATTTCCCAGTTGTATGTAAGAACAATACTCAACATTTCTTCCTAAAACCTTGAGTTATAACTTCTCTTCCTTCCTCCCCACCCGTCCCCACTGAGAAGGTAAGCAATTCAATATAGGCTATACATGTGTAATTTTGCAAATGACTTCCATAATATTCATGTTGTGTAAGACTAACTATATGTCCCTCCATCTGATCCTGCCCCCCATTTATTCTATTCTACCTTTAGACCTTGTCTCTCCCCAAAAGTATTTCCTTCTAATTACTCCCTCCTCCCATTTGCTCTCCCTTCTATCATCCCCCCACACACCACTTGTCACCTTCTCCCCTACTTTCCTGTGGTGTAAGATAGGTTATCATATCAAATTGAGTGTGCATGTTATTCCCTCCTTGAGTGATATGTAATGAGAGTAGGCTTCACTTTGTCCCTCTCACCTCCCTGCGTTAACTTGCCTCTTTTATGAGAGATAATTTGCCCCATTCCTTTCCTCCCTTTCTCCTCCCAATATATTCCTCTCTCACCCCTTAATTTTGTTGTTTTAGATAAGATTCCTTCCTATTCATCTCACCCTGTGCTCTCTGTCTCTTTCTCTGTTTCTCTGTGTATGTATGTGTGTGTATAATCCCTCCAACTACCCAGATGCTGAGAGAAGTTTCAAGAATTACAAATATTGTCTTTCCATGTAGGAATGTAAAGAGTTCAACTTTAGTAAGTTCTTTACGATTTCTCTTTCCTGTTTAGCTTTTCATGCTTCTCTTGATTCTTGTGTTTGAAAATCAAATTTTCTTTTCAGCTCTGGTATTTTCAACAAGAATGCTTGAAAGTCCTCTATTTCATTGAAAATCCATTTTTTCCCCTGAAGTATTATACTCAGTTTTGCTGGGTAGGTGATACTTGGTTTTAATTCCAGTTTCTTAGACTTCTGGAATATCATATTCAATGTCCTTCCATCTCTTAATGTAGAAGCTGCTAGATCTTGTGCTATCCTGATTGTATTTCCACAACACTATAATTGTTTCTTTCTAGTTCCTTGAAATATTTCCTCTTTGACCTGAGACCTCTGCAATTTGTCTACAATGTTCCTAGGAGTTTCTCTTTTTGAATTTCTTTCAGGAAGTGATTGGTGGATTCTTTCGATATTTATTTTGCCCTCTGGTTCTAGAATATCAGGTGAGTTTTTTTTTTTTAATCATTTCATGAAAGGTGACGTCTAGGCTCTTTTTTTGATCATGGCTTTCAGGTAGTCCCATAATTTTTAAATTGTCTCTCCTGGATCTATTTTCCAGGTCAGTTGTTTTTCCAATGAGATATTTCACACTATGTTCCATTTTTTTCATTCTTTTGGTTTTATTTTGTGGTTTCCTCCTTTCTTATAAAGTCATTAGTTTCCATCTGTTCCATTCTAATTTTTAAGGAACTATTTTCTTCAGTGAGCTTTTTAACCTCCTTTTCCATTTGGCTAATTCTGCTTTTTAAAGCATTCTTATCTGCATTGCCTTTTTGAACCTCTTTTGCCAATTGAGTTAGCCTGTTTTTAAGTTGTTATTTTCTTCTGTGTTTTTTTTTTTGGGGGGGGGGGGGGTCTCCTTTAGCAAGCCGTTGCCTCACTTTTCAAGATTTTCTTGCATCTCTCTCATTTGTATTCCCAATTTTTCCTCCATCTCTCTTACTTGATTTTCAAAATCCTTTTTGAGCTCATCCATGGTCTGACAACATTGAACATTTATTTTGGATGTTTGGCATACAGAAGCCTTGACTTTCATGTCTTTCCCTGATGGTAAGCATGTTTCTTCCTCATCAGAAAGGATGGGAAAAGATACCTGTTCACCAAGAAAGTAACCTTCTATGGTCTTATTTTTTTTTTCATATTTGGAAGCATTTTCCCAAGCAGTTACTTAACTTTTGGGTTCTTTATCAAGAGTACGGTATACTCTGGGGCCCTGTATGATCTCAGCTCCCCCAAGGTGGTGCCATAAAGCCTGCACACTGGTCTTGGAGCAACCAGAAAACTTGTGTGCCCAGATTCTGCAAGTAGTAGAATGTCTTCTCCACAGCCACCTCACCTCCAGTTCTGCCACGCCAGCAGTTGGGGCTGAGATTCAGATCAGGTGCTCAATTCCCCCAGGAGCTTTACAATGAGGCCTTCAACAACAGGTGTTGGCTTCTGTCTGCTGTGGGAACCACCTCTGCCTGCTCAGGTCTCTGCAGCTGCCACCTGGGGCCAGGGCTATGGGGGGACCTTGCTCCCTTTCAGGTCAGCTGAAAAACCCCTCTCACTCACCTTTGGTGCCTGTGGGTTGAGGGGTCTCATCATCATCACTGCTGCTGATGATTTCACCCCCAAAATCACAAATAAGACTGGGCTACACTCTACTCAGTGTCTAGTGCCTCTTACCTTTCCTGTCAGCCTTCAATGTCACCCTGGAAGTCTCCTCCACTCCCTCGTTCTGTGGTTTCTGCTGGTCTAGAATTTGTTGAGAGTCATTCTTTATAGGTATTTTATGGACTGTAGGGGAAGAACTAGTGTATATGTATCTTTCTGCTCCACCATCTTGACTCTGTCCCTTGCCCCCATTTTCTCTTCCTAAGTCAACAGTCTACACAAACGTGCTGATGTGAACCCATTTCTTTATCAGGTGCATCAATATCAAGATGGGTGTGGGGACTCTTTACTTTTAAAAGAATACATATCTAGCTAGACTTCTAGAATATTAAAAATGAAATGACCTCCTATCAGGCCATTTCATCTTTCTATTCAGGGGTGAAAGTTATCTCTCTGTGTAGCATTGCATAATTGTTTAATTTCCATCTCAAAAGATGGAGAATCGGGCAACATAATAGTGCTCGTATAAATTCTCTTAGATTTCTCCATTTTCTCACTTTTACTCAAGTAAAGGACTTGCTTATAATCTTTCATCACAACACAGGAAAATGACTACTTGATAGGTCTTTGATTTGCCCAGTAAAAGACAAATTCTTTTGTGCCACTGGCACTTTGGCCTGCAAAATAATTTATGGACACCATTACCATATTAGACATAGTACAAAAAATAAACAGCTTCAGAAGCCTTAAGTTTTGGTCAGGAATCAAATCAATCATAGCTGAAAAACATATTGACTAGTTAAATACCATTTATATTCATACCTTTACTTTGAATCTTGTGTATTTTAATCTGAACAACTCATATCTGTCTTTAAAAGAGTAATCTAACTGCACAGAAAATATCAACTCCTTTACTTGACAACCACTGTTAGTGTAATGATTGAATGGGAATATTTGAGTTCACCTTTACATACTATGTATCCTCTGAGTTAGGCATTCCTCTTACCCTTTCTTGATTCCTGGAGACATACTTGATAATTCCTTACCTGTGGCTTTGTGTATATATTGAGAAATACAGATTACGGGTGATATGGCCCATGGAGACTGTATCTCACCTACTCCTACATGTGCTGGAAGATTTGAATTAACTCTGAACTAAAATTCTACAAGGCTTCAATAAGAAATTGCTTGCTTCTTACTGTTGGTAATTTTAAGAAAATACCATGTTTCCTCAAAGTAAGATTGTGTAATTAAAGTTACTTTAACATAGATGCTGGTGCTAATTAGGTAGGGAAAGAAGAAAGAAGAAAACAGTGGTTTTAAAAGTTAAAAGAGACAAAGGAAAGGATAAATATGAATTAATATCTGATACACTCTTAAATTTGGAAAGAAATTAAATTTGGGGAATACAAAAGCAAAGGAAACAAGAAAGTTAAGAGAGTATAGCATTCCCAATAAGTTTGGCCCCTCCTGTGAGTAGTTTATGGTCATAGCAGTGTTATGCTTATTGATTGATTTTTCTTACATGGGAATTAGGAATTCTTGGCAGCTGGGCTGGGAAGATGAGCTCTCTGCCTCCCATACCTGAAATGACCAATTTCCCAAGACATTTGGCATTTATTTAATGATGTTCATAATTTTGAAAATATCACAGATATTATTCTAATTCCTATTTAATTCCCTTACTGCTATATTTTGAAAAAAATATTTTATATTTTATCATGATTTAAGTATTTTTACACTAAAGAATTTGACTGCTTAAGACAACTCAAATTTCTCCTCAAATAGTTGTTACCAGGGAACTGAACCTGTTACTCTCAGTTTCCTCAAGAGTGAAATGGGAATAATAATATCAGTGCCTACCTCTCAGTGTTGCTTTTAGCATTAAATGAGAGAAAATTTGTAAAGTCCTTTGCAAATGATCAAGGGCTATTTCAATTATTTCTTTTTGGATTGTCACCAATTATATTTTAGGAGAAGCACCATGATCCCTGATCCTGTCCTGGAGTCTTATAGTTCAAAAATGATATTTCAGTCATTCCCTTGTGGGAATTATGCCTTGATTGACTCAGGAAAGAAAGTGAGGTTGGTAACCTTGTACAGCCCTTCCTCACTCAAATCGAAGCCAAATGCAAGTCATGTCATCATCTTGATGTCACAGTCCTCTTTGAGAACCAAGTACAAACACAACAAATTTCACTCAATAAAAATTCATCTCTTCAAACAATTACTTTTCTCAACTATTCTCTCTAGTTACATTTATCTTATCACATCCATACATGAAGAAATGATGACTATTCTTGATTATTTCCACTCCCTCTGCCTTTTGACCCTATACTTCAACAGAAATTGTTCTCTAATCCAATATTGTTGTTTCCTTTTATTTTCTCAGTTCTCATCCTTCTTAACATTTCTGAAGCATTTGAAACTTTTGACCACCTCACAGCCTGTATATTCTTTCTTTTTAAGAATTTCCTGACAGTGTTGCATTCTTATTCTTTTATTATGAGTTCTACTATTCTACACTTGCAATTCACACCCTCGTAACCCTTTGGATAATCCTCAAATTGTAATTTTCGAGAGTAATACATGATTTTTAGTCATACAATAGCAATGGAAATACACTGATATTAAATAGATATATTTTTGTTCCAGGAAGAAGTGTGGGGTCAATAAAACTCCTACTAAATTTACAAAAGGCAATATATCTCATACACTGTCTATTTCATTTATATTGTCTTTCTGTCCAAGATATACATACTTAATTTACAAATGTATCTTAACAACCTGCATAATGAATGAATAGTAACTGGGTTATATTACTCCAAAATTACACAAAATTCCTCGAAAGTGGCAATAATACAGATCACTTTATTCTAACATCCTCTGGTTATCATGAAGAATAAATTATAGAGAATGCCCAATCTGGAGTCTAAATGAAGGAGAACTATCTACAGAATCTTTATGAATGATATTCTATTAATCTTACCAAGTCATATAATATGACAAAGCCTTTTACATGACATCCACAATACCTCTAAAGAGTAATTGTGTGTCCTATTTAAAAATCTAACAAACCAGACAAGAAGGAAAACAACAGAGCAGAGTCAAGATGTCGGAGTGAGAGCAAGTACTCACCTAAGCTTGAAGACAAACTCCTTCATATTCCTCTAAAAAGAGAATATGAATAAATTTTAGAGAGGTAGAATCCAACAGGAGACAGAGTGTGGCAGATTTCCAAACAAAAACAGCCCAGAAGGTCGACAGGAAGGATCTATTGCACAGGGTTGAAGGAGTACACAGTGCACAGGCTGCACCAGCACAGATTCCACCTTAGCAAAGCCTAGCATGAAGCCCCAGATGGTCTGAAGCAGCAGCAGGATTGAGGATTCTCAAAAATATCATCCCAGGTCAGGAGTCCAGTAGAACTGAATGAGAGAGAAGTGCAGAACCCCAGGTAGCTGCAGCAGCAGTTCCTGAGACTATTAGCCCACAGATTAAATGTCTGTAAGTCATCTACTTGCACTTCGGGGAGGCAAGATGGCATATTGATCTGTAAATGCTATACCCCTCCCTTGCTGACATGGAAAAACCCAGAGAATATTTCCCCAGGAAAAATCCAGGAAGAGTGGGATCAGCCAATGGGGTAAAAGTCTTTTAGCAGCTGAGGCTAGAAAAATCACAAAGAGGGGTCCAGCACAAGATAGAAGTTGTGCCAGACAGTCCCCTTCAGCTAACTGGTAAGTGATCCTGAACCCCAGAGGGATGGAGCCCATAATCGCCAATACCAAGAGCCCAGACATGACTAAGCAAAGCAAGAGGAGCAGGCAAGACAGCATCGCGGATGGGATTCACCAACCACTGAGCTGGCCTGTGCTCTAGCTCAGGAGAGGAGACCTCTTGTGGTGAGACCACCCTTACCCTCCCACTAAACAAAGTGAGCTCCAAGGTAAATCTGGGGAAACTCAGCAACCTGGCCTCTATCTTGTCACACCAATCATCTCAGGATCAGGCAAGCTGCAGCATTTTAGCTTCTAGCTGAAAGAAAAAGAGGCCACAATACGTAAAGCCTCAAGTTCTAAGCAGAAGAACCATAGGACAGAGTGCCCTGTGCCCCAGAAGTAGAGATTCACTTTAAAAGCCAGGAAAGGATTATTATCATGAACAAGAAGCAAACCAGAAAAGAGAAGACCATAGAATCTTTCTGTGGAGACAAGGACCAAACAAGAATACTGAAGAGGTCATCATTGAGACTCTACTCCCACTTGAAACTTCAGAAGGGTGTATGAACTGGTCTCAAGCCCAAAGAGAATCCCTAGAAGAGCTCAAGAAGGATTTCAAAAGCCAAATTAGAGAAGTAGAAGAAAAATTGGCCAATGGTTTTAAAAATATGAAAAAAGGAATGATGGAAGAATTTAAAAGGAAAATTGAACTAATGGAAAAGGATATGCAAAATTTAACTGAAGAAAAAATCTATTAAAGTTAGAATTAAGCAAGTAGAAGCTAATGACTCTGTGAGACATCAAGAATCAGTCAAACAGAATCTAAACAATGAAAAAATAAAAGAAAATGAAAATATCTCATTGAAAAATCAACTAACCTAGAAAATAGATCCAGGAAAGAAAATTTAAGAATTATTGGTCTCCTGGAATGCCATGATGAAAAAAGGAGCCTGGACAATATCATCCAAGAAATCTTCAAGGAAAACTATGCAGAAGTCCTAGACCCAGAGGGCAAAATAGTCATTGAAAAAAAAAATCTACTTGTCACCACTTGAAAGAAATCCCAGTCTGAGAATACCAAGGAATATTGTTGCCAAATTCCAGAATTATAAAGTAAAGGAGAAAATACTTCAAGAAACTAGAAAGAAACGATTCAAATTTCACAGTACTACAGTCAGGATCACACAGAGCTTTGCAGCTTCTACATGAAAAGAGTAGAGGGATTGCAATATGATATTCCATAAGGCAAACGAGCAGGAATTACAAAGAAGGTTCAATTACACAGCAAAATTGAGAGTAACATTTCAGGTAAGGAGATGAACATTCAGTGAAATAAGAGATTTCCAGACCTTCCTGAGGAAAAGGGCAGAGATCAATACAAAATTTGACCTTCAAACACAAGTCTCAAGAGAGCCATGAAAAAGTAAACTTGTTATTTGATGTGGGCAAGCTGTTTATATCCCTAAAGAGAAGATGATATTTGTTAATCTGGAGAACTGTATATTTATTATAATATTTAAAAGGCATATACATAGATAGAGGGAATGAGTATAAATTAAATGATGTGATGATAAAAATGGGATTTAAGGGAGCAAAGGGATTGTAACAGGAGATGTGAAAAGGGGGAGACAGAACAAGGTAAATTACATCGCACGAAGAGGCTAATAATATATTAAAGTTGAGGGAAAGAGGGGAGGGAGATGAACATTGAGATTTACTCTCATATGATTTGGTTCAAGGAGGGAACAACAAACTCAGGTAAGTATGCAATTCTAAGTAGCTCTATAGGCAGTAGGAGGGAAAAGGAGAAATAAAAAGGAGGGGAGACTAAGGGAAGGAAGAAACAGTAAGGCAAAAAAGGAGTAAATGGGAAGGAGGCTGAAATAAGGGAATGATGACTGAGGGAGGTAGCGGTGAAAAATTAAAACTCTCTTGTGGAGAAGTGAGAAAAAAAACTTAAACAGGGGGAAAGAGGATGGAGGGAAAGACACAGACAGTAATCATAACTCTGAATGTCAATGAGATGAACTCTCCCATAAAACAGAGGCAGAGCAGAATGGATTAAAAACCATACTCCAACAAAATGTTGTTTACAAGAAACACACATGAAAGAGGTGGATACACATAGTGTGAAGGTAAAAGGTTGGAGGAGAGTATATTATTCCTCAACTGATGTAAAAGAAGCAGGGGTAGCAATTCATATCTTAGACATAGCAAAAGCAGAACTACATTTAATCAAAATAGATAAGGAAGGAAACTGTGAAGCAACTGCTAAAGGGCATCATAGAAAACAAAGAAATATCATTTCTAAACACATACACACCAAGTGGTATAGCATTCAAATTCTTAGAGAAGTATTAAGGGAGATACAGGAAGAAATAGAGAGCAAAACTATATTAGTGGAACCCTTCAACCTCCTCCTCTCTGAACGTGATAAATCTAATCTCAAAAAAAATACAAGAATGAAGTCAAGGGGGTGAATAGAACTCTGTATAAGGTAGATGTGATAGAACTCCGGAGAAAACTGAAAGAGGATACAAAGAAATATACCATTTTCTCAGCAGTACGTGGCACATATAAAAATACTGACCACATACCAGGGCATAAAAAAACTCAGAATCCAGTGCAGAAAGGCAGAGATTGTTAATGCATGCTTCTCAGATCATAATGCAGTAAATTATTTGTTACATATGTAACCATGGAAAGATAAACTAAAAATTAATTGGAAACTAAATATTTCGATCCTAAAAAATGAGCTGTTTAAAAAACAAACCATAGAAAAAATTAACTTCATTTAAGAGAAACACAATAATGAGACACTTACAGGATACTTATAGGATAAACGTATAGGATACTGCAAAGGCAGTTCATATGGGCAGTTTTATATCATTGAACACCTACATGAATATAATAGAGAAAGAGGAGATCAAAGAATTGGGTATACAGCTGAAAAAGCTAGAAAAAAGAACAAATTGAAAAAAATAAAATAAATAATTTTAAATAAAGCGAAATTAGAAATACTGGAAGCCAAAGAAGACATTAACAAAATTGAAATTAATAAAACTATTGCACTAATACACAAAACTAAGAAATATGAAAAAAACAATAAAATTGACAAACCTTTTGTCAATTGGATTAGAGAAAGTAAAGAGGAAAACCAAATTATCAGCATAAAAATGGAAAGGTTGAACTCACCTCCAAAGAGGAGGAAATTAAAACAATAATTAGAAATTACTTTGCTCAACTGTATATACATAAATTTAACAATCTAAATGAGATGGATAAATATTTAATAAATATGAATTGCAAAAATTAACAGAAGAGGAAGATGAATATGTAAATAACCCCATTTCAGAAAATGAAATTGAACAAGCCATCAATGAATTCTCTAGGAAAAATCTCTAGGGCCAGATGGATTTACAAGTGAATTCTATCAAATGCTTAAAGAACAGTTAATTCTAATACTGTATAGACTATTTGGGAAAAGTGTGAAGAAGGAGGCCTACAAATTTCTTTTAATGATACAAATATGGTTCGGATCCCTAAAAAAAGAAGAGCCAAAACAGAGAAAGAAAATTAAAGATCAATTTCTCTAATATAAATATAAAAATTTTAAATCAAATATTAGCAAAAAGAATGCAGCAACACAAGGAATGCAGAACCAGTTAAATATTAGAAAAACTATAAGCATTATTGATCATATCAACAGCAGAGTTAACAGAGACCATATGATTATTTCAATAGATGCAGAAAAACTTTTGACAAAATACAACACCCATTTCTGTTGAAAACAAGGTAGAGCACAGGAATAAATGGAGCTTTCCATAAAATAATAACCAGTGTCTACCTAAAATCACCATCAAGACCTTATATGTAATGGGGATAAGTTAGATACATTTCCAATAAGTTCAGGGGTGACACAAGGATGTCCACTATCACCATTATCACTTGATAAGGTACCGGAAATGTTAGCTTTACCAAGAAGAGAAGAAAAAGAAATTGAAGGAATTAGAATAGGCAAAGGAGAAACAAGTTATCACTCTGCAGTTGATATGATGATATTCTTAGAGAATCCTAGAGAATCAAGTAAAAAATTACTTGAAATAATAAGCAACTTTGGCAAAGTTGCAGGTTACATAATAAACCCACATAAATCATTTGCATTTTTATATATTATTAACAAAGCCAAACAGCAAGAGATAGAAAGAGAAATACCATTTAAAGGTGTGCTAGACATTATAAAATATCTGGGAGTCTACTTGCCAAAACAAACCTAGGGACTATATGAACGCAATTACAAAACACTTTTCACACAAAGTCACACATAAGTAAGTGGGAAAGCAACTGCTGTTCTGGGTAGTTCAAGCTAATAGAATAAAAATGACAGTTCTACCTAAATTAATTTACCTCCTCAGTACCATACCACTCAAACTACCAGGAAATTATTTCCTAAAGCTAGAAAAAATAATATCAAAATTCATCTGGAAGAACAAAAGGTCCAGAAAATCAAGGAAATTAATGAAAGGAAATGACAGAGAAGGTGGTCTTGCCCTATCAGATATTACATTGTACTGTAAAGCAGCAATCATCAAAACTACTCCCAAGAAATAGAGGGGTGGAGCAGAGGAATAGATTACATACTCATAACATTGTAGCCAGCGAATATAGCAATCTGCTGTTTAATAAACTCAAGGACCCCATCTTCTGCAATAAGAACTCACTGTTTGACAAGAACTGCTGGGAAAACTGGAAAATAGTATGGTGGAAACTGGGCATAGACCAATGCCTGATACCATACACAAGAATAATGTCCAAATGGATATATGATCTAGGTATAAATACTGACACTATAAACAAATTGGTGGAGTAAGGAATAGTGTATTTGTCAGATTTATGGAGAGTGGAGCAATTTCTGACCAAGAAAGAGATAGAGAACATTATGAAGAGCAAAATGGATAATTTTGATCGCACTAAATTGAAAAGGTTTTGCACAAACAAACCCAATGCAACCAAGATTAGGAAGGAAGCAGAAAACTGGAAAAGAATTTTTGCAGCTAGTATCTGTGATAAAGGCCTCATTTCTAATATATAGAGAACTGAGTCAAATGTACAAGAATACAAGTCATTCCCCAATTGATAAATAGTGAAAGGATATGAACAGGCAGCTTTCCGAGGAAGAAATTAAAGCTATTTATAGTCATATTTTAAAAATACTCTAAATCACTATCGATTGGAGTGATGCAAATGATAACAACTGTAAGGTACCACATCACCTATCTGATTGGGCAACATGATAAAACAGGAAGACGATAAATGTTAGAGAAGATATGAGAGAGTTGGAATACTAATACATCGTTGATGGAGATGTGAGCTGATCCAACCATTTTGGAGAGCAATTTGGAACTATGCCCAAAGAACTACAAAAATTTTCATGCTCTTTGTCCCAACAGTATCACTTCTTAGATTGTATCCCAAAGAGATCATAAAAATGAGAAATGGTGCCACATGTACAAAATTATCTATAGCAGCTCTTTTGTGGTGTCCAAAAACTGGAAATTAAGGGGATGCCTATCAATAGGGGAATGGCTGAACAAGTTGTGGTATATGAATGTAATGAAATATTATTGTGCTACAAGAAATGATGAGCAAGAAGACTTTAGAGAGACCTGGAAGGAACTATATGAACTGATGCTGAGTGAAAGGAGCAGAACCAGGAGAACTTTGTACACAGCAGCAACCACAGTGTGTGAGGAGTATTATGGTAGACTTAGTCCTTCACAACAATGCAAATACCTAAAAATTCCCAGTAGATTCTTGAGGCAAAATGCCTTCCACTTCCAGAGAAAGAACTGTAGAACTGGATCGCAGAATGAACCAGTCCATTTTCTCTTGTGTTATGTTATGTTTTGTTTTCATGGTTTCTTCCATTCATTTTAATCCTTCTGTGCAACATGAATAAGGTGAAAATGCACTTAATAAGAATGTAAAAAAAAAGAAAACAACAGCAAAGATTACAACAGCAACAACACAACCAACAACAACCAAGTTGCTGAAGAATGTGTGCTGCCTTTACTATAATACTCAGTTGGATTTTCAATCCATAAAACATAGAACTTATTTATAGGTATGCCTACATATATAAATACATTCATATATAAATACATAACTATATGTTATTTGTAAATACACATTATATAAAATAGATACATACTGACATTACTTTGTTGTTATTCAGTTTTATCTGACTCTTTCTGAGCCAATTTGGTGTTTCCTTGAGAAAGATACTGGAGTGATTTGTAATTTCCTTTTCCAGCACATTTTACAGATGAAGAAACTGAGGAAAACACTTTGAATTACATGTAGTGTCACGCATGTCTTTATGAATACATACTTATGTAGAGATTCAGCAAACAATGGAAAAATATTTGTGTATAGATTTACATATATTATATATTCACAAATCTACACATAGTATCTGTTTCATTTGCAGTGAATTCATATGTTTATACATACATAGATATATATACATTTGTATATACATGACTGTATTTATTGTGACAATGTTTTTTGATTCTGTAGCAGCATTTTAATGGCAATGCTGGGTGACAGGATTATGAGAGAAAACCTGCTAGAATATTCTGAATGTTTAATGCAACGACCTCACTAATTTGGATATCAAAGAAAAAATTATTATCTCAAATATAATAAAATGATTAATTGGATGATTCATGCATAGCAAAACATGGTAAAAGACTTGTTCATCTGTTGAGTACATAATTGGTGAAGATGTGAAAGGAATGCAAAAGCATTTCCTTTGTTAATTTGCTAATCTATTTTATTCAGTCTTGTTAAAGGCTGAAGATAGTAGATGCATTTGTGCCCCATTTTTCCTATGTTTATTTGATGACTTTGTTTGTTGTGTTATTTTTTAAAATCATTGCCATTGTACCTAAATTAGAGAAAAATTAATTTAGGGATTAGTTCACAAATTAAATACATGAAGCTGGAGAAATAGCAAGTCACATAAATTATTCAAGAAGAGCACAGAATGAAGAAATCTTGTTGGGCACCTCCAGTTCAAGTAGACATAAAGCAAGAATAAGTGGTAAAACTGGAAAGGTAGATTGGGAGAAAGAGCAAAACAAGAAAAACTATGAATGCCAACTTAAGGAATTTTAACTTCATTTTTTAAATATTCATTTATTTAAGTTTTCAATATTCATTTCCACAAAATTCTGAGTTCCAAATTTTCTCCCCATTTCTCCCTTCCCTCCACCCTAAAACGCCTAGCATTCTAATTGCCCCTATCACCAATCTGCCCTCCCTTCTAACATCCCTTCCTTCCTTTATCCACATCTTCTCTTTTGTCGTGTAGGGCAAGATAAATTTCTATACCCCATTGCCGGTATTTCTCATTTCCTAGTTGTATGCAAGAACAATATTCAACAGTTGTTCCTAAAACTTTGAGTTCCAACATCTCTGGAAGAGAAAGTAAGGCTGACAACTTTGTGTAGCTCCACCTCACTTCAATCCGATTGATATGCAATTATCTTTGTGATGTCATTGGTCCACTTTGAGAATGAAGGAAAGCCAACAACAATTCTCTGTTGTATGACTTCTCTAGATCTGATTTCAAAGCACTGAGTTTTGACCTAATTAAAATCTAAACAATTCCTTTACTTTTTATATAAAACTTTTGAATGGATATGGGATTTCTTAATACATTTCTTGTTCTCTGGAAAATCTGCAGAATTCTGTTCATTGAATGTATTTGTTTCATTTCCCTTCATGGTATAACTCTTGTTCAATCTATTATGGCCTTTCAGAATTTTTAAGTTTCCTTTTGTCTTGTTAATCTTACTGTCAGTTTATAAACTTCAATTTTTTTTCTAGAATTTTCTTGTCTTTCTTTTTTTCTTATATTGGCAGTACCTTGTCTATGTCTTCTCTCCTTATTCTTTGTCTTTACTTCTTTTATGTCTTGTCTTTTTATTTTTTTGTCCTTACCTCTTTCGTGTTGTTATTGTCTAATTAATGCTCATTTATTCCTTTATTTTTATAAGTGTTTACTAATTCTTTCCCACTTCCATGTCAATTGAACATTTGTAATAAGAAACATAAAACCCTCTAACAAATATGCATAGTCCATAAAAGCAAATTTTCACAATGCCCATGTCCAAAAATGTACGTGTCATTTTACATTTTTAGACCACCTTCTGGCAATAATTGGTGCATCTTCAGTCCTGTGGAATCAAGGTTTATCATTGCATTTTTCCAGAGTTCTGGTGTCTTTAAAAGCTTTCTTTCTTTCTTCAAAATATTGTCCGATTGCATAAATTGTTCTATTAGTCCCAATCACTTCATTCTGCGTTTGCCCACATATATATTCCCCATTTCCCCTGAAGCTGTCTATTTCATTATGCCTTATGGCACAATCACAATTTTTCTAATTCACATTCCCTAATTTATTTAAATATTATACTGAAATGTAGAGTCCCCATCAATTTCCAAACACTGGAAAAAGAGTTTCCCTAATTATTCTGGTACTTATAGGGCCTTTCCATCTTCCATATATTTGGGTTATAGACTTAGCAATGATATAGCTGAGTCAAAAGATATACACAATTTTTAATCTTTGTGAGTATAGCTCCAAATGGATTTTCAAAATGGTTGAAGCAAGCTCTAGTTCTGTTAGCAATTATTACTCTCTCTCTCTCTCTCTCTCTCTCTCTCTCTCTCTCTCTCTCTCTCTCTCTCTCTCTCACACACACACACACACACACACACACACACACACACACACACACACACACACACCAAAACCCCTCCAGTGTTTATCATTTTCTTTTGTCATTTCTGCCAATATAATGGTGTGATTCCTCTCCTCTTGCCTTTATATATGCCCTGTAAACCATGCATCTTCCACTTCCTTGCATTGCACTTTGGAGTGAGAAAAAGTAATCAAATCATTTCTCTGACTACAGTTAATTTCATGGGAAGAGAAATGACCCTTAATCAGTTTTCTTTTTTTTTTAAATTTTTTATTTTTTTTGACTGAAATTCTTTTTTTTATTTTATTTATTTTTATTTTTTTTATTTAACTTTTAACATTCATTTTAACAAGATTTGGGGTTCCAAATTTTCTCCTCTTTTGTCCCCTCTCCCCCCAAAACACCGAGCATTCTAATTGCCCCTATCACCAATCTGCTCTCTCTTCTATCTTCCCTCTCTGCCCTGGTCTCCATCTTCTCTTTTGTCTGGTAGGGCCAGATAACTTTCTATACCCCTTTACCTGTATTTCTTATCTCCTAGTGGCAAGAAAAGTACTCGACAGTTGTTCCTAAAACTTTGAGTTCCAACTTCTTTACCTCCCTCCCTCCCCACCACTTCCCTTTAGAAGGCAGGCAATTCAATATAGGCCATATCTGTGTAGTTATGCAAATGACTTCCATAATGGTTGTGTTGTATAAGACTAACTATATTTCCCTCCATCCTATCCTGTCCCCCATTACTTCTATTCTCTTTTTTGATCCTGTCCCTCCCCATGAGTGTTCACCTCAAATTGCTCCATCCTCCCCATGCCCTCCTTCCATCATTCCCCCCACCCTGCTTATCCCCTTCTCCCCCAATTTCCTGTATTGTAAGATAGGTTTTCATACCAAAAGGAGTGTGCATTTTATTCCTTCCTTTAGTGGAATGTGATGAGAGTAAACTTCATGTTTTTCTCTCACCTCCCCTCTTTATCCCTCCACTAATAAGTCTTTTGCTTGCCTCTTTTATGAGAGATAATTTTCCCCATTCCATTTCTCCCTTTCTCCTCCCAATATATTTCTCTCTCACTGCTTGATTTCATTTTTTTAAGATATGATCCCATCCTCTTCAATTCACTCTGTGCACTCTGACTGTATGTGTGTGTGCGTGTGAGTGTGCATGTGTGTATGTGTAATCCCACCCAGTACCCAGATACTGAAAAGTTTCAAGAGTTACAAATATTGTCTTTCCATGTAGGAATGTAAACAGTTCAACTTTAGTAAGTCCCCTATGATTTCTCTTTGCTGTTCACCTTTTCATGCTTCTCTTCATTCTTGTATTTGAAAGTCAAATTTTCTTTTCAGCTCTGGTTTTTTCATCAAGAATGCTTGAAAGTCCTCTATTTCACTGAAAGACCAATTTTTCCCCTGAAGTATTATACTCAGTTTTGCTGGGTAGGTGATTCTTGGTTTTAGTCCTAGTTCTTTTGACTTCTGGAATATCCTATTTCATGCCATTTGATCCGTTAATGTAGAAGCTGCTAGATCTTGTGTTATCCTGATTGTATTTCCACAATACTTGAATTGTTTCTTTCTAGCTGCTTAAAATATTTTCTCCTTCACCAGGGAACTCTGAAATTTGGCCACAATATTCCTAGGAGTTTCTCTTTTTGGATCTCTTTCAGGAGGTGATCGGTGGATTCTTTCAATATTTATTTTTCCCCAGTTCTAGAATCTCAGGGCAGTTTTCCTTGATAATTTCATGAAAGATTATGTCTAGGCTCTATTTTTGATCAAGGCTTTCATGTAGTCCCATAATTTTTAAATTGTCTCTCCTGGATGTATTTTCCAGGTCAGTTGTTTTTCCAATGAGATATTGCACATTACCTTCCATTTTTTCATTCTGTTGGTTTTGTTTTGTGATTTCTTGGTTTCTTATAAAGTCATTAGCCTCCATCTGTTCCATTCTAATTTTGAAAGAGCTATTTTCTTCAGTGAGCTTTTCACCCTCCTTTTCCATTTGGCTAATTCTGCTTTTGAAAGCATTCTTCTCCTCATTGGCTTTTTGAACCTCTTTTGCCAATTGAGTTAGCCTGCTTTTCAAGGCGTTATTTTCTTCAGCACTTTTTTGGGTCTCCTTTAGCAGGGTGCTGACCTGCTGTTCATGCTTTGACTGAATGTCTCTCATTTCTCTTCCCAGCTTTTCCTCCACCTCTCTAACTTGATTTTCAAAATCCTTTTCGAGCTCTTCCATGGCCTGAGCCTATTGAGTGGGCTGGGATACAGAGGCCTTGACTTCTGTGTCTTTCCCTGATGGTAAGCATTGTTCTTCCTCATCAGAAAGGAAGGGAGGAAATACCTGTTCACCAAGAAAGCAACCTTCTATAGTCTTATTTCTTTTCTCTTTTCTGGGCATTTTCTCAGCCAGTGACTTGACCTCTGAATATTCTCTCCACACCCACTTCACCTCTGGTTCCTCCCAGCCAGAGCTTGGGGTCTGGGATTCAAAAGCTGCTTCCCAGCCTCAGGGCTTTGGGTGGGGGCAGGGCTGCCATTCAGTGTGAGATTAAGTTCAGGTGCTCAGGTGGGGGCAGGGCCGCCTCACTGCCTCCGTTCCCTCAGGGAGTTTATGCAGACACCTTCAACAATGGATCTGGGCTCCTGCTTGCTTGGGGAGCCCTGCTTGTCTGCTCCTGCCTCTGCTGTTGCCTCCTGAGGGGGCCTGAGTTATAGGGGCACCCCACTCCTCTCTTGACTCACCAAACAGACCCTCTCACCGACCCTTGTCACCTATGGGTGGAGGGACCTGCGTGGGAGCTGGAGATTCTGTCCCTGAAGCCTGCTCTGATCTGCTCCTCTCAGTGCCGCTGCCAATGCAGGGCTGGGCTTGGCTCCGCATCTGCAGTGCAATGGACCTTTTGTGAGAGGTTTGCAGGGCCCTCTGTAACAGAAATCTCCTCCACTCCACAGTTCTGTGGCCTCTTCTGCTCCAGAATTCGCCAGGGGTTCTTTTTTACAGATGTTCTATGGGCTGTGGGTTCGGAGCTACGCGTATGTGCGTCTTTCTACTCCGCCGTGTTGGCTCCACCCCCCTCAGTCAGTTTTCGAGTTACCTTTTCTTAGTCAAAGAATCTCCTTCACCTTTATCCAGTTCTGCACTGCTGTATCTTCTGTCTAACCATTTCTCCTGCTCACACACACAGTTGTAGTCGCTAAACTGTATATGATTGGGCAGAAGTGTGTGGTGTGGGAGGAGGTAGGTTCAGATTGAGTCACTGCAATGAATTAAATTTTCAAGTAAATTTTCACTGCTGAAACTTGAAACAAGTCTGTGAGGTTGCTTATATCAGATTAACCTAGCAAATACTGTGGGATTGACCAGAGTATGGTGAACAGGAGCTTTAGGTCTTTAATTTCTGCAATACAGTCCTGGTGCACAGCTTCTGTCTTTTCTTGTGAAATCAGTTTATTCTTTTCCTTGTGAACATCACTCTATTTTAAAATTATTTTTAATATTGGAGACATACATAGCAAAATCTTAATCCATTATTTTACCAATCATATTGCTCTCATGCCAAATCTTACTGATGTTATTACCTTCACTTACTTTTAGGACTTTGATTAAAACTCTTTATAAGAGACACAGTTTAAATGGATGATGTTTTCAAGTAATCTATGTGGCATCCCATCTTCCTTCACTCTATTTTCTATTTCTCAGTGTTTCCTCAGGTGTCTGACACTACTACTTCCATGTGACTTTCACATTTATCCTTTTGGGAGATTAAAGTTGTTGGAAGCAATTTTCTGGCTTCTTCATTTATTTTTATCACACTAAATTTCCTGGAAACTCCTGTTCCTGGATCAGAATATCTATACTTCCTATTAACCCTCTGAATCAGGAGGATTAATGTAATGACAGAAAGTAGAGTATACCAGAATCAGAAATAAGTCAAACAAACAACCGGCTCGAATCAAAGGGCATGCATGTGCATTGAGTATTCAAAGCAAATTACTGAAGTCAATTATTTCTCCATTTAAGAAAGAGGGAAAAGATGAAAAGCTTCATGGATGAGGCACAACATTTCCTCTTGTGAAACTTACACAAGAATTTCTGGTGTAAAAATTAGTAAATATACTCTGTTTTAAAATATGTATAGATCTGATCAGAAAATTAATGCATAGTGTATTCCCATAGTAATGAAGAAATACAATATATGTAGTCAAAATTTTGGTACTAGAGTGGGGAAAAAAGTCTTAAGAAACATTCAAAAAGATAACAATATGTGAGATGTTCTCTCAACTTTTCCCATTTATCAAATACTACAGCAACAAATAAAATGTGGTAAAGATATTTCAAATATCTGAATTTAATACCAAATATCTATATTTAATAGAACATTCAATTTCTTACTGAAAAGGCCACTATCCCAAATTCTTAACAAAAATAAATTTTGATAAGTAGAGGTATGTTGCCTTTCCTCAAAAAAAAAAACAAAAAAACACCTTATCAGTTTCAGTGTTTGAAGACAGATTAAAACCTTCTGTGGATTTCCTTTCTGAAGTACCTAATGACACTTTTCTCAAGAAAAACAGATACAATTTTAAGTTTGTAGCAATGTAAATTTAGACAAAAATGAAGTCAATGTTTATCAATTAGAGACAGCATGGGCTACAAGATTTGATATGTTTAAATACATTAGATTCTATACACTTACTAAAAATGGGCTTGATTGTCTGACACCAACGAATTCAGAAACAGCACATCTAATCAGAAACCTTTCTTGACCACAAAGCTCACACATTCCCCTCTCATTTTCCTCACTATCATCCCCATTCTCACTCTCTAATTTTCAAACTCTCCTTATCTACTGACACATTTCCTGCTGCCCACATTTATGTGCATGTTTGCACAGTCCTTCAAAATAACCTTCATTGATCAACCCACTCCAGAGAGTTATGTGTCTATATCTCTGTTCCCTTCTAGTCCAAATTACTTGACAAATCCATGTATAGTGTGAGCCTCCATTTCCTGTCCCATTTACAATCATGTGCAATTTGGATTCTGTTCACCTCTTCCAATTGAAACTTCCCTTTCCAAACTTTCTAGTGATTTCTTCATTGCCTCTTAACTCATCACTTTTGACCTCTCTGTAACCTGTGACACTATAAATCACTATCACATAGGTTCTATCTCCTCTATAGGTTTTCATGACACCATTCTCCCATTGCTCTGTTCCAAGCTGTGTGACAACTCTTCTCAATCTCTTGGCTGGATCTTCACACAGTTTATGCTCACCAATCACAGGTGTCCCTCAAGACTGTGTTCTGTATCCTTTCCTCTATTACCTCAATATTTTCTTGTTTGGTGATCTCATCAACTTCCGTGGATTTAACTATTATTTTATGCAGATAATTCATACATACATACATATATATATATATATTCGTCCAGTCTCTCTCATAAATATTAGTGCCTCATCAACAACTGACTTTTTATTTTAATCTCAAATTATATTTCTATTAGGTATCTTAAACTTAACTTGTCTAAAACTGAATTCATTTTCTTTCCACATAACTCTCCTAGCATCCCAAAATTTTTATTACTCTCAAGGACAGCATTCAAGGTGCTCAAAATAGGTAATTCGGTATCTTCCTCAGCTCTTCAGTAGCATTCATGATTTTTATATGTATACATATATATATATATATGAAAACTTTTGTCATTTCTACTTTCATAACATCTCTCAGACATCTTTTCTTCATTCACACAGCTCCCATTCTATTAGAAGCCCTTACTACCTCTTGCCTAAAATATTGCAGTGACATTCTAAGTGGTCTCCTTTCTTTATGTCTCTCTACTCTAATCCATTCTCCACTCTTGCAAAGTGATATTCCTAAAGTGTGACCTTGTGATTCTCCCTATTCAGTAATCTCTGGCGGTTCCCCATTAACTTTAAGATTAAATGTGAAAATCTTCTGCTTTGCATTTAAAATTCTTAACACCTTGATCCCTTCCCACTTTTAACCAGTCTTCTAACAGTTTAATGCATTCCATGCCTCTGTGATCCAGGAAACATATACATTAAGTATCTCATTTATAAAATTTTCTCTCTCAACTTCCTT